>NC_062563.1:33543607-34168607 GCF_022837055.1 Prionailurus viverrinus
GTAAAACATAAAAAGAATAAGCTTTATTAAAAGCCACTCTAAGTTACAGGAAATTGCAATTAGTTGGATGTATTACTAGACATTTCATAAGACATTTCCATGAGATGTAAAGCCGTATTTCCGGCCTTTTTATGACCAAGTACACTCTGAATACCCTATATCTTAGTTAACAGATTTAAAGTTAAAATATGTTAATAGCAAATGTTATTAAAGTGTGTCCAGCCTGTTTTTACAGAAAATGGTGAAGCGAAACAGAGTAGAACAAAATCATGGGTTTGCTTTGGCCAATGGGTGGAGAAAAAACGTATAGTGTCTGTGAGAAAAGTTATGGCAAGAATCTATCAATAAAATCTGTTAAAATAATTAAGTGGCTTTGCAATGTCAAGGGCAAGGCAGAAAATATTTTTCAAAAATTAATGCAACATTGCCTTTTGTAAAAATTCAAAATAATTTGCAGTTAGAAGGAAGAGCAGGGCACAATTCACTGTGCATATGGTATGAATATAGGAGGGTGTGCTATATATATATATTACAGATACATATATAATATATATAGCATTACGTATGCATATCCATGTGTCCATATGTGTATCATATCCTTTCTAAAATGCTGCGTGTGTAGTAAATACAAACATATGCTCTCCCATCCACATGCCCATTGTCCGGAAAGAATTTAAGGCAGTTGGAGGTTTTTCATAGTTTTTTTTTTAATAGTTTATTTGTGTATTTTTATGACCGTACAAACAGACAAATTCAGAGATCAATATTGTCAACACCTATACCTACCACCCAGATTTAATAAATGATGTTGACATTTGGACACACTTGCTTTCACATCATCTCTTCTCTTAAATAAATCCAGTGTGGCAGATACAGTTGATGCCACCCTTACTCTCCATTTCTTTCCAGACTTTACTTTTACACTGTAACTGGTGAATATCAATCCCATCTAGGGTTATATACTTTACTACCTTCATATAGTCTGCAAACAGTGGTATTTATTTTTATGTGTTTTGGCATCCTTATGTATTCTTGTGTTACTCATTTTGTTCCCTTGAAATTCAGTTGCTCCATGATACTCCATTATATAAGCAGACCACAGTTTACGCATCCACTGGTTTCCTGGTAGCATT
The DNA here is from genome assembly GCF_022837055.1 of Prionailurus viverrinus. Classification (NCBI taxonomy): domain Eukaryota; kingdom Metazoa; phylum Chordata; class Mammalia; order Carnivora; family Felidae; genus Prionailurus; species Prionailurus viverrinus. The sequence goes on from NC_062563.1 coordinate 33,544,741, forward strand.
TAGGTTGTTAGCAATTATTGATCTTTTATATAATGATACAATGCATACTTTTGAGCAGACCTTCTTGGGCACATGTTTAAGAGTGTTTCTACAATATATAACTCAAAGTAGAATTGCTGCATCATAGGCCATAAATGTCTTTGTTGTGTGTGTGTGTGTGTGTGTGTGTGTGTGTTTTGGAAATTGCCATAATGCTTTCAAAATAGTTATAACCATTTACATTCCCACAAAAAGATAGTTTGTCTTTCCTCCGCATATTTACCAACACTTGCTATTGGTTTTCCCAGTGGGTACAGCACAATATAGGAAGAATGTTATTCCTCTCTCCCTTTCTGTCTCTCTGTCTTTCTCTCTCTTCTCTCTCTTTGGACAGTTGGGCAGTATAATACAAAAAAGTTTTAACAAGAGAAAGTACAGGATTTAATAGGTATGAAATAGAAATCAACCTTTGCAGACTCCATCAAATTTTATTCTCCATCTAGATTTAGAAATGGTTTTTATTACAACAGTATATCAGCAAATAAGTTAAATTTTAAGAAAAATAGGAGATTTATCCAGACTTTACTATTTGTATGAAGATATTTGGGTCAGAATCTGTTTGTTCTCAGAGCTTATTGGCTTTTCACACTATCTTAGTGTGTGTGTACCATGTTTAGTTTATGAAACACTTTCGTATATCATATTTACCTTGTAGGGAAGACACTATGTATATTTAAATTATGTTTCTAGTGTAAGGCTTACACATGTTATCATGTAATCTAATTTTCAGAATCTTAAATATATTAACTCTCATTTTTAAAAATCAGGAAAACAAAACCTGGGGGTATGAAGTCACTGCAAAACATAATCAGAGAAACGTAAGTAATGATACAAGATTCGAACATAGTTGTGCTTCCAAGTCTATTGCTCTGAGCTTTTAGTTCATTATGTTGGTTTTGTTTTGTTTTGACTGAGAAAACTAAGACAGTAATCTATAGGGACTTTGTTACATCAGAGGAACGTTAGTTAAAATTGAATTTAAGCTAATTTTAGAAAGGGCAAAGGACAGGGAATTATTGGCTTTCTAGGTCGGTGGCCTAGAAAAATTGTGTCAGAGCTTTTGACTGGCCAACGGGCTTGTAAGAGGCCATCCTTATAAGTAGGGGGAGGGAAATAGAGCTCAAGGTACATTTCTGAGGTTAAAAAGAAAGGGCATTTGCTTATCTAGACATGATATCAAGAACTGACCCAGATAAACAAAAGAAATAGCAAAGCACTGTTTTTTCCTCATGAAATCATTAGAAAACCATCCCACCCAGAGACACTATGGTAAATCTCCATGCTGCCATTTGCAATTTATACTTCACTCTGAATTACTGGATTTTTTCCCACATGCAATTTGTTTTGCCACTTAATGTTTGGCTGTTCAATGCAGACGTCTCCAAGAGTCTTCGTGTTTCTTCTTTTTCAATACGTGTGAGGACATGAGGTCTTCACTACTGTTTGCATAATTAACTGTAAATGCACGGGAGCAACAATATAACAGAGTTTTTACAAGTGCTGGTTCTGGAATCCCAGTCCTGGGTGTAATCCTGGCTCTGATTCTCATGTGCCTAGAGACCCTGAGATGCTTACTTAAACTCAGCCTTGATTTCCCCATTTATGAAATGAAGAATTTTCGTAGTTCATGGTTCATGAAGAGAAAGACAATTAAGCAGATAGAGTAATTAACAAAATTTCAGGCACCTAATAAGTATCTGATACATGTTAAACATCATTATTAACATCCTTTAGAACTACATATATCCATTGTAGAGCTTTAAGTAATAAGCTAACAGACACACAAACACATGCAATTAGCCACTAGAGTGCATGAAATTACTGAAGAGGGTAGAACACTCAGAACTATAAACCACAACTTGGCAAAACCCATGGAGGTGGTGCCTGAAGAAAGAGGATTAGGGAATGTGTCAAGAGTTTTCAGTATCGAAGGAATTCAAGAAGAAAGTTTCTAATAACAGGAAGATTGTTTGGAACAAGATGATAAATTATATGAAGTTTAAAAAATTCGAATTTATTAAATAAGCGTGCCTGGATGGCTCAGTCAGTTAAGCATCTGATTCTTGATTTCAGCTCAGGTCATGATCTCTCACAATTGTGATATCAAATCTGTGTGGGGCTCTGCCCTGGGTGTGGAGCCTGCTTAGGATTCTCTTTTCTCTCCCTCTACCCTTCCCCCACTCACACGTGCACTCTCTCTCAGAAAAAATAAAAATTAAAAAACAAAAAATATCCAAAATCTATAAAGAACTTATCAAACTCAACACCCAAAAAACAAATAATCCAGTGAAGAAATGGGCAAAAGACATGAATAGACACTTCTCCAAAGAAGACACCCAGATGGGCAAGTGACACATGAAAAAATGCTCAACATCACTCATCATCAGGTAAATACAAATCAAAACCACAATGAGATACCACCTTACACCTGTCAGAATGGCTAACATTAACAACTCAGGCAACAACAGATGTTGGTGAGGAGGTGGAGACAGAGGATCTCTTTTGCACTGTTGGTGGGAATGCAAACTGGTGCAGCCACTCTGGAAAACAGTATAGAGGTTCCTCAAAAAACTAAAAATAGAACTACCCTGTGACCCAGCAATTGCACTACTAGGCATTTATCCACGGGATACAGGTGTGCTGTTTTGAAGGGACACATGCACCCCCATGTTTATCACAGCACTATCAACAATAGCCAAAGTATGGAAAGAGTCTGTCAATGGATGAATGGATAAAGATGTGGTATACATATACAATGGAGTATTACTTGGCAATCAAAAAGAATGAAATCTTGCCATTTGCAACTACATAGATGGAACTGGAGGGTATTATGCTAAGTGAAATTAGTCAGAGAAAGACACAAATCATATGACTTCACTCATATGAGGACTTTACGAGGCAAAAGAGATGAACATAAGGGGAGGGAAACAAAAATAATATAAAAACAGGGAGGGGGACAATACAGAAGAGACTGACTCATAAATATGGACAACAAACTGAAGGTTACTGGAGGGGTTGTCAGAGGGGGGATGGGCTAAATGGTTAAGGGGCACTAAGGAATCTACTCCTGAAATTTTTTGACATTTGTTCCTAGCAGCCTCATGTAATTCCCAGTGAATATAAAGTCTAAGATATGTCATTAATGACAATAAATGTTTGGGTTTACCTAGCAAAGACAGGACTCTGAATTAAGAAAAACATACCTGTGCACAAACTAGCAAGTAAAACATCTAAATGTATTACTATGCTGTTTAGAAGAGGCACATCTCAAAATCAATGTATGGATGAAGTTATGAAAGTTATAAAAGAAGGTAATGGTGATGATAAGAGAATTCAAAGTGAAAGTTATTAAATAGATTAAAAATGATATAACATGAAATACAAATTAAGTCAACATTTTTGCAACAGAATATTGTATATAATTCCAAACTAAAATTTTGAAAACTTGAATAATTGATTTTTATGAAAAATGTTACCCAGAAGTACTCAAGAAGGAATAGAAAACATGAATGGAACACAGAAAGAGTTGCAAAAGTTGCCAAAGAGATACACACAAGGATGTGCATTACTGCTCTGCGTATAGTACTGAAGTGTTGGTCCCTCAAGAGGAGACTAGATAAATACACTTTGATATATTTATGTGACACCAACATGAAATAGACAATAAATTAATGAATCACATGGATATGTGCCATAAAATATATTTCAATAAAAATAGCATAATACATATGACATATTGTCATTTGCCTTAAATGTCATAACATATAAACAATTATGCACATGTATCTATTTTTGTAATTGTATAGAAATGAATAAAAATTGTAACTCCCAATTTCTTGACAATGAATACTGCTAACACAGTGTTGGAATTCAATTTTGATACACATGGGGCTTCAACAATATTTTCTCTTAAAAAATAAAGCAGAAAGATACAAGGTGAAGATGTTATAAAGCTGATTAGTAGACATTCTTATTATATTATTTTCTATTAATTTTTGTCAGTTTAAGATATTTACAAATAAGTAATACCTAACCTAAGAGAATCACTTATAAAATATTAGAAGTAATAAGTAGTTCAATAAAGTGACCAGATAGAAGCACAACATACACACAAAATTAATGGCTTTCCTAGTAAGCAGAAGTGAGTAGAAAATGTAATGAAAACAATAAGTCCATTTTCAATGGAAAAAAAAAACTTGAATTATTAGTAACTACTCAAGCAGAAATCTACAGCTAATAAGAAAGAATATACACAGTTTTATGAAAAAAAATTATTTTGAGATGGGGAAAAATTATGTTATAAAATTTTCAATTTTTATCCAGATAAATCTTTCAATACAATGCAACTCCAAAATTTTTTGTTTTGTTTTGTGGAATTCAATATATTTTTCTGAAGTAAATAAAGAAAAGCAATGTGCAAGAATCAAAATCATATTTTCAAAAGGACTTTATCCTTTTAGTATAATTGATAATCTCATTCTAAATTTTGCCTGGAGGAAAAATGCTCAACAACAAAGACATTTTTTTTATAAACATGCACGCTATGGGACCTGACTTACAATGTACATATTTTTTTTAGTGTTTACTTACTTTTGAGAGCTAGAGAGACAGAGCACAAGTGGGGGAGGGGCAGAGAGAGAAGGAGACACAGAATCTGAGGCAGGCTCCAGGCTCTGAGCAATCAGCACAGAGCCCCACACGGGGCTCCAACTCACAAGCAAGCCTTGAGATCATGACCTGAGCCAAAGTCGGAGGCTCAACCGACTGAGCCACCCAGGTGCCCCTATAAGGTACACATTTTTAAAAACAACAATAATTGAGATAGTGTTTATCAAACATAGATAGAATGGTGGGAGCGCCTGGGTGGCTCTGTTGATTGAGCATCCAACTTCAGCTCAGGTCATGATCTCACTGACCGTGAGTTCAAGCCCCGCGTGGGGCTCTGTGCTGACAGCTCAGAGCCTGGAACCTGTTTCAGATTCTGTGTCTCCCTCTCTGTCTACCGCTCCCTCATTCATGCTCTGTCTCTCTCTCTCTCTCTCTCTCTCTCTCTCTCTGTCAAAAATAAATAAATATTTAAAAAAACATATATAGAATGCTGAAACAAAAGTAGCAATCAAAAAAGACCTATGTACTTATTGGAAAATTGCCTTTAGCATTAAATATATATCATTAATATAAATCTCTTCTTGGCACTATACTTAAAAATGAATTCATAAGAGAATAACTGTAAAAGTAAATCTTTTGAGTAGATGAGGGAGGGTATGTGATAGAAAACAAATGTGTAAGGATTCACCTTTGATTTTACAAGATATTTTTCCATTGTAATAAGAGAAAAGAATTAAGATATAAGAACAATTTTAGATTCAGTGGTAGAAAAATGAGGAATCAAGGGGACATATCTGAACCACAAACACCCTCATACCCTAATCTCATGTTGTATCTGGCCTCAAAGGCAACACATTCAGTCAAGATTCACAACTTTCCTCTTTAGTCACGTGCAGGAGCCATATGTTTGCACTGCCATGGACCACAGGTGAGAAGCCATAGATACTTTTGATCCACAAGTTGATTTGTAAGCTCTGGAAGAACTAGTAATTAACTTCCTGTGACTCAAAAGGTAATACTTGAATTATGGTGCATTTCCTTTTCCTTTTAGCCAAGTTTTGTTTTATTTTATGTCTTCTCTTTCTTTCTCAACAGTAAAGTGTTTATTTCATTGACTTTGGTCTTGTAAGTTTAGTTATAAAATTATAACTGGCCTGAAAATCACTTCAAATCTAAATCTAAAAAAATTTTTTTCAAGGTTCAAATAAGTTCAGTTGTACTTTTTTGTTTAATCGTATGCCTTGGTGTATGGTGGTTTCAGCCTGGGACAGAAGCAGGGCAATCCAAATATATGAAGAGAGCCTGTTTCTTTGTTGTTTATGACTTATGATGGTTGGAAGGATAAGAAACCTTGCATGAGTGTGGGATCATGTGTGGCTTCCAGACTAGAGAGGTTTGGATACTGTTCAGAGAAATATTTAAACCTTGTGATGGGTCTTCATGGGTTAACCTTCATAGAACCATTCATCTCCAATGATAGCATTCATCCTACCCAATTTATTTAAAGGAATTCTATGGAATATGCTGTTCTTGGTAGCTTTTCTGAAGTAAATACTCTGGGAATAAATACTTAGACAAAATCAAGGATGAGAGTTCCATCAAAGAATTTTAAGGGAAGTTAGAAATATTTGGGAAAAGAGGCCACATCTGTTGAAACTGATATTATCAGGTTGATTTTCTAACATGATTATATCAGTACCACTGATAATCTAGCCATTCACAAGCCCAGATGTTGTATAGTAGATGGTTCAATCCAGTGGTTGCTATATCTCTGTCCACTTAATAGAGATTGTCTTAAAGTGGTGTAGGCATATCATAAATTGTATAACCCTATAGCTAACCCAGTAATGGGGTTTGATTTAGTCTTTTGGTTACTTTTCACAATGTGTTCCATACTTTTCAAAGAAGCAAGAGAACCAGGCAAGTAATAACTTTCTTAATCAAGAACAGAAAGATAAAAGAAACATTATTAGTTGAGGCTTTTTTAAAATGTTTTATTATTTAGTTTTGAGAGAGAGAGCGAGAGAGAGTGAGAGAGCATGAGCGGAGGAGGGGCAGAGAGAGCAAGCGAGACAGAATCCGAAGCAGGCTCCAGACTCTGAGCTATCAGCACAGAGCCTGACACAGGGCCCAAACCCACAGACTGCACAGGTCAGACCCATGACCTGATCATGACCTGAGCTGAAGTTGGATGCTTCACCAACTGAGCCACCCAGGTGCCCCCAAAGATTTTTTTTTTAATTTAAATGTAAAGATGAGGCATTTTGAAGACAAAGTTCTAGAGATGGCAGTCTATGGAATCATTTGATCAACTCTCCAAATAATCAGTGTCTGAAAACCTGTTTCAGTCACCAACATAATAGTGCAGCCCAAACATTGTGTGATAAAATTAATTTTTTTCAGTCAATTTGGTTTTTATAAATACTTGGGCAAAATAATACAGAAATATCATATCACCAGCACTCATTATAAAGTTTGAAATTATTGATTTAAACTTTTTTTTTTTTTTTTTTTTTTTTTTTTATTTTTTTTAAAAATTTTTTTTTTCAACGTTTATTTATTTTTGGGACAGAGAGAGACAGAGCATGAACGGGGGAGGGGCAGAGAGAGAGGGAGACACAGAATCGGAAACAGGCTCCAGGCTCTGAGCCATCAGCCCAGAGCCCGACGCGGGGCTCGAACTCACGGACCGCGAGATCGTGTCCTGGCTGAAGTCGGACGCCTAACCGACTGCGCCACCCAGGCGCCCCTTAAACTTTTTTTATTATTGGGGTACCTGGGTGGCTCAGTCAGTTGACCGTCTGACTCTTGGTTTTGGCTCAGGTCCTGATCTCACAGTTTGTGGGATTGAGGCCCGCATTGGGCTCCATGCTGACATTGCATATCCTACTTGGGATTCTGTCTCTCCCTCTCTCTCTGTCTCTTCCCCCGCTTATGCATGCTCTCTCTCTCTCTCAAATAAATAAGCATTTAAAAAAATTATTATTTCTAAGACACATTTAGTTCTCAAGTTAGTTCCTTGAAAATCATTTAATTTGATTCTCAAATTCATAGTTTTACTCTGCTTTTTAAAATCCTACCTACTCTTAAAGGCAGAATTCATGATCTGTCTTTTACCTCAAATTCTCCCTAACTTCTCAAACCTACAGTAATTTCTCTCTCATTTGAATTTTATAATGCTTCATATTCTACTCTGCAAAGGATGGATTTTTAAAATTTTTTTTACTGTTTATTTATTTTTGAAAGAGAGAGAGAGAGAGCGTGAGCGAGGGAGGGGCAGAGAGAGGGACACACAGAATTGGAAGCAGGCTCCAGGCTCTGAGCTGTCAGCACAAAGCCAGACGCAGGGCTTGAGCCATGAACCGTGAGAACATGACCTGAGATGAAGTCAGATGCCTAACCGACTGAGCCATCCAGGCACCCCTGCAAAGGATGGATTTTAAGTACAATCTTTCTCATTATTTTTATTTAACCCCCCCCCCCTTTAGAGGAAGACTTCAGGAATAATTCTTCTTTTTCACCCAAGGAACATACTGGGCAAAACCCATACAAAACATACATTTTTCATCAATTTCTGGCTGGCTTTTATGTGATCTTAGAATTAGAAGTCAAACTAAAAAATATTCTTTTCTGTTAGCAAATAGATACCAAATAATGGCAAAAGACCTCTCAGTAATACTATGTTAATCCCTAGATATAGAAAATTAGATAAATTCCACACCCTTCAATGTGATTAAGTTATTAATTGGCTTCTAGTAGTGAGTCCTCAACTAAAAGCAAAAAGCAACTTCTTTCTTTTATTTTTCTTGTTGGAGAGCCTTTGGGGCTCTCCAGTTTTATTGTCTGACTCTACTGGTGCCTAAGCACATTATCTGTGCTATTCTCGTGTTATCTGTGCTTTTTATTCCATCTTTAATTTATTTAAATTCAAGTTAGTTAACATACAGTGTAGTACTGGTTTCTGGAGTAGAACCCAGTGATTCCTCTCTTACGTTTGACACCCAGTGCTCATCCAGACAAGTGCCCTCCTCAATGCCCATCACCCATTTAGCCCATCCCCTCACCCACCTCTCCTCCAGTACCCCTAGTTTGTTCACTGTCTCTAAGAGTCTCCTATGGTTTGCCTCCCTCTCTGTTTTTATCTTATTTTTCCTTCTGTTCCCCTGTGTTCATCTGTTTCTTAAATTCCACATATGAGTGAAATCATATATTTGTTTCTCTGACTTACTTCACTTAGCATAATACACTCTAATTCCATCCATGTTGTTGCAAAAGGCAAGATTTCATTCTTTTTCATTACCAAGTAGTATTAATATATATATATATTATATAATTATATATATATTTATACATATAATATATATATAATTATATTATATATATATATATATATATATATATATATATATATATATCGCATCTTTATCCATTCATCAGTTGATGAACATGGACATTTGGGATTTGGGCTCTTTCCATTATTTGGCTATTGTTGATAGCACTGCTGTAAACATTGGGGGTGCATGTGCCCCTTGAAATCAGCATTCTTATATCCTTTGGATAAATAACTAGTAGTGCAATTGCTGGGTCATAGGTAGTTCTATTTTTAATTTTTTGAGGAAACTCCATACTGTTTTTCAGAGTGATTGCACCAGTTTGCATTCCCAACAGCAGTGCAAAAATGCTCCCCTTGCTCTGCATCCTTGCCAACATCTGTTATTCCCTAAGTTGTTAATTTTAGCCATTTTAACAGGTGTGAGGTGGTATTTCATTGTGGTTTTGATTTGTATTTCCCTGATGGTGAGTGATGTAGAGCATCATTTCATATGTCTGTTAGCCATCTGGATGTCTTCTTTGGAAAATTGTCTACTCATGTCTTCTGCCCATTTCTTCACTGGATTATGTGGTTTTTGGGTGTTGTGATAATTTCTTTATAGATATTTGTTTCCTTCACTGTGCAGAAGTTCTAAAAGCAACTTCTATTTTAGATATCTGTATATGTATTTCTTGTTTGATAATAATACCTCATCTTTTTTCTCTTCTGAAGAAATAATAGCAAATACAGTAAGGTTTTATGAGCAGGGTTTAAAACTCATCACTAGATTCTTGTGTGGGTTGTATGTGTCTGCTCAGCATCTATCTTTCATCTATGAAGACAATGATGTCCTGTGGGGAACAACAGCTCTCCCCTTGAGACCACTCCCAGATGTAGGAATTGGTTGGACACCCACTGACCACTGTGATTGATTCCTAAATTGACTTATTTTGAATGATTAGAGAAATATCAGGACTTTTTTGGAAATATCAGGAAAAAGGCACGTCCTTTCCTGTAAGGTTACCAAGAAGGTAGGATATAAGCTCATTGTCATTTTGCCAAAACACTTGAAGGACCTGTATGGAAATGGGGCCAACAGAACAAAGAAAATTGAGAAAGGTGGAAATACATAATACCCTGGAAATACATAATCCCCTGTATCTAGCTGTACCTGAAGTCAGTCCTGAGGCTCTGCTGTTATTTGAGAAATATTGTGCCTTTTCTCCTTTAAGACATACTGGGTATGACTTCCATCACTTGAAACTGAATTGTCCTAAGTCATAGAGATCATAGAGATATGAAATACTGAAACGTTTACATAAAAGAATTTACCATGCAATTTTTGCAGTTAAATGTAACTAACAGAAAAATTTTTAAATGTCAACCCTTAAGCTCTGGGTTGAAATAAAGGAGAATGAATATTTGGGCTGTACTTCTTCTCCAAACAAAGGATTACATGGGCAGAAAAATTTGAATTATGTTAAGAAAAACACATCATTTAAAAAGTCCTGCCTGTGCTTTGTGAGGCTCAGGGGCAATGATTAGATGGCCTTTTGTTTGGGAAAAACACTTAAAGGAGTTGGTGCTGTACAGGAATAACCAGGAGTTAAAATACGGGGAGACATAAACTTCTAATAAAAGTAAATAACAGAAATTTGGTTTTGGATCAAGCAGATAGGAATCAGGAGAAGGAGTTCGGAGTAAGGATTTAGAAGATTAAGGCAAATGTAACCTACAGACAGTCTGCCATGGCTGGGAAGAATTAATGGATTTTTAGGACAGGGAGATCCAATGTTCAATTATAAGGAATTTCTGTTTTTTTTCTATAATCCACTACATTAACTCAAAATTGAGTAAAAGACTGTTAAATGTAAGAGGCTTGTGTGTTAAGTTCTTTGGGGGAGATGAACTGATGGGGTGTTGACCTTTGTGGGCAAAGCAAGCTGGAGAGAAGAGACTGCAGTCAGAAGGACTGAGAGCAGGTGACAGGCAAGTGACAGGGAGGTGGGGCTACAGGGCACACCAACTCACAAGGCTGCAAACTTCCCTCCTACTCCCTGAGAAATGCTGAGACATTTCAAAGGGTGAATACCGGTTTGTTTGAGTATGAAAAGACAGAATGATTCTGGAAAGCTGGGGGTCTTGGTGTGGTGGTAGGGAGCAGGAGGAAGGTATCTGTTTGGCTAAAACCTAAATTTATCTGGTTTCTTAATCAGGGCAATAATCCCTGAAGGGTAGCAGAATATCTCATCCCTATATATGCTATTTTGTCATATTATTTGGAACTGAAGATAATGGAGAAGAAACAGATACAGGAAATGTTCTCTGCCCTCCCTATTTGCCTAAAAGCAGGACATAAATTTGTGAAGATGTCCTCCCTGCCCTCCCTACCAGGAAGGACTAAAGTTAATCACTGGAGACAACTCTTCACAGCCCAGAGATGGCACCAGAGGTATCTATGTAACAAACCTTGCTAAAGCAACCTTTATCTTTTATTAGTTTTCCCATATACTTATCTCCCTGAAAATTTCCATCCCTAAAATCTTGAAGTTTTTTCTTCATCTTGTCACTTCTCTACAAATTTATCATCCTTTGGTAAGATGCTATATATAAGCTCAGGTTCTGACCACCCCATTGAGTTTCTCATCACTGGGTACTCCCACGTGTCTGTGCCATGCATGTGTTGATAAATTTGTGTTTGTTTTTTCTTTTCTTTTGCTAATCCATCTTTTGTCAGTCCAATTCACAGGACACAAGCCAGGAAGAAAGATTGTTTCCCTCCCCTGCACCCCCACAGCTGGACTGAGACCAGCATTCATTGCAAGTAGCTTGCTTGAGAGTGATCCCAGAAAACCAAGGCAAGGAGAGAGAAGGGCAAGAAGAGCAATAAAGGGTGTGTTAATGGGTAGGTTACCACCATGGATAACTGGAGTTTGGCCCCTCTGAGGACCCTTTGAGAGAGAGTCCATAGAATACTGTCCGTGCAAAGGTTCAGGAACCTGGGGAGCCTCTGTTCCTAGTATGTCAAGAGTGGCTCTTAGGGAATTTAGTGTACTGGCACTTTCAGTCTGCCACTGTGGATCAGTCGTGCTCCTAAAGCCAGAGGCGACCTGTAGGCAGAGATGTGACACTTAAAGGAAAACAAAAAATTGGCACATGTGGGAATTGTTTACAACCTCAAGAAGCTCCAGTAGGCTGAGGAACATGGTAGAAGGCCATTAACCACATCTTCTCTATCCAGTAATATTTCAAAGGCAGCAAAGAAAATGTTTTTTCATCAGGTATTTGTACTGGTAGAAGTCCTTAGTGGTTAGAGGAGAAAATAATAGAGGAACATGTGTGAACATTCAGAAGAAAACTTCTATATCACTCTATATAAATTATTTAACTGTATCTATATTGTTTTAAAAGGTTATGACAATAGATTCAGGGATTCTTCACGTCAACTTGCTTCTGTGGGCCTTCTCTTAATTTTCTTTTACTTTTAAAAATATTCTTATGTATAAATTAAATTAGTTAAGTATTAAGAAAGTGTTTCAATTATGCATAATATACATGGACAAGTATAATGAATACCCATGTTAATGGCACCCAGAGTTACTATTTCCAAAGAAACCTGATAATAACATGTGCAGTGTTAGATTACTGTATAGATAACAATATGTGGAGAATCAGAAAATCCTATGCATTGCTGGTAAGAGTAAATTTGTACTTTGTGGAAAAAAAAATTGGCAAGATCTAGTAAAGATTCATATGAAACTACTTCCTAGCAATCACATTTCCAGGTGTTCATCTTAGAGAAACTCTTGCAAATATCTCCAAGGAAACATTCGTAAGCACCGTTTATAATAATAAAATGCAAAATAGTATTACTGTTTCTCCATTGATTAATAGATAAGTAAGTTATTTTATTCATGGAGTAGAAGGCAATAAGTAGCACTTAAAACACCTATAGTAGCATGTGGTATTATTCTTAAATGTTTGCTGTCCATCCCTATAAGGGGATCATGCTCCCTCATCTGGCAGCTGATGCTGACACCCGTGTTAGGTATCCTTCCCTTTGGGGAGATTAGAACTCCCCATTCCACTGAAGTCGGGTATGACAATATGACCTGTTTGGGCCAGTGAAATGTGGGCAGGAGTGATTATGCCACTCCAAGCAGCGGTGAAGAGCCATTGTGTGTCTGTTGCCTGTTCCCTTGGCCATTAGCACACCAGTGCCCCCAGACAGAGACTAGTCATTCTGTCCAGGCCCAGAATAAGGAGAAATGAAACATCCAGAACTCATAGGGCCTGTGAGTGAGACCTAAACCTGTTGATTGTAAATTTAATCAGAGGCGAATGGGAAATAGTATAGTTTTGTAGTGAGGCTGCAAAGGCTAGAGAACCAGGCTTTATTCATTAGTATTGCAGTTGTATCAACTTCTTATGGCGATATTGGCCATCTCCAACTGATGGAAAATTAAATATCCTTGATTAATAAATGTGGGAAAATAGTTCTTTCTAGAAAATAAATTTAGGTGATCTGTGGAAGGTTTTATAGGTCGTGGATATTGGAATCAGATCTTAGTGTGGGTACGAGGCTTGCCATTCAAGGCTCTGTATCCTTTAGCTTAAATCGCTGATCCTGAAGTGGTCCTGACACAGAGGAAGCTCTCCATGTGTTATAGCTCTTATTAAGTAAAGTACTTCAAATCACCAAGTCCTCAGTGTAGATGCTAAATTAGTAAGCGTGGAAAAATATAAATAAAGATGTTGTTCAATGTACATAATACTAATAATCACAAATACATATGTTAAACCAGCCTCTGGATCTATATGTGTGCATCACTCCATAGGTTCATACATTTTCTAAAAATTGAGGTACATACAAAAAAAAGCATATATATGAGTTTCATGATTTTTTTACAAACTAAATCAGTAGCTACGTGGAGAAACAAAACATCACTGGCACCCCCAGAAGTGCCCCCAGTGATGCCATCCAGCACTGTGCCCCACTCAAGTTCAGTCACTCTCCTGACTTCTAGCAGCAAAAATTAGTTCTGCCAGTTTTTGTACTTTACATAAATGGAAAAATACCGCATGCATTCTTTGTGGCTGGCTTCTCTCAGACAGCATCCTGTTTGTGAAATTCATCCATATTGTTGCATGTAATTGTTGATCATTCTTTCTCATTTCACTGCTTGGATTCTTATGATTTAGTTATCCATTCCATTGTTGTTGAATTTGGGCATTGTCGAGCTTTCAGCTTTATGAAGAGCAGCCATTCTCATACATGTCTTTTGCTAACATGTGCATGTTTCTGTTGTGCACACACTTAGGAGTGCTGTTGCTGCCTCCGTCAGAGGGCATGCATATGTTCAGTATTAGTAACAGCCAAACGGTTTTCAGATGGACCTGTGCTGGTCTGTACTTCTAGCAGCTGTGTGCGAAAGTTCTGACTGTTCTACATTTTAGCCAAAACTTGGTGTTTTTTATTTTCTATTTTTATTTTAGCTCTTGTGGTATATTTGTAGTACCATTTCACTGTGGTTTTAATTTTATTTCCTGATGACTAGTGAACTTTCAATATTTAGTTTTTCCCAGTCAGTGTATGTCTTGGCTTTATCAGGCTTATTGGGTATTTCTAAGCAGTATGGAGTTAGCAGATAGGTAATAGGGTGAAATGCAAGGAAGACTTAACATTTGACATATGTGACATGGTCACATAATCTTGGCATTATTTTCTAAAGACAATAAAATATAAAAACAAGCACAACTGTTATGTACCAGGCACCACTTTGGGAGTGAGGGATAAAATAATTCAGTAACACACAACCCTTGGCAACTCCAGAGTACAGTTGAGAAATAATCAAGTGTTAAAAAATCAAAATTCAACTGAGTGGGTTTTAAAAATCTTATCGGCTTTAATCACAAATGAATCAGGCAGTGTCCAATATAACAGATAGAAAAAAGCTCAGAGCTGCTGTACAAAATAAAAGACTTTTATAGGAAGAAGGGAGCAGGAAGTTATACTAGCAAAAAACAGACCTGTCATGGTCGTGGAGAAGTCACTTCCGTTTAGGTGATGGCTGGGTTCTGTCACGAAGATTACTGATCAGGTGATTCCTGATCAACTGGTGCTGATCAGGTGATTCCTGATCAACTGGTTTGAGATTCCATTTCTGGGAGAGCTGAAACTGTAATTAAGTCTGCTTAGCATGAAGTGACTCCATTTGGGGACTGCCTTCTTGCTTGGTAACACAAGGAAAATGCAGTTACCAAGTATCTTAGTTTGGGCTTCTGTAACAAACTACCATAGACTGAGTGACTTAAACAATTCATTTCCTGCAGTTGGAGGCATGGGAGGTCCAAGATCAAGGTGCTGACAGATCAGTGTCTGGTGAGAGGCCCTGTCTTGGTTTGCAGATGGCCATTTTTCTCTTTGTATCTTCTCATGGCAGAGAATACCCTGGTACTGGGGATTAGATTTCAGCATAGGAATCCTGAGTGGACACATTTAGCCCATAGTACCATGCAATGGTAAATGCTAAACTACACGTATTTACAGAGTTCTATAAAAGCACAGAGAAGGGAAGTCTTGAAATCTATGTGGCACAAATATGGAGTGTGTGTGTATGGCAGGGGGCGGGGGGAGCTGGAATGGCACCAAGAAAGGGATAAAAAGTCATGCTGAATACTGAAAGAAAGGTAGAATTTACTAGGCAGAAGTTGGAAAGAAAATTTTTTCTAGGAATAACAACAACACGTCAATAAGACCAGACAAGGAAGAGAGACTCTCTCCTGGAAAGGAGTAACAAGTTTGGCATCAGTGGAGCATAGGGTGCCCATGTGGGAATGCAAAAGCTGTGGAAATAGGCAGTGCCAAGTACTTGGAAACCAACCCCCACCCCCAAGCCTGTCAAGAGGATTTTAACATCCTCCTATAGTAGAAACAGAGGATCTGTTGATGAGATCCATGCCACATGAGAACAAGAAGTAATAGACAGTGGCCTTTGTTTTAAGAAAATTTATTATTCAAAACCCACATTCATACAATAATCATTTTATCAGGTTGATTCACATTTTTAAAAAAGACAATTCTAAATAGAATTCTATTAATAAGCAGACGTCTTAGTGCCCTTAAGGTGAGAATTTTTCTTATAACTTATCAGGATGACATCTATTACATTACTATTGCCTTTTTCCCTTCTTAGAACATGTGTATGCATGTTGGAATTCTGTCTTGTTTTTCCTCTATAAATCCTAAGAATACAATTTCTATAATATCCAGATTTGCTTTCTTAAGAGTGGAGTAAGAATTTAGCTACCTGCAAAGTAATGATAGTGCTGAATCCTTCTATACGTAAACAATTTTCCCAGTTTTTTCATAGTTTAATCTATCCTTACTTCAATTATATCACTTTAACGCACTCATATTCAAATTCATTTTTGTAGAAACAGCATTTCTCCCTTCATTTATCTGTGTCTTACCTGTGGAGTTGGGGTGTGTCACCCTCCTAGTGTGGATGTCTTCACCCACCTGGAAACTCTCTGATCCACCTACTATTAGGATTTTATGGAGGTTTCCTCATGTAGGCACAATCAATTACTAACTTCATTTCCAGCCTCTCTCCCTGCTTTGGAGGATGAAGAATGAGGCTGAAAATCCAAGCTTTATTCATGGCTTGGTCTTTCTAGTGACAGCCTTTCCTAACCACCACCCCCACCCCACCCCCACCTGGGAGCTATCCAGGAGCCTGCCAGAACCCCTCATCAGGACAAAAGATGCTTCTTTCTAGTGCTCTTATCACTTGGGAATTTACAAGACTTTTAGGAGCCCTGTGTGAGGGATGGAACCAAAGACAAATACTACAGCAAGAGATGTTCCTAATGTTCTACTCGCTTAGGAAACTACAAAGGTTGTAGGAACTCTGTGCCAGAAACCAGGGCAAAGAAGAGTTAGGGAAAACTATGAGGATGAAAGCAATTACAGTCAAACAAATGTGATGAAGACACTGTGAAAATGTGAGGGAAATTTTAGTACCTGAGGTAGCACCCACCTCTCATCATCTCCTTCATTTCCCTGCCTGCTGTGTAGCTAGAAAGTCACAGTTGAGCTCCCATCATGCACTTGGCAGTAATAACGAGGATGAAAGTAATAATTAAAGATGAGCAGGAAGATGAAAGAGACTGAGGCACTGACATCATAGAGCTGCCCAGTCCTGGACTCTGTAAGAAAATTAAACCCTGATTTGATTTAACTATGATAGCTGGATGTTTGCTATATGTAGCCAAATGCAATCCCTAACTGTTACAACATGTAAGCCTCTAAGAAATCTTGTTTCAAAATATAACAAAAGAATTATATCAAGGTCCAGACAGGACATGTGGGAACATAAGGCAGAATCAAATTAGGAAATGAGGAGGGCAGTTGAATGCAATCAATTGATAAAGGTAATTGGGAGCAACCAGGGAGATAAGACATTGAATTAGAGTGCACAATTAAAGAGAGGCATATACAGTCCCAGTGGGTACATACACATGGATGTTGGAACCTGTGTTCATGTAGCAAAAAGAAACAGACCAGAAGAAAGGGAACAGTGTGTTCACCCATGATGCCTGCTGATTCATCCTGGAAGCTCATAATTGCTGGGTCCTGTATTGTGGTCTGGGATCTTATCAATTAGCTACTATCTCATCATCCCAGTATTCTATTGAATAACTTCTAAGATGGCAAATTATTTGAGTATATCACTGTGCAATCACTTGGAATATTTAAAACTAAATTATGAGATGACTAAATTAATCAAATCCTCATATTAATACTTTTCTTGTGGGACACCTGGCTGGCTTAGTCCATTGGAGCTTATGACTCTTGATCTCAGGGTCATGAGTTCAAGCCCCACAATGGGTGTGGAGCCTATTTAAACTAAAAATATTAAAAAACAAGAGCTTTCTTGTCAAATTTATGAATGTCCTAAGTGTTTGTCATAAAGAGGTTTACAATTCTAAGAAAATCTGGCATTGAGAGCACCTGGTAGATTTACTTTATTATTTCATTTGGAAATGAATAAATGATTTAGAATTATGACTTTAAATCAAAAGGTGTAATAAAATTTAATTGTTTATAAACAATAACAGAATGCTTAAAAGAACCTAATTTGCCATATTTGTAAGTTTGAGTTTATATATTTCAAAGAGTTACTTCAGAACTTAGAGGCATTTTGCTTTAAATACGTAGTTTGTCCTGACATGCAGAAGTACTTAATTAAATTAAGTGTGTTTAATTGAGGATTGATTGTAGTTTAAAATGTTTAAAGGCATTTAATTGAGCAAGGCTAGTCATTATTAATATTTAACATGATAAACTTTAGTTAATTGAACATTTATAAATTAACAGTGCAGGTGATTGGAGTTGTCACAAAAATAGCTTTATGTATGAAAAATAAGTTTTGAAAGGTGCACTTGACATTATAAAAATAATGTGGCTTTTGAACTTGCAACCCTAATTAATGGAATATTATTTAGAACCAAAATAATTATAAGGAGCTATTTCTACACAATAGGGTTCCCTCAGACTATATGTCACATTAACATTTTTCAGTGAAGATACAGAGAGTAGAAGTGTCAGAACAGGGTTCAGGAGAAAAGGATCTGATTTTATCTTACTGTATCTTATTTTAATAGGGTAGAAGCAATATAAACGTGTTTAAATGAAGAAGGGAAAGAAAAAGATGATAGAGAAAGGGAGATGAACACACACACACACACACACACACACACACACCCCACCACCACCACCACCACCACCACATACACATATACAACTTTCCTTTCCTATATAATAGACATAAATGTTTGAACCAAGAGTATTGTGACTGAATATGACTTTTGAGGAAGCATTGACCTGTCTCTAACAGGAGGTGGCAACTCAAGTTAAACTATAAATGCAAATTCTGATTATTGCATTTTTATGGCAGGAGCTTACTATACTGGAAGCTGGAGAACAGTGAAATAGTTTTAATGCCTTCAGGCTGACCATTCTGAGAGTCATTTCTTATATTCTTATATACTCTAGAGGGATAGAAACTTTAGGAAGAATATAACTTCTAATAAAAATAAAGAATCTCTAATATCATCTTAATAGTAATATCACTTAGGGGCACCTGCATGGCTCAGTCGGTTAAGTGTCTGACTCTTGGTTTCAGCTCAGATGATGATCTCACGGTTGGTGGGTTTGAGCCCTGCATGGGGCTTTGTGCTGACAGCTGGGAGCCTGGAGCCTGCTTCGGATTCTGTGTTTCTCTCTCTCTCTCTCTCTGCCCCTCCCCCGCATCACTCTGTCACTCTCTCAAAAATAAACCCACATTAAAAAGTTATTAAAAATATATTTTGGGGGGCACCTGGGTGGCTCAGTCGGTTAAGCGTCCAACTTTGGCTCAGGTCATGATCTCATGGTTCATGGGTTCGAGCCCCATGTCGGGCTCTGTGCTGACAGGTGGGAGCCTGGAGACTGCTTCAGATTCTGTGTCTCCCTCTGTCTCTGCCCCTCCCTGACTCGTTTGTTCTCTCTCTCTCTCTCTCTCTCTCTCTCTCTCTTTCTCTCAAAAATAAACAAACATTACCAAAATTTTAAAAATATTAAAAAAATAGTAATATCATTTATATGGACTAGGCACAAAGCATAGGAAAATTTATTTTATTGATTCTTGTTTATATAAAGGTATATCTTCCCCCATATGTGACATATCTGCTAAAAATAAAAAGATGTTAAATTATATGGACTGTATAATCTAATATCATGTCATCACATCATCTCATTTAGAGATCGTATCTAAAAGTGTTTTCTTTTTTTCTTTTCTGTACTTCCTTTTTACTGACCCTCTCCCCTCCTTAGTCAGATGAAATCACACTATCTCAAGGAGAATTAGGATTGCTTAAAAAAAAAAAAATAGAATAAAGAGGAAGACTCAGTTGTATTGGCTTCCAGTCTGGGCTCCTAAACTGCCAAAGAAGAGGCCCTGGCATGAACAGTGTATGGATAACATGGAGAGGAAGAGGCTGATGGACTTGCTCCTGGCCTTTCCCCCAAACCCAACCCATGTGTTACCTGGGCTGACAGAAAGTCATGCATGAGTTGAGACAATGGTGCTTTAACGTGTTAGAATTGCTTGGATGAGTCGCTAAAATACAGGCTGTGTGGGCCTATCTCTACAGTTTCTGAGGTAAATCTGATGTGACACTCAAGAATTTGCATTTTTAACTAATTCCCAGCTGAAGCTGGTGCTGCTAGCCTGTGGAACTGAGAACCAGTGACTAAGGAGATGGGGGAATGGCCGAGAGGCAACAAGAGGATTCGATAAATCCGTTTCCAGATGGAAGTCTTTCTTCTGGCTAGCTCTGGGAAGCCATGTGGAAGTAGAGCCAATGCATGCAGATCATCCCATTGCCAATCACGTAAGAACTTACAGCATCTGGTCAGTGAAGATACTCACCAGGGCCCATCAGAATTGCCAACTACAAGCCTATGGTTCTTTCAGCAAAAATACTTGGCCCTATTTTGAAATTTCACTAAATCCCAAGTAAACAAACTCTTGGGCTCCCACTGTTTTTAAGAGCTCAGTTATTTGTAAATACAAAAGCAAAGGATGGGGCTCTTAATAAAAAGAGATACTGATACCCATGTGATAAAGAAAGTCTTAGCACCATACCTGCATGGGACCATATGTGGCCAGTCTCCTCCCACTTTACTCCAATATTCCTTTCACATTTTTGGTATTATGATTCTTTATCTTATTTATGAATACTTTATAAATACTTAATTTTTCTCTTTTCTTCATGTATGTTTTCCTTTATAATCTCTCCTGGTGCTTTTATGAGACCCACCCTCTCTGACATTAGCCAGAACCACCTAAATGTTCTGCGAGTGGAGGGTATTTAGCAGCAATTACTTCTTTAAAAACATTGCTGTTGTTTCCTACAAACACATTTCTAAACTCCTCTGTATCCTACTGCATCATCTCCTTCGATGATTGTATTAGCACAGAGAGGATGCCTCTAAATATTTTTCAAGTCTAAGGTATCCAAAATAGTCCTTTGATTTTTATCCAAACATATTCACCAGTCTTGATCTGTAGGGAACAGTCAGCTCACTGCTGCTCCGCAGATGTGAAAGAACAAGTTATGCCAGAGAAATCTCCATGCTAGTCCATATGGAGCTAAATGTAAACATAAAGTCTATGTTTCATAACATCTCCTTCCAATCACATGACAAACTTGGATCTGGATTTAACATGTGAGCATCAAGCATTGAACAAATCCTGATGGCCTGTTTGGCAGTCATCATTCTGGATAAAGTTTGGGAGGGAAAACAGGCCATGAGGAAGCTGTACTGTGTCAGAGCTTAGCCCACCCCTTAATCAAGGCCCATGCCAAGCCATGCAACCGCTTTCAAAGAGTGAGCCTGGTCCTGCAAAGAATCTGGAATATCTTGATTTGGAATGTATTCATGCCTCTGCACTAGGTACGTTTTTATCAGTATGACTGAGGGTGAAACCATGTTGAAGGTGAGATAAATCCTAAGATTTATGGTTTTCCCACAACCTTTTGGAGCCACCAACTGTAGTCACCATATTATCTGGTCAGACCAGGAACTAACAGTGAGTTAAAGGAATGGGGCAACATATAATTTTTGAAATAGCTTTCTTTTGTAGAAGTGTAGGAAACACTGTGAAGAGAAAGAAAAACTTTACATGGTAAATGCCAGCCACTTCCCTGTAAACACATTTTGTGTGTATTTGAGTGTCTTTTACAGAAAAGGACTCTTCCAGCTAGCATGGCTGCATGACAGACCACCCAATAAAGCAACAATCATATCATTAGGCTCATCAATTCTGTGAGTCAGGAATTTGGAAAGAGCACAGTGAGGCATTGTGTTTCTTTGATACTTGGGACTTCAACTTTGAATCTCCAAAGGCTGGGGGTGACTTGATGGCCGGGAGCTTAAATCATCAACAGGCTCACTTACTCACCTGTCTGGTGGCTAATGTGAGCTCTCAACAGGCTTATTGGCCTGAAGCACCTACACAGGTGCCCTTCATGTGGCTGCTTGTTGGGCTTTCTCACAGCATAGTGGTTGTGTTCCAAGAACAGGTACCCAAAAAGATCCAGGCAGAACCTGTATCACTTCTTATGAACTAGCATTGGAAGTCACCTTGCTTTACTTTGGTCAAAGTCACAAGCCACATTTAAGGAGAAGAAATGTAGAATCCCACTTCTCAATGGGAGGAGGGTAGAAGTCTCGCTGTAAGAGTATGTGAGATAGAAAATATTTTTCTGTGATCTTTGGAAAATGCAATTTGTCATAAAAATTATCACAGATCTCTGAATCAGACTTTTTGCCATTTGGTTGATTTACTTCTCTTGTCTCAAGATTGGGACTGCTTTATTGTAGCATGACATGTCTCATTCTGAAGATAGGATCTTTACTTCTACATGTTAAATTGTTTTGGAGGACATAGTTACAATTCTAAAAAAATACATACTGGATGTAAGAAGGTGGATCTTAATGGAAGAAGAGAAGAGCCTATTTTGAGTAGGAGCAAAGAGGAAGTTGACTTATTTCTATGGCTCAAAAATGAAAACCTCCATGATTTTTCTGGACCTGTGGCCCATCAACCTTATCTTGAATTAAGTGGAAAAGCATAGGTAAGATGAAGAGGTCAGGTTGAAAACTGCTTTGACTGCCCTGCTGCTAATGGTTGAAAGAAGAATATTTCATGATCAAAGCAATTATAAAACTAGAAATGGGTCCATTTGTGCCCATCTGTTCCATTCTCTGATTAGCGTGGATATTTCATAGAAACTGGACGAATAAATCATGAGAGGTTGCCTAGTGACCCTGGGCAAGTCTATGGCTACTGCCCATTTGAAGATATTCCTTAATGCCCCAAGTTTCTAATGACTTTGAATTTGGTGTTCCTGAGTACAGGCTTCGGTCTCATTTGCATCTTTTTCCATCTTCCCCTACTCTACTGATAATTCTAAAGCTCCTCACCTTTCTGTGAACTTTATTAAAATGAATGTGCAAGAGTGAGCTGGGCCCCTTTCCTGAGTTGCCCTCTCCTCTTTCAGCTGCCTTGGAGATGAGACAATGGGTTAATTGAGGTAGCTACCTGTATTTGGGCCCTGTACAAACCTATCTCTGTGTTGTTTTTGGAGAGTAGTCTAAGCAAACTGCCTCCAAAATATTTTTTCAGAAACTTTTGCCAATATTGCAATTTTCCACCAAAGCTTTTGAGGAAAAAAGAAAGCCTTAGTGGATTGTTTATAAAAAAGCAAAAGTAATGCACCAGGCCCTTTATATATTGTATTTTATAATATGCTTATTTATTATGTGTTATGTGGAGATAATTTATAATTATGCAATAATTATACTTTTTCTCTTCTCCCATTAAGATATACCCTCTAACATCTAATGTGTACCTTGTGAAATCTTAATGCCTATGTTCCAATGCAATGGAGCTGTAAGAAGTAAGGGTCCTAGGGGTGCCTGGGTGGCTCAGTTGGTTAGGCGACCGACTTCAGTTCAGGCCATGATCTTGCAGTTTGTGAGTTTAAGCCCCACATCGGGCTTTGTCCTGACAGCTCAGAGCCTAGAGCCTGCTTCAGGTTCTGTGTCTCCTCCTCTCTCTGCCCCTCCCCTGCTCACGTTCTGTGTCTCTCTGTCTCTCAATAATAAATAAACATTAAAAAAATTTTAATAAAGAAGTAAGCATCCTATCTCCGTAGTGGGACATGTCATGCTACAGTAAAGCAATCCCAGTCTTTATTTATTTCTATATATGCCATAAGGAGAGGTGAATAACATGCTCCTCCATGATAGCATTAAAGTTACTTCAAGGAGAAGCTGTTTGGCAAGGAAAACTAACTTCTTCCTTGTCCCATAGAACAACTATTTTAAGCCTTTCATTTATGGACATTGGATGATGTCTTTGCTTTCTTTCATCTTTAATGAAGGGTGAACAGTTGGATTGGGGTCTTGAGAACATAAATACTTCTATTGTTAGAGCAGAGCTTTTAAGATTTAGGGTATATCAAAATCACCCCAGTGCTTATTAAAATGCACATTGCCTCCAGGGAGCCCACACTCAGAACCGCTGCTCTTCAGCTTTACTCTCAAAGTGTGCAGTGTGGGCCAGCAGCATTAGTAATAACCTGGGAGCTTATTGAAACACAAAACCCCAGGCTGTAGTCTAGACACAGAAAATCAGAATCTCTAGTTTAACAAGATCCCCAAGTGATCTGCATACACATTTAAGATGGAGAAGGAGAAACACTCTGCTAGAATAGTCGTTTGTAGCCATTCTCTGCTATTGTTATTTATAAGTGTAATACAAGCCCTTAATCATACCTAATGTTAAAATTAATTTCCAGATGGGGCACCTGGGTGGCTCAGTTGGTTAAGCGTCTGACTTCTGCTAGGGTCATGATCTTGTGGTTCGTGGGTTCGAGCCCTACACAGCTCAGAGCCTAGAGCCTGCTTTGGATTCTGTGTCTCCCTCCCACTCTGCCCCTCCCCTGCTCCCACTCTGTCTTTTTCTCTCTCTCAAAAGTAAATAAACATAAAAAAATTTTAAATAAAAATTTAAAAACGTAATTTCCAGACAATTTTAATTGCTCTCCTCTTTTTTTTCCTTAAAGATTATGTACTGTTTAAAAATAATCTCTAAAGCTAATGTGGGGCTTAAACTCATGAACCTGAGATCAAGAGTCACATGCTCTTCCAACTGAGTCAGCCAGGTGCCCCTCAATTATACCCCTCTTAAAAAGGCAAAGCAAGTCTGTTCTTAAGCTACAAATTTAATGACATTATTATATGGATAACTATTCTGATTTTCAAAAATAATTGTTCTAATATTATGACAAATATTATGACTGGTAGTCATTTCCAATACCAGAGTCAAAACCTATAAGAGGTCCAAAGATTTTTTTGTCCCAAATAAGAATTGGAAAATGAGTATGGATAGTACTGATTTATAAGTTGTACTCAGAATAAGAATTTACAAAAATAAATGGTCAATAAGTAAATCTCAGAAATATCTGGACAGAAGAGTATGAGTTCTATGTAGATCACATCAATCTAATCATGGAGAAAGTGAGCATCATTATCCTTACTTCTCCATTAGATGGAATGACCAATAATGTGACATGGCTAACTTAGCTTAAAATACCAAAATCATCATCATCCTCATCATCAAGGTTTAGTTTCCTGAGACAATGTGGAATTATTAGTCAAAATCTAAAAAGCTTTTAATACAAAATTCTTTTGCCTGAATATGATCTGGAATTTCAAGGAGAGTTTCAGTATAAATTCAACACAACTGATGTATATATAAAATCAATATTAACTAGACAAGGTAGCATATAATTCTAAAATTATTGCTTTAGGAACTAAAAAGAACATTATTTGATTGCATTGACTTTACTGGATTTAATATATTTAGAAGACTTCTGATTCCAGATGGCTGCTGGACTCTCATGTATATTCCTTCTTTCACATATCCCATTAATATTATAAAAATAAGTTATTAAATAAAAGTTTTAGGAAATAGAGACTCTGAAATATCTAAGAAGTTGAGAACAATTTATACAATGCATGTAAAATCAGATGACAAGCAATATCTCATAGGACTGAAAATCTGCAATCCCCTATAGATTTTAAAAGTGCATTTTCCTAGAAAAATCCCATGGAGGGGATTCAAGAATAGATCTGAGATAGCAAAGACTCAGAGCAGAAGAGAAAGTGCTAAGGGACAATTGGACCACAGACTCCATTCTGCTATGGAAGTTTTTCTTTCTAGGAGAAAATTAAGAGAACCATTCTCTAAGTCAAGTTTCTCTGTACTAACATTTCTCAGCTTTTATGTCCATGTGAATCAGCTGAAGGTTTGTGGAAAGAGAACGTCTGATTGACTAGGTGTAGAGTGATGCTAGGGGTTGGGACTTTCTAAGAATTTTTCAGGTGACGTTGATGCTGCTCCCCAAGGTCTGTACCACAAAGATGTACACCAGCAACAATCAAGTAGAAATT
Organism: Prionailurus viverrinus; assembly: GCF_022837055.1. Lineage (NCBI taxonomy): Eukaryota > Metazoa > Chordata > Mammalia > Carnivora > Felidae > Prionailurus > Prionailurus viverrinus. The sequence goes on from NC_062563.1 coordinate 33,570,774, forward strand.
ATAATAGAAAAAAAAAGGTCTTCAGAATAACAAAGCTACAGAGTGTCTGGAATAAGTCTAAAAATAATTTTTAAAAAGAGATATTTAAAACTTTCACTTTAGTATTGTAAAAGAAAATTTGCATAAATGAAGACAGAGCAAAATATGCTGATGTGTGGGACAAGGGAAAAAGTGCTAATTTTGTTGATAAGACCCTATACCTCTGCACTCAATGACTTGAATCTCTCATCTGGGCTGAAAAATGCTCTAAATGGTTCTTTGGTGGTAACTATTAAAACAAAGCAACAGAAAACCCTTAGGGGAAAGAGGGGAAATTTAAGAAATAATTTCCCCCATAATTTAAATTAGAATATAATTTCTTCCAGGCTTATGGGTTATGTGACATAATAGTGTTCTGAAAAACTTAAGCATTTCCACCTTACATGTAACTTTCTGGATGCTAATTATCAATAATCAGTGGGTATCTCAAGAACACAGACATGGTGCGTAGCAGTATGGAAAAACACTGACTCTGATTCAAAGGATGAATATTTGTGGAATTCACAAAATATTTGTGAAAGGGCTCTCATTCCTCTTCTCAGCAACCTATCCGTATCTGGCATTGAAGACTGAAAAAATTAACTCTACAAGTTCAGAAAGTAGAACAACTTTCAAGTGTTCTGAATAAAAATATGGAAAGCCAAGGGGAAGAAGGTAATTTCGGAAGAGAAGCATGACCAAGAGCCATGACCAGAAGCCATGAAAATCTTCTATGATGTTATGAATTGAAAGTTTATCTCCCTCCCAAGCTCATAGACTGACATCCTAAACCTAGTGTGATGGTATTAGGAGGTGGGCCTTTGGGAGATAATTAGGCCATGAAGTTAGAATCCCCATGAATGGGACTAATGCCTTTATAAAATGGACCCTAGAGAGTTCTCTTATCCTCTTTCCAGCATGGGGGGGTACAGCAGGAAGTAGACATTCTGAAACCTGCTGGAGGGTACTCACCAGTATCTGACCAGGCTGGCACCCTGATCTTGAACTCCTGGTCTCCAGAACCAGGAGAAATAAATTTTTCTGTAGCAGCCTGAACTAAGAAGTATGGGGTTCCTACCTTCTTATTCCCCCAGAGGCTCTGAAGAAATTGGCATCTGGTCATATTTTTGTTTGGATCCTCCTTATTTTTATATCCATAAGCTCCACATAAAGCAAAGGATTCACCATGAATAGAAGCTGTTAGCTTGGAAGGACTGTGCTATAAAATCAACATGTTGTCAGCCACTTCTTCTCTACTAATCCTTGCCTTCAGTTTATTATAAGTCTAAAACTCAAAGGAAACTTCTTCCAACCTAGTTACTGTGATCACAGGAAACCTTTAGAATGGTACAGTATAATTTACAAAAGCATTCTTGTGCTGCATGTGTGTGTGTGTGTTTTCATTTGATTCATAAAGGCAAAGTCTTTGGAGTTATATTATGAAATACTGAGGAGGGGAAGTGAGACATTGAAATTGGGACACTACCTTGTTTTCAAGGAACTCATTCATTGAAGTAGGAAAGGCAAGTACTGCATTAGTGTCTTTGGCAACTAACTGATTTCTGCTCTTTCAACTGAACTGGTCTCTCTGTTGCATTTGTATTACTTACTACCCCCTTTCACCCCACACTCTTCACCCCCTATTGCTGAGATTATCTCCTCCAAGGACTCCTACCTCAGTTCTCTCTTCTGGCTCATATCCTATATGTGGATTTGTGTGTGTGTGACTCACTTTTCTTTGCCCAGGATGAAATGTTAGTGTTGCCCAGGTCATCACAGAAATATTTCATGATCCAGTATTCCAAAGAATGGTCAGATTAAAGATTTATATACTTATGTCTAAATCCATAAAAATGCATGTTGATGGTTGGAAAAGAGGTGGTTGTTAATGACTTGGGCCTCTGTACCTCAGTTTCCTCAAATAGTGATGCAAATAATATTACTTCATATGGATGCTGTAAGGATTATAGAAGTATTCACTAGGTACTTAAAAGAGTTCATAGTTTGTAAAAAGTGTGTGTAAGTAGTCACAATTATTGTAGAGCATAAAAGCCTGAACTCAGAACTGTCATAGGTAGAATAGGTCAGCTGCAATGTCAAATTCACAAAGAAAGGGGGAAAAACATCAAGTCTAATGAGCCCTACAAGCAGCAGTTACAGAAGGACTGGTCATAGGTACAGAATTTGAGAAATACAAATAACAGAGTGACCTTATCTACTTCATTGGTACGAGACTAATACGTCTGACAGCATAACTTTAACTATGAAGCATACTGTTAGACACAACCAGCCTTTCAAACATTAAGGCAGAATTCAGTTCTTAATCAAGCTTATTCATGCCTAGAGGCTTTCCACAGTCTAGTTCTTCCCATAGAAAGTCCAGGAATTTATTTTCAAAGCAGGTGTCCAGCTTCTGCTAATCATTTTACAGTGACTAGACTATAACCTCTAAAAGAAAATAAAACACCTTGAGCTTGATGTCAGCTGTCACACAAATGTTTTCTTCATGTTCCAATGACAGGTTATTGCACCCTGTCCCATCATATAATACACAGCTGCTATGGTAATAGATGTGTGAATTCCCAAGGAGAAGCTGAGAACAAGGACATGAGGTATTGTGTAATAATAGTAGGTGGACAAGACATCTTAAGGACAAATCATTGAAGAAATTTTTTAGGATATCAGAAGTTACATTATATTGTAACATGCCATCCTTGTATGTCTGGTTCTCTTCCCTCAAATTCATCCATAGTAGTGATGCTAAGCGGGAAGACATATGGAGCCCTTTCCTCTCCTCCAATATATGCATCACAATATATCCAAAATAGCAGACCATCCCTGTGTGGAGATAGGTTTAACAAGAAATGCATTTTCTTTTTGGTTTGATGACCACTTATATCAAAATGCTAAAATGACTTTTTTGTGTTTATGTCTAGTCAAAATTTATAGGGCAGTTGGTCTAAGTTAGAAAGTCCTACAAATTTAATGAGTATATTTATAAAATGTACATATTGGGACAATCTTTTATGGGAATGAGGACTGGTCAAAAAGTGGCCCCATGTAAACTTGAAGAGGAGTGGAGTTTGGGAACTTACTCCCATGCCTGTTCAAGACTAGGGAGAGGTCACAGCAAAACCAAGGCTATAAAATGTTTTTCTTATTTCCAGGAATGCACAGGAGCCTTCATTTTTGTAAGTGAGCTACTAAGAGCCAGCATGTATTTGCTTTTTTACTTACCTTTTTCTCTTTCAAATGACTTGTCAGCCTTCCCTGATTTTATCTCTTTTTTATTCATCTGGCTTGTAGAGGAAAGAAAAGATCTTTTTAAAAAAAGTCATTTGATACCTACATTACCAAAAGAATGCTGTATTTGACTTCAAGCATTCTATAAAATCTGTTAATTTTTGTGGAAATAACATTTCAGAATTAGGGGACAATATAAAGGAGACCAAATAATAGATTTGAGCTATGCATTTGATGAAACAGGTACACCCCACTCATTTTCATAGGTGAGGCTTTGCCCCTATACCACCTTAAAAATGGCTCACTATATATGCTAGAAGCCAAGACAGAAAATATGGTTACAAGAACAATAGACAAAAAAAGAAAGTGAGTTTGTGGCATCAAGGTCCTTATCCAAGAGAGGAAAATAATTAAATTTTGAAATTGCATATGCTACTGTTATTATATTATTTTTAATATTTATATATGAACAATAGCCATAGGTAAACTATAGAAGCAATACTTTATAGGTTTTCTGAATTAGAAAATTAATTATTGCTATTGCAATTTTAATAGACAATGACACTTCTGATTCTTTTTTAAAATGTTTATTTACTTATTTTGAGAGAGAGAGAGAGAGAGAGAGAGAGCAGGGGAGGAGCAGAGGGAGAGGGAGAGACAGAATACCAAGCAGGCTCCATGCCATCAGCACAGAGCCCGACGCAGGGCTCAATCTCATGAACTATGAGATCATGACCTGAGCTGAAATCAAGAGTTAGGTTTAACAGACTGAGCCAGCCAGGCACCCCAACATTTCTGATTCTAAACTGAACAGAAATAATGCTTAGACAGAATATTACCAACTGAGCTATAGATATAATGCTTTAAAATTTCTGTCTGAATTTTTTCTGAAGAACTTGCTAAGGGAAAATAATGTTATCAATACTATTATATCGGTATAAATATAATTATTATATATCTATAATATTAATACTTGTACAGATTATATCATGTTCATATTTTAGTAATTCCTATGGGGAAGGGAATTGGGAGAGTAAATGATAGGTAGCTACAGAACCAACTGAAGACTGAAGAAGGCATTTCCAAGGTAATTTGGTCTATTCACACTGAAATGGATTTTGGGGAAAATGAACTGTGAATAAACCAGTTTGTCCATTGGAAAGTCATTGAGATTTACATCCTTCCATGAGCCAGATTCTCTGTCCTTACCTAATCAAACTGTATACAGAAAAACACAAGAAAATTCATTCCCTCAGAGACCATTGGTTCCACCTTGAATTTGATAGCTGTGAACCTCCTGCGACACTGTCAATCTTCCAGGGATATAATCTCTGCTCAAGATTTTACCTGACTTTATTCTGACTTTCTAGGAAATGCTCTGCTTTTACTCTTTGAACAAACCAGTAAATCTATGGGACTCAGATTGACAAATTACACAGTGTTCCTCATGATAAGTGTAGTCTTAATGCCCATCACCTGTTTTACCCATCCCCCACCTACTTCCCCTCTGGTAACCACCAGTTCTTTTTTTTTAACTTGTTTTATTTTTATTTTTTTCAATTTATATCCAAATTAGTATATATTGCAACAATGATTTCAGGAGTAGATTCCTTAGTGCCCTTTACCCATTTAGCCCATCCCCCCTCCCACAACCCTTCCCATAACCCTCAGTTTGTTCTCCATAGTTATGAGTCTCTTCTGTTTTGCCCCTCTCCCTGTTTTTATATTATTTTTGTTTCCCTTCCCTTATGTTCATCTCTTTTGTCTCTTTTGACATCTCAGAAGTCATATGATTTTTATCTTTCTGTGACTAATTTCACTTAGCATAATACCCTCCAGTTCCATCCATGTAGTTGCAAATTGCAAGATTTCATTCTTTTTGATTGCTGAGTAATAATACTCCATTGTATATATATACAACATCTTCTTTATCCATTCATCCCTCGATGGACATTTGGGCTCTTTCCATACTTTGGCTATTGTTGATACGGCTACTATAAACATGGGGGTGCATGTGTCCGTTCGAAAGAGCACACCTGTATCCCTTGAATAAATGCCTAGTAGTGAAATTGCTGGGTCACAGGGTAGTTCTATTTTTAGTTTTTTGAGGAACCTCCATACTGTTTTCCAGAGTGGCTGCACCAGCTTGCATTGCCACCAACAATGCAAAAGAGATCCTCTTTCTCCGCATCCTTGCCAACATCTGTTGTTGCCTGAGTTGTTAATGTTAGCCATTCTGACAGGTGTAACGTGGTATCTCATTGTGGTTTTGATTTGTATTTCCCTGATGATGAGTGATGTTGAGCATTTTTTCATGTGTCAGTTGCCCATCTGGATGTCTTCTTTGGAGAAGTGTCTATTCATGTCTTTTGCCCATCTCTTCACTGGATTATTTGTTTTTTGGGTGTTGAGTTTGATAAGTTCTTTATAGATTTTGGATACTAACCTTTTATCTGATATGTTGTTTGCAAATATCTTCTCCCATTCCATTGGTTGTCTTTTAGTTTTGCTGATTGTTTCCTTCGCTGTGCAGAAGCTTTTTATTTTGATGAGGTCCCAGTAGTTCATTTTTGCTTTTGTTTCCCTTGCCTCCAGAGATGTGTTGAGTAAGAAGTTGCTGCGGCCAAGATCAAAGGGGTTTTTGTCTGCTTTCTCCTCAAGGATTTTGATGGCTTCCTGTATTACATTTAGGTCTTTCATCCATTTTGAGTTTATTTTTGTGTATGGTGTAAGAAACTGGTTCAGGTTTATTCTTCTGCATGTCCCTGTCCAGTTTTCCCAGCACCACTTGCTAAAGAGACTGTCTTTATTCCATTGGATATTCTTTTCTGCTCTGTGTAAGATTAGTTAGCCATACGTTTGTGGGTCAATTTCTGGGTTCTCTATTCTGTTCCATTGATCTGAGTGTCTGTTCTCGTGCCAGTACCATACTGTCTTGACGATTACAGCTTTGTAGTACAGCTTGAAGTCTGGGATTGTGATACGTCCTACTTTGGTTTTCTTTTTAAAGATCGCTTTCAAGATCTTTTTCAAGATCGGGGTCTTTCTGGTTCCATACAAATTTTAGGATTCTTTGTTCTAGCTCTGTGAAGAATGCTGGTGTTATTTTGATAGGGACTGCATTGAATATGTAGATTGCTTTGGGTAGTATCGACATTTTAACAATATTTGTTCTTCCTATCCAGGAACATGGAATCTTTTTCCATTTTTTGTGTGTCTTCTTCAATTTCTTTCATAAGCTTTCTATAGTTTTCAGTGTATAGATTTTTCACCTCTTTGGTTAGATTTATTCCGAGATATTTTATGGTTTTTTGTGCAGCTATAAATGGGATCAATTCCTTGATTTCTCTGTCGCTTCATTGTTAGTGTATAGGAATGCAACCAATTTCTGTGCGTTGACTTTATATCCTGCAAATTTGCTTAATTTATGAATAAATTCTAGCAGTTTTTTGGTGGACTCCTTTGGGTTTTCCATATAGACTATCATGTTATCTGCAAAGAGTGAAAATTTGACCTCCTCCTGTCCGATTTGGATGCCTTTTATTTCTTTGTGTTGTCTGATTGCAGAGGCTAAGATTTCCAATACTATGTTGAATGACAGTGGTGAGAGTGGACATCACGGTCTTGTTCCTGACCTTAGGGGGAAATCTCTCAGTCTTTCCCCATTGAGGATGATATTAGCGTTGGGTCATTCATATATGGCTTTTATGATCTCAAGGTATGCTCCTTCTATCCCTACTTTCTTGAGGGTTTTTATCAAGAAAGGATGCTGTATCTTGTCAAATGCTTTCTCTGCATCTATTGAGAGAATCATGTGGTTCTTGTCCTTTCTTTTATTAATGTGATGAATCACATTAATTGTTTTGCAGATATTGAACCAGCCCTGCATCCCAGGTATAAATCCCACTTGGTTGTGGTGAATAATTTTTTTAATGTATTGTTGGATCCAGTTGGCTAATATCTTGTTGAGGATTTTTGCATCCATATTCATCAGGGAAAATGGTCTATAGTTCTCCTGTTTAGTGGGGTCTCTGTCTTGTTTTGGAATCAGGGTAATACTGGCTTCATAGAAAGAGTTTGGAATTTTTCCTTCCATTTCTATTTTTTGGAACACCTTCAAGAGGATAGATGTTAACTCTTCCTTAAATGTTTGGTAGAATTCCCCCTGGAAAGCTATCTGGCCCTGGACTCTTGTTTTTTGGCAGATTTTTGATTACTAATTTAATTGCCTTACTGGCTATGGGTCTGTTCAAATATTCTATTTCTTCCTGTTTCAGTTTTGGTAGTGTATATGTTTCTAGGAATTTGTCCATTTCTTCCAGATTGCACATTTTATTGACATATAATTGCTCATAATATTCTCTTTTTATTGTTTTTATTTCTGCTGTGTTGGTTGTGATCTCTCTTTCATTCTTGATTTTACTTATTTGGGTCCTTTCCTTTTTCTTTTTGATCAAACTGGCTAGTGGTTTATCAATTTTGTTAATTCTTTCAAAGAACCAGCTTCTGGTTTCATTAATCTGTTCTATTGTTTTTTTTGGTTTCGGTAGCATTAATTTCTGCTCTAATATTTATTATTTCCTGCCTTCTGCTGATTTGAGGTTTTACTTGCTATTCTTTTTCCAGCTCCTTAAGGTGTAAGGTTAGGTTGTGTATCTGAGATCTTTCTTCCTTCTTTAGGAAGGCCTGGATTGCTATATACTTTCCTCTTATGACCGCCTTTGCTGCCTTCCAGAGGTCTTGGTTTGTGGTGTTATCATTTTCATTGACTTCCATATACTTTTTAATTTCTTCTTTAACTTCTTGGTTAGCCTATTCATTCTTTAGTAGGATGTTCTTCAGTCTCCCAAGTATTTGTTACCTTTCCAAATTTTTTCTTGTGGTTGATTTCGAGTTTCATAGCATTGTGGCCTGAAAATATGCACAGTATGATCTCGATCTTAGGGCTGATTTGTGTCCCAGTATATGGTCTATTCTGGAGAACGTTCCATGTGCACTGGAGAAGAATGTATATTCTGCTGCTTTAGGATGAAATGTTCTGAATATATCTGTTAAATCCATCTGGTCCTGTGTGTCAAAGCCATTGTTTCCTTGTTGATTTTTTGATTAGATGATCTGTCCATTGCTGTGAGCAGGGTGTTGAAGTCTCCTACTATTATGGTATTACTATCAATGAGTTTCTTTATGTTTGTGATTAATTGATTTATGTATTTGGGTGCTCTCACATTTGGCACATCATTGTTTACAATTGTTAGGTCTTCTTGGTGGATAGACCCCTTGATTATGATATAATACCCTTCTGCATCTCTTGATACAGTCTTTATTTTAAAGTCTAGGTTGTCTGATATAAGTATGGCTACTCCGGCTTTCTTTTGTTGACCATTAGCATGATAGATGGTTCTCCATCCCCTTATTTTCAACCTGAGGGTTTCTTTAGGTCTAACGTGGGTCTGTTGTAAACAGCATATAGATGGGTCTTGTTTTCTTATCCATTCTGTTACCCTATGTCTTTTGATTGGAGCATTGAGTCCACTGACATTTTGAGTGAGTACTGAAAGATAGGAATTTATTGTCATTATGATGCTCGTAGAGTTGGAGTTTCTGGTGGTGTTCTCTGGTCCTTTCTAATCTTTGTTCCTTTTGGTATTTATATATATAAAGGACTGCAGCTTTGACCTGTTCTTCCCCTCTGCAAGAGGGTCTCACTGAGCAATGGACAAATGTTGGCTGCACCCAGGAATGCTTGCAGGACCCTGCTGCTGCCAGTGCCCCAAGACTGCAGCCAGGTGCCAGCCCACCCCAGAAGAAGTTCACGAGATGGATAGTGTGTGTGTGTGTGTGTGTGTGTGTGTGTGTGTGTATTTTTCATATTTTCTCCCCTCAGAGAGTCCCCCTTAAAATTTCTTGCAGGGCTGGTTTAGTGGTCACAAATTCCTTTAATTTTTGTTTGACTGGGAAGCTTTTATCTCTCCTTCTATTTTGAATGACAGCCTTGCTGGATAAAGAATTCTTGGCTGCATATTTTTCTGATTCAGCACATTGAATATATCCTGCCACTCCTTGCTGGCCTGCCAAGTTTCTGTGGATAGGTCTGCTGCAATCCTGATCTGTCTTTCCTTGTAGGTTAGGGACTTTATCCCTTGCTGCTTTCATGATTCTCTCCTTACCTGAGTACTTTGTGAATTTGACTATGATATGCCTTGTTGATGGTCAGTTTTTGTTGAATCTAATGGGGGTCCTCTGTGCTTCCTGGATTTTGGTGTCTGTGTCTTTCCCCAGGTTAGGAAAGTTTTCTGTTATGATTTGCTTACATAACCCTTCTACCCCTATTTCTCTCTCTTCCTTTTCTGGGACCCCTATAATTCTAATGTTGTTCCTTTTTTATGAGTCACTGATTTCTCTAATTCTTAAACCGTGCTCTTTTGCCTTAATCTCTCTTTTTTTCTGTTTCATTATTCTGTATAAGTTTGTCCCCTATATTGCTGATTCTCTGTTCTCCCTCATCCATCCTTGCCGCTGCTGCATCCATCCATGATTGTGGCTCAGTTATAGAATTTTTAATTTCATTCTATTTTTTACTTCTTTTATCTCTGTAGAAAGGGATTCTAATCTATTTTCGACTCCAGCTAGTATTTTTATTATCGTGATTCTAAATTCTGGTTCAGACATCTTGCTTGTATTTGTGTTGGTTAAATCCCTAGCTGTTGTTTCTTCATGCTCTTTCTTTTGGGGTGAATTCCTTCGTTTTGTCATTTTGAAGTCAGAAAAGGAATTAATGAGGTAGAAAAAGTAAAATTAAAAATATTAAAATTAAAAAAATATTAAAATTAAAAAATTAAATACACAAACAGACACACACACAAAATCTAGTCTTGATCCTAGGTGTGTTTTGGTCTGGGTTTGAAAGTGGATAGAGAAAAAAAAGGGGGAAAAAAGGAAAACATTTGAGGATTTGAAAAAATGAATACACTGAAGTAGATTAAATGAGATGATGGGAGTAAAATAGAATTTGAAAAAGTTTACACAAAAGTGAAGAATATAGTAGAAAAAAATTAAAGAAAAATATTTTAATAAAAATTAAATACAAAAATGAATTTTTTCTTTCTGTATTCAAGGAAAAGAAAAGAAAAAGAAAAATAGAGAAAATAAGGAAATTGAAAATTTGAAAAAGTGAATACACTATAGTAGACTAATAAAAATGATAAAAGTAAAATCGAATTTAAAAAATTTACATAAAAGCAAAAAATATAGTAGAAAATATAAAGAAAATATTTTTAATATAAATTGAAAGTAAAAATGAAGTTTTTCTCTTTCTGCATTCAAGAAAAAGAAAAACAAAAAAAGAAAAAATAAAATTGTTTGAAAAATTGAAAAGGCGAATACACTGAAGTAGACTAAAATAGAATGATGGAAGTAAGATAGAATTTGAAAAAAATTACACAAAAGTAAAAAATATAGAAAAAAATTTCAAGAAAAATACTTTTAATAAAAATTGAAAATAAAAATGAATTTTTTCTCTTTCTGTATTCAAGAAAAAGAACAGTAGTGTAAAAGAGAAAAAAAAAAAAGAAAATTGAATAGATGGACCTGCTAACAGATTGAAATAGGACTGAAATTACTTCATTTTCCCCTAGAAGTCAGACTATGTAGCGCTTTATAGCCCATAAACTAAGTAGGCAGTGAGACTTTTGTTCTTAAAGAACGAGGTTGGCCCAGTTGGGCAGGGCTCCGTTCTTCACTAGATGGCGCTGCTAGCCTACTGGGGTGGATTGTTGTGGCGCTCGTAGGCGCGTATGTGCATGCACGGGAGTGGTGAAAATGGTGAAAATTGCATCACCTAGCTACCCAGTCTCTAGTATCAGAACTCTGTTCTCCCTGATCAGCAATCGCACACCCGTCCTCTCTGTCTTCAGCTTTCTTTAACTCCCCGCTTCTTCACTGTCCATGACCAAGCCCCAGGCAGTACCTCTCTCCCAAGTTTTGTCTCAGATGTGGCTATTTTCCCTGGCCCCTTTCTTCTGAAGGATTGTGGCTTTGACCCATTCCGCCCCTCTGCAAGAGGGTCTCACCGAGCAATGGCCAAATGTCGGCTATACCCAAGAACGCTTGCCGGACCCTGCTGCCGCCAGCACACCGAGACTGCGGCCAGGTGCCAGCCCGCCCCAGAAAAAGTTCGCAAGATAGTGTAGCAGCAGCTTTTCAGGGATTATGGAAAATCACAGCACACATCTGGCACCAGGCTTCACCCTTAACAACTTTGTTCCAGCACCAGTGAATGTGGCCGTTTTCTGGGGTCTGCTGGGACCAGGTGGCTTCAACAGTCTCTACCAAATATCCTTCCAGCAGTGGAGCTGCTTTTCCCCATGTGGCCCAAGAACCTCCTGGACCCCACTCTGTTCCTGGGGATTCACGCTTCCCACCAGAGCATTGCCAAGTATCGTGCTGCAGAGTTGCAGACTTTGTGCTCCCCTTGATTACAGTCTTAATGGAATTTAAACCCTCTCCTTTCTCCCTTTTCAGTTTAGTCCCTGTGGCTGTTTCCAATTTTCCACTTTCTCTCCAGTTGCTTTTGGGGAGGGGTGCTTTTCCCATATTCTCCCTCCCCCTTACCCCCAGTTTTCGTCCTCTCTCCGCCTGCAAAAGTGGCTCCCTGCCTGCTGCCGGCTTCTCTCTCCCCAAGTTCACCTCTCCGCACCATGTACCTGCTGAATTCTGTGGTTCAGATTGTGCAGATTGTTGTGTTAATCCTCCAGTCAGTTTTCTAGGTGTGTAGGATGGTTTAGTGTTGGTCTGACTGTTTTTCATGGACCTGAGACACAAAAAACTTCCATGCTGTTCCGCCATCTTGACTCCTCCTCCCCCACCAGGTTGTTCTGTATAGCTAACAATCTGATGATTTGGTTTGCCTTTTTTTTCTTTGTTTTTTTTCCCCCTTGAATTACACATATGAGTGAAATCATATGGTATTTGCCTTTTTCTGACATTTTTCACTTAGTATTATACTGACTAGATCCATCTATGTTGTTGTAAATGGCAAGATTTCATTCTTTTTTATGGCTGAGTAATATTCCATTATATAAATATATATATATATATATATATACACATATGTCTTATATGTATGTGTGTATACATATATTTACACATGTATGTGAATATAGATATATATACACATGTATGTGTATACACACACACATACATACCATATCTTCTTTATCCATTCATCTATCAGTGAACACTTGGGGCTACTTCCATAATTTGGCTATCATAATGCTACAATAAACATAGGGGTGCATATATCTTTTCAAATTAGTGTTTTTTGTATTCTTGGGATCAATACCCAGTATGGAATTACTGGATCATATGGCAGTTTTACTTTTAATATTTTGAGGAACGTGCATATTGTTTTCCACTATGGCTCCACAAGGTTGCATTCCCACCAATAGTGCATGAGCGTTCCATTTTCTCCATATCCTCATGAACACTTTTTGTTTCTTGTGTTTTTTTTAATTTTAGCCATTCTAACAGGTAGGAAGTGGTATCTCATTGTAGTTTTGATTTGTATTTCCCTTATTGTCAATGATGTTGAGCATCTTTTCATGTGTTTTTGGCCATTTGTATGTCTTCTTTGGAGAAATGTCTATGTCCTCTGCACGCTTTTTTTTTTTTACTTGAGAGAGTGGGAGGGGGGATAAAAAGAGGGAGGGAGGGAGGAAGAGAAAGAGAGAGAAAGAGAGAGAATTTTAAGCAGGTTCCATGCTCAGTGCAGAGCTCAATGTGGGACTCGATCCCACAACCCTAAGATAGTGACCTGAGCCGAAATCAAGATTTGGACAATCAACTGACTGAACCATCCAGGTGCCCCTCTTCTATTCAGTTTTTAATTGTTTTAATTAGATTATTTTTTGGTGTTGAGTTGTAAAATTCTTTACATATTTTGGATACTAACCCTTCATTAGATATGTCATTTCCAAATATCTTTTCCCATTCAGTAAGTTATCTTTTAGTTTTGTTGATTATTTCCTTTGCTGTGAAGAACGTTTTTATTTTGTTATAGTCCAAATAGTTTATATTTGCTTTTGTTTCCCTTGCCTCAGAAGACATATCTGGAAAATGTTGCTACCGCTGATGTCACAGTCTCTACCAAATGTCCTTTGGTAGAGAACACAGCCTGTGTTCTCTTCTTTTTTTTTAAGTTGATTTATTTTATTTATATATTTTTCTTTGGAGCAGGGAAGGGGCAGAGGGAGATGGAGAGAGAGAATCCCAAGCAGGCTCTGTGCTGTCAGCACTGAGCCTGATGTGGGGGCTCAAACTCACAGAACTGTGAGATCATGACCTGAGCCAGAATCAAGAGTTGCACACTTAACTGAGCCACACATTCTTATTTTTGTGCTAGAAAGTGGTCAGGTTTCATTCTTTGTATATAGTTGTCCAGTTTTCCCAACACCGTTTGTTAAAGAGACTATTTTTCTGATTGATATTCTTGCCTCCTTTCTTAAAGATTAATCGACCACATAATCTTGGGTTTGTTTGTGGGCTCTTTGTTTTGTTCTGTTGATCTATGTGTCTGTTTTTCTGCCAGTACCATACTGTTTTGAGTCCTCCAGCTTTGTAGTATATCATAAAATCTGGGATTGTGATACCACCAGTTTTGTTCTTCCTTTTCAAGAATACTTTGGCTATTTGGGTGTTTTGTGTTCCATTCAAATGTTAGGACTATTTGTTCTAGTTCTGTGAAAAATACTGTTGGTATTTTGATAGGGATTGCACTAATTCTGTAGATTGATATGGGTGGTATGGACATTTTAACAATATTTGTTCTTCCAATCCATGAGCATGGAATATCTTCCCATTTGTTTGCATCATCTTCAATTTCTTTCATCACTGGTTTATAGTTTTCAGAGTGCATGTCTTTCACCTCCTTGATGAAGTTTGTTCCTAAATATTTTATTATTTTTGGTACAATAATAAAGGAGATTGTTTTCCTAATTTCTCTTTCTGCTGCTTTATTATTATTGTATAGATATGCAGTGGATTTCTGTGTATTGATTTTTGTATCCTAAAACCTTACTGAATACATTTATCAGTTCTAGTAATTTTTTTGTGGAGTCTTTTAAGTTTTCTATATATAGTATAATGTCATTTGCAAACAGTGAAAGTTTTACTTCTTCCTTACTGATATGGATGCCTTTTATTTCTTATTCTTATCTGATTGCTATAGTTACAATTTTCAGTACTATGTTGAACAAGAGTGGTGAGACTGGACATCCTTGTCTTGTTCCTGATCTTAGGGGCAAAGCTTTCAGTTTTTAACCACTGAGTATGATGATAGCTGTGGTTTTTCATATATGGCCTTTTTATGTTAGGTATCTTCACTAAACCTACTTTGTTGAGGGTTTTTATCATGACTGGATGTTGTACTTTGTCAGATGCCTTTTCTGAATCTATTGAAATGATCATAGGGTTTTTATCCTTTCTTTTATTGATGTGATGTATCACATTGATTGATTTGTGAACACTGAACTACTCTTGTATCCCTGGAATAAATCCCACTTAAAAGTGGTGAATGATTTTTTTAGTGTATTGTTGGGTTCAGTTTGCTATTATTTTATTGAGGGCTTTTGCATCTATATTCATCAGAGATGTTGGCCTGTAGTTCTCTTATTTTGTAGTGTCTGTATCTTATTTTGATATCAAGGTAAGGCTGGTATCATAGAATGAATTTGGAAGTTTTCCTCCCTCTTCTACTTTTTGGAATAATTTGAGAAGAATAGGTATTAACTCTTCTTTAAATGTTAGGTAGAATTTGCCTGTGAAGCTGTCTGGTCTTGGACTTTTATTTGTTGGGAATTTTTTTTTTATTGATTCCATTTCATTGTTGGAAATCACTCTGTCCAAACTTTCTATTCCTTCCTGATTCATTTTTGAGGAGTATATGTTTCTAGGAATTTATCCATTTATTCTAGGTTGTCCAATTTTTTGGCATAATTTTTTCATAATATTTTCTTACAATCTGTTGTGTTTCTGTGATGTCGATTGTTATTTATCCTCTTTCATTTCTGATTTGTTTATTTGAGTCTTCTCTGTCTCTTTCTTTCTTTGGATGAATTTGGCTAAAGGTTTATCAATTTTGTTAATGTTTTCAAAGAAACAGTTCCTGGTTTCATTGATGTATTGTTTTTTGTTTGTTTGTTGTTTTAGTTTTGTATTTCTGCTCTACTTTTTATTATTTCCTTCCTTCTACTAATATTGGGTTTTGTTTGTCCTTGTTTTTCTAGCTCCTTTAGGTATAAGGTTAGGTGGTTTATTGGAGATTTTTTCTTTTTTTTTGCCTCTGTAGGTAGGCCTGTATTGCTATAAACTTTCTCTCAGAAAAGTTTTGCTCCATTCCAAAAATTTGAACCATTATATTTTCATTTGAATTTTTCTTCATGTATTTTTTAATTTTCTCTTTGATGTATTGATTGACCCATTACTTATTTAGTAGCATATTACATAACCTCCACATATTTGTGTTCTTTCCAGACTTTTTCTTGTGGTTGATTTCTAGTTTCATGCCTTGTGGTCAGGAAAAATGCATGGTATGATTTCAATCTTTTTGAATTTGTTGAGACTTGTTTTGTGGCCTAATATGTGGTCTATTCTGGAGAATGTTCCATATGCACTTGAAAAGAATGTGTATTGTGCTGTTTTATGATCTAAATATATCTGTTAGATCCATCTGGTCCAATGTGTCATTCAAAGCCACTGTTTCTTTGCTTTCTGTTTGGATCATCTATCCTTTGATGTAAGTGGACTGTTAAAATCCCCTACTTCTGTTGTATTGCTATCACTTACTTCATGTTCCTTTACCTGCTTTATGTATTTAGGTGCTATCATGTTAGGTGCATAAATATTTATAATTGTTATACCTTCTTGTTGGATTATTCCCTTTATGAAACATAGTGTCCTCCTTTGTCTCTTGTTACAGTCTGTCTTAAAGTCTATTTTTTTTGATATAAGTATTGCTACCTTGGCTTTCTTCTCACTTCCATTTGCATGATACATTCTTTTCCATCCCTTCACTTTCAATCTTCATGTGTCTTTAGGTTTAAAATGATTCTCTTGTAGGCAGCATATAGATGGGTCTTTTTGGTTCACTCTGTCACCCTATGTCTTTTGATTAGAACATTTAGTCCATTCACATTCAAAGTAATTATTGATAGGTATGTACTTATTGCCATTTTGTTACTTTTTTGTGGTTGTTTTTGTAGTTCTTCTATATTCCTCTCTTCTCTTCATCTCTTCTCTCATGATTTGTTGACTTTCTTTAGTGATGTACTTGGATTCCTTTCTCTTTATTTTATGCATATTACTGGTTTTTGATTTGTGATTGCCATTGGGCTTATATGTAACAACTTACGTATATAGCAGCCTATATTAAGTTGATAGTCACTTAAATTTGAACCCATTCTTTATTCCTCTCCCCTCCACATTTTAGGTATAAGGTGTCATACTTTGCATCCTTTTATTTTGTAAATCCCTTAACTGATTTTTATAGATATACTTAATTTTACTGCTGTTGTGCTTCCTACTTTTCTTATTCCTGCTTGTGGTCTTTCTTTTCTACTCAGAACCCCCTTGATACTTGTTATAGGGCTGGTTTAGTGGTCATGAATTCCTTTATTTTTTGTTTGTCTGGGAAACTACCTCTCCTTCTATTCTGAATAGTAGCGGTGCTAGAGTATTCTTGGCTGCAGGTTTTTTTTTTTCTTTCAGTACTTTGAATATATCATGCCACTCCCTTCTCACCTGCAAAGTTTCTGCTGCAAAATCAGTTAATAGCATTGTGGGGGTTCTCTCTTGGTACTTTTAAATTACACTTTATCATTGCTTTTTTCCATTTTAATTACTATATGTTTTAGTGTGAACCTCCTTGGGTTGATTCTGTTGGGGGCGCTTTGTGCCTCCCGGATCTGGATTTCTGTTTCCTTCTACAGATTAGGGAAGTTTCCAACTATTATTTCAAGTAAATTTTATGCCCCCCTTTTATTTTTCTGGGATTCCTATAATGCAAATGTTATTACACTTGATAGTGTCACCAAGTTCCCTGTGTCTATTTTTGCTTTTTATTCTCATTTTTTTCTCAATCTTGTTCAGCTTGATTACTTTCCATTACTTTGTCCTCCAGGCCACTGATCCATTCGTTTCCACTAGTATACTGTTTCCTCTGGTGTATTTTTAGTTTCAGTTATCGAGTTCTTCATCTCTGGTTCTTTTTTATGTTCTCTCTTTGTTAAGGGTCTCATTGAGGTCCTCCACTCTTTTCTCAAGCCCAGTATCTTTATGACCATTAATTTAAATTATCTATCAAGCATATTATTTATCTCTATTTTGTTTAGCTGTCTTGTGGTTTTTCCTGTTTTTGGTTTTTTTTTTTCCATTTGGGATATATTCCTCTGTCTTTTATTTTGTCTCTCTGTTTCTGTTTCTATGTATTAGGAAAGATGGCTGTGTTTCCTGCTTTTGAAAGTAGTGGTCTTATGAAGAAGAGGTCCTATAATGCCCTGCAGTGCAATGTCCCCTGTTCATAAGAACCTAATGCATCAGGGTGTTTCCTATGTATGTTGCATGTGTCCTGCTTTTGTGGCTAAGCTGGGTTTGCCTTCAATCCAGTCTTCTGCAATGGTTCTTTTTGCCTGTTGTAGTCAGAGTTTGATCCCTGTGTTGTTAGTGGGCCAGTTTGGAACCACCTTGGTCTTGAGTCAAGACCATGTGTTTGCCAGAGATACAGTAGCACCAACCTGTAGGTCACTTTCCCTGTGTTGTCCACTACAAAGCTTTTGTTGGTAGGCAGGGCCTGCAGTGAAACCAAATGTCTGCTCCAGCCCACTGTTGGGCTGCAAACTGGTGTGCAAACTGGTCTTCTCCTCTCCCTGAGGCAGGAGTCACTTTGGAGTGGTGCTGGCCTGTCTTAGGATTGCTTGTACACTGCCAGGCTTGTGGCACCACTTTGGATGTGCTCTGGCCCAGGGAATATTGGAGGGAGTGGATCCACAGAAGTGCACAGGGGCAGAATGTATGGTGTTAGCACAGTCCACACTGGTCCACTGCAGAAGGAAACCTACAGTAACACAAAACTGAGGTCAGCCATGTTGGAGGGGTAGATCCACAGAAGCACTCAAGGACAGGATGTGTGGTGTTAGCTATTGTTTGCACTGGTCTGCTGTGGGAGGAGACTTGGAACTGAAGCCTCGCTGGAGGAGATATGTCTGCAGGAGAACACAGGGGCAGGGTGCACTGTTACCAAGCTAGGTGGAGACTGTTGGCACTGCACTGGTTCCCACAGGTATCCATGTGTCTAGGTCGGGAGGGCAGGGAAGGGAAATGATTTCCAACTCCTTTGTTCCTGGAGAAGTCTCCCCACAATCTGTGCCTCTCTCTGTAACATGCTCTGAGACTCGTAAACAAATTTCCCTCTCGTATACCCCAGGCATTTTTTAAAGTGCTGCTTCTATGCTGTATCTCAGAGGGGCTGTTTCTTGTTTCTGAGAATGGGACTCAGTTTCCTCTCACCCTCCTGGCTCTCCCAGAGTTGAGCCTGCTGATTTTTAAAGTTCCAAGTGTTAAGCCCTACTGTGTATAAGAACTCATGCAATTCAGTCCTTCTGGTTTTCAAAGCCAAATGTTATATGGGGATTTGTCTTCCATGTGAGGGTGCTTGGCATGAAGGTCTATTTCTCTCCCCTCTCCTTGCCTGAGGTGTCCCTCCTTCCCTAGGACAGTCCCATAGCTCCATTTATCTCCTGACCACCTCTCAATCCTTCCACCCTCTTCTTCTTCTCTATAGCTGCAGAGTCTGTTCTGGCAGGAGTTGGGTCATTTTCTGGGTTATTCACACTGATGTGGGTGTTATCTACATATACCTGTGGGACACAGTGAGCTTAGGGTCCTCCTATTTTGCCATCTTCCCCAGAGGTCTCCCAAGGACCTCACTGTTTTCGAATCATCAGGGACAAAGAAATTTTGAGTTGGAAAGAACTATTCACTTCAGTTCTACTTAATTAAACAATTATTGTGTACCACCTGTATGCCAGAAAAATCTTCTAGGTTCTTGGAATGTGGGAATAATCGAGCAGACATGATCCATCATGGATTTAAAAATGTACAGCAACTTAAATATTATGTTCAATATTCTCATTATTTACACAGAGAACTAGAATTTAGATAGCTTAACTATCTTTTTATAATTCTCTATCAAGTGCTTTTATTGGCTATCATTAGGAAATAATTGTCTCAAGTGGGAAAGAAAAGCAGAAATCAAAACCTATCAATCAGAGATCCAGATATATTGCAGGATAAAACAACTTTGAACTTGCTAGATCCCACTCTCTGATAGGTAGGCTAATGGGCTCACAAAGATGTTTACATCCCTAATCCCATGAACCTGTGATTGTGTCACCTTACATGACAAAAGGGATTTTATACATGTGATTAAATTAAGGCACTTGAGATGGGAAGATTAGTCTGGGGGATCTGAGTTGGCCCAATGTAATCACAGGGGACCTAATAAGAGGGAGGCAGGAGGATCAGAATGAGAGAAGGAGATATGAAAGAAGCAGGGGTCAGGGTGATGCAAAGGATGCAAGTGGCCTCCAGAAAGTGGAAAAGATAAGGAAACAGATGATCCCCTAAAGCCTCCAGAAGGAATACAGCCCTGCTGACCCATTTTGGACTTCTCGCTTTCATAAACAGAATGATAATTATTTATGTTGCTGTAAACCACTAGATTTATGATGATTTCTTATAAAAGGAGTAGGAAATTACTACATACAAGGGGTGGGGCTCAGCATTCTGTATTTTAACAAGCCTTACAGGTAGCTCTGATGCATGATAAAGTTTGAGCACCACTGCTCTATACCATTCAGTAAAAGTTTGAATGTGCCAATAAGGTTTATACTCCATTAGGAAGAGTTTTTCAGTGGAATTGATCCATGGAATTAAAAAAGCAAAAGTGTTGAGGCACTCAGTCAGTTAAGCGTCCAACTTGGGCTCAGGTCATGGTCTTGCGGTTTGTGAGTTGGAGCCCCAAGTTGGGCTCTGTGCTGACAGCTCAGAGCCTGGAACCTGCTTCAGATTCTTTGTCTCCCCTCTCTCTGCCCCTTCCCTAACTCACGCTCTATCTCTGTCTCTCAAAAATAAACATCAAAAAAGAAAAAGTGTAAATGGAACTCGGATGAGGCCCAAGGGCAGTCAGTCAGAAGAGATGAGAGGCCCATTTAGCAAATAGAGAAAGAATCCCCGTAGATGTGGAGGTGAAGAAAGATGTACATAACGGGCAGTGGTGAGGTGTGGGAGAAATGGACTGAGGACAACTATCTCTACTGAGGTGTGGCCCTGCATACTTGCTGTGGGTCTTTATTTCATCATCTGAGAAAAAAAAAAAAAACAAAACCTCATGGCCTTTAAGATCTCCAGAAGTCAAATAACTACTATTTCTTAACTTGGAATCCATGGAAAGAGGCCTGGAGACATGGATGGGGAAAAAAATCTTTATTTTTACTAAACTCTAATTGAAATATAACATTTCCTTCAATTATGAATGTAAGTAATAGACCATAATGGTAACGGCAGAAACTGTTACTTAGTCATCAATAGAAACCACAGATATTTTTCTATTACATTACAGTTATGACAGATGTCTTTCAATATCATTTACACTCATCACTACTTTAAAATTATGATAGTAATTAGATGCACCATTGGATCCTTATTATACAATGTGGGTAATACAAAAATATATTACTTTATCACCAACTTATGTTTTTAAATTTTTATGACTAACTTTCAAAAGTTTGTTTTTCAGTGTGTGGGCATGTGTGTATGTGTGTGTATAATATATACATAATATATACATATATATGCATTATATATATATTAAAATCCTTATATATATCCTTATATATATATAATCCATATATATATATATATATATATATTAAAATCCTTTTCTGAGAAACATTTTATAGGCTCCATCACAATGCCCAAAAGATTCATTGCAAGAAAACTAATGACAAACCCTTGATATAATTTGTGCCTCATAGCATGATATGATATAAATAAAACAGGTATCCTTCTAACACACTTTTAAATAATGAAACAGAGAAAGGGAAAGTAAAATCTCATTTAATGTCATATACATTAACCCTCAGACCTCTTTTAAATTTTCTCACACATCCACCTGAGCGTCTCTGACACCAGGTGCCAAACTGGTACCTTGTCACATGTCTTTAAAGTCCCACTTTGTTTTTGAATTATACTAATCTATACATCTCAAAAACTTGAGGAACAGACTCTAAATACATACCTTGAGAACCAGGCTATGCCAAATTTCTGTACTTCCTCAGTTGCACTGGCTTCAAAGTCAATTAATGGTTTGTATAATCCCACAGAATAAGCTTACCTCTCAGTTAAGGATGAGGGAGAAAGGGAAACAGCAAAGTCTAACGTACGCAATACAACAATTGAAAAAGAAAGCTTTGAAATAGGATACAATCCTCTGAACAGCTTCCCACAGTGTATTTGTTCCTATCATACTATATGGTTTGAGGGAACTTTGAAGTCCACATTTAAAACTGCAACTGTTTGAATGTGGTGCAACAAGATATTCTATGAAATTAGGGTAGATGGATGCATTAGTCTCATGGATACCCAATGATAGATGAACCATGTATGCTTGCGAGTTCAGAATTAGTTCATATGAGCCTCCAAAATGTTATCTGTTCATCCAGAACTTATCCACACAATCTGAATTTCTTCACCATCCAAAATCCAGCTGACACTCATGTGAGGATTTACTTTCCCATGAGATCTCTCTTTCTACTCTCAGCCAGAAATACTCCACACACTTTCTCAAGGTCACACAGCTGACAGGTCCCAAATGGACTGGAAAACAAAAACAGATGCAAAAGTAAATAGCAGTGAATTCAATATGGAATCTAGTTGTGGAGAATTAACTTTCTACGTGAATACTGCAGGTCTCTGTTAACATCTGTGAGGGATGGCTACAGGTGTGATTACTTTAATGTGCTAGTACTAGAGAATAATAAGGCCTTACTCATTTTCATTGCATTGTCTAAAATCTAGAGTCTACCATGAAATAGCAAAATGGGAGAGGTAGAGCAGTAAGAAGAAAGAGCTGCAAAAGTGATTCAGGTCTAAGGATGTAAATCTAGAAGGAAAGATTCAGAGAACAAGGAAGAAGGAAAAAAAAGAGAGGGTAGCTGAGAAACATGATACATTAGAATAAGTGAAATAAACAAAGATGAAAAAATATCCCAGGCAAGGATAGAGATCAACTGTGGTTCACTTAGGCTGAGATCAAAACCAAAGGAAAACATTGTAGCTGATCTGAGAAAAATACTTACTTTCAGCTTGCTCAGTTTCAAGGGGAATTACTATGGGAAAGTGTGTAATCTCCTTTCTGAAAATCTTGATTGAAATATTATCCTCTAACATCATTCCAGTGTCTCTGTCTTGATTTAATAAGAAGAGGGACAATAAAATATTGTCAAGCTCTTTTCCTGTTAATGAATCCTGATATTCTCTGCATTATCCTATGATGAGACTAAATGCAGTCATCAAGAAACTGCTTATAGAAATTGTCATGTTCAAAGAGGTACTCTACTGAGAAGTTACGATATTTAATGGGTATCGCCACTAGTGATGACTGGAAACTTTTGCACCAGGAAAGGGAGAAAGTGGCCCCCCAAATCATATCTCAGATCCACGTTTGAATTTGCTGAAGTTGTGCATAACTTTTAGTTTTAATATAAAATGTGATATACCCTCCATATCCCTGCCTTATTGAGAGACTTTAAAGATGTCATCGGAGTTGTGATATAGCAGTGATAGTTAATGTTCTTCTGTTACCCAAATGTCTATGAGCTTCTTCATATTTCATAGCCCCCATTGCTCTTCCATTGGGCCATGTGGCTGATACTGGTCAAAAAACCCTATGAGTAATTTTGTATCCTTTGGGCAAATACCTAGTAATGCAACTGCTGAGTCTAGGGTAGTTCTATTTTTAACATTTTGAGGAACCCCATACTATCTTCCACAATGGCTGCACCAGTTTGCATTTCCACTAACAGTGTAAGAGGGTTCTTCTTTCTCTGCATCCTCGCCAAAACCTTGTTGTTTCCTGTGTTGTTAATTCACAGGTGTTTATAGTGGCATTAACAACAGCCAAATTATGGAAAGAGCCCAAATGTCCATCCACTGATGAATGGATAAAGAAAATATGGTATCTATATTCAATAAAATATTATTCGCCTATAAAAAGGAATGAAATCTTGCCATTTGCAATGCCGTGGATGGAGGTAGAGAGTATTATGTTAAGCAAAATCAAGGAGCTGCTGTTTTATCGGATCATGGGAACTTGAAATCACCTATCAGTCAAAGCCCTACACTGATTATACCTACCACAGAGATGTTTTTGTAATTTTTAAAAATTAAAAAAAATCACATTATACATTTAAATACTTACAAGAAAGGGGTCCATATGAAAACACACACAAACACACACAATACACATATAGATTCCTAAATTTACCTAGTATTAAGGAAATAGTTAATACTATTTTTAGCATTTTTTCTATTTATGGGTTGTATAACTTCATTTACACACAGAATTAGGGTGTGTGTGTGTACACACAATCATTAGTTAGGGATTCTATTACTTTATATAACAATCATTTGTATAGGCCTTACTATGGAACTAAAAGAATGGATTTTTTTTGGTCATAATAGAAAAAAAATATTTAAGCTTTCTGAGCCTTATTTTTCTGGAATAAATAATATTCAGGGAACTGGGAAGCACTAAGACTCTGCTTAAACAAACTAACATGCACATAAGAGTTTTATAAACAAAGTACTCACCACCACCACTTTACCTCTTTGCCTCCCAATTTCTTGAGGTGGATATCTTTATTCTCACTTTATAACAGATAAAATAAAGCTTGAACAGCAAGAAAAAAATGAAATTAGAACTTAAACTTAGATCTCCATCCTTTATTTATGGTGTACATCCACCAAGCACGAAAATGTTTCCTTATCATGTCATCTAGATCCTAATGGAAGGTCAGGGAGGGTTCCAATAGAGATAAGGTAAATAGAGGCAAGCTTAAATGAAGCTTAATGAATTGACTCTTTGAGGATACAGTGTGGTTAAAGGAAACCACAGGGGTGATGAAGCACCCAGGAGCTTGAAAGAGCAGAGAAGACTTGACAACCATTTGACATGAAGGGACAAAGGAGGAAAGCGGTCATAGGGACCCAGCAAAAGCCCTTAGCTGTAACAAGGACTGTCCTGTATCACTTGTGGTCTTCAATAAGAGAATGACAACCACTAACCTGTGTTTTCTTCTCATTTAAGAGTCCTTGCTTGTGGATTCCATTGACCAAACCCAACTAAGGCCAGGAAGCAAGGAAACCTGGTTTATGCAGTCTATTCAGGGCACAGACTAAGGGTGGAGAAAGAGAGGGACAGTGGACCTGGAAAGGCAAAGAGAGATTATCCTGCCCATGTGCCAATCACTTCTACAGATGGAGAAGCCATTTGACATACCTGTATTGGGAAGAAACTTAAAATGCTGTTAAAAATGGAATTGAGTCAGTGATAAAGTACCATTTCCTAGGCAAGGGGTTTTCCCATGTTAGTCAGAAAGAGAACACTTCTGAATGTGCGTAGGTGTGCGTTCTGGTGAGGACAGAGATATGAGTCAAGAAAAAACAGCTGAATAAAAGAAAAATGATTAAGGAGGAGGTAAGGGATTGAAGCAGAGTTTGGTTGCATGATGTGAGAAAGACAGACTAGTGGCTGCCACCATCATAATAGAATGACCTCTGGAGATAAGACCTAGTTAATAATCAGTGCACAAACAAATTTTTCTTTAATTGTTATTCACAGGTTTCTGGAAAAAAAAAAGTCTGTATCTATTAACCATAATAGAGCATCTGGCTTTTTAAATAATAATTAATTCTGAGTGAATGAAACGAATGAATACAGTTAAGATAGAGGTGGGCAAAAATTCTGTTACTCACATTGGCTCTTTTCTCTTTTTCTTTAATACAGCCCTATTCTATTTGCAAGAGTATATAATGAGATCAAAGATCTTGTTTTAAAAAGCAGAAACAGACCCATAAACTGAGAGAACAAACTGATGGTTGCCAGAGGGGAGGGGGTGGGAAGATGGGCAAAATGTGTGAAGGGAAGAGGGAGGTACAGGCTCCCAGTTATGGAATGGTTAAGCTACAGAGATGAAAGGTACAGCAAAGGGAATATAGTCAATGGTATTGTAATAGCCTTGTATGGTGACACATGGTAGCTGCACTTGGGAGAGTAACATCACTATGTTGTACGTCTAAAACCAGTGTAACATTTTGCATCAATTATACTTCAATTAAAAAAACAACTGTTAAGGGCAAAAAGTCATTCTCTTTCCTTCTAGTGAAAAACAAATCTTGTTAGAGAAAAAGAGAGAGAGAGACTGAAAGAGACAGGGGATATCCCTTCAGCAAAAATCTGGGGAATATAAAGATGAATACAAGCTTTGACTCAGTTGCCTACCTGCAAACTACAGGCGGAAAATCTGACAGCAATTACTTGATCATTTAAGCACCTTCAGAACAGAATCAATTTGAACTAAGCCAATATTTCCAGACTAGGGCTAGTTCTGGGTTCTTAGGCCTTTGCCTTTAAAAACTAACCACTATACCTCTTTGTTACATCAAAAATAAATCACCATACACGCTTGCAAGTTCTGTGTTAGTTCAGATGTTAGCCCAAACATTTACCTGTTTGTCCAAATCATGTTAAAATGATCAGAATTTTGTCAGCTATCTCAAATCCCCCAGACTAACGAACACATCATACCTTCTTCCAAATGCTGATGGGCATTCTCCTAGTAAGTGATCCTGGTGGCTTTAGTTGTAGTTGTGATCCTCCTCTTCTTCCTCCTCCTTCTTTTTCTTTCTTTTCTTATCTTTTCTTTCTTCCTTCCATCCTTTCTTTTCTTTTCTTTTCTTTTCTTTTCTTTTTTCTTTCATTTTGAGGTAAAACTCTGGAAAGCTACAACTTTCAAGAGTTTAGTTTAACCAGAGAGCTTTCCTTCCCATGTCAATGTCTTTAGCCATCCTCTGCAAGGAGGAAAGTATTTTGAATCACGGTACACTCAGAAGAGCCATGGATGGAAGAGTTAGAAAGGAAGTGCTGAAAACTAGTCCCATTCCCCAGTTTGGTTAATGGTTTGTTGAATGTTCTAGCAGCAGCCTCTGCAAGGCCGACTTTACAACCCAGAAGTAAGTAAGGTTCGGCCTTTAGACATAGTTACTTGGCACAAAGAGTGTTTTAAAAGAATTGCAACTTGGTCAATTACTCTAAAAATTGGGCAGCTTCCTATCAAACCCTCATTGCCAGCTTTTCTTGATAAGTTGGTAGATTTGGCAGAAGTGGACCAGCGTTCCTGGTATAGAAACCCTGGGAGAAATTTAGGTTGCTGAACCTTATTTTTAATTGTTTAATGTTTATTTTTGAGACAGAGAGAGAGAAAGAGAGACAGAGCACAAAGGGGGAAGGGCAGTGGGGTGGGGGGCAGGACACAGAATCTGAAGCAAGCTCCAGGCTCTGAGTTGTCAGCACAGAGCCCAATGTGGGGATCTCCATGAACCGTGAGATCATGACCTGAGCTGAAGCTGGATGCTTAATCGACTGAGCCACCCAGGCGCCCCTGCTGTACTTTTTAGGTCATTCATGTTCTCTACTCTAGTCTCAGCCCTTCAATATTAATGGTCTTATTCTGTTCATGTTCAGTTCAATTTCCTGCCTGATACCTAATGGCAGTTGATTTTGTCGACAGGGATTAGTTTGTTAAAATGTGTGGTGTGTAGTGTATCATAATCGCATATTATATTATGGACACATACTTTTAGGGAATCCATACAGGGTTCTGCATAGAGAATCTACACCAGAGTTCTATAAGATTCCACTAAGACTTAAGTAAACAAATTGCAGTGTTGCCCAACAATTTCAATGACCCACACAGGAAAAGGCAGGCACAGTGGCCTCAGTTATTGTTATTTTTTAATTTTTATTTTTTACTAATACTTGTTTGGTTCAGTATACCACTGAAGTAATCTGAACATGGAGTTCCCTTTGAAACCAATGGATGATCCAAGGACAGATGAATTTATGTGTGAAATGGGCCAGTTTTTTTCTGTGTAAGTGGTATTACCAAATAATGTTTTCTGTTCCCAAATAATTGCTACCCAATTAAGCATCAAGCTGACAATAGCCATTTGGCTGTCATTTGCTTTCCAGAATCATCTGGCACTGTGTTTGTTCATTGTGTCTGGGTGTTCCTGTCACCCTGACATCAAGGCCAGCCCTAAAGTTGCACAACACAAATTGAGGAAGTAAAAGAACCTCTACTTAAATTAGTCCATTCAGATTTCTCCTTAACCATTCTGGCTTTTTGTTAGGATTTTCCATGGCCTGGGATCTCTTTGCTTGGACTTGACCACTGACCAGGATTGTATGACTGCCCTGAAAAATAAATTTAGTTTCTCTATCAGTAGCCACATTATAGGCTATCAAGAGTTCTTAACCTTTTTTGGTGCCATGGCCCCATGCCATTGGTTAAAGCCTATGTAACTATCTCAGGATAATTTTTCTTTTTTTTTTTTTTTTAATTTTTTTTTTCAACGTTTATTTATTTTTGGGACAGAGAGAGACAGAGCATGAACGGGGGAGGGGCAGAGAGAGAGGAAGACACAGAATCGGAAGCAGGCTCCAGGCTCTGAGCCATCAGCCCAGAGCCTGACGCGGGGCTCGAACTCCCGGACCGCGAGATCGTGACCTGGCTGAAGTCGGACGCTTAACCGACTGTGCCACCCAGGCGCCCCTCTCAGGATAATTTTTTAATGAGTGAAATGAAGTACACAGAATTACAAAGGAAACAATTATACTGAAATGTAGTCATCAGGATAGTAAAATGTGATATATATGCTTATTTATGAGTTCATTGAATATAAGCATTTTAAATATATTATCATAACTATCATAATTTCAAGGTCTGGGTGTGCTGAAGTAATGCTGAGATAGCTGCAGCAACCTTTCTATGGTTTGACAGAATCAGGGGTCCTCTTAATATGCACTTTGCTACCTATGTTAAAATAATTGAAGGATGTGCTTAAGTTTCAGTTAGATTCTAGTGAAAATCAGGCTGTAATTTTTCTCTATTCAGGTTCGTAGAAACCTTAAATTCCTTTCACAGATCCTTTTGAGGTCCATGGACCCCAGGTTAAGAATAGTCCAGTCTAGGCTAATGCTGTAAAAATTAAACACCTCTGCTGTACAAGTTCATTTTGGTGAGAACAGAAGACGGATGTGGGGTAATTTTGGAAAACAGCTCAATCCACTGAGCCATGTAGGGGATTAAAACATATGTTAAATATATTAAACTATATTATTAAACTATAATATTGAGCATCCTGTTATCTATATAAGCAAGACAAAGAACTACTTAAACCTGTCATTTCCCAGTTAGTTGACTGATCTTCCTTCCACTGAACTGGCCAATGTCTTGGTCTCAAAGAAATAGAAGCCTGGCTTCCTAAATAGGGCTCACCGACTGGCTTACAGAATAAGTGTTAACCTAGCAACAGGTTGAACAAGGCTCCATCTGTCCAGCAAGCAGTCTTCATATGTTCACAAACAGCTGACACACTGTAGTGACATCGATGTACATTAGTGCTCTTCACCTGATTTGGGAGACAAGTAATTATGAACAGGAACTGCAGTTGGTCATTCCCTCTAGCCTTGCTTGCCCTTCACAAATCTGCCATGGCTGAGCTTTCTCTTAGCTACTTCCAGACAAATCATGACAGACATGGGATAAGGTGAAGCGGCAGGGAGAACCCTGGTAGGAGAGCAGTACGTTTATGTTTTGTTTTGTTTTGTTTTGAGAGAGCACTCATGAGCAAGTGGGGACGGGCAGAGAGAAAGAGAGAATTCCACACTATCAGCGTGGAGCCTGACATGGGGCTTGATCCCACAAACTGGGAGATCATGACCTGAGCTGAAACCAAGTCAGGCGTTCAACCAACTAGGCCACCCATATGTCCCAGAGAGCAGTACTTTTTATTTTGCTTATGACCCATACAAATAAATTGTATACTATTTAATAGCCAAAAGAATTAGAAACCCTTTATGGAAAAGAAGAAACCTAAATAGGTGTTTTTGAGTAAGATTCTTTCAAACAAAACATTTTTAGAACAGTTACTCACCATATCGCAGCATTCAATAAATGTTTGTTTTTTTTTTCAATAATAACAACAACTTGTTAAAATGCTGTCCAACCAATCTGAAAGCTGAGCCCAGGAGGAAGGGGATGCTTGTCATTGCCTTCTCTCCTTTCCAGCCACCACAAATATTATGCTCTTGCTATTTTGTTTAACTTGGGCCAAATTCACTTCATAGAGTAACAGGGAGAGAGAGTTGGGTCCATTAAGAATAAACTTCAAAAACCCTCTGGCTTTGGGGCTTTCTTGTGTTATTCCACCTCAAACCCAGAGGATATGAAAGATGGGAAGATTAGTGAGGGTTTTGCCCTGGCTGTTCTTTTACTGAATGGCTTCAGAAATGCCAATTGAAATAATTATCAAGCCATTATGATGATTTGCATTAAAAATGGTAACTTAAGCAAGCAGTCCCTGGGCTTGGAGGAGGGTAGCATTTAATGTTATAAAAGGCCCATTGAAGCCATACTAGCTTTCTGGCTTTAGGAGGATTACCGCACAGTAGTTCACAAAAAGGTTATTCTTCCAGCTCTATTTATACTCACAGTACTTACAGTGCATGCTCCCAGCGCACCCATTCCTGGTATTGATTTGTGCCTGTGCCCAAATTATCATCTGGCACAGACAAGGCAGCAGCTTCTGGAGATGATGATGCAATGCTTGAAGCATGGAAGAACAAAGAAAGGGCCTCTTATCAACACTTCCCTTTGCTGTTTAAGTGAAAATACCAGAGTACTGGTACCATTTCCTACTCCCTATCCCCTCAACTGTCTCATCAAAGCCAATAGCTTACCCTGGATCCCCTTTCAGAGACTACTTAAAAGTACAAGGCAGGATATTATGAGGTCTAATTCTCATCAAACTCACCACTTTTCTCAGTGAAGGAGGTGGTTACCTTATAAAAGATGCCATCTTTGTTTTGTAAACATCACAGACCCTAAAGGGTTTGGCAGAAGAGAGGAGGGTATAGTATCTGACAACTGCCAGTGCTAGAGGCGACAGTTTTGAAAGTGATAGGGGGAGGGACACAACCCATATGCAGGACCATGAAGCCCTGGAAGCCATCTCACAGGTGACGGTGTTCAAGACATGCTACTCCAAAATATTATACCTTGGAATATTGACTATTTCAAGCTGAAAGAATCTGAGAAATGGCATGTGCAGAAACGACTTTCTGACCTTCCCCTGAAGCAGGTCATAAAACCCTCATGTGAGTAGTACCCTCCCTATATCGAGAGGAGAAGGGCACCCTTATCTCTGAAGACAAAGGGACACAGAGAGAAATCAGAATTAACAGGCCTTGCCAAATTCCCCCATTTACTACACTCAGCTCAGACTCTTTGCCCTATCTTATCTTTTCATGACTTTCCACTCTTCTTAGAATCTACCATAAAAACAGGTTTAACCGTTTATTTGGGTCTTCATTTCCTTATGAAACCTCCCATGTCATGTAAAACTTACATTAAATAAGTCTGTATGCTTTTCTCCTGTTAATCTGCCTTTGTCAGTTCAATTTTCAGACCTAGCCAGGGACCCTAAGAAGGCCGAGGAGAACTTTCTCCTCCCCTACACAGGCCATGCCTTAAAAATTTGTTGAAGGTAACCAAAGTTATACCATGGAGCAATTCAACCTAACTGGCACCACTGAGTTCTCAAACTTTAGTGTGCCCCAGTTTGCCCAAGGAGATGGATAATAATTCGGATTTATACACTCATCCCCAAATAATCTGACTTAACAAATCTGTTGTGGACCCAGAGATCTGTACTTTTAATAAAGCACAAGGGTAATTCTGATGCGTGTAGAAGAATGAAGATTACCCCAAGGGTTAGCTGGAATACAATAATTTTTGGACATTTCATAACAAACCGAAAGAAAATGCACAAATTGGAAGTGTACAGCTCCATGAATTCTCACAAAACAAACCTTTCTGCTACCTAGCGACCATATAAAGAAGAATATTATGAGCACCTCAGAAGCCCTTTATGCTCATTTCTAGCAACTGCCCCCACCCAGGGGTATCCTGACTTCTTCTAATACCATATATACCTCTGACCTGTTTCTGAACCTCATTATAAATGAAACCATAAAGGACTTTTTACATCTTCTTTTGTTCAACATTATATTTGTGAAATTTATCCACAAGTTGGGTGTAGTTATAATTCATCACTTCTTAAAATATATATTTTCTCAATATTTGCTTTTTTATAGGTAGGTCTTGCAGTGGTGAGCACTTGAGAGCTTTTTAAACTATTATTTTAAAAATTTTTGATATTGTTATCTTTTGGTATTAAGGCCCTCGCAGAGCAGTCCACACAGGTTGGAAGAAAGGAAGATGGAAAATGACTAATGATCAAAATCATAATTCCAGGGTCACCTGTGTGGCTCAGTTGGTTAAGCATCCAACTCTTGCTTTCAGCTCAGGTTGTGATCTCACAGTTCATGAGTTTAAGTGCCGCATTGGGCTCTATACTGACAGTGAGGAGCCTGCTTGGGATTTTCTCTCTCTCTTTCTTTCTGCCTCTCCCTGCTTACACTCATGCCTGCTCTCTCTCAAAAATAAATAAAACACTTAAAACAACTATTAATTCCATGATCACCCATACTAGAATACAATGGTAAATAAGTGAATCATTTTATATTATTCTGAGATTTATGTTGTTAGAAATACATTATGTACCAGATAGATTTTAAATTTCTTTGACATTTATCAGCCATTTTCTGCATAGTGATGTCTACTATTCTCAGTAATCACACCAAAACACCTAAGATGAACCAATATGCAATGTGAACATGTGTACCTGCTGGGTGACAGGGACAGATCCCCTTGTCAGACTCAACTTGACATTTTTCTTCAATGGTTTGGGCTTTCACAATGATCCTCTGTCAGATTCTCCCAGAAACAGTCCATGAACCAAGTGATTTTTTAATGAAGAGCTCCCAAGAGAAGACAGAAAGAGATTGAGGTGAAAAGGACAGGGAATGGGAAGAAGCCAAGTAACTGCTTGATATTTCAGACACAGCTTAAGACCCTGGAGAACTCTGGAGGGTAAATAACATCTCAAGTACTTCTGTTTTCCAAACCAGTGAGGCAATTCCTTTGCCCATGAGCAGTCATCTGAAGAGCAAGCAGCAAAAGCTGAGAGAACAGGTTTATAGAACTGGTCAAAGAAATGCAAGAGAATTTCAGCAGGACACCACATTATCTCATTATTTAATCGTGGTTATCATTTCAATAGTAATAGCTAAACAAAAGTATCTCTATAATTTCACCAGGATACCAGAGAGCAGAAATCCATTTTAGAATTCACACAAAATAAGGGCGCCTGGGTGGCTCAGTCAATTGAGCATCTGACTTCAGTTCAGGTCATGATCTCACAGTTCCTGAGTTCCAGCCATGCACTGGGCTCTGTGCTGACAGTGCTAAAATTGCTTGGCATTCCCTCTCTCTCTGTCTCTTTGCCCCTCCCCTGCTTGCACTCACTCATTCTCTCTCTCTCTCTCTCTCTCTCCCTCCCTCCCTCCCTCCCTCCCTCTCCCTTCAAAATAAATAAATAAGCTTAAAAAATTCACACAAAATATGGATGAATCAGCCATGATGTAATCTAATACCCCAGAAGCAAAGCTAATGTTACAGGGAATCTGCCATGTACTATAACATTGCATGCCATGGCATTTCTTGGAATTAAATTACAAAGGATTCAAATATTAGAAAAAGAACAAATCTATCAAGAAAGAGGAAGCAAGAAAGATTTTAGCCAACTGGGGGGGGGGGGGGGGCGATGAGAACTCAGTGGTTTTATGTCCTATTTCAGTCCTTTAGTTGGATCTTCAATTTTTGAAGAAATGAGAAGGATGTGAAGTTCATAGGACTGAATGCACCCTGATGCCATTCCTGTTTCCACTCCACCCCAGATCCTCTTCTTGACTTGTCAGTTGGTCTCACCTGGTGATGAAGTTTAAGTTGCAAGTAGGAACATTGGACAAGCTGCTTCACTTCTCCTTAACCTTAATGTGTTCATCAATGCTAAGGAGGTAGTAAAACTTAATTCCCAGGAATTATAGTTAGAAGAGTAAGGAAAGTACATAGCAAAATATTTGGCTCATGGTGGGTATTCAATAAGGTAGCAATTATTAATATTGGTAAAATTGTCAAAAACCTTAATTTATGGGGCCAATGCTCCAGTTACCATGCTAGATAATAAAGCACACCATCACTTAGTGATGTGAAAGAATCATTTCATTATGCTCATGGATTCTGTGGGTTAGGAATTCAGACAGCACAGAGGAGATGGCTTTCTCTGCTCCATAATATCAGAGACTTTAGCTAAGAACACGAGATTGCTTGAAATGATTCAAGAACTGGGGCAGGAATCTTCTGGAGGCAACTTCACTCACATATCTGGCAGTAGATGCTGCCTGTTATCTGGCATGTCAGTTGGATCAAATCACATAACCTCTCCATGTGGTCTGGGTTCCCTCAGAGCCCTGAGTTCAGGACAGTCAGACTTCCTACGTGGCATTCAAGACTCCAAAGGAGAGCATCCCAGCTAAGCAGGCTCAAGGTGGATCACCTTTGTGATCAAGCCTCACAAGTCATACAGTCACTTACAGCTCCACTCAGTTACTAGTGAGTCACAGACTCACCCAGATTAAATCGAAGAGGACATAAACTCCACCTCACAAAAGAAGACATGTCAAATTATATGAAGCTATTATTTTTTTAACCACCAGAGCCATAATAAACTAAAAGATACTCTCTAGGTTCTCTATAGTGGTGCCTATATAAATAATGCTTATTGTATAATTTTAGGCTATACCTAAACATTTTCTAACAACCCAAGGCAATCAAAGGAATTCAATGGCATCCAGACTCAGTATTCTGGCAGATAACTCCACTTTTACCTAGTTCTCCCGACTTAAATATAAACTTAGCCACAGGGCACTTTGCTCATTGATAGGATCTTGCCTAATGTATAGAATTTTAGCTTTTCCACTAATTTTCAGCAAGAAAAGATCTATAGCACACGGAATTTCTAAGTGAAAAGTATGCTTCAAAAAGTCTGAATTTCTGTGGAAAAGAATAAAAACTAGATTTTTAGCATTTTCCACACTGCATTCCATGGAAAAAATACTTTCTGATAACATTGTAATAGTTGCTCCTTGAAAAACATATGCATGTCAAATAGATTTAAAAAGTTATGAAAGTAAATCATACAAAGCTAAATTGGATTTTCTATTGCGGGACGTTTCAGAATCTCTGCTTTGGTAATGGCACCAGGAAACTCCACGTGCTACGTAGATACAGTTTGCAGCTTGTTTCAAATTTACTTAACGATATACAAAGTTATTATCTAACAGAATAAGCTTTGTGAAGTGTAAGATGAGACAGTTGCTATGGATCATAAAAGAGTTGACCAAACAGAGAAGGGGGAAGGGTATTCCAAGTAGCAAAGCTCTATCATTAGCCCCACCCCCACCCCCACATGTCTAATGAGATCAAGGCTACTAATTGTGTAACAAGTTACTTGGTTGGTAAGACTGATACAACGGGAAGCTTGCCATGGTATCTTTTTTAAGGGCATTTGTAGGTATAGGAATGTGTATGCTTACTCATTCTTTACTGGCAAAATCAGTAGGATTTATAAAATAAATAAAGCCCACTTTATATCATTCAGCTCCCCACAGGTTTTTACCCCATGTTGAGTCTGTTTTTCTGTTTTCTAAGCCTCATCCCCTTTTCATTCCTTCTCTTTGCGATATATTAATGAGTAAGAGGTAATTAAGGTAGTACAACACTTAGGAACTTCAACTACCAAATGGTACACATCATTTCATAGATTGCTGACAAGCACATTGATTATTGAACAACAATCAAAACCAAACAAAACAGTGGGCTTCCTAGGAGAAAAACAGGTTCCCATTCATAATTTGGTACGAATGCTTCACAGTTGAACTACAAAAACACAAGGGCTGAGAATAGTGCTGGGAAAAAAATGGAGGAATGTTTTGTTTTGTTTTGTTTTTCACTTTCATTTTACACAACTATGTCTTGGCCCAATTTCTTATGGTGTGTGTGTGTGTCTCACAGTGCAAATTAAAAATAGAAAACAAAATTATTCAGTTAAATATCAGTCCATAATATCCCAGTACTTGAAGGGATCTTAGTAGACTCCAAAAATGGCCAAGACTTCACCCCTCCTTATAATCCTGTTTTTGTCATGTAAACTTTTAGGGCCCTCCCAACACAAATCTGGTGGCAGCCATGTAACTTGATTTGACCACTGAAATGTTCACAAATACGACACAAGAGGAGTCTGGAAAAGTACTTGTGAAGCTGGGATTGTTTTCTCTCTCCCTCTTTTGCCTCTGTCATCACCCAGGCAAATCTGCTTAAGGATGAGAGATATGAGGGGCAGACCTGAGTCATCTCAGTCCCCTCAGCCAAAACCAGCCTAGATTAGCTGACAGCCAATGATCCCCAGACACGAGTGCCCCCAGCCAAGATCAGCAGTACTATTGTTCTGCGTGTGAACAATACATACCACTGAGCTTTGTGTGGTAACTTATTCTTCGTTAATGAGGTAATAGATAACTGATGCAGGATATTTAAAGTAATTCTGACTAGCCCTCTTTTTAAACACAGATTTAGTCAATTAAGTAAATTTTCCTTGAAGATTGGAATTGATTTCCAGGTCTTTGTCTAAATAGCTGTGCAGCTATGGACAAGTCACAACCTCTTCCTGTTTTGTCATCCTCTGTAAAATCAGGTACCTTCCTTAATTACTTCTGACTGATCATCTAAAGCATCATCTAAAATATCTACTATTATGGTAAATTTTGGTTTATTTATTTTTGATTTCCAAAAATTTTTTTGAGAGAGAGATAGAGAATAAGCGGGGGAGGGGCAGAAAGAGGGAGACAGAATCCCAAACAGGCTCTGCAATGTGAGTGCAGAGCCCATTGTGGGGCTTGAACTCATGAACTATGAGATCATGACCTGAACCAAAATCAAGAGTCAGATGCTTAACAACTGAGCCACCCAGGTGCCCCTGTTATGGTAAATTTTGACCAGCTAGAAAACTTTGATAAAAAGTCAGCTGTGAAAAGCCCTAGGCTGGGAATCTCTGAGGGCAAGAAATGTACTGTTTGGTTTATAACATGTTCTCAGCAGCAAATAAATAAGTGAAACACTCCTTGTCAAATTTTCCAGATCCTAAGTGTTAGGACTTTAATGGAGGCTGTTATTAGCATATAGATAGCTAAAGCTTTACCATATAAAAATAAAAGGAGAAAATAGACAGCCAAGCCACCTGGAAGATCATTTTGTGGTAGAGAAATATGGAAGAATGTGGAAGGATTGGTAACACACATAAATATAACCTTCTTGAGAGAATTAACATTGATGGAAATACCTATAAAAGGGTTGGGTGGAATGCAAATTACAATAAACACTACATTGTTGTGATTTTAATACCAGATTTAAATAAAATAATTCTTTTATGAGATGAAACAGTTACAATTTTAGCAGAACAGTAAAGGTGTCTGGCATGCACACTATATTCTTCTGGTACTTTATACCCAGTGACACCATATTCGTACAATCTTAATATTTACTCTTATGAAACTTGCTCTTTTATACTTAAAATATGGCACGGAAGCATTTTTTATAACAGAACATATAAATCTACTTCATTCCTTTTAACTGTTGACGAGTATTTTGTAGTAAGAATCTACCATTCTTTCATTTGTTCGTTACTTAGGGACAATTTATTATCTATTAGGTGCCAGGTATGATTCTGGATGCTAGGAATCAAAAAGCAGACATTCCATCTTCAAGAGTTTATTATTGGTCTCCCACTTCTCCCCAAAGTAAACACTCAGTATAATTTCTTAATTTTTTTTTCAACGTTTTTTATTTATTTTTGGGACAGAGAGAGACAGAGCAGGAACGGGGGAGGGGCAGAGAGAGAGAGGGAGACACAGAATCGGAAACAGGCTCCAGGCTCTGAGCCATCAGCCCAGAGCCCGACGCGGGGCTCGAACTCACGGACCGCGAGATCGTGACCTGGCTGAAGTCGGATGCTTAACCGACTGCGCCACCCAGGCGCCCCTCAGTATAATTTCTGATAATGGCAATTGTTATGAAGCTATAAAAGGTGGGCTAGGGACCCACAGGTAGGTGGAAAGATGCTCAGCATTATGAAGCATCAATGAATGTAAATCAAAACCACAGGGGCACCTGGGTGGCTCAGTCAGGTTGATTTTGGCTCAGGTCATGATCTCACGGTCCATGAGATTGAGCCCTGCATCTGGCTCTTCCCTGACAGTTCAGAGCCTGCCTGCAATTCTCTCTCTCCTTCTCTCTCTACCCCAACCCCGCTTGTGCTTGCTCTCTCTCTCTCTTGCTCTCAGCCTCTCTTTCTCTCTCTCACACATGCACACATACACACAAATATAAATAAATAAATACACATTTAAAAATAAAACCAAACCACGAGATACCATCTCACACCTTTTAGAATAGCTATTATGTAAAAGATAAGAAGTAACAAGTGCTGGCAAAGATGTGGAAAAAAGAGAACCCTCATGCTCAGTAGACAGGAATATAAATTGGTACAGCCACTATGGAAAAAAGTATGGAAATTCCATAAAAAATTAAAAATAAAAATACAATATGATTCAGCAGTTCCACTTCTGGGTATTTATCCAAAGAAAATGAAAACACTAACTTGAAAAAAATATCTGAACCCCCATGTTCACTGCAGCATTATTTATAATACCCAAGAGATAGAAACAACCTAAGTGTCTGTCAACAGATGAATAGATAAATAAAATGTGATATATATGTATATTATTTATTATTCAGCCATAGAAAGATATATATAGCCATAAAGAAGAATGAAATCTTGCCATTTGTGACAACCTAGATAATGGACCTCAAAGGCATTATGCTAAGTGAAATAAGTCAGACGAAGAAGTATCATATGATCTCAT
The DNA here is from genome assembly GCF_022837055.1 of Prionailurus viverrinus. Taxonomy (NCBI): domain Eukaryota; kingdom Metazoa; phylum Chordata; class Mammalia; order Carnivora; family Felidae; genus Prionailurus; species Prionailurus viverrinus. The sequence goes on from NC_062563.1 coordinate 33,609,370, forward strand.
TTATATGTGGGATCTAAAAAAAACAAAAAACAACAACAAAAACATGCTGGTGAATACAGAGAACAGATGGGTAGTTGCCAGAGATAGGGGGTGGGGAATGAGTGAAATAGGTGGAAAAAGACAAAAGGTACAATGTACCATATGGCAGCTATAGTTGATAATACCGTAATTGTATATTTGAAAGTTGCTGAGGGTAGATCTTAAAAGCTCTCATAACACGAAAAGAAATTCTGTCACTCTGTATGGTGATGGATGTTAACTAGATTTATTGTGGTGATGGTTTCACAATATTTACAAATACTGTGTCATGTACACTTTAAACTAATAGAATGTTGTATGTAGGTTATATCTCAATAATAGCAATAAGAAAACTCGTCCAGCGAACAGGAGGTTTACAAGATGTGTTGGGTTATTTGGTAAAGGTGCTTAGGAGTGGCTGGATGAGGATGACATTTGAGCAAGACATGAATGATGTAATGGAGAGTGAGATACAACAGTCTCAAGGCAAGGCACTGCTGACTGTGGCAACGACTAATCTGAGCTCCCCACAACATGCCAGGCACTAAGTGCTGTGTATTAGCTCCTGTAATCCTCACCATGTCTCTGTGGATGAGGTACTGCCCCTACTATCAGCATCATCCCCTCTTTTCAAATGAGGAAACAGAAGCTTAGCCAGGTAACCATCCTGGCCCCACAAGTGAGTGAGGGAGTGACACTGAAACCCCAGAAGCCTGGTTTCGACTCAGTACTCTTAACCCTTACTGTGTACTGCCTCCAGCTCTAAGTGAGGTCCAACCTAGCCTGGTCAGGGCCAGTGTGACTGGACCACAGTTAGCAACAGGGACTCCCTCTAAGAAGGAAAATTCTTTTAATTTATAAAAAAAAATCACCCAAAACACTTAACCTCCACTTTATACTTCACTCCCCCGCTCTTGACTTGTAATGATTCCATGCTGACAGACTGGCAACCCTCCTTGACAGAAATCAAAAGAGCTATTTTATTTTAAAGAAACTGATCTTTCCTCAGCATCTCAGGATGCCTGCCAGTTTATCAAATGCAGTGGGTATGATTTAAACCACCAGGTGGGATGTTAGGTGGTAAGAAGCTTATTCTTATTCATCACCCAAGTTGCTGTTCCCAGAAAAGGATCTATAAATACATTGATTTTCAACCGTATTTAAATCTAGGTGGTAGGGAAATATTACCGAAACTTCAGTAGTCCTTGATCCAAAGCATTGCCACTACATTTGCAAGTGGCCTGAGGCTGAAAGTGCAAGCTTCCAAATCCCCAGAAACTGTTAAGCAGTGCCTCTTCTAGAAGATACTACAATAATTTTCATTATTCATTCTTCTGGGATGAGTCTGCATGAGGTTCAGAGGAGAAAAAAAGACATTTTGCTAATGTGTGAGCCACTATCTAGGAAACAAGAACCACCCCATCACCAAGTCATTTAGGAGCCCCATTTGGAATCAGAAGACTGCAGCTTAGAATCATAATGTGCCAAATGACCTCCCCAGGCCCTCGGTAGGGAGTGGTATTCCTTCTTCTGATGTTGATGCAATTTCAAGCTTCTATATGGAGAGAATTATTTTCCCTCAAAACATGATAAATATCTCTGCTGATAGCATTTCCGTGACAAATTCCTTCCAGAATTTCTGCCTTCCTCATTTTTTAGACCTCTACTGGTTTGATCTCTTAAATAATTTTGCTTCCACTGTCTTTATGACAAGCATATTACAAAAATACATCATTTCACTGTGTTAAACAATGCTGCAATGCATATTTTTGAAAACCCTTTTTTGTATTTTTGGAAATGTTTCTTATGAATGGGTCAAGGAGTGTGCACATTATTTTTTAATTTAATCATGCCAAATTCCCTTTCATAAAGACTTTACTGACTTCTAGTCATATCATTATTATAAAATACTTCATATTTATCCAAACAGTGATCAAAAATATGCACAAAATTATTACCAAGTATTAGTGCAGTTGCATAGTTTTTCGTATCCATATTAGCCATTTATAGTTCTTTTGTAAATTACTTGTACATGTTTTGCTCAGTTATTAGAGAACTCTTCTACAAAACCAATAAGGCATTATGCTTTAATTAGGAAATAATTGACTATATTTTAATTCCTTGTGTGGTTATTAATGTATCAATATTTTCTATGTTTTCTAAAGACAGCCTCTTTTTTTTTTGTATTTTCCTAGAAGAATCATTGATCACTGAAAACACTTATTTGGTGTTAGTGAGCTAATAACAATCCTGTGTACTAGCAACCTAGGCTATGCTAAAAGTATAGGTTTTAAGAATATGCTGTTCTATGTGTACAGGATCTGTTTAAGCCCAACTGTTAAAAATTTTGAAGTTGGTCTCAGTCTTTCTGTGTTCCTAGGTTGTTTACTCTTACAAAAGAAACAAAACAAAAAACAAAACAAAGAACAATTTCCTGTTTCTAAATAAAAAAAAAAGTGGGCTTTAAAAGACATTTGGACATCAAATAGCCCTTACAAAACATTTTGATGAGTTAAGTGTAAACGATTCTGAAACATATGGATTAAATTTCCCTAGGAATCACTTGGGTTTAAAAATTGAGAGAAAAACACTCAACCAAACTAGGTTTGGGGTTTGCCAACTCCAAGGCATTTGGTAAATAGTTCAAGAAAAATGACAAATCCCAAACTGGCCCTCCCTTAATAAGAGGATGTGTGCAAGCCCCTTGAGAAGATTCACTCTGCCTTATCTCCTCCTGTAATAGACACAAGTTATCACAGACTTCTCTAATTCTAGCTATTACATCTGGAATTATGTCTGGCTCTAAAAGATATTGTTAATGACAATAAATATTAATTAAATAAAATTTATAATAATTATCATTACTTTTTATAAACAGTATTCAGGATCATCTTCTTTTACCACTAAGTCTATCACTATTTTTTTTAAGTATAATTAAATGTTCTGGGCTGAAATTTACTAATTTCAGTGAAATACAAACTGTACACCATCTGGTCTCTTGGGACAGTCCTAAATCTGATTGAAAAGTCTTTCTTGGGGCACCTGAGTGGCTCAGTCAGTTAAGCATCTGACTTTGGCTTAAGTCATGATCTCACAGTTCGTGAGTTCGAGCCCCACATCAGGCTCTGTGCTGACAGCTCGGAGCCTGGAACCTGCTTCAGATTCTGTGTCTCCCTCTCTCTGACCCTCCCTCATTCTTGCTCTTTCTCTTTCTCTGTCTCAAAAATAAATAAACATTATATTTGTTTAAAAAAAAAAGACTTTTCTTTTTTAAAAAAAATTAGATCAGATCTAAATCTCATTAATTTGAACATCTCTCCAGCTTCAACCCTGGATCACTTATTTGGACACTTGTCATTATACTTTGTAGAAAAGTGAAAGTTGAACTAGATCTTCTAGTGTTGACTCTCGAGGAGTAAGCAAATTCTTTTCCACCTGCATAGACTCTTCCAGACCAATATATCAGTATCAGAACTCAAGACATAAGATGTACACAAGGCTTTGTATGTTCAGGATATTCTTGGAAATTGATTTAGTATACAAGATGGGACTCTGTGAAATAAGACAGGAAGGCACTTATTAATTTTTATTTTAAGGGGTTTAAGAGTAGGACTGTAACATAACCCAAAGGCAGATGTCTTCAGGGTTAGTCACTAGGGATGGCCAAGCAGATAGATTGGAGGGTCATTATTTGTAATAAAATAGTTTTTCTTTAGTATTGAATCAACCCACATGAGCCTTTCCTCCAAATATATTTTATAAATGACACATTTCATAAATATTTTAGAGAACCTGCTTGAAGCTTTTATATTAAGATTTTCTTGCTTCAAACTCATCATGTCTAAAACAAAAGCCCTTATATTTTTGTCCAAATCAATACCACTTCTTTCCCTCTGAACCACCTTCTTCCTCCAAGGTACACGGGGCAGTGGAAAGGGCACAGAATGTAGGATCAGAGCACTGAGTTTGTATGCTGGCTCTGACCATTTATGTTCTACACCCTTGGACAAATTATGACTTCTCTGATTCTCATTTTCTACTTCTGAAAAATAAAAAACAGAAGCAACAAGTACAGCCTAAAAAGTGAAACACAGATGTTATCCTCATGCTTATGTTTATTCTCCAATTCTGGTAATAACATTCCTATTCTCCAGCGGCCTCAACTTCAATCATTGCCTTTTTTTTTTTAATTTGCATCCTTCCCCTCCTTCAGGCCTTGGTTACCTCTTCTTAATTCATCCTGCATACCACCTCAAGATATGTCTTATGTAATATTAATAGATTTATTGATTATATTACCAATTTCTGAAGCATAATCTTGGAGGAGGATGACGTCTACTTTTAAACCTTTCTTGACTCCCTGTGATTTCAAATCCTGTAGACTGATCATCTTGACCAGAGATGAGAGTAACAGGCGTATTTCTGGGAGGCCTAAAAACGCTAAATTCTGAACTGCTGAAATTTGAACAATAGACTTACTATAACATATGCTTATTTTACATATATATATACACTTATATATTATTCATAAAATATATTTTTAATATATATATACATACATATATAATATTATTTATAAAATAAGAATAAGGGGTCCTTAATGCTTTCCAAAGGAACTTGGAGCAATGACAATTGGTTGAACTGCTTAAACATCTTTACCAATTATCAAAACAGCCAATACTCATGATATGTACCAGGTATTATTTTAAATTCTGGGTATAAGTTAGTGAGCATTGCTTCCATGGAGCTAACAGTATAGAAGACTGAAAAACATTAATCCAACAACCATGTGAGTAAGTGCAAATTACAAATGAGATATGTAACATCAATATGTTAAAGATATTCACAGGGGAATGTGATGTAGTCAGGGAGATCAGACAAGTTTTAGAACAAGTAATGACTGAGGTGAGTAATATAACAATAGCAGAAATAAAACAATACATTGGGTTTGGGAGAGGGAGGTGAGAATAAAGCATCCCAGACAGAGGGAAAAACAAGTGCAAAGGGCCTGTGGTAGTCAGAATGGGAAGCTGGAGGAACCATAAAAAGTTGACTATAGTTGGAGCACAAAGAGTGACATAAACTGTGGTATTAAAAAGGCTGGAGAAGAAATCTGGGGCTTATCTCTATGAAGATTCAGTTCTAGGTAACAGAAACCACTTTAGTAGGTTAAAAAGAAGGCACTTATTAGATGGGCTTAATCAGTTGCCAGAATTTCTGGAAGGCAGGGAGCCAAAACTGAATGCCACAGTTGAGAGAGACCCAGCAAGGGGAAATTTCACAGAAAAACCCCCGTGTTCCCCACCACCCTCTCCCCCGCCACTGATTGCTTAATATCCAGCCAGCCAGAAGCTGGACATCAGAACCTCTAGTATAGCTGGTTAATCACCTGGTGTAGCAGAAGAATTGCACAACCTTACAACATTCCTGTGCACCCTCAAATACCATGAGGAAGGATGTATCTATAAACCAGTAACATGAGGACCCGGGAAACGCTGGTTGGGAATTCTACCTACGTTGGGAAGGCAGGATTGACAAAAGGAAAAATAATTCTAATGGAAAAAGAGGAGGTGTTCAAAAGGCTTAGGCCATTAAAAAATGACCAATGTCAGGGGTGCCTAGGTGGCTCAGTCAGTTAAGCATTTGACTTTGGCTAGCTCATAATGTCACTGCTCGTGAGTTCGAGCCCTGCGTCGGGCTCTGTGCTGACAGCTCAGAGTCTGGAGCCTGCTTTGGATTCTGTGTCTGTCTCTCTACCCCACCCCTGCTCATGCTCTGTCTCTCTGTCTGTCTCTCTGTCTCTTCTCTAATATAAAACAAAAAACATTTAAAATTTTTAAAAATAATACAAAATAATGTAAAAAATGACAGGTGTCAGAGAGATGAGGTCTGGTGTGAGATACATATTTGTGAATCACTGATGCTACTGTAATTAGAGCTGAGGACATGGATGCAGATACACAGTGAGATCACAGATGGAAGAGGGAGATGGGAGAATATGCTTTCTGTGGACATTTGACAAGCACTGCATAAGGTGCCATGAGTAATTAGTTCATAGTCAACTTTGAGCTTCCAAATAGATAGCTTCCAAATTTATAGCTTCGAAATAGATAATTATGACATAGTATAACAAAGTCACAAAAACGTCTTGTATAGAATACTATAGAGTAATGGACAGCATTGCTCAGGCAGAGTACTCACAGAAGAAAGGAAACAAGTCTGTCTCTCCTCTTCCTCATTTTTCCAGCTGCCAACTCAAGATCAGCCTTGAGGTCTTGCATCAGCGCTTCACTCTCAACATGTTCAAAATTGTGCTTATTATCCATTTGCCTGCTTGCCTCTCATCTATTCCTTTTCTGCATTTACCGTCACTATCAACTATCCAACTCATTGTGCAAGTTGAAATCTGTAAGTCACACTTGGCGTCTCTTCCTCACATCTAGTCAGTCAACAGGGATTAAAAATTCCATCACAGAAGTATCTCCCAAATTGGGCATCTCCCCTAAGCACCAAATCTCTCCTTCCTCTAATCTCCTTCCTCTCATCTCTCCTTCCTCTCCTTCCTCCTTAACTCTCCTTTAGACTTCCTCTAAAGTCCACAAACTTTTTTTTTTTCTGTAAAGGGCAAAACAGTAAATATTTTCAGCTTTGTGAGCCATAGGTTCTTGTCATAAGTATTCAACTCTGAGGCTGTTTTGTGAAAGCAGCCACAGCAACCTATAAACAGATGGGTGTGGTTGTGTTCAATAAAGCTATTTTTCAAGTTTGCTGACCCCTGCTGACTCTAGAAAAAACATCAGAGTCATTGTCCAAAAAACAAATCAACTTACACGCCTTTATTGTTCCGTTTCCTTCAGAAGAAAATCTTGTATGCCTTTGCCTCTTGAAAAGAGCGTTATGATTTGTTCCTAAGCTTATGCTGCTTTCATCGCCTGCTTCCCCCTCATTGTATGCAGTCTTTTCTATCATTTGTATGTTTCTGAGCCTTTGTACATACATTTTCTGCCTTTTTATTGCTTTCCTGGCAAATCCTACTCATATTTCTAGACCCCACTCAAATGTGAGTGCCCTCTGCTTAGCAGTGCTCCCCATTATACTTGTCCAGGATTCCCTACCAAGCTCTGTTGTAGCTTTGTTATATTATGTTCTGATTATCTGCTTGGAAGCTGTTTCTCACACTTGAATGAGCCATTTACTCACTTAATGCAGCACTTGTCAAATGTCTACTAGAAGAAGAGATGATAAATACAAAATGGTAAATGAAGGAATAAGTGAGAGTGGCCTGAGAGGGGAGAAAAAGAGTACATTGGTTTTTGTTTTTAATTTGGGTAGTATAAAACAAGTGGGGGGAGACAGATTTTATTCTCACAATCACTATATAAAACTAGCTATAATAAGCTCAGTTTTTAAAATATAATTATATCAGTTTCCAAGCTTAAATAATAAACATGCAGAGAAATATGGAAATTGAGACTAGTGCCCCAACTCTGGATTCCTACAGTGTTTATTTCACTCTGCCCACTTTGGTGCACAGCTACAATTCTGCCTAGCACATTTCTATTTTAAAATAGTGCTGTTGCGGCAACAAAACCTTAAATCATAGATAGAAATCTGGAGTGTTGGAAATTCTAGCAGTATGGATGACACAGTTTGCAGAGAAGGGTCCATCTCACACTTCCCTTGAAATCATTTCAAGCAGGTAATTCAGAGTGAGCTGCACTTGGTGCCATCTTTGTGAGGGTTATGTGAGGCTATTATTCACACCCTCCTTCTCTGGTACACAGCAAACCCTAACCTGGCTTTAGACAAGGGAGCGTGGACCCTTTAAGAGAACACATGCTACAAGCCAGAACAGTTTAATGCTCAAGAGCAGTGAGCAGTTGTTGGGGGGGGGGGGGGGGGGAGGGTGGTGGGCGTCAGACTCATCTCCTTGAGCCTTGGGCACTTCTGTGTTTCCTGGGTCTGACACCTGGCTAGGTCACCTCAGAGTTGTCAGCACTGCAGAAATACTTGGAAAGAAGACAGGAGGAGAACCTGGGAATTTAACACAATATTATCAAATGGTTACATATCTGGACCTTGAGGGCGAAGTTTCTTTCAGTGGATTGTTTTTAGACTGTCTTTTCTCTCATACAAAACACATTGTGTCATTGGACACAATGGGTGGCCGATCCCCTTCAGAGGTCCTGTGCTGTTCCTCTAATGGCCGTCCAGATCAGCTGGTAAAGGCTCATGGCTCCCCTCTTCTCTAGAGGATTGTCCTCAGCTGAGCAGGAGCTCAGCTCCCCTTTGCAGGGGAGATTATATGCATGACTTCCCTGCTCCCTTGCCCCAAGTGGGGCCAGTGCTGAGGTACAATTGATACTCCAGAGCTCCCTGTGGGATCAGACTGAAGCCAGACTCCACGTTAGGGTCTTTGCTCAGTTCCCTTCCCTGACCTGCTTCCTTCACTCCTTTTTCCCTGAGGATGCTTCTTTAATGAATCACATGCACCTGAATCTCAGTCTCAGGCTTCTTCACTTCTAGAACACCTGGAAGAACAGGGATAATAAGGAGAACCTAGTTAATAGGGAAAATTTATGAGGAACTGCAGGTAGCATGTTAAGAAATGAAATATCATTTATGTCTTTAAACACATCTATCAATATCAAATGCTATTAAATGCTCAATATTTGGACTTTAAAATGAAACAATGGATTTCTAAAATTAAAAATATTATATCAAGGGGCTCCTGGGTGCCTCACTTGGTTAAGTATCCAACACTTGATTTCGGCTCAGGTCATGATCTCACCATTGGTGGGATTGAGCCCTATGTCGTGTGCTCTGTGCTGACAGTGCAGAGCCTGCCTGGTAATTTCTATCTCCCTCTCTCTCTCTGTCCTCTCCTGCTAGTGCTTGCTCGCTCTCTCCCCCTCAAAATAAAATTTAAAAAAATTTAAAAAGTATATAAAAATGCAGCACACACACACTAACGAAATCATGAAGATTTAGAATATTCTGGAAGTCTTTCTTCTTTCCTTCTTTTCCTCTTATTTTAAAACTTGCAATAGCTAGAGCACTGGCTACTCCCAAAAGAGGCAAAATCTCCTCAACTCAATTTCATCCTCCCAGGAACTTTAAAGGACTCAGTTATCCAGGTTCTTATTAATTACAAAATGTTGTAGCATGAAATAATTTTTAAAGGACTTGGTCTATCTTTTTTCATTGAAAGAGTCCCTGTAAGTAAAGAGAGAAACCATTTCTATCCAAACTTTTGGTCTACTCAGAACTAATGGAGTTTCTTTGTTTCTCCACAAAACCTTTCGCCCTCAGACCAGCTGCTAAAGTTGAACGCCACAAATGACTCTTTCAAAGTGATTCTGAAGAGCGATTCTGATTCCATATGCTGGAATCCAAATTTCTTCAACTTTACACACAAGATCAGAGCTCCACATCTTAATAGCCATATAACTCCATAAAGAATTATCCTTGATTTCTCTGATAGATCATCACTGCAGAAGGAACTAAAAAAGGCTCCATGAAAGCATTCCACCTGTATTGCTGGCAGATGACTTATAAATGTCGCACAGACACGGGCCTACTACTGGCTCAGAGAAGAAGCATTAAATAAACGGCTGAACATCTGCTGGTAAATACACAGCAAACAAAAAATGCAATCCAGTGCCAAACATGTGCACAGTGTGGGCCTCATCTCTGCTCATAAACCAAGCAATGTGTTCTGCTAATCATTAGCAGAGTTATTGATTTTAGATGTGTATCACACAGCTATAATTTTGTCAGAGAGTAGACCACATAAGTTGTTCTTTTTCTGGTTGTTTCATTTTGTCTTATTCCAAGAGTCCGTAAATTGACGACCGGGACAAAAATTATAATTGACATCATCTGTGGGAAATATTTCATAAAACAACAGGCCCAGATGTAGGATTAAAGCCATGTGGTAGTAAAATACCCCACTGAAAAAGGGCCAGGTTCCATGATTTCTTACGAAAACAGATGTGCTCCTACTCCCCTCTGCTTGTTTTTCAATGCCTTTTTTTTTTTTTACTCCAAATAATTCCTCCCCCCAAACTTTTTTTTCCCTCTCTCTTTGCGATTGCACTGGAGAGAGTTCATAAATGGATTACAGATGCAGGCTTGTACTTCAAAATCCTAACTGTCACAGTCTCTGAAATAAAAGAAATGAAACATTTGGGGAAATTATATTGAACTATGGGAAAGGTAATGCAGATTATGCAAACATGTCTGCTTGTCGTGTATCTAGCATCTTTGGGCATGAACATATGATTTCCTGGACAATGAAGACTGAAGCCTAGGGAGTAGGAAGTATGTCCAAGATGCAGCTAGAAGGGTGATTCCTTCTGAAAGCCTTCTGTTCTGATGGGGAAGTTTTTACCTTTGGGGTTGAGATGAGCTGGTGGAAGGCCTCACATGTTCTTCCTATCTTCCCTGAGGTGAGATTTCTGGAAAAAGAGACGGTGCAGAAAAAGCAAGAACCCATCATATCTGAACCCACCATATGTACTGGTTCAAGTGCCTTTTAGCTACATTATTGCTCTAGTTTCCCCTTTGGAAATGTTGGGAACCACAGGAGTGGGGTCCTGTGGCACAAACACAGGCTATGTTGTTTGAAGACTAATCTATAAGTGCTGTGAAGAACTACACACAACTTTCTACCAAAGACTTTAGTGTCATATGGAATCCACTGTAGTATCACTGATTATAATTAATTAACTAAGCATTTATACTGCTTCTCAGCCTCGACTTCCAGTAATGTGCCAAGATGGTGTAGTGTTAGGAGGCTATAATACAGTGTAGAGGAAACTAAATTACCATCATCACTGCTGAGATTTCAACAGAATATCTACACTTAACATCCCTTTCAACTCCTCAAATACTGAAGCAAACAAAAAGTACGTAAATTTGTTTAGAACCAAGAGAGACCGTGTCCAATTTTCCTGTATTATTTCTTTAATCCATCTTTTTAGGGTTGAATGAACACAAGAACTCAAAATACCAGCTGGACTCCAGAAGACCAGGGCTAAATAATAACCCAAGATCATTTTTAGAATCTTCTCTTCTGCCAGTTCCTCACATACCCAGCTCACTACTACACTAGTGTTTGGGTTCTAACTATATTGAGTGAAATGCTGCTGGACACCTCTGAGTTTGTGTTGAGAGTAAATGTTTTTACTTCTTGATTTTATTGTGATATAATAATGTATAACATTAAAAAGCCAGTTTTATGCCATTCTAAGCATTTGAAAGTAGGCTATTCGGTGGCATTAATTATGTATATTCACAATGTTGTATAAGCACATTGCCACTATCTGAAGCTTTTCTACCATCCCAAACAGAAACTCTCTCCCATTAAAGCCATAACTCCCCATTTTCCCCTCTTTCCATCTTCTAGTAACCTTTAATCTACTTTATGGCTCCATGAATTTGCCTATTCTAGATAGTTCATGCAAATGAATTTTTTTCCGGCTTATTTAACTTTGCATGGTTCATCCAAGTTGTAGCCTGTGTCAGAGATTTCAGTTCTTCTTATGTCTGAATAATATTCCCTGTATAGATATACCACTTTTGTTTACTCATTCATCTGTTGATGAACACAGGAGCCACCTTCTGGCTATCTTGAATAATGCTGCAACATTGTCACACAGGTACCTGTTTCAGTCCCTGTTTTCAATTCTTGTAGATATATACTTAGGAGTGGAATTGTTGGGTTATATGGTAATTCTATATTTAACTTTTTTTAAAAAGTAATGTTCATTTATTTTTGAGAGAGAGAGAGAGAGAGAGAGAGAGAGAGAGAATGTGAGTGGGGGAGGAGAAGGAAGAGAGGGAGACACAGAATCCGAAGCAGGCTCCAGGCTCTGAGCTGTTAGCACAGAGCCCAACACAGGGCTCAAACTCACGTACTGTGAGACCATGATCTAAACCGAGTTCGTACACTTAGCTGACTGATCCACCCAGACACCCCTATTTAACTTTTTGAAGAACTGTCAAATATGTTTTCCACAGAAGCTGGACCATTTTCCACAGAAGCCCACCATCAGTGTACAAGGTTCCCAACTTCTCTACACCTTTGCCAACATTTGTTATTTCCCCCAAATTTGTATAACCTTCCTACTGGGTGTGCAGTGGTATCTCATTGTGGATTTCATTTGTATTTCCCTGATGAGTAATGAGGTTGAGCATCTTCTCATATGCTTGTTGGGTATTTGTAAATCTTCTTTGGAAACATGTTTATTCAAGCCCTTGCTTCATTTTTTGAGTTGTCTTTTTGTTGAGTTGTAGGAGTTATTGATTTTATTCTAGATATGAAGTGTTTTTCAAGTATATAACTTGCAAATATTTTCTCTCATCCTGTTTTCACTTTCTTGACAATATCCTTTGATGCACAGAACTTTTAAATTTTGATGAAGTCCAATTTATTTATTTTTCTTTTTGTAATCATATGTAAGAATTCATTGCCAAGTCCAAGGTCATGAATACTTACCCTTTTTTACCTGTAAGACTTTTATGACTTTGGTCTTATTTATAGGTTGCTAATGTATTTTGGATTAATTTTTGTATACGGTGTAAGGTAAGAGTTCAAGTTAATTTTTTTTGTAAGTGAATATCCAGGTGTCTGCTGATAGTGCATTTTGATTCAGGTCTCAAATCAGGACCTTAGGATCAAATTTATGGTATCAGGATTAAAGTTGCTATGTCTTTAAGGAGTTCTTTATTAACCAGCTGGGCTGTATTGACAGACCCCTATTTGATGCAAAATCATTTAATTCAATACCTACTCCATTCAAACATGCAGTTTTACTTATTTTCTCTCAAAAGATTACTAGAGAACATTGTAGTTATTGAACCACATCCACAAAGTGTTTCTGTAGTCACAAATGGTTGATTATTGGGGAGTTAGAAAATGAGAAAAGTATTTGTAAGGAAGAGAGAAAATAACCTGTTAGTGACTATATAGGGAAATGGTCACCTCTGTGGGGCCACTGGTTGGGACCTCAGTAGCAGAGCAGGAGAGACTCAGGAGAAGTTCTAGGGGGGAAAGCACTTCCATGTGTCAGCCACCTCCAGTTCTTATTTCATAAGAAGAATATATAAAATTAGACCTGACATGAACTGCTGAAAAGTTGGCCTTTTCAGTAAGGAAGGACAGCTGAAGTGGGGAGATAGCTAAGCACATAAGCCACTGAATCCCTACTAATCAACAATTTAGGAGGAAAATTACAGCCTTGGGTGGGAGGATGGAGAGAGGAATCTCACCTGACCTGAGAGGAAGATGAAGAGAAAGGCCACACCTCAGTGACATTGTTCATATCATGTCTATATTTCTGATGTAGCACTGAAGCATCAAATCAAGAAACCGAGGTGGGAACCACATGGACTAGAAAAATTCTTTCCAAGGATCATTCCAGGAATATGGGTTAGCAAATCTTGAATGGCAAGACTGACCCAAACCATATCTGATGTTAGGATTGGGCCTTCCCTGCAATTGGCTCAGAATCACAGGTGCTTGAGCCTGAACATAAAGGGAGGCAGGTCTGGTGGCCCTGCTGGGCTGGCATAGCAGAAGCACACAAAGGAGGGTTCAGCCCTGATAGAAAGAAGAAACACCTTTATCCCTGCAGCCATAGTGACTCTTTACCCCATTTCTCTGTGGAAAGGGAAGTCAGGTAAGAGCTTTTATTTAGGGAAGTAGCCTGACATTACATTTATAACTTCTGTTTTCCTAGAGTTAGGGATTTCAAAAATGAAGTAACAAGAGTGTAAAAACAAAACTAAGAATTAAAACTACCATAGAATTTGGTGGCAGTTTATTTCATGAAAATATCCATAGAAGGAAGTTTCAAATTCTATCTGTAGTCTCATGGTCATCCCACATAGAGATCTATTATTTCAGTCTTATAGCAAAAAAAAAAAAAAAAAATTGAGCAACAAAGAATCAAGGAATCCCATGATGTGACTCTCTTAGACATAGGATTCTGATATCCTAGGATGTATTCTTCCAGTCCATTCTGTATCTGAATCAGGCAGTTAACTATTCTGGGAAAAATTAAAAGTGTTAGAAATAAAAGAAAAATTGATGGAGTTGTCAGAAAGAGAAAGATTTTCCAGGACAAGAAGTGGCTAAACTACTATCTTTGCATCAAACCTTAATGTTCCATTTACTTAGATTGGACCCTCCTTGAAGCTTCCTTGTCAGCTTCAGATTTTCACTAAGGGATTAGTGAATATAGAGATATAGGAGAAAAAAGTTATCACTTCTGAAAGCTTAGAGTATTATGTTTGTCATCAGCTTTTAAATGTAAATAAAAGTATATTTTTATTTTCAGTGCTTGAGGGCTGCATTTGATGAGGCATTCTGATGAAATACATTCATATTTCATTTGCCATCTATAGGAACAAACTGTGTCAAATACATTTGTGTGTTAGTAGGGCTTCAATATAGGCCCTCATTTAAAAACCAAATGGCAAATTAAAAAAAAAAAAGTGAAAGAAGCAGGGTTACTTTTGTGTTTGCTCCTTCAAAATGTTATGGGAAGTGACCTCAGAGGAAACATTTTTATTTTCTCTTCATCATTGGCTAAGATGATAAATATGGTTGTAAGAATTGTTGAGCCCTGAAACATAGCTCCTCTGTCCCCTGTCTCCATGTTCACATGTGCAGCAGAATAAGAAGATTTACTTGCTTGGAATGCTGTTTTCATCTTACTACTTCCCAATTCAAAACTCTTAATTGCCTCCCTATTGGTCACTGGAAAATGGCATTGAATAATACATTTCCAGACCTCAAAGAGATTTTAAAATCCACCTAACTCAGTGTCCCTTCCCTTCAAAAAAAAAAAAAAAAAAGGAGAAACCAATGCCCAGAGTGACTAAGTGAAGTAATATAATCACAGGGTTAGTTGCTGAAGGATCCATGTCCACAACTGGCTCTGGCTTCCATTCCCATGCTCTTTGTGGAACTGTATCACTGCCAGCTCTGCACGGCCCCCCAGTGTTTCTTTTCAGCTTCAGTGAAGGTGCTTATGGCCTCTAAATTGCCCTCCTTAAATTCTTCAAATGTCCCACAGGCCGGAGATACCCTCATTTTCTTTCTCTACTTGAGATTAGGCTGCATTTCCTAGGAATTCTTCCTGAGCAACAGCAGGCTCAAACTGTTAATAGTTCTACTCATTTGTCGTATTTCCCTATGTACTTACTTGTTTGTCTATCACTTTGATTTATATTTAAAATCTTATGATGAACAGAACACTCTAAGCTTTCAGAAGTGATGACTTTTTTCTTATATATCTCTTTATCCACTAAGCACTCCATCATGTTATTTGAAAATTTATTATTGCACTGATGTTTGCCAAAGGACACAAATGGATGGATAATATTGTGGATTTCTCATATTGCATAGATATAAGAAATCTCAAAAGTCTGTAAAATGCAAAGTTATGATACAGACAATGTCACTCTATCTTCTGGACTAAAGTTAAGATGATTCTGGACTAAAAATTAAGGAATTTTTAAACAAAAAGTTGAGATGGGTATAAGTAAGGAGCACTTTGGAGGGGAAAGAGACTCAGCCAGGATCTAATTTGTCAGGTAGCATAACTGAAAAAGAAATCCAAGGCTTTTTGGTCTTTCTGTTTTTTCTCCCAACATTCAAACTTTTTTTTCTTAAATCATGTCTGAATTTTTTTTTTTTTTTTACCGAAGTGTAGCTGACACACAATGTTACATTAGTTTCAAGTGTACAACACAGTGAAGTCTATCCGGGTTTTTTTTTTTGTGTGTGTTTTTTTTAATGTTTTATTTATGTTTGAGAGAGAGAGAGAGAGAATGAGCCAGGGAGGGACAATGAGAAAGGGAGACAGAATCTGAAGCAGGCTCCACGTTGTCGGTGCAAAGCCCAGTGTGGGGCTTGAACCCACAAACCGTGAGATGGTGACCTGAGCTGAAGTCAGACGTTCAACTGGCTGGGCCACCCAGCTGCCCCTAGTGAAGTCTATATGTTATGTTGTCCTCACCACAAGTGTAGCTACTACCATCTGTTACTGTACGACACTGCTACAATATCATTGATTATACTCCCTATGCTGTACCTTTTCTTCCTGTGACTTATTCATTGCATAACTGGAAGCTGGTATCTCCCACTCTCCTTCACCCATTTTGCCAAATCCCACCCCCCTCTTCTCTGGCAACCATCAATTTGTTCTCTGTATTTGCAGGTCTGTTTCTGCTTTTTTTTTTTTTTATTCATTTGTTTTGTTATTTAGATTCCACATATAAGTGAAATCATATGGTACCAAACTTACTTTTGTATGTTCTTCTTTGACAGAATTAGGATCAGAGTATCCTTTTGAAACCCAGTGTTTGTGTGGCAATGGTTCACTCTCACTATATGTTCCGTTGATACCTCTCCAGTGTCCTCTATTTGAACTGAGGTTGTACACACAGATTCCAAATGAATGGTGATTTCACTAGTTTCACTGGTTTGGCCAAAGTTCTTAGCACCAGTCTTGCTCTTTTATCTGGCACTATGGTTCAGTTCCTATCGTTACCTAAGATGAAAATCCCATCGTTACCTAAGATGAAAATCAGCTGCACACATATTACATATTTTCAGCAGACTATTTATATGAACTAGAGCCAACGTACACATTAAAATCTCTTTATAAATTGTCCACTGCCTTATTCAACAAAGTGGCTTCATCTCTGGGGAAAAAAGAGATTAAATTTTACAGGAGAATAGGAAATGGTGGTGACCAAATGAATTCCACAGCAGAGAGAACTGGGAGAGTGACAAGTCTGTAAAATGGCTTTTAAAGTAAGTCTTATCAAGGGAAGGAACAGTAGCACATTCTTATCAGGAAAAGGGAAGAATGAATAGAGGAACTCAGTGGAGTGTCTGTAGATTTTTGACAAAAGGAAAGAATTTAGCTCTTTAATGGAATATATACATTCCAGTAAGATAATCTGAGCATGGCTTCCTCAAGGTTTAGCTGGGATTGGTTTACTAATATTTCTCCCATGATCCATGTGATTTTCACATCACTACATTATTCAGTGATCACATGGGAACCAGCTGAACCCTAAGGAAAGAGGCCTAGACATGTTATACAGTGAAGATCTGTTGGGGGATATTAACTAATCTGCTTTGCTTCACTTCCTGTTTGCATGCAACCAACAACAACTTGAGCTGCTGGACATTACCTTCAATTGCCCCAAAGAGAAGCAAAGGGAAAAAAATATCAGTCTCTCAGTAGATCAACCAGGTTCCCAGCAGAAAACATACTATTTGAACAGTCTTGTGATGAACCTAACTCAGAGGTCTGGGTAGGGCTCAGGAGACCAACAAGGAATGTGAAAGCACCAGGAACTGTGAGGAGGCTGAATGAGCTCCAGACTTATTACTCTGTTATGCAGGAGTAAGTGGGGCTACTGGTACCCAGAAAGTGTGGTGACCACGAGTAGTGAATAGAGTCACTGCTAGAATTGTAGCCTGGCAGGGAGTAAGCAAGCAAGGAAGATATGTACCCTAATATCTTTCACTTATGAACTTCTAGTCTTGTAAAGATGCATTCCATAGCTAAACCCAGTGAGAAGTCAGAGGGCTTGGAAGCACAGGTGTTGTAATTTGTAGAGGACAATTTTCTGTGGTGAAGACCAGCAGAGATAATTTGTCAGGAGTGGCAAATGGAGAATAAATAGCACACCTGGCTTTTAGGTTCTACAGCTTCTAAAAATTCAGGCTTCGGCTTCTGGGAAAATGGAATAAATATATTTTTCCCTATTCCTCCCACTAAGTACAATTTTAAAGCCTGAACATCTCTCTCTCTCTCTCTCTCTCTCTCTCTCTCTCTCTCTAAACTAAGGAACTCAGGACACAAGAAATTGCAAATTTTCTTAGCCAAGCTCTTTTATAATAGTCTTTACATATCAAGTAAAATTACTTAACCAAGGAAGAAAGGCAACATCACATAGAAGCTTGTATAACTGACATATTGGTAATTCTGAATTTATTGAGACATAAATTTAAAATGATCTTTTTCTCCCAATCTCTGCATGCTAATAATCAACCCCTTGAACATATCCTATACCTTTCTGGTCAATATAAATAATTGAAAAGTCAGCTTAATTTAATTTAAAACTTTGGTCTAATGTTTTATTTACATCCGTTCTACCCTTCCAGGATGATAGAGCTTGTGGAGATAGAGTGAACAGATACTGTGATCTGTGTTACCACTTCTCTTTCCAATACAAAACTTTGGAGTAAAGGAGAGAGTAGTCTAACTTTCATTCTTCTTCCCTCTCTTCCATCTTGGAACAATCCCTCTGGTGTGGGAGGGTAAATAGAAGACAACATATACCTAGAAAGGGGTAGCCACACCTTACTTTCCACCTCTGCAGGTGATCAATGCCAGTATCTACCTCTACAGATTAGATTGGGTATCTCTTAGCTGCATTGGTAGCTTCCTTGGTAATCTTATGGTTTATACCTTGCCCCTCACCTTTTATTTTTCACACAGAGTCATAAGAACTATAGAAATCCTTTTCTGTGCCATCCGGGGTCTGGTGTGTGAGTTGGCTTGGGAGGGAGTCTTCTTCTCAAGCACAACACACATGATCATTCCTCATCTGTCTGCTTACGGATAACTACCCAATACTTTAGCTTTTTAGAGATCTAAAAATGAGACACAGGCACACATCTTTGTGTTATATACCCCCTGAAAACTGCCAGGTTACTTATGCCAAACTCTCCCTAGAATTTTTTCACTATAAATCATTCTAATGGCAATACCAGAATATACCAGTATAGGAAATCAATCTGAAGAGAGGGAGGCCAGTTAATGAAGATGTGCTCTACTTCTAGAGTGATCCTTCTAAAGCCCTCTCTTATTTGTTTTTGACAGAATTTGGCGAGAAAATGCTATTCTTGCATAAACATTGACCTCCTTGCAACTCTAACACCTTTACCTCCCTTCTTCAGTAAGTGGATTTCAGGGAAGAAGAAGGAGATTGGAGAAGGAACAAAAAGGTAGGGTACTGGGGTAAAAGCTAGGATAGCAGGGCAGATCCAGCTGCTTCTTAGTAAGATCTAACGAACATGCCTAATACCAATTATTCATGGATCTTTTTAGAAAGTGAAATATTTAATGGCTCTCTGATTTCAGCTTTGGAACCTAGGTACCAATTCATTCTACAGCAAAAGTTCCAGTTAATTTATTTTCATACTAGATGTATCCAAGTTTTAGAAGCAGAAAACATGATTGTATACTCCTATTCCATTATCCCTCCCTCCAATTCGTTACCTCTTCTCAACCCAAGAAAACCTCTACTCTATTCTTCTATAATCTCACCCTATGTTCTGAATTGCCTTTGTGCATTCATTTTGGAGCTAATCCATCATATATTGCTTAAAGGTCAAAGTTTTTGTGATACTTGTGGATGATGTCAGATGACTTCACAGGGACCTTGATTCAGAAAGTATGCTTCTTTGGGACACTTGAGTGGCTCAGTGGGTTAAGTATCTGACTCTTGGTTTTGTCTCAGGTCATGACATCATGGTTTCATGGGTTCAAACCCCGTGTTTGGCTCTGTGCTGGCAGAGTGGGTCCTGCTTGGTATTCTCTCTCTCCCTCTCTCTCTGCCCCTCCCTGATTCATGCTGTCTCTCTCTCAAAATAAATAAATAAACTTAAAAATTAAAAAAAAATGTTTAAAAGTATACTTCTTTGAGTGAATGGATAGGAATCAACTCAGTCTTAAATAAAGATCTTACCAAACAATGGTAAGAGAATAATCTGCAAACTGGTATCTTTGGTTGTAATTTTTCTTCTCTTTTCTTTTTCTTGGTGGGGGGAGGCATTTTCTCTTCAAATAGTTCTCTGTCATATTTTCTCCTCTCCTTCTAGGACTCTAATTATATTGTCATGATTGGAATAGAAAAGAGGGAAGGAACTATTCATTATAACTCACAAGTCGTTTATGGTCTTTTTCTGTATTTTCTATTTTATGCTTTCTTGAATTATTAATTTTACTTATTTTAAAATCCTTGTCAGTTAATGGTAATTTCTGAATCTTCCTTAGATTTGATTCTAGTTTTTCCTTTGATTTTTGGTCATAAGTTATTATTAATTTGTTCAAAAATATAGAGGAAAAGGTGAATAATATGAAAATAAGGAGGGAGTATTTTACATGAGTATCAGAATCCAGTGGAATTGAAATTCTAGTTGATGTGTCAAAATGTAAGATGTCGCTAAGATGTAGCAAAGCTTGAAATGCATATATTAGAAAATTCACATTTCAAAAGCTTGAAGACAAAAACAAAAAACAACTCAACAAATTAAAATAGATAGTGATGATTAAGGGAATAGTAGAAATCTGTTATATGTATGTGTGTATATACACACATCCATAAAACCAAATACTAAACAAAACTAATGAATCCAAAAGTTGTTTGTCTGGAAAGATGAAGAATACTAACAAACCTCTAAAAAGACTGATGATGAGAGAGAGTGAGAAAGGTAACAGAAACTATTAATGTCAGAACTGAAAAGTGGGACATCATTACAGGTCTTTTAGGCAACAAAAACATAATTAAAGTATATAAATAATTTTATGACAATCAAGATGAAGTAGGCAAATTCCTTAAAGAACACAAATTACTAAAACTTACACAATAAAAAAGGGAAAACAACCCTGAATGTGCCTGTAACTAAATATTTAAGAAGTAGACTCTGTTACCCCAAACCTCATAAAAAGAAACTCCAGGTCCAGATGGATTGACTGGTAAACTTTTCCAAACATTTAAGGAAGAAATAATATCACTCTTTTACAAATACTTTGAGAGAAAAGAAAAAACACTTCCCAAGTCATTTTAAGATGTCAGCGTAATCTTGATACTAAAACCTGGCAAAGACATTACAAGAAAAAAAATTACAGATCAATCTTTCCTAAACATTGCTAGACAAGATTACCATAGATACAAATATCAGCATGTCAAATCCAGTTGTAGATATGCAGGACCTGAAGTCCAGCATTCACCTATCAAACTGTAGTTAACATTCAAAAATCATGCTATTTTATTGCCAAATTAACAAAAAAAAAAAAAAATAGGGAAATCACTTAATATTTTTAGGAATATGGCAAAAGCATTTGTAAAATTCAACTACTCATTCACAAATTTAAATAGCTTCCTGAAATCTAAGAGTAGAACACAATTTCCTTAATGTGATAAAAGATATAGATGAGGGGCGCCTGGGTGGCGCAGTCGGTTAAGCGTCCGACTTCAGCCAGGTCACAATCTCGCGGTCCGTGAGTTCGAGCCCCGCATCAGGCTCTGGGCTGATGGCTCAGAGCCTGGAGCCTGTTTCCGATTCTGTGTCTCCCTCTCTCTCTGCCCCTACCCGTTCATGCTCTGTTTCTCTCTGTCCCAAAAAATAAATAAACGTTGAAAAAAAAATTTAAAAAAAAGATATAGATGAAATATTTAAAGCATTTTCTGTAAGTTAGGGGACAAAGATTACTGCTGTCACCACTATATGTTACTAACTTTATACTACTTGGAGTATCCAATGAAATAAGGTAGGTAGACAGATAGATAGGAAAGGAAATACACAAATATTATTTATAAAAGAGATATTTATGCATATACAAATATTAAATTATTTATAAATTATTAGATTAACAAATTTATCAAGGTCACTGGATATAAGACCAATATGTGAGAAATAATTATATTTATATACCAACAACAGAAATAGAAAATGAATTTTTAAAGGACACCATTTACAACAGCACCAAAAAATATCAGTTTCTAGGAATAAGTCTAATGAAAGGTGAATATAAAATCTGCACTAAAAGCTATAAAATATTATTGAGAAAAACTGAAGAAACTCTAAATAAGTGAAGGAATGTACAGATAAATTTTGTCATTTGGTATCATAAAAATGTCAGTTCTCTCCAGATTACCTAGAAATTTAGTACAATATGATAAAAATCTGGATTTTTGCTGGAAATTAAAAAGCGGACTCAAAAATTCATGTGGAAATTTACAAAATGAACTAGAATATGTAAGACTAATACTGAAGAACAGTGAAGCCGAAGGATTTACCGCACCAGATATTTATACTTGTTTTACTATGGTAATTAAGGCAGTGTGATAATTCCAACCACGACAGTGAAATAGAATAGTGATGGAAAAAACAGAATCCAGAAATGGACCCACATGTATATAATCACTCAATTACGTCAAAGATGGTGTTACAGTGCACTTGGGAAAGAAGCTCTTTTCAACGAAGGGTGCTGGATCAACAGTCTATCCAGATGAGAAAAAAAAATCAATCTTGACTTCTACCTCATGTCCTACACACAAAACAATTCTAGATTGATTATAAAAGTAAATATAAAAGGTAAAAAATAGTAACACTCTTAGAAGAAAACAGGAGAACGAGTCCATGATTTTGGTGTAGGCAAATTTTCTTCAGTGGGACAAAAAAGCACTTACCATAAAAGAAATCACTGATAAAGTTTAGTCTATTGAAAAGAAAAATCTATTTATCAAATCAGAACTGAGAGATTCAAAAAGCAGGCTACAGATATGTAGATGATATTTCAATGCATATATGTTTTTTATTTATTTTGAGAGAGAGAGAAAGAGCGCACACAAATGGGAGGGGGGCAGAGGGAGGGGGAGGGAGAGAGAGTCCCATGCTGATAGCAGGCAGCCCAGCACAGGACTCATCCCACGAACCATGAGATGGTGACCAGAGCCGAAATCAAGAGTCAGACACTCACCGACTGAGCCACCTAGGTGCCCCATAAATGCATATATTTTATAAAAGGTTTAGATGTAGGGGCACCTGGGTGGCTCAGTCAGTTAAGTGTCCGACTTCAGCTCAGATCATGATCTCACGGCTTGTGGGTTCAAGCCCCGCGTCAGGTTCTGTGCTGACAGCTCAGAGCCTGGAGCCTGCTTTGGATTCTGTGTCTTCCTGTCTCTCTCCCCTCCCCTACTAATGCTCGCTCACTCTCTCTCTCTCTCTCTCTCCCAAAAATAAACAAACATTTAAAAATTTAAAAAGGTTTAGATCTAGAATATGTGAAATACTCCTATAAATCAGTAAGAAAAAAACAGGCAGTGCATTGCACAAAATGGGCAAAATCCTTGAAATAAAATAAATTTTCTAAATGGTCAATAAACATGTGAAAAGTTATTCAACACCATTAGTCATAATATAAATGGGAATGAAATCTAACATGTACCAACCAGCATGGTAAAATGAAAAAGAAAATATAAAAATGTAGATATGAAGTAACTGGACTTTGATCCACTGAACATGGGTATAAAATTGCACAGCCATCTTGCAAAACTATTTTTCAGTGCTTCATTAGATATGAACATATGTATACCCTACAACCTGGCAATATCACTTCTAGCCAGATACAAAAAACAGGAATGTATATGTAATCACTAAAAGACAGATATTGACATGTTCATACCTACATTATTGATAGTGGCTACAAAATGTCAACAATCGGGGCGCCTGGGTGGCGCAGTCGGTTGAGCGTCCAACTTCATCCAGGTCACGATCTCGCGGTCCGTGAGTTCGAGCCCCGCGTCAGGCTCTGGGCTGATGGCTCAGAGCCTGGAGCCTGTTTCCGATTCTGTGTCTACCTCTCTCTCTGCCCCTCCCCCGTTCATGCTCTGTTTCTCTCTGTCCCAAAAATAAATAAACGTTGAAAAAAAAAATTAAAAAAAGTCAACAATCAAGTGTTAAATACCAAAACTGTGGTATATTTCTACAATAAAATAGAAATGAAGTGAATAAATCTCAAAACATAATGTTGAGTTAAAGAATCTAAGTACAAAAGAACTTGTACTTTGGTTTCCATTTATAAAGTTAAAAAAACAAAAACCAAAACACCTAAGCTCTGCTCTTAAATGAGGGTGGTTGTTAATTTGGGAAGAAGAAGGGGTATACAGCCTGGAAGGGAGAGCCAGGTGGGGTCATGTGGTTCTGGTTTCTTGTTCTACATGATGGATATACAAGGGAGTCTGTAATAGTTCATTAGTCTACACATTGGAGTATAGGTAGGAGGGATAGGTAGGAGTCAGATTGTCTGAAGTTTTCTTAAGGATTTGGATTTTAACCCTGAGAGCAAGGGGTAGCAAATAAAGACGCTATAGAAGATAGTGTGGTATAATCTGATTTGCAGGTCAGATAACTTCTTCTACTCCTCTGAATGGGATGAAGCTGAAAGCAGATGGGTTAAACTGGGGTGTAGGTGGTAGAAATGGAAAGAAATTGAAAGATTTGGGATCTATTTGGAAGGTAACCTTGCTGATATATTAGATATAGGGGTAAGGTTGATGGAGTTGCCGAAGATAAGTCCCAGACTGCTGACTAGTAGAAAGAGGAGTCTGGAGATTTCATTCACAGAGAGGGAACACTGAAATTTGACCTACGTTTGAAGAGACAACGTGAATTTCCTTGGGCATGTGTTCAGTTCAAGATGCCTGTGAGACATAAAAGCAGAAGTATCCCCAGGTCAGTTGTGTTTAAAAATGTGGAGCTCAGATAAATCTGACAATAAGAATAAAATCTAACATAATTTGTTGCTTTTTTATTTTCCAAGGACTATTTTCTGTGCTTTACATATCTGAATGTATTTATTCTGCACCAGAACTCCATGTCATTGATGTTATTATTAGCCTAATTTTCCAGATGAGGGAACAGAGGTCCAGAGAAGTTACCTAACCTGCACATAGTACCTGATGGTATTCAGACACATGTTGTCTGGCTCAAGAGGCTGTGCCCTGAATCACTAATTTAATGAATATTTCAATCACTCAAAAGCACAGAAAATTCATTTTTGCCTAATAGCAAATCCTGACCCAATATGACATATTTTTTTTTCCTTAAATTCAATACATGGAACACTGTCCCTTAAAGTATTCCATTCTCTGCACCTCAAAGTGTGCATATCTCTTCTCTCAGAAGAGAATGGGCCTCTGCCATGGGCTGTGCTTTTTTTTTTTTTCCTTTCCTTTCCTTTCCTTTCCTTTTCCTTCCCTTCCCTCCCCTCCCCTCCTCTTCTTTCCTTTTCTTTTCTACAACTCTTGTTCTGGTCCTGTCTGAATATCATCAAAACAGATTCCATCAATATGAGATTCATTTCTAGTCCCTCCTCCTGTTTTTTGTTTTTTGTTTTGCAATGCTATGCATTTGTTCCATTTTGAACACTTCCAATCTGTAATTTCAATAGGATTTGGAGACATTAACAAGCTTTCTGAACAAGCTTTAAACCACCTTAATGCTTTAAGATTTCATGACGAAGAATTAGAAGTTGTGCTCCAATGCCATTATTCTGAATGACTCTAATCTCTGGACACTAAATCCAAAGTTTTTGTAATAGTAGGAAAAAAGCCCCACAAAAACTAATACTTATGTCCTTACTGGGTGGGGAAAGATTGATTTCTAAAAATCAGACCTCAGTACTGCAAGTTATTTTTTTTTTATGATTCCTGTTTTACATCCCGTTTTAGATTGGTGCTCATCATCCTTCCCCCATGCTCATTTCCACTTGGAACCATGGCAAAATGAGAGGGCAAAAAAATACATCAGGTCATCAAAGTGGCAGATTCCTCATAATTGTTAGAGTAAATATCCTTGTAGTTTCACAAAATTACAATTCCACATGATATCTAAGATGAAGATTGTTGTTCTTATGTTTGTTTTAATGCTTTTTCTGTGAAGCAGTAAGCTGGAATTCATCAAACTCCTCATTTGATGAACGAAGAGACTTAATATATTTATACTACCAAGAGACCCAAACAACGATTCCAAATAGCAGAGAAGGTAGAAGTGGAATCCAAAGTTTCATGAGTTTTCAGTGGTCACTGCATTTCCAGTTCATAATCTGGATGTGAATCTCCTAAACTAGCCTAGGAGAGAAAACTTGACCAAGGGCTTCCCAATTTGTTGCTGCATTAATTTGGGTTTCCAAAGGAGCAGATCTTCAGACAAACATCTGAGTGAAAATCATTTAATTTGAAGGTCCAGGAACACATGAATAGGAGAGTTGGGAAGTGATACAAAAAAGAGAAGGCAGTGAATAAAAGATGTGTTATGAAGCTACCTATCAGAGTAGTAACAACAGCATACTCTGCAGGGAAACTCTCCCCTTTCATCAAGAGGTGAGGTAAATAGAGTGTTTACATATTCACTTTTAGTCATTGATTTATGACTGCATGGGATCTTGACAACAAGAATGGATGTTAATATCCTGGCACTTCTGGTCTGCCACTTCCATAGACACAGCAACCTTTACGGTTACAGAAGAGAAAAACGATTATACATACAGAGATACAGATCCTGTTAGCTGGAAACTAGCTGGAGCACACTGAAAGATCTAAGCGATACAAGCTGGTCACCTACAATAATGTCTCTAGAGTTACCAAGAGTTCTCTTATAAACTTAAGCCCTGTTTGGAAAATTGAAGAAATAGCCCAAATCCAGAATCCAAATACTGTTATAAACCATTTGACTTTTCCCCAGACTCTTACAGACTCCTAGAACCAAAATTCTTGCTTAGGCACAACCTTGAAAATACAAGTATGTTTTGAAAAATACTCTAAAATACTCAAAATACAAGAGCTGTCTACATTCATAAAGCATAGCCTCGAAATCTAGTGTGGGTTGCTCTTATTCTTTCAACAAATTGACTAAGGGCTTGTTAAATGTCAGACACTAGAAAATGCTGGGGTACAGCAATTAGTAAGACAAATGAACAGGGCACAAGTATTAACACCTTATAAAAGGGAAGTACAGGGGATGATATAAAATGAACAACCTTTCTGGTTTTATTTTTAGAATGTAGAGTTGAGGTACTAACTTGAATGTAGAACTGTAGTAAGTTATGTAATTTTAATAATTAGCTTTCTTTTCTCTGCTGCCTTTCAGCCTCTAGTTAGTTAGTCCCCTCTCTGCTGGAGGATTTTTCACAGACCACACTTGTAGGTCTTGGTTTGAGATATGATGGAAGAAGACTCTACTTCAGTCGTATTTGCATGTAATGTTAATACAAATACATAGGCTGAGCAAAATTAGTGATAGTAATTACTGGAATTTTCAAACTGAAAAATTGTAAGTGTAAAACTATTGAAGTAGCCATTTTTATCATGCTGAAATTGTAAAGTTGTCACAAAATTTTCTATGGTCTTCAAAAGTCTTAACTTCAGAGTGCATCCCCCAAACTCTTTAGCAATGTGATCTCAATTGACCTTGAGGATGCATCTCTCACCATTTCCTAAATAAGTTACTGTTCTTATCAAACTGGTGCACCATGGCTACCAAAAATTCATTTTACAGCTGTTCCCACCATGCACCTCCCAGGTTAAGTAAAAAAAAAATGCCCTTTCATCTTCAGTGTTCAGCTTGTCACCTCTCTCAAATAGAACTTACTCTCGTTCAAATGTTTCTAAAATCATTATTGTATCTTTTTCATTTGTTACAGTAAGTATAGTGTTATAGTAAGTGTATCTTTCATTTGTTATATATATTATTACATATGACATTTATTTACATACACAGGCATACACAGCAGCAGTTAAATCCTACATCTCTTTATAATCCTATTGCATTTGGCAGTACCTGACAGACCCTAAAGATAATTATTGTTGTTATTACTATTGTTATTACCTGAGTGATTAGAATAAAAATACTGAATAACAATTGCAGTAGATGTTAAGGCTATGCTTTGTGGATGTGGATAGCTAATAAGCAGTTCTTAGGCTACATGTCTTTTCAAGTGGGTCCTTTGGAATATTTGCCCAAACATAGTGCTTATTACTGATGAATGTGACAAAATTCCATTAAATTTGATTCAGGTGATTGGCAGAAGGAGAGCTCTTGAGTGCTCTTTTAAATCCAGCTTGCAGTTTAAGAAATTAGAACCTTTTGCCATCTGAAGACACAAGGTTTTGCTTATCCCATTATCCAAGTTTAAATTTTTTCTGTTCAGATGTGCTACCTCATATTACAACCTCTGCTCAATTTCCTGCAATATTCAGTATGCCTGTAGATCTCTCAGAAATCCCAAACCTATAAAATTATTCAAAACAAGGTTTTCTAAGAAAAAAAAAGTCCCCTCACTTTACATGGAAAAATAAGTTGTTTTCATTTGCATCTACCCTCTGATTGGAATCTCTGGACCGTATTGAGATCTTGGAGACAATTTTTTCAAAGGCAGAAGCTGCTCCTCGTTTTCTTAGGAATTTCTGTTCCCTTTAGATTTGCTACTTAATGGCTGCCATTTTGGATTAGATCCCACAGGCACTGTTTCTGTTATCAAAAGATAGGCTAAATTAGGAAAAAAGAAAGGCTACAATTTAACTGTGTATCTTGCACTGATAATAGCTGAAGCAGATCCTCTTTCTGCATTCAAAATAAAGACCACTAGTCATTCATTTCAACTTGACTTGAGGCTTTTCAAACTTCTATTTTAATCTGAAACACATTTCTAAACGTTACTGATATTCCATTCGTGTTTTGAATTCTATAAACGGTTTCAAAACCTTAAAACTGCTGTGAAGCATTGCTTCTTCTGTGGTGCGCATCTGAAATGCTGGCAGGGGTCAGAGGAATGATTTCATGGTTTTTTTTTTTTTTTTTTTTTGCAAGAGTTCAAGGGAGATTTCGCTCTTAAATATCTAAAATATTGGGAGATTTTAGTTAGCCTGAATCACATCAGTGAACATGACCTAAAATGATAGTCAAAGTTTCTGTAATATCCTGATGAGGAAAATATAATACAGTATATTTTAAATTCTTTATTGAAATCACATCACAAAATATTTTATTATATATTATGAATAATGGAATTTTAAATAGAATTTGTAAAGGCCTGTGCAGTATTTCACGTGAATATGCCACTGACATCACAACCTCAAGTTTGAAATAGTTAACAGCCCTCACCTAAATTATTTCTTACTTCTAAAATAAAACAATACATACGTCTGACTTCGGCTCAGGTCATGATCTCGCAGTCTGTGAGTTTGAGCCCCACGTCGGGCTCTGTGCTGACAGCTCAGAGCCTGGAGCCTGCTTGGAATTCTGGGTCTCCCTCTCTCTCTGCCCCTCCCCCACTCACCTCTGTCTCTCTCTCCTTCAAAAATAAATAAACATTAAAAAATTTTTAAATAAAACAATACATGTGTGTGTGTCTGTGTGTGTTTATGATGCCAGTATCCTTTCAATTACTCAGGCTGAGAATGTTTAAGTTACATTTTATTTCCTTTATCATCCTGGGCCCCATTCCAATCGGCCTCAAGATTCTAGCCTCTCTCTATATATATATTTTAAATGTTTATTTATTTATTTTGTGGGGCAGATAAAGAGAGAGAGAGAGAACCCCAAGCAGGCTCTGTGGTGTCAGAGCAGAGCCTAACACAGGGCTTGATCCTACCAACTATGAGATCACGACCTAAGCCAAGACCAAGAGTTAGATGCTTAACTGACTGAGCCACCCAGATGCCCCTCAAAATTCTAGTCTATATTAATGTGCACATTATTTTTCTCTAATTTATTCTCTCTTCCACTGAAATAGTTTAAGCATTCATTTATCTCCTAAAAATTAAAATATTTGTTTTTGTGATTAGACTGGAAAAATAATCCATATGCTTCCTTGAATATTTGGAAAACACAGAAAAGAAGCAAACAGAACTATGTGTCCTCCACAACCAAGAAACAAAACACAGGCATTTTGTTTTAAGTTTTTATTTAGGTTCCAGTTAACATACAACATTATATTAGTTTCAGGTGTACAATATGGTGATTCAACATTTCCATACAACACCCGGTGCTCATTACAAGAAGTGTACTCCCTTAATTCCCATCACCTATTTAACCCACTCCCCCGCCCATTTCCCCTCTGGTAATCATCAGTCTGTTCTCTGTAGTTAAGTCTGTTTCTTAGTTTGCATCTCTCTCTTTATCCCCCCTTTGCTTTTTAGTTTTGTTTCTTAAATTCCACAGACTAGTGCAATCATAGTGCAATCTGTCTTTCTCTGACTTATTTCACTTAGTTTAATACTCTGTAAGCTCCATCGACATTGTCGTGAATGGCAAGAATTCATTCTTTTCTATGGCTGAGTAATACTCCATTTGTGTGTGTGTGTGTGTGTGTGTGTGTGTGTGTGTGTGTGTGCGCGCGCGCGCGCACTCACGTACACATCTTCTTTATCCATTCATCAGTCGATGGACCCTTGGGCTGTTTTCATAATTTGGCTATTATTGATAATGCTGCTGTAAACATTGGGGTGCATGTACCCCTTTGAGTTAGTACTGTTTTTTGTTTTAATGTTTGAGAGTATGAACACGCATGTGCAGAAGCAGGGGGAGGGGCAGAGAGAGAAGAGGAAAGACAGAATCGCAAGCCAGCTCCACACTGTTGCCATCAGCTCAGAGCCCAATGTGGGGCTCAGCTCAAGCTCACAAACCTGTAAGATCATGACTGAGCCAAAATCAAGAGTCAGACACGAACTGAGCCACCCAGGCAACCCTGAATTAGTATTTTTGTATTCTTTGGGTTCATGCCTAGTAGTGCAATTGCTGGATTGTAGGGTCGTTCTATTTTTAACTTTCTGAGGAACCTCCATACTGTTTTCCAAAGTGGCTGCACCAGTTTGCATTCCCATCAACAGTGCAAGAGGATTCCTTTTTCTCCACATCCTCGCCAACACTTGCTGTTTCTTGTGTTGTTGATTTTTGCCATTCTTACAGCTGTGAGGTGATCTCTCGCTGTAGTTTTGATTTGTATTTCCCTGATGATCAGTGATGTTGAGCATCTTTTCATGTGCCTGTTGGCCATCTGTATGTCTTGTTTGGATAAATGT
The DNA here is from genome assembly GCF_022837055.1 of Prionailurus viverrinus. Lineage (NCBI taxonomy): Eukaryota > Metazoa > Chordata > Mammalia > Carnivora > Felidae > Prionailurus > Prionailurus viverrinus. The sequence goes on from NC_062563.1 coordinate 33,640,291, forward strand.
CTGATCATGTCTTCTGCCCATTTTTAAATTGTGTTTTATTATCCTCTTGTCTCGGTTATGCATATTTATATTTGTAATGATTGCATAGTATTACATACTGTGGGTGTGTCAACATTTAACCATTCTCCTATTATAAGACATGTAGACTGTTTCCAATTATCCCCTATTGCCCATGTTGCCAAAATGCACAATATTATATGTACAAATTTTTCCACATCTTTGTCTTATATCTAGACTACTTAAAGTAGGTTACTTTGGTAAAAGAATATTCTATTCTCGTACTTTAAACTTCTCTTTTTGTTCCTTTCAAAGAAAATATTCAGACATCTAAAATTTATTTTGGTGTATAATTTGAGGGTTATTTTTAGGAGTTATTTTTTCTTCCATTATTTATTGTATAACACATTACCTTGTGACTTGTTCTTTGTGATTTTTTTTGTATTATGCATGTATATGTTGCAGGTCTTTTTTTGAGTATGTATTTGACTTTGTTGATCTGCTTACGATTGCACAAAAACAATTCTTCCTTGACTTACAATGGGATTACATCACGATAAACCCATTGTAAATTGAAAAGATCATTAGTCAAAAATGCATTTGATGCACCTAACCTAGTGAACATCATAGCTTAGTCAAGGCAAACTTCAGTGTGTTGAGAACACTTACATTAGTCTGCAGTTGTGTACAATCATCTAGTACAAAGCCTATCGTATAATAAAGCCTATCATGTAATGTACTGAATACTATACCATAAGTGAAAGAATGGCTGTATGGGTACGGAATGGTTGTAAGTGTGATGGTTGTTTACTCTTGTGATCACATGGCTGACTGCAAGCTGCAGCTCACTGACACTGCCCAGAATTATGAAAGAGTATCATACTATATATCACTGGCCCAAGAAAAGATCAAAATGCAAAGGACAAAGGTACAAAGTGAATGTGTATCACTTTTGTACCACCGCAAAATCCAAAAATTGTTAAGTTGAATCATCATAAGTTGAGAACTGTCTGTACAGCACCATTTTGTTGATATTTACTAGGAATATGTTTTAGTGTTTGCTGGGGAAAGTACTCATTAATATTCTTTATTTTTCTTATTCACTCTTATTTACTCTTTGAGATTTTTTTTTTATTTGAGAAAAAGAGAAAAAATGCGTGAGTCGGGGAGAGGGGTAGGGGGAGACAGAGAGAAACCCAAGCAGGCTCCACACTCAGTGTGGAGCCTGAAACAGAGCTCATTCCCACAACCCTGGGATCATGACCTGAGCTGAAATCAAGAGTTGGATGCTTAACTGATTGAGCCACCCAGGCACCACTCCCCTTGAGATTATTTTGGCTTCATTCTGTCAAGTTCATATGTAAGAGGAAAAACTCTTATTAGGAACTGATTTTTTTTTTGGAAAATAGACTTTATATTTTAGAGCAAGTTTTAGATTTACAACAAAATTGAGCAGAAAATACAGAGTTCCCATGTACTCCCTGCCCTCACACATTGATAGCCTCCTCCATTATCAATATCCCCCATCAGAGTGATACATTTGTTATAGTTGATAAACTCACATTGACACATTATTATCACCTAAACTCTGTAGTTTACATTAGGGTTAACTCTTAGTGTTGTACACTCTATGGATGTTGAAAAATGTATAATGACATGTATCCATCATTATAGTTTTATACAGAGTATTTTCACTGCTCTAAAAATCCTCTGTGTTCTGCCTGTTCATCCCTCCCTTTCTCCAACCCCTGGAAACTGCTCTTTTTACTGTCCCATAGTTTGCCTTTTCCACAATGCCAAACAGTTAGAATCGTACAGTATTTAGCCTTTTAAGATCAGTTTCTTTCTTAGTAATATGCACTTAAATTTCCTCCATGTCTTTTAATGGCTTGATAGCTCATTTCTTTCTAGTGCTTTGTAATATTCAATTGTTTGAATATACCAAAATTTATCCATTCACCCACTGAAAGACACCTTTGTTGCTTCTAAGTTTTGGCAATTATGAAGATTCTGTGAACATCAATGTGCAGGTTTTTGTGTTTACAGAACTTTTCAAATAATTTGGGTTAGATACCTAGGAATACAATTGCTTGATTGTATGGGCAGACTATGGTTAGCTTGTAAAACTAGTGCTATATTGTTTTAAGTGGCGGTATCATTTTGCATTTCCAGAAGAAATGATGAGAGTCCCTGAAAGTCCATGTCCTTGCCAGCTATTTGGTGCTACTACAGTTTGGGGATTTTAGCTATTCTAATAGATAAATAATAATATCTCATTGCTGTTTCGATTTGTAATGTCCTAATGGTATAGGACACTGAGAATCTTTTCATATATTATTTGCTTTCTGTATGTATTTTTAAGTGAGTTGTTCATTCAGATCTTTTGCTTATTTTTACACTGAGTTGTCTGTTTTATTATTACTGAATTTTAAGAGTTATTTGTATCTTTTGATATTTCTTTTATGGGATATGTGTTTTGCAACTACTGTCTCCCAATCTGTAGCTTCTCTCTTCATTCTCATAATGGTGTCTTTCACAAGGCAGGTCCCCCCCCCCAGCTTTTTTGACTTTAATGATGTTCACCTTATCATATTTTCTTTAATGGATCAGGCTTTTAGTGTTGTATCTAAGAACTCATCACCAAAACCCAAGGTCACACTAATATTATTTTATTTTCTAGAGGTTTTATGGTTTTGCATTTTACACTTAGGTCTAGGATCCATTTTGAGTTAATTTTATGTCTATATTCATTTATTTCTGAATATGAATGCCCAGGTGTTCCAGTACCATTTGTTGAAAAGACTGTCCTTTCTTCAAAGAATCACCCTTGATCCTTTGTCAAAGGGCAGTTACCTATATTTGTGGGGTCTATTTCTGAGGTCTCCATTCTGTTCCATTTACTACTTTTATATTCTTTGGCCAATGCCATACTGTATTGATTATTGTATGTTTACAGTAAGCTATAAAGTTGGGTAGCAATGGTCCTTTCACATTGATCTTGATATTTTTTTGTTTGCTATTCAGACTCTCATTGGATTGGATGATGCCCACCTGCTTTACTGAACAGATTAATACATGCTAATCTCACACAGAAACACCCTCACAGATATACCCAGAAATAATTTTTAATCTGGGATCCTTGTAGTTAGTCAAGTTGACACCTAAAATTAACCATCATAGAGATAAAGCAACTAGTTTCTCATCTGTACGTACGATGTTAACTATGGGTTTTATGAAGTTGCTTTTATCAAGATCCAGATGTTCTTCCCTATTCTTTGTTAAGAGTTTTATCATGAATGTGTGCTGGACTATTTAAAGCACTCCTCTGCATCTACTGATAGAATCATAGATTTTTCTTTATTCTCTTTATGTGATAAATTATATTACTTGATTTTCTAATATTGAATCAGTCTTGTATCACTTAGATAAATCCCACTTAGTCATGGCAAATAATTCTTTTAATACATTGTTGGGTTCAGTTCATCAATATTTGCTAAGAATTTTTGCATCCATGTTCATGACAGATACTGGTGTTTTGCTTTCCTCTAGTGCTTTGTCTGGTTTAGCCTCACAAATGAGTTAGGAAATATATTCTCTTTCCTTTTATTTTCTGGAAAATATTGCAGAATTTTTGGTGTATTTCTTTTTTTAAAAAATTTTTTATGTTTATTTATTTTTGAGAGAGAAAAAGAGAGAGCATGAGTGAGGGAAGGGCAGAGAGAGAGGGGGGGAGAGAGGATCCAAAGCAGGCTCTGCACTGACAGCAGAAAGCCTGACGCAGGGCTTGAGCTCATGGACTGTGGAATCATCACCTGAGCTAGAGTCAGACACATAACTGACTGAGCCAGATAGGTGGTGTAATTTCTTAAATGTCTTGTAGAATTCACCAGTGAACTTATCTAAGCCTAGTGATTTCTGTTTTAGAAAGTCATTACTTATTCAAAAATTTTAATGTATATGAGACAATTCAGATTGTTTCCCCTTTTTTGAGTTTTGTCAGATAGTGTTTTTCAATGAATTGGTTCATTTTATCTAGGTTTTCAAATTTGTGGACATATAGGTGTTCATAATATTCTTTTATTAACTTTTTTATATTCATGGGTTCAGTGGTTATGGCCCCTCTTTAATTTCTGATATTAGTAATTTCTGCCTTCTTTATTTTTTTCATAGTTAGCCTGGACAGAGGTTCATCAATTACTGAACTTTGAAAGGAACAAATCTTTGCTTTTGTTGATTTCTCTATTGTTTTCCTGGTTTCAATTTAATTGAATGCCAGTCTAATGTTTCTTCTCTGTTCTCTTCTGCTTGCTTTAAGTTTATATTGCTTTTTGTTCTTTTTTTTTTTAGTTTCCTAAATTGGAAAATTACTGATTTTAGATCTTCTTTTCTAATATATTTTCAGTACTATGCATTTCCCTCTTAGAACTGCTTTGACTGCATCCTCCAAATTTTGATAAACTGTATCCTCATTTAATTTCATTATAATTATTTCTTCAGACAACTTAATTGACCCATGTGTTATTTGGAAGTATTTTATTTTCAGGTATTTTAGGATTTTTCAGCTATTTTTATGTTTTTTATTTCTAGTTTAATTCCACTCTGGTCTGAGAACATAATTTATTTGATTTCTATCCTTTTAAATTAATTGAGGTGTGTTTTATGGCTCAGAACGTGGTATATCTTATAAAATGTTTCATGTGAGCTTGAGAAGATTTGATGTGTATTATGCTGCTAGTGATGAAGTATTCTATAAATGTCCATTAGATATATTTGTGCACATATATAGTAAAAGACAATGGAAGCTATAATATGCCAATAAATAGTATATAGTTTGTTATAACATATAGTAACAGTGAAGGATATTTTAAAGGAACTTAGGGCAAGAAGGAAAATTTATGGGTCTCACAGTGTTTTTGAAGAAAGTACTAAGAAACTAGGCTATTAGACTTCTGTGTGAAATATACTTTGCTAAGGATATTATGAAAACACAAAGAAGGTATACTTTACAGGCCTAATGACATTCAAAATAAGATCTACTTTATAAGTAATAAATGACAAGGAAAAGAGGGTAGGGAGAGTGTTTCAGTCTAAGAGAAGAGCGTCTGGGCAAATTCTTAAGCAACAGCAAGCATGGTAAAGTTAAGAAGCTGGAAGGAGATTCCTGGTGTGGAGAGGGCAGTAGATAGAAGCAAGGCTAGAGAAGAGATCTGGAACTGAGTCAGTCTAAATATAATAAAAATATATTTACAGGTTTAAATGTAGGAGTGACATGTTAGGAATTTGACTTCAAGAAGGTTATTCTGGCTGTTGATGAAAGAGTGGACTGGAGGTGAAAATAGACTGGAGTGAAGGAAACTAACTAAACAATTATTTAAGTAGTCCCAGTGAGACATGGTGGGAATCTGGACAAGAATAGTGGCAGCAGTGAATGTGGACCTCTTAGTTAGTATCCTATTGCTTTGAAACATTTCTCTATGGCCTTTGTGGTAGTTTAATCTTTTCCACAAGTCACTGCAGCACTGTGTCCCACGCTTCATGTTCTGCAGTGTGGCCTTGACCCTCCCTTATCAAAGGTAGAGTCTTCTACCCTCCAGTTGAATTTGGGTTGGCCTTAGTGACTTGCTTGACCAACAGAATATGACAGAGTAATTTCTTGGCCTTCAAGGTTAGGTCATAAGAAGCTTCGTGGCTTCTCCCTGGGTCTCTTAGAATGCTTGCTCTTGATACATTCCTTCTCAGAGCCCATGTCTTGCTGACAGAATCCCAAACTACATGGAGAGGTGTCTGACACCCCTAGTGACAGGTTAGTTTTTGCTGAAATCCTGATTGACCTACAACTGCCAGACATTCTTAGTACCTATTTCAGTTGAACCTTCAGATGAATGCAGTCCGTGCTGACTACTGACTGCACTACTTAAGAGACTCTATGAAAGAACTGTCCAACTGAACCCAGTTAGCCCTCGGAAATCTGAAGGATATTAATCAAGTATTATTTTAAGCCACTAAGGCTTGAGATGCTTTGTTCCATAGTAATAACAACAAAAAAATGTCTTCAACATTTGCTATAGGCAGGTCTTAACCCTTCCTACCCAAATGTACTTCCTATACCTCTTTTCTGTTGCTGATCAACTGTAACAGACTTCATTTGGCCAAATGATTCTTCTCCTTAAACTTTTAACCTTAAACTTTCTCTCAAGATAATTTGTTCTTTTCCCCTACTAGACAGTAAAAAGAAAAATTCACTTCTGAGAAAACAGTATTGAAAAGAGTGAATTTATTAATCATGTGTATCTTTTGTTCTCAGAATAATGTATTTGATTATTTTATTTTAAATTACTTTTAATGCTCATTATGAGACAGGAGTAAGCTTAATTAGAGACACAAAGATAAGTACAGGAACTCAAACTAGGAATGAACTAAATTACAATAAAAACAACATCTTTGAAGCTTAATATTCCACAAGTTTAGGCCAATTTCTTTATTTACTTGATTTTCCATTTAACATTCCAATTTGAGAGAAATGCTGAACTGTATCCAATATGGATTACATATTCTTCATCTAATTATAACTTGGTATCTAACATTACTGTCAAAATTTAATGCTAGGGGATTTTTTTGTGGTTAAATTAAAAACACAGAAATTGTGAAGTTCTGAGGAAAAGAGGAGCTTATAAAATGAAAGCCAAAATTTGCATAACAATTGAATATACATGCACACAGTAATTATACCATATTTATTCCTATGCATTTTTCACTGTGTAGGCAAAGCTTAAGACTTTATTGATTTCTAAGAAACTGGAATTAATTGATAATATGATATTAAATACTGAAAAATGAATTTGTTCATGAGTATTTAGTACTCTAGAGACTGGGAGGATAAAATAATTACTAAGATATCATCTGTACACTTGAAAAACATCTGGTCCTGGGTGGGAGACAGACATATTAAGCAATAATGTGCTATGGCAAAGCCAAGTACTAAGCCAAGCTCAAAGGTTAAGGGGCACATAGAAAAGAAAATAACCAGCTCTACCTTGGGAATAAATGGGGATGGGTGGAACATGAGCTACATTTAATTAAGTATAGAAAAGGGGGAAAAGGCATTCCAGGAAAGGGGACTAACCAGGCAAAGACAAGGAGTTACAAATGTGTCTATGGTGTTAGGACAAAACTGAGAAATTAGGTTCACCTGGAACTTACACTGTGTGGAATCATGGGAGTGGTCAGAGATGAGTCTGTGAAGGTAAGCTTGAGGCCAATCAGGGGACACTGTTCAACATGTGAAGGAGTCTGAGTTTTACCCTGTACTTAACTGTAGTTAATTAGGATCCAAAAGAACATTTCCTTAGCATAAAAGTGGTAGCAACTGATTGCTGTTTTAAAATCATAATTCTAGGACTATTAAGGAGGAAGAGACCAGTCCCAGAAGTATATGTGAGTGAATGGTACACTGAAATCTTTTCCAATTCCAATTTCACTCTCAATTCCCTAGAAGACTATTTCATGCCATCTTTTTTTCTCCTCTAATTTTTAATACTGATCAGCTTTCCTAGATGACAATTTTGCCTGTTACTGAACAGAGAAAAACAGAGCATTCTGAATAGAGAAGTTCCACAATATCTGTCCTCCACCTACACTTGCACCCATGCCTTCTCCCATCTCTTCCATCTCAGGACAAACTATCCATACTCCTAAGAAAGGCCAAAACTTCTACTTGTGCACTAGATTCTATCTTCTGTGCCCTACTCAAATGCTTTTCTCTTATTTAAGCATAATCGAATTATCCTGTTACCAGCTCTTTTCTACCAACACAAAATGCTCATTTCTCCCATTTTAAGATGCAAACATCCTTTGAGTGCACTTCTTTATTTTCCTATTTCCCCTAACAACAAAGTTCCTCAAAAAAATTGTCTATACTCAAAAGTCTCCAATTTCTCTCTTCTCTTTCATCAAACCACCCAAGCAGGTTTTCTGCCATTCCACTGAAATGAAACTCTCTTAGCTCTGTCATATTTTACCCTCTATCCTCATTTTACTCTTCAGCATCACATCAGTTGATCATTCATTGATACTGGAGTCACTTTCTTAACTTGTGTTCCGAGACTCCAGTCTCTCATTGGCAGATCCTTTTTAGGTTTTCTTTATCTAACCTGGCCTTTGAAATTTGGAATCTTTCGTGATTCGGTCCTTCAACATTTTCTCTTTCCTATTTATGACCACTGTCTTGGTGTTAGATTTACTGCCATTAGACTAAATGATATCTATATACTAAAGACACCCAAATTCCTATCTGTCCAGGACAAAAGAACCACAAATCCAACAACCTACTCAATAGTTCCACCTAGAAATCTAAAAGTAATCTCAAACTTAGGTGCAAGATTAGGACTCTTGATCTCCCCTACTGAAACCTATCTAGTCACAGTCTTCCCTCATCTCACTTATTGACAACTCCATCTCGTTTCTCAGACCCCAAACTAAACTAAAATTGTTAATAATCTAAACTTCTCACTTACTTCAACAGCCCATCTGCAAATAGTAGTGACTTTACCTTCAAAATATACACATAATCTGACCACTATCACCACCTTCACTGCGAACACACTGGTGTTACAACAAATTAGTCCAATCCACCCTCATCTCTGGTGAAAATTATTGCAGTTTTCTAACCAGCCTCGTTGCTTTGGATGTTAGCCCCCCAAAAGCTCTTCTCAAAAAAGCAATTGGGGTTTTACAGTTAAAACATAGTCAGATCATATCTCATCTCTACTCAAAAATCTTATCTCATTCCAGGTAGACACTAAAGTTCGTAGAAGAGCCTGCAAAGCCCTGCATGCTGAGATTTTCCCTCCAACCCGTTGCCACTTAGACCTCATATTCTCTTACATTGTTTCTTTAAAATCTTTTTCATCTCTATTGGCCCTTTACCTGTTCCTTAAACTTTCCATGTGTGCTCTTGCCTCTAGACCTTTGCCTTGATGTTCCTTTTACCTTGAATCTGTTTCCACAGGTATCCACAAGGTTCCCATACCTTCTTTAGGACTTTAATCAGAGCTCATTTTCTCAAAGAAATTTTGAGTAATCCTCTCTAAAATTGTGACTCCTACCTGTTGACCCTTTTAAAATCTTTTCCTGGTTTAATTATGTTAATAATACTTATAACCACCCAATGTTCTACTTATATTAGTTATTTTATATCACTAAATGTTTATTTACCCACCCATCCTCATAAATGCAATGTAAACTCCAGGGAGGCAGTAATTTTCATCTGTTTTGATTATTGCTTTGTTCCCATAACTTGATTGGTTTCCAGACAAATAATGGTCATTCAATAAATACCTGCTTAATGAATTAAAAAATATGCAACTGCAAAAGAATAATAAACACAGATGACAGGTTGAGAAAAATAAAACATATATGTTGTGGAGAAGAGATTAATTTTACTACTTTTGAAGAGATCTTATAAATTGCTAAGGCAAAGACCATATACCAGTAGAAAAATAAACACATATAGCCTTAAAACAGGAAAAAAAACAATTAAAATCATGAGTAATTAAAATATACAAAGTAAAACAATTACACACAATATTTATACTTGCAAAGATTTGAAAGAAATACAAGTCTATGGTAGATGAAACTAAGAACTGAGAATTCTGTTTAACTGAAAAGAGAAAATATAAATGAGTTCAAATAGGGGAACAATCTTAATAAGGGTATACCTTTCTTTTTTTTCAAAAAATTTTAATGATTATTTATTTTAGAGAGAGAGAGAGACAGTGCAAACAGTGGAGGGGCAGACAGAGAAGGAGACATGCAATCTGAAGCAGGCTCCAGGCACCAACCTGTCTGCCCAGAGCCTGATGCGGGGCTCAAAATCATGAACCATGAGATCATGACCTGAGCCAAAGTTGGAGCCTCAACCAACTGAGCCACCCAAATGCCCCAAGGGCATTCAATGTAGAAAACCACTTCTTGGAAGTTCTTTAGTTCTCCTTCATTCACTAATATGCAAAGTATGTGGGCAGAATGGAGAGCAAAAACAAAAGTTCTCTTCCCCTATCAAATTTAATGTTGTTACAGAAAATAATATAAATTATAACTGGAACACTTTTAGAAAAGAAACACATTTATACATGGTGCTGTAAGCATTTATGAATAGGTATCTGATCTACTTTAGAGGTCAGGAAGAACTTTCAAAAATAAATTATTTTTAACCCCGTATCATTTGATAAGTAGCATTAGAAGTCCAAGCAAGAGACGAGGGTGATTAGATACACGTTGTGGACTATTTATTGTCAGGCACTGCGCCAAGCACTGGGGCAAAATTATGAATAAAGCAGTTATGGCTTCAGCCCTCATGGTACCCACATTTATTGGGGGTAACTATGGTTTGGGTAGGAGACAGCTGTTGAGATTACAAGAAGAATGTAGATTTGAGATATATTTTTGGATCATTATACAAAGGGCTTGATAAGAAATTTGACTCTGTCAGTAACGGAAAGGCAGGAATCCTAGATCACCTTAATGATTTTAAATTACCCCTAGGTGACGGTATGCCATTTACTGGGATAGGAAGACAGGTGTTAGTGGAGGGGGATAGCAATGGTTCTATTTCAGATGTATCAATTTTGTACTGTTTCTGAGACATCAATACCAGTTGACAAGAGTCATTTTTCTAAGAGTCTAAAGCTAAGAAAAGAAGACTAGTTTGGTTGTGTGAATCTGGAAGATGCTTAAAGAGGTAACACTTAGAAAACCTAAGGAAAACATGGGAACAGAAAAGTGAAGGAAACCTTAGAGAAGTGAAGAGAAGAGAGCATGGGAGACAGGGAGGGAAAAGAGTAGAGAAGCAAAGGAGAAGAAAAAGGAAAATTCAAGATGAAGGGAATTAACAAGGCTCCGGATACATTAATACACTTGGAGTCTGGCCAGCAGAAACAGTAAAGGAGAGGGAGAAGAGGAGTGGCCAAAAAAGAGATGGGGTAATGAGATTCAAAGTTTGGCTGCTAGAACTGACCTTCAATAGAGAAGTGGAACAGTGTGGGAGAGCACCTTCTTTATTTTCAGAGAATCAAAGACAGGTCAGGAGTGTGTGTGTGTGTGTGTGTGTGTGTGTGTGTGTGTGTGTAAGTTTCTCGCTGGCAGTGGAGGTTGGAGGGATTACCTTCTGATGGCTATTGTATTCTCTATGAACTGTGAGGTTCAGTCATCTGCTGAGAGTCTGGAGGGAAGTGGGGAAAGATTTGATGGTTCAAGGAGGCTGAAGATTTAAAATAATCAGTGTGTAAAGGGGATAAAGTATTGCTAAATAGAAGAGTTTGAGAGCCTATGTGATATAACTATGAATATTTTGTGAAATCAACTTTTCTGTCATGATTTTCACTAGCAGACCTCATCTGCAACCAAGAAGGAACAGAAATAAAATAAGCTATGCTGGATTTGGGGCACTTGAATGTGATGAAGAATACAGAGTACCAAACAAGGGATTTAATTTGTTGACAAGAATTATATTGAATTATGAGCTATGCACACAAAGAATTACATAATCAACTTTGTTCATAAAATGAAAAATGAAAATTCTGTAGAAAGATTCATCAATAAGGGATTACACATATTTAGATACACAGTATGAAAGATGATCAAACAGCAGTTTCAAATGATGATGATCTCTTTGTTTACTGACATGGAAATACATCCAACATATATGGTTAGGTATGAAATTCAGGCTACCAAGGTACATATAAAGAATTATTTCATTTCTATTTAAAAACAATTCTTTGATACCAAGTGTTGGCAAGGAAGTAGAGCAACTGGGACTCTCATGTCCTGCCAGGGAAAGTGTAAATTATTATAGTAATTTTGGAAACTCATTGTCAGTGTTTATTAAAATATATATATATATATATATATACACTCCTAGAATCCAGCTAGCAATTCTCCTCAGTATATAACAAACAGATACAGGTTCCTAAGGTCTGCATAAAGCATGCACTAAACTTTCATAGCCCTAAGCACAAAACAGTCCAATGACAAAATGGTTAAAAAAACTGTGGCACATTATATAATGCAAATACATATCAATGAGAAGAAACAAATTACAATGAGAAGTAACACTATGAGTATATCTTATGAGCATAATCTTCTACAACATTAGCCAACATGAAAGAATACATAATGTGTGATTCCATCCATATAATATTCAGAAACAGGAAAAACTTCTCAGTGGTGTTAGGAATTGGAAAATTTACCTTTGATAGAGAAAGGTAGTTATGGGAGAAATGCTGGAGTTCAAAACTGTTCTGTCTCTAGTTTCAAAAATGTTTATGTGTTCACTTTCTGTATCATGCTATGCTTTAATAACGATTACATAAAGATAGTCCTCACATAAAAAAAATCTGCAAAGAAATATACCCATAGGTTAATAGCTGTGTGATCTGTATGATAAGTTTATTGGTGATTTCTATATTTTCTTTATACATTTTGTTCCACGTGGATTTTTATATTACAAGTGTATTACTTTTATATGCAGAAAAACAATGAAGCCCTTTGCTTTTTTTTAAATGTGCTAAATGTGGTTTGAAGAATAGCCACTCTAAAAGTATGTAGTTCATTTTTCATATTCAGAAAAAAACACTTTACCTCTTCAAATACTTCTAGGTACTGAAAAAGAAAATTAATATCAATTCTTATTATTTCAGTCTGTTGTCAACATTAGACCTTAATAATTTAATTTCTAACACATTTAAAGTTTAGTCTAATACTAAAACAAATTGTTTGCCTATTTCTGGCATTAATTTTTTAAATAGGGCAGGTCCATCTATTAAAACTGAGCTAATCTCCTTAAATTCTTTACTGTGAACTCATTTTTTAAGACACCTACTTATATTTCACCTCTAATAGAACAGGAGAGGATACTGCAGAAAATACTCAATTATTGTTAATCCCCTTCTTTCCCATGCAAGTCATATCAATCTTGTTAAGTTTTTTTTCCTCCATAGTGCAAGGGTCTATTTAACGAAATGCATGTGGTTAAGTTTGTTGCTCTAATAAAGTTCAAGAGGATGGAGTTAAATTAGTACAGGGTAATTACTTATAATTAGATATTCTTAATGGAAACTGAGTAAGTCCTAAGTTATTCTAAAAACTTGCTTGCTTAAATGTGCTGTTCCATTGGCAACTCCTCTATGCCCTCCCCACATGGAAAGAAGAAAACTGCTTTCCAGTTTTCAAGGCAGAATTCCATTTGCCATAGAAAATACTCCAAGGCACACTCTGAGAAAGTTTCTAAACAGTTATTGTTCGTTAAACTAAAGAACAGCTAACTAAAACCTTGAAATTTAGACTATGCAGATACCTATCCCTTACAAAAAAAGGGTGGAAAACAGGAGTCCACACTACAGAAATATGACTGTACTTTAAAGGGCAGTGAGGATGGAGGGCGAAGTAGAGGACATACAATCTCTGAGGATCAAGTGTGATTATCTGTTGTCTACTGAGTTAGACACCTGGTTGTGAAGCTGTCTTGAAAACTCATCAGATGTCTATCCATATTTGCTGCTGGGCAAAAAAACTACCTCTGGGTAATGGCCAGCTACATGAGGGTACCTTGTGAACCCCAGAGCTCTACAAGCAATGTGGTGTTCAGCAGGCCATGCCAAGGGGACCACATCTGTTTTCAGTTGGAGATGTCTTCACACCAAAGAAGTGGAAGAGATAGCCAAAGACACAAGCAGCCAGCACTCCTATAAAATCACCAGGACTTCGATTTTTATCTTTCTCTCATCAAAACAGCAGAGAGGTTAACTTCTCCAATTGACAGATGTGTAAAAGCCTAGTGCAAAAAGAAGCCTGACATGCTTTATGAAACTCCATGGCAGAAGAACGTTTTCTTCCCTGCCATGTGAAAAATGTAAGTTTAAATGACTTCCACATGGGGAATTTTGGTTACTCCACGTGAGACCCTGACTTTTGTCTTCTACATGCTTTTGCTCTCCAAATTAGATTTGTTCATTTGCTTAAACCTGTGTGTGTGTCTGTGTGTGTGAGAGAGAGAGTGAGAGTGAGAGAGAGAGAGAGAGAATTCTAAATTATAGGCTCCTCCTGGTCCCAATGCAATGAAACTTTTGATCAGTAACTCAAACTCAGGCAAAAGTAAGTTTCGTCAGAATAGAACATCTAGGGATCTTATCTAACCTGAAAAGTTGAGACTACATTTTAGTTAAATATCTTGTAAGTGTTTTCCTGACATTATGGAGCAGGGACATGAGAGAAAGAAAAGAGATATTAAATAATACTACCATGACTTAGCCATGCCTATTCACTGGGCCACAGTGAATTTTCTTTTTGGCTTACTACATAGATTGAGTTTGTGGTACTTGCACTGTTTCTTAAGGAAAAATCAAATTGCCCATCAAATCCTAATGTGTCTTTAAATTATGCATAAATAAATTATAGAAACCAGTGAGTCAAGAAGGTGTGAAAACACTATTGTAACATTAATTGAATACAAGGCATATGTACTATCTTCAGTTCCGAAATAGGTATCAATCTTTTCCTTTTGCAGAGGAGGTCACTGACCAGAGACTTTAGATAATTTTTCCAAGTTAATACAGATAATAAGTGATGGAAGAAGCTCACATTATGACCTCATTTCAAAGCCCACTTTCTTTCCTTACATCATCTCTAGAGATACCTGGATCCTAGGATAATAAAGCCATATGTTTTAAAAACATGGCTACAAATTCTTTGACACTTCTGTCAAAAGGAGGGGTCTTTATTTCCTCCCCTTGAGTATGGCTCTACCTCAGTGATGCATTTGTAACCAATAGACTACAGTGGAAGTAACTCTATATAGTTTGTAAGTAGGCCAAAGAAGACCCTCTGGCTCCACCCAGTTCTTACGGCCTGCTCACTACTCTGATATTACCATGTTGGAAATGACAGAGGCAGGTGTCCTTATTGATAGTCTGTCTAGCCGAGCACAAAGCCAGTAGCCAAAGTCAATTGCCAGTCATATTACTGAACCATCTTAAATGTTCAATCCAGTTGAGCTTTGAGATGACTGCATCCCTAGGGGACAACTAAATTCAACTACATGAGATCCTATGAAAGAGTAGCCTAGTCAAGACATTTCTAAATCCATGAACCATAAAATTGTTAGCAAAATAAAGCAATTGCCATTTTATGCTGCTGAATTTTGGGATAATTGTTACACAGCAACAGTAATTAAAACACAATTCAGAAACAGGCAATGAAGCATCAGCAAGAGATATGGGAGGTGGTTCTTTTGGTTGATTCGTCTTCACTGGTTCATAAGCAGAATTCAAGTACAGCACAGGGGATAGGAACATGGACATTAGAGGCAGACAAACCTGGCTATATTTCATCATGGCCAATTACTAGTTCTAGTATGGCTTAAGGTACTTAAGTTTTCTAAGACTCATCTGTGTAATGAAGGTGATAATAGCATATTAGAGAAATAGTCTGCTTCTCTGTTCTAGAGAAACAGAACCAATAGGAAAGATGTGTGTGTGTACACACACATATATAACTAATATATTACTATAGTTATGTATGATTTTATTATAAGGAAAGATTTATTATAAGAAATTGGCTCATGCAGTTGTGGAGACTGAGAAGTCCTAAGATCTGCAGCTGGCAAGGTGGAGACACAAGAGAGCCAAAGATATAGATTTAGTTCCAGCCCAAGTCTGAAGGTCTTAGAATAAGAGAGCCAATGGTATAAGTTCCAGTCCGAAAGCTGACAGGCTCCACACTCAAGAGTTTTTGTTTCAGTTTGGGTCTGAAGGCAGGAAAAGACCAGTACTAATGTTCCAGCTCAAGTAATCAGGCAGAAAAAATCTCATCTTCTTATGCCCTCCTTTTTATTCTTGTAGGGTCTCCAATTGATTGGATGAGAGCACCCACATTAGGGAGGACAATATACAGGTCCAAATATTAATTCCAAAAGAACCTTTACAGTCTTACCCAGAGTAATGTTTGACAAAAATCTTAGCACATCACAGCCTGGTAAAGTTGACAAATAAAATTAACCATCACAAGTCCACACTTTATAACTGGATACCCATATGCATCTCCTTAAATGATACTTAATCTCCAAATAGATAATAACAAAGTCATAATTCCACTTAACATGATACAACTATCCTGAATACAACTGAAAACATTCTAACTCTCTCTACAAAAGGAGATAAAATTCTTGAGTGATGTTTACTCTTCTTCTTGATAACCCCAAGACTTAAATACAATAATTTAAAATAAACAATATTTGAATACTATGATATCAAGTCAGTACATTTTGAGATGCCTGGGTGGCTCAGTTGGTTAAGCATCTGACTCTTGGTTTCAGCTCAGGTCATGAACTCACAGTTCATGGGTTCAAGTCCTGCTTCAGTCTCTGTGCTGACAGTGTGGACCCTGCTTGGGAATCTCTGCCTCTCCCCCCACTCATATGTGTGCTCTCCCTCTCTCAAAATAAATAAACTTTACAAAATAAAGTCTTGTGTTACATCTTATGTTACATGATAAGGAATAAGAGAGGGAAGAAAACAAATACATAAAACTATGTATTCATATTCACACAAACATTCATAATAAAGTAAGTAGGAAATACTCATGACAATTGCAGTCCTCATTTCTGTAATTAGTTATTTGGTCATTAAAAAAACTTTTTTAATGTTTGTTTATTTTTGAGAGAGACAGAACACAAGCAGGGGAGGGGCAGATAGAGAGAGGGAGACACAGAATCTGAAACAGGCTTCAGGCTCCGAGCTGTCAGCACAGAGCCCAATATGGGGCTTGAACTCAGGAATGGTTAAGATCATGACTTGAGCCTAAGTGGAAACTTAGCCGACTGAACCACCCAGGTGACCCTGGCCACTTTTTTTTAATGACTATCTTCTTCTACTACCAATTCTGGACTCCTCTGTCTTCTGAAAACATATAAAATGGTACTGAGCCTAGTCAGGTGACCCAGACTTTCATTTCATTAGGGTCTGGCACTATTAGTGGTCCTGCCAGGATTAGGTGTCATACTCTTCCACTGACTGTAATCACGTGGCATCTTAATACTAATAGATGCATTAAAATACTTCTTGTATTTCAGACATAATCTTTATCTTTGTTGTGAAGTAGTAGTCCAATCGGCCCTTGGTGATCAGAGTCCATTAACCCAACCAGCACAGTAATTACCTTCCTTGCTTATTGGTTCAGAAACAGGAGATACCCAAAATGACCTGGAGGCAATCTTAACCTTGACTTTGATGGAATGACTGTTGTGTCTCCTGGTAGAAGCATTCCTTCCTTTGGATCTAAGACCTAAAGGCCAGCAGAGCATATCGTCATTGCAACAGGAAGCAAAAATTTTACTAGTGAGTCACTAGAGGGTTATGGTGGGTAGTTCCACTCCCATCTCCACCTCTGATGCCTGGACCTATGAATCCTGGCTTTCAGAGAAATAGCACCACATAATGGATCTGATACAGAGCATATACAGCCTTCTGAAGAACCCTGCTGTGGTCCAGCAAAGTACTGCCACCACTTGCATTGTACCTGAGTCTTCAAAGGGCCATTTCACCATTTTATTAAGCCACCTGCTTCAGAATGGTGGACACATGGAAAGGCCTGTAAATTCTATGAGCAGGGGCCCATTGCTACACGTTATTTTCTGTGAAGTTCCTTAATCAGAAGCGATGCTGTATGGAATAGCATGATGGTGTGTAAGGCATCTTAAGTCCACATATGGCAGAAACTTTGCTTGCAGGGAAGGCAAATTCATATCCAGAGCATCTATTCCAATAAGAGCCAAATGCTGCCCTTCCATGATGGATGTGGTCCGACGTAATCAACGTGCCACCAGGTTACTGGCTGAGCACCCTGGGAAATAATGCCATACTGTCATATCCCAGACTCAATATTGGTCTTTGCTGCTGGCAATCTGAGCACTCAGCAATGGCTTTAGTCAGGTTGGCTTTAGTGAGTAGAAGTTCATACTGCTAATTCCAAGCATTCTCTTCATCTCTGCCACCATCACCCTTTGTTCATTAACTCTTTGGGCAGTAACAGGAGTATCTGGGGAAAGAAGCTGACTGGTATCCACACAAGACATTTTATTCACTTAATTAAAATAGTCCTGTGTTGAGGTCACCCCTTGTTGAGCATTCTCATGCAAAACATTTTTTTCCCATTCTGAGAGAACTATCCACTAACTTCCCCAAATTTCCTTATCACCAATTTTCTAATCACGTTCCTTCCAAATCTCTGACATACAGATAAACCATTGGCCACCACCCATGAATTTGTATATAATCACGTATCTGACATGTCTTTCTCCAAGCAAAGTGAACATTAAGGTTCATTGGGATGATCTCCCTTCATATCTGTCTGTCAGGGATGTCCCAGGAAGGGACTGTGTACAGATATCCATTTTCTGGCATAAACATCTATAAACCAGGCTCAAGTCTTCTCTTCCTCTGTCAAATGATCTTAGGGAACTTCCCATGAAGCCAAAAGCACAGTCTGGGAGAGAGGAGTTAGTATAACAAGAGTGAGGACTGTGGGAATTTGGGCCACTTATTCAAATAACTTGTACCTTAAAGGCCTACTCTGGCACCATTTCCTATATATCCCCTCTGCTTGATGGTGTGGCGCAACTGTGCTTCGGGGTCAGATAACACCCAGTTCGTGACAGGCAGGACAGGTTATGTGGAAACTTGGTGACCCATAAAGTCTCTGTTAAGGCCCTGCAGCAGGCCAAGAGCTAGTCTCAAAAGGAGAGTAGGTTTTTTTGCAGAGGATGGTAGTGCTTTGCTCCAACAACCTAAGGGCCATTGCTGTGATTCACCTGTAGGGGCCTGCCAAAGGCTCCAAACAACCCCCCTATTACAAGTGACATGTCAAATGCCATTGGAACTGCTGGATCATATGGCCCAAGTGGCAGAAAGTTTGCTTGGAAGCCTGGACCTATTACAGAGCATTCTCCTATTCTGAGCCCCACTCAAAACTATGCTTTTTGGGTCACTTAGCAAATGGGTTGGAGTAAAACACTCAAGTGAGGAATAAGTGGCGTCCAAAAACCAAAGCAGCCCACTAGGCATTGTGCCTCCTTCTTGGTTGTAGGAGGGGCCAGATGTGGCAACTATCTTGTCTTTCCCCTTAGAAGGCCTATCTTGACATGCCCCACAGCACTGGAACCCTAGGAATTTCACTATGTAGAAGGCCTCAGAATTTCTGTCATATTTATTTCCCACCCTCTGACATGCAGATGTATTACTAATAAATCTAGAATAGTTGCTACTTCTTGCTCACTAGGTCTTATAATGTCATCAATATAATGGATTGGTGTGGTATCTTGTGGAAGGAAAAGGCAATCAATATTCCTTTGAGCTAAATTATGACATAGATCTCAAGAATTGATATACTTCTGAGATAGGAAAACGATGATATATTGCTGGCCTTGGCAGCTGAGAGCAAAACGGCCTCTAGTGACCCTTATAGACAGGGATGGAGAAAAGGGCATTTTCCAGATCAATAGCTGCATACCAGGTAGCAGAGGATGTGTTAATTTGTTCAAATGATGTAACCACATCTGGAACAGCTGAAATTGTAGTCACTACCTGGTTAAGCTTTATGACAACTCATTGTCATTCTCCAAAATCCAGCTGCCTTCTACATAGACCAAATACGCAAGTTGAAGAGGGAGGCAGTGAGAATCACTACACCTACATCTTTCAAGTCCTTGATGGTGGCAGTAATCTCTGCAGTCCCTCCAAGAACACAGTATTGTTTCTGTTTTGCTATTTTCCTAGGTAGAGGTGGTTCTAGTAGTTTTCACTTGGCCTTTCCCATAATAGCCCTCACTTCACTGGCCAGGGAACCACTCTGGTGATTCTGGCAGCTGCTGAGTATGGCTATTCCAGTTGTGCATTCCAGAACTGGGGACATAACCACAGGATGTGTTCCCACTGGGCCCATTGTGAGACAAGCTTCACCTAAATCTCCATTGATCGTCTGATTTCCAGAAACCCCTACTCTGACTAGTGGGCCACAGTGATATTTTGGGTGTTCTGGAATTAGTTCAGAGGCAGTGGCCAGCAGTCCCTGAAAATTCTGATTATTTGTGTTTCACCCATGGACAGCTGCCCTGGTAAAAGGCCATAGATCCCTTTGGGGAAGTCTGGGAGAAAGATTAACAGTATAAATTTTGGCAGTGTACTGGGATCCTTCCTCAAGGGGACCCAGCTTCCTCTTCATTCAAGAGGTTCTGGTTCTATAAACTGGCTCAAATATGGGAACTGATGGAGAGGCTGTGACTTTCTGTTTTTATGATTCAAGTTAGACTTTTGTTCACTGACCTAAAACATTCTTGTTTATACAGATCAAGTAATAATTTAATAGACTTCCTACCTATTTCACTTTTAGGAACACAACGATTAGCCAGAGCCATAGGTCTGCATGGGTCAGAGTATTCTGATTGCTGCTTTGACTCTGTGGTTCATTATGGTAACCATGTCCATCTTGCCCTTGATGGTTACATGCTGCCACCTGGCCCCTGCTACTATGGGATCTAATTACTTTCACTGCATTTAGGTTCCCTAATTCAGTAACTGCAATTCCCACTGTAAGATGTGACCTACAAATAAGAGTGAGCATAGAGCTCTTCAAGGATAAGGATGACTAGGTCTAAAGTGAGAATTCACACAAATTTTAAAACCTGAATCACATAACTAGTTTCTCAGCATAGTGAGTGTAAACTTACTTGTGCCTTCTCCTAGCAAGAATAACATCATGGATCTGATAGTGACACATACGTACTAATGGGTAGATTTCCAAGCGCGTCTGGTATCAACAGCGATAGCATTGATTAGGAACATGCACACAGACATCCTTATTATAGCTTTTAAAGCCTTTGTGTTAAAGCTTTGCCCCAGCATTTATGCACATATGTTGTTCTGTGTTGTCATAACATAACCATGCTCATGTGATTATTTTTCAGCTTTAAATTGTGTACTATTTTAGTCATTTCGGGGCACTATAATAGTACTATAGATAGACTGGGTGGCTTATTAACAACAGACATTTTTTTCTCACATCTCTGAAGACTGGAAATCCAGGATCAGGGTGCCTGCATGGTTAGATTTTGCTGAGGATCCATTTTTGTAGGTTGCAGACTGCTAACATCTCCTTGTATCTTCACATGATGATGGAAGAAGAGAGAGCTGTTTGGGGTCCCTTTTAAGAGGGCACTAACCCTACTCATAAGGGCTTCATCCTCTTGACTTAATTACTTCTCCAAATTCCTGCCTCTTAATACCATCACACTGGTGGTTAGGATGTCAATGTGTGAATTCAGGGGAGACACAAACATTCAGTCCATAACATGCACTGAAGCCTTAAGTGCACATATCATGAATGTACAGCTCATTTAATCTTACAGGCAGATAAAAAATGCTCATGTAATTTTAATAATTATTTTCTTACTGCTTCACAAATATAGTTCTTAATCCCTAGAATTAGAGCAAACAGCCATTCTACAGTAAAGAGTGCCAGGATCGAGGTTAGATTATCAGGGTTAACTTGTCAACTCTACCATTGCCCAACCTCTCTGTGAATGACTTTTCTCATCTATAAAATTGTTATAATAATATACCTACCTCATAGATATATTAAATGAGTTAATACATGCAAAGAGCTTAGAAAGTGGCCCATAAGAAGCTCTCAATAAATATAAGCCTTTTTAAATGCTTATTTCATTTCCCCTTATAGTACCTATTACCCACCAGATGGTGCCTGAAGTGAAGTGCTTGCTGAATGAATAGGAAGGAAAAATTAGAGACCTTTACCTAACAGAATATAATGTTTCAATGAAGTTACACCATTCAGAGAAAGCAATTTGTCCTTGTTTATATGGAAGACAAACAAGGAGCTGGACTTTGACTTCAAACTGTGTGAATAGAAGATGGCATTGCTTCCGTGACCCACATTCACAGCGAATAAGACCAGAGAAAAACAGCTTTTAGGAGCCCAACAGGAATTGTCACCTAAGACTTGCTGTTTGACCAAACAGCCACTCCATTCTTTTCTTCTACACAGCCGTTCCTTACACATTTCAGCTGTTTGGCAATACGACTCTCCTGAGATTGAGAAACAGTGTGTCAGGTTCCATTGATCCTTAACATAACACAGGAGTGGTGGCCACAGTATACCAGAAAGGGTGCTTTCATTGATCTGGAGCACTCTGTTTCCATCACAGGGAAGAATCTTCTCAGAACCAAAGTGCTAGAGGACAGATGGCCAAGTAAAATCTTGGGCAAGGTGGGGTCACCACATAACCAGAGAGTCTTAATTTACTATAAGAGTAAAGTTCACAAAACAAGACCATCACTAAAAATTTACCAGAAAAAAAGGCCAACTTTTCTGCTTCATTTGTTAAGTGTTTACAAAACACTCAATGCTAATTCTCTCATTGATTTAAACAAATCATAACAACTTCTTCCATGCCAAATAGAGAAATCTGCAATTTACTGAGCTATTTTTAACTAGAAATGTTCCCTTCTGAAATCTCTGGAGTTAAAAATCCAGTAGACAAAAGTATATTAAACAAGGATCATGTGAATTATGAAGTGTATGAAAAGGATAATTTGCTGATGTGTTGACATTATGTGAGTACTATACCCAGCCAGAAGTTCTTCTGTGTACTTTGTTATTAAAGAGTATTCTAGAATTAGTCTTTTCATATATAAATGATGAATGAGCACTTAATTCTGTAACTTTTTTCATTTTCATACTCCATTAAGCCACTATGCTATTTCAGATAAAAAAAATAGGCAAACAAAATATTTAATAGGCTAATTTTTTAGTTCCCCTCACTAAACAGGTGTTCATTCTGTGAGATCATAAAATTGAAATCATGATATAAATTACATCATTATTTAGCACTGAATACCGGCCAGAGGGCACTACAGAGATTCATACAGTCACTGGTGGACATGTGATACAAATTACCTGTCATGACTCTCCAGAACTGAAATGTAATGAAAGAGAACAAGAAAAATCTTAGAATTGAGTGCAAATGCTCCTGAATTTTAACACTGTTAGTTGCTTTTTCTAGGATGTGGGTTTTCAACTTCTCTCTGAAGCTTAGATTAGATACAGTCATGTTCTTGTTTATTGAACCTAGTGCATTTGCCACAGTTAGACAGTCCCCAAGCCTCTCAATGGCAAACTACCTCATTTTTTGGCAGAAAGCAAAGCATAAGGATTGAAGCAATAGACTTTACATAAAGTACACTCTGTACTTCCTCCCTAGGGTAAGAATAGTTTCCATCCCAGACTCACTCCAAAACCTTTCATGATTTTGATGACAGTAGCAGTTAAAAATTATTTCACATGTACCAAAATGCGCAACCATAAATCTCAAGTTTCTTTTCACAGCTTTGAAAATCTTAATTTACCAATTGAGAAATTTACTTAGTGGGAGTATTTGGGAACTAAGAAGGTACATTTGGATGTGCCTTTATTCTGCCAGACTGAATTCATTTCTAGAAGTACCACTGCATTATGTGGAATAATAGTGAAAAAAATATTGGCAATAGAACTCCCTTGAATTTGTAAAACAAAGTGTGTGTGTGTGTGTGTGTGTGTGTGTGTGTGTGACAGAGAGAGAGACAGACAGACAGACAGAAAGACAGAGAGAGAAATAAGCTTATAAGAAATAAAGTAGGTTTAGAGTTACACACTTTTTCACTTGCATATACGAAAACATAATTGTCTGAAAAGAAAAAAGAAAGATTAAACATGCAACTGATAGGGACATTTTCACAATAAGGGGGATAATAATATAGAGGTGTAAAAAGGAGCCAGTTGTGTGCTAGACTCCTTCATTTATATTTCTTTTATTTAATTCTTAGAACAAACTGCAATTTAAAAATGAGGAAACCAGGGTTGTCATCAGTTCAGTAATTAAGACTCACAGTCTCACAG
Source organism: Prionailurus viverrinus (assembly GCF_022837055.1). Lineage (NCBI taxonomy): Eukaryota > Metazoa > Chordata > Mammalia > Carnivora > Felidae > Prionailurus > Prionailurus viverrinus. Next base: position 33,664,285 of record NC_062563.1, read on the forward strand.
TGAGTAGTTAAGTGAAAGCACAGGTTTGAAATATATATACTTGTAGACTCTGGTGGCAGAGTATGAACTAGGAAAAGAATGGTTACACACTGCTAAGGAGGCTATGATGGAGTGGTGCCAGGTTAACAACACCCTGACAGAGAGGTGCACTCACAGGGTCTGCTGCTCACCTACAGAGAACTCAGCTGGCTTTGTCCTTGCATGAGGGGAGCTATGCTGGTATTTCAACCTGAGGGAGTCGAGGGTGGTGGTGGGGGGAGTCATTTGATGATATCCCTATCAACACAGAAAAACCACAGGTGGGGAAGAGGTGAAGGTGATCCTTTATAATATCTTCCAGTTTCACCATTTATAACTTTCTGATTTCTCCTCATACTTAAATTACCTGTCTTTATCATCCACATCAGTCATGATGAAAAACCAGGGCAGATTCCCAGGATTCTCTGTACTTGGACTTCTCTTGGTTTTGAAGTGAAGGCTAGACTACAGTGGGAGTGGGTCCAAGCTTACATCCCTCTCTGGCTTTGGTGTCTCTAGTACAGGAGGACTTTACACAGCTCAGCTTGAAAACAGTATAGGATCCAAAAAAGCTTAAGGACCTCTATTATAGGTAGTTTTAACTATAGGGCAAATCAGCTAGATATTAATGCATTTCTACTTGTTCTTTTTAGAATATTTTATTTTATTTTTTGATTTATTTAACTCAGTCTGTTAGGTTGAAGATAATCTTGAATTTAGAATTTTCCCTTGAACTCAAAATCCCTCTGTAATTGAGGTGAGTATCTTAAGGTCTCTTTTTGACCATTGTGTTGCCATTAAGCAGGTGTTTATTTTGTTCCCAGTTACTTGCAAAAGAAAAATGAATCTCCTAGCCTCACTCAGGTCATCCCACTGGTCACATCTTTAGAAACAGACAGTTATCAAAATATCCTGTGGCACATCTGACTCATCACAACCAAGTCAGGGCTGTTGAAAATTCAAGCTCTATCAAACACACATAACGCATAAAATGATTATGTTGTCTTACCTGTTGTATGAAATACACAAAATGTATAAAAAAAGAATACATGTAATTTCCAGTAAGCATTTATTCCATACATTTTACACACCAGGAACTATGTTAGATTCTAGTAGTGCTAATAGAATCTAAAGTGCTTCTGAAGAGGAGTGCCCAGATGGCTCAGTCGAGTAAGCATCCAACTTCAGCTCAGGTCATGATCTCATGGTTTGTGGGTTTGAGCCCCGCATCAGGCTCTGTGCTGACATCTCAGAACCTGGAGCATGCTTTGGATTCTGTGTCTCCCTTTCTGACCCTCCCCTGCTCAATTGTCTCTCTCTCTGTCCCTTCTCAAAAATAAACATTAAAAAATAAAGTGCTTATGAAGAAAAAATACATATAAACAGAAAAATTATAAGGAACTAAAGATATTTACCTATTAATTTAATGTTTATTGAGCCTGTACTGTATATTCTAGGCACTATTCTTGGGAGATAGCAGAAAAGAATGGGTAAAGTCCCTCCCCACATGCAGTTTACAATATAAGGGGAAGAAATAGACTGTAAGCAAATGAATAAAGCACAATTCAATATTAGGCAGAGCTCTGAGCTATGATAAAATATTTATAAATGAGAGCAATGGATGCAGGAGGACCTGTGTTAGAAGTTACACAGAAGTCCTTGCTATGATTCTGATTTCAATTAAAATTTCAATTTTAAATTAAATTTTAATAGAGATCTTGAATTGTAATGGAGATATGAATGAAGTACTATAAACAAACAAACAAGGAAGTTTCTGTTTTGGCCCAGGAGAAATATCAGAAGTTTTGTTGAAGAAATAATACATAATCACAATAACAAGTGAAGAATGAAAATCAAAGCAACAGAGAATGAGTAGGCCAACACTTAATATGGTGAGAAGGACTACTTTCCTTAAATCTAAAGGTGCATCAGGGATGCCTGGGTGGCTCAGTCAGTTAAGTGTCCGACTTTGGCTCAGGTCATGATCTCAGGGTTTGTGAGTTCGAGCCCCGCATTGGGCTCTGTGCTGACAGATCAGAGCCTGGAGCCTGCTTTGGATTCTGTATCTCCCTTTCTTTCTTCCCCTCCCCTGCTTGCAGTCTGTCTCTCTCTCTCAAAAATAAACAAACATTAGAAGATTTTAAGAAAGTTAAAAAAAATAAAGGCGCATCAAATATAGTTTGAGAAAACTTCAGAGATGAAAACAGATTTGGTAGTAAGAGATGAGAGATTGGTCAACACAAAAACTTAGGCATCTTTCATTGAAGATGAAGATGTCACAAAGATGCAGTATGAAATGCTGATTAGGTGGGATTTTCTAGTAGGTCTGTTATTTCTTTCAAGCTAAAGCTGAGTCCTCAGGGACAATGTCTTCCCCAGAACTTATTCCCATGGATGTGGAGGAAGTCTCCTCCGCGCTTGTAAGAACTGCAATTGCACCATTTAAGAATTTGAAATTAGGGCTCTTCATTGTGTGTACATGTACTGTCTACATTAGTACTATCCCAAGTTCTTATTAAAATGAAAATTTTTGTGTCTCACTTCAGACTAATGAATCAGAATTTCTGAGGGAAACCAGAAAGTCTAAACTATCAACAGAAGATGAGGAAGAACCAATCTTAATAAGAAGAGAGATCTTTCCAGGTAGAATGAACAGCAGATCTACAAAGCTTCTGAGTTGGCAGGTTCTGAGGACTAAAAAGTTCAGTTTGGTTAAAATATAGTAATCAAAGGGAGAGTGATGCAAGATAAGAGCAAGAAATAGGTTGAACAAATCAACAGTGTCTTCTTAGCCATGGCATAGAATTTTACGTGTGTGTGTGTGTGTGTGTGTGTGTGTGTGTGTGTGTGAAGTGTTATGGGAAGTCATTTGCAGACTCAAAATATAAAAGGGTCATTTTCAAAGGCCATGACACCAGTAGAGTTTCTAAAGGTTTTCAGATAGTTTCTAAAGGGGTTTCAGAGACCCTTAAGATGGATATATCCCTTTGCATTAATGTTTTTATATTTTCTAGGTTAATACTCAGCAGTGTAATTGCTGGATATTATGGTAGTCCTATTTTTAAATATTTGAGGAAACTCCATACTATTTTACAGAGTGGCTGTACCAGTTTGCATTCCCATCAACAGTGCATGTGGGTGCCTTTTTCTCCACATTCTCACCAACACTTGTTGCTCTTTGTGTTGCTGATTTTTCCAATCCTGACAGGTGTGAAGTGATATCTCATTGTAGTTTTGATTTGAATTTCCCTGATGGTAAGTGATAATGAACATCTTTTCAACTGTCTGTTGGTCAACTAGATGTCTCCTTTGGAGAAATGTCTTTTCATGTCTTTGGCCCTTATTTTATTTATTTTTTTGCCTAGTTTTAAATTAGATTGATCTTTGGGTGTTCAGTTTTATGAGTTTTTATATGTTTTGGATACTAACCTTTCAGTAGTATGTCATTTGCAAATATCTTCTTCCATTCCAAAGGTTTCCTTTTAGTTTTGTTTACTGTATCCTTTGCTGTACAGAAGCTTTTTATTTTGATGCAGTACCAGTAGTTTATTTTTCTTTTTGTTTCCCTTGCCTCAGGACACATATGTAGAAAAAGGTTGATAGGGCCTTACTGCCTACGTTCTCCTCCAAGATTTTTATGGTTTAAGGTCTCATATTTAGATCTTTAATCCATTTTGGTTTTATTTTTGTGTATGGTGTAAGAAAGTGGTCCAGTTTCTTTCTTTTGCATGTAGCTGTCCAGTTTTCCCAACACTATTTGTAGAAGATACTGCCCTTTTCTTATTGGATATTCCTTCTTGTTTTGTTGAAAATTAATTGTCCACATAGCTGTGGGTTTATTTCTGAGTTTTTTATTCTCTTCCATTGATCAATGTGTCTGTTTTTGTGCCAGTACCATACTGTTTTGATCACTACAGGTTTGTAATACAACTTGAAGTCCGGAATTGTGAATCCTCCAGCTTTGCTTTTCTTTTCAACAATCGCTTTGTCTATTTGGAATCTTTTGTGGTTCCATACAAATTGCTTGTTCTAGTTCTGTGAAAAATGCTGTTGGTATTTTTATAGGGATTGCTCTGGGTAGTATAAACATTTTAATACTATTTGTTCTTCCAATCCATGAGCATGGAATGTCTTTCCATTTCTCTGTGTCATCTTCAACTTCTTTCATCACCATTTTACAGTTTTCAGAATACAGGTCTTTCATCACTTTGGTTAGGTTTATTCCTAGGTATCTTATTATTTTCTTGCAATTTTTAAATGGGGTTATTTTCTTAAATTCTTTTTCTGCTGCTTCATTATTGGTGTATAGAAATGCAACAAATTTCGGCACATTGCTTTTGTACCCTGTGGCTTTACTGAATTCATTTATCAGTACTAGCAGTTTTTTGGTGGAGTCTTTCAGGTTTTCTATATACAGTATCATGTCATCTGCAGATAGTCTTACTTCTTCCTTGCCAATTCGGATGCCTTTTGTTTCTTTTTGTTATCTATTTGCTGTGGCTAGGACCTTCAATACTAGTACTAGTACTGTTTCATGGAAGTGGTGAGAGTGAACATCCTTGTCTTCTTCCTGACCTTAGGGGAAAGGCTCTCAGTTTTTCACCATTGAGTATGATGTTCCCTGTGGGCTTTAAATATATGGCCTTTATTATGTTGAGGTGTATTCTCTTGAAATCTATTTTGTTTAGGGTTTTTATGATGAATAGATGTACTTTCTCAAACGCTTTTTCTGCATCTACTGAAATGATCACATGGTTCTTATCCTTTCTATTATTAATGTGATATATCACATCGATTGATTTGTGAATATTGAACAATGCTTGCAACCCAGGAATAAATCTCACATGATTGTGGTTAATGATTTTTTCTGCAGTTGTCTTCAGGATTTTTGTATCTCTGTTCATCAGGGATACTGGCCTGTAGGTCTCTTTTTTAGTGGTGTCTTTATCATGTTTTAGTATTAGGATAATCCTGGCCTCATATAATTAATTTGGATTTTTTCCCTATTTTTTGGACTAGTTTGAGAAGAATAAGTATTAACTCTTCTTTAAATGTTTGGTACAGAGGTTTTGCAAGATGGCGGCTTAGGAGGACGCTGGGCTCACCGCACGTCCTGCTGATCACTTAGATTCCATCTACACCTGCCTAAATAACCCAGAAAACCGCCAGAGGATTAGCAGAACTGAGTCGCAGGAGCCAAACGCAGACGAGAGGCCCACGGAAGAGGGTAGGAAGGGCGTCGAGGCGGTGCGCGCTCCACGGACTGGCGGGAGGGAGCCGGGGAGGAGGGGTGGCTCGCCGGCCAAGCAGAGCCCCCGAGTCTGGCTTGCAAAAGCGGAGGGGCCTGACGGACTGTGTCCCACAACAAGCGCGACTTAGCGTCTGGGAGGTCATAAGTTAACAGTTCTGCTCGGAAAGTGGGAAGGCTGGAGGACAAAGGGAGGGAGAGCTGCTGAGCCCCCTGAAAACAGAGCTCAGTTTGGTGGGAAACAAAGGCGCTCGCCAGCGCCATCTCCCCCGCCCATCCCCCAGCCAAAATCCCAAAGAGAACTGGTTCCTGCCAGGGAACTTGCTAGGTCCGCGCAAACACCCAACTCTGCGCTTCTGCGGAGCCAAACCTCCGGCAGCGGATCTGACTCCCTCCCGCTGCCACAAGGCCCCTCCTGAAGTGGATCACCTAAGGGGAAGCGATCTAAGCCTGACCCTCCTGCCCCCGTGCACCTTGCCTACCCACCCCAGCTAATACGCCAGATCCCCAGCATCACAAGCCTGGCAGGGTGCAAGTAGCCCAGACGAGCCACACCACCCCACAGTGAATCCCGCCCCTAGGAGAGGGGAAGAAAAGGCACACACCAGTCTGATTGTGGCCCCAGCGGTGGGCTGGGGGCAGACATCAGGTCTGACTGTGGCCCCACCCACGAACTCCAGTTATACACCACAGCACAGGGGAAGTGCCCTGCAGGTCCTCACCATGCCAGGGACTATCCAAAATGACCAAGCGGAAGAATTCCCCTCAGAAGAATCTCCAGGAAATAACAACAGCTAATGAGCTGATCAAAAAGGATTTAAACAATATAACAGAAAGTGAATTTAGAATAATAGTCATAAAATTAATCGCTGGGCTTGAAAACAGTATACAGGAAGCAGAGAATCTCTTGCTACAGAGATCAAGGGACTAAGGAACAGTCACGAGGAGCTGAAAAACGCTTTAAACGAAATGCATAACAAAATGGAAACCACCACAGCTCGGCTTGAAGAGGCAGAGGAGAGAATAGGTGAACTAGAAGATAAAGTTATGGAAAAAGAGGAAGCTGAGAAAAAGAGAGATAAAAAAAATCCAGGAGTATGAGGGGAAAATTAGAGAACTAAGTGATACACTAAAAAGAAATAATATACGCATAATTGGTATCCCAGAGGAGGAAGAGAGAGGGAAAGGTGCTGAAGGGGTACTTGAAGAAATAATAGCTGAGAACTTCCCTGAGCTGGGGAAGGAAAAAAGCATTGAAATCCAAGAGGCACAGAGAACTCCCTTCAGACGTAACTTGAATCGATCTTCTGCACGACATATCATAGTGAAACTGGCAAAATACGAGGATAAAGAGAAAATTCTGAAAGCAGCAAGGGGTAAACGTGCCCTCACATATAAAGGGAGACCTATAAGACTCGTGACTGATCTCTCTTTTGAAACTTGGCAGGCCAGAAAGAATGGGCACGAGATTTTCAGGGTGCTAGACAGAAAAAATATGCAGCCAAGAATCCTTTATCCAGCAAGTCTGTCATTTAGAATAGAAGGAGAGATTAAGGTCTTCCCAAACAAACAAAAACTGAAGGAATTTGTCACCACTAAACCAGCCCTACAAGAGATCCTAAGGGGGACCCTGTAAGACAAAGTCCCAGAGACATCACTACAAGCATAAAACATACAGACATCACAATGACTCTAAACCCGTATCTTTCTATAATAACACTGAATGTAAATGGATTAAATGCGCCAACCAAAAGACATAGGGTATCAGAATGGATAACAAAACAAGACCCATCTATTTGCTGTCTACAAGAGACTCATTTTAGACCGGAGGACACCTTTAGATTGAGAGTGAGGGGATGGAGAACTATTTATCATGCGACTGGAAGCCAAAAGAAAGCTGGAGTAGCCATACTTATATCAGACAAACTAGACTTTAAATTAAAGGCTGTAACAAGAGATGAAGAAGGACATTATATAATAGTTACAGTGTCTATCCATCAGGAAGAGCTAACAATTATAAATGTCTATGCGCCGAATACCGGAGCCCCCAAATATATAAAACAATTACTCATAAACATAAGCAACCTTATTGATAAGAATGTGGTAATTGCAGGGGACTTTAACACCCCACTTACAGAAATGGATAGATCATCTAGATACACGGTCAATAAAGAAACAAGGGCCCTGAATGAGACATTGGACCAGATGGACTTGACAGATATATTTAGAACTCTGCATCCCAAAGCAACAGAATATACTTTCTTCTCGAGTGCACATGGAACATTCTCCAAGATAGATCATATACTGGGTCACAAAACAGCCCTTCATAAGTTTACAAGAATTGAAATTATACCATGCTTACTTTCAGACCACAATGCTATGAAGCTTGAAATCAACCACAGGAAAAAGTCTGGAAAACCTCCAAAAGCATGGAGGTTAAAGAACACCCTACTAAAGAATGAGTGGGTCAACCAGGCAATTAGAGAAGAAATTAAAAAATATATGGAAACAAACGAAAATGAAAATACAACAATCCAAACGCTTTGGGACGCAGCAAAGGCAGTCCTGAGAGGAAAATACATTGCAATCCAGGCCTATCTCAAGAAACAAGAAAAATCCCAAATACAAAATCTAACAGCACACCTAAAGGAACTAGAAGCAGAATAGCAAAGGCAGCCTAACCCAGCAGAAGAAGATAAATAATAAAGATCAGAGCAGAAATAAACAATATAGAATCTAAAAAAACTGTAGAGCAGATCAATGAAACCAAGAGTTGGTTTTTTGAAAAAATAAACAAAATTGACAAACCTCTAGCCAGGCTTCTCAAAAAGAAAAGGGAGATGACCCAAATAGATAAAATCATGAATGAAAATGAAATTATTACAACCAATCCCTCAGAGATACAAACAATTATCAGGGAATACTATGAAAAATTATATGCCAACAAATTGGACAACATGGAAGAAATGGACAAATTCCTGAACACCCACACTCTTCCAAAACTCAATCAGGAGGAAATAGAAAGCTTGAACAGACCCATAACCAGCGAAGAAATTGAATCGGTTATCAAAAATCTCCCAACAAATAAGAGTCCAGGACCAGATGGCTTCCCAGGGGAGTTCTACCAGACGTTTAAAGCAGAGATAATACCTATCCTTCTCAAGCTATTCCAAGAAATAGAAAGGGAAGGAAAACTTCCAGACTCATTCTATGAAGCCAGTATTACTTTGATTCCTAAACCAGACAGAGACCCAGTCAAAAAAGAGAACTACAGGCCAATATCCCTGATGAATATGGATGCAAAAATTCTCAATAAGATACTAGCAAATCGAATTCAACAGCATATAAAAAGAATTATTCACCATGATCAAGTGGGATTCATTCCTGGGCTGCAGGGCTGGTTCAACATTCGCAAATCAATCAACGTGATACATCACATTAACAAAAAAAAAAAGAGAAGAACCATATGATCCTGTCAATCGATGCAGAAAAGGACTTCGACAAAATCCAGCACCCTTTCTTAATAAAAACCCTTGAGAAAGTCGGGATAGAAGGAACATACTTAAAGATCATAAAAGCCATTTATGAAAAGCCCACAGCTAACATCATCCTCAACGGGGAAAAACTGAGAGCTTTTTCCCTGAGATCAGGAACACGACAAGGATGCCCACTCTCACCGCTGCTGTTTAACATAGTGCTGGAAGTTCTAGCATCAGCAATCAGACAACAAAAGGAAATCAAAGGCATCAAAATTGGCAAAGATGAAGTCAAGCTTTCGCTTTTTGCAGATGACATGATATTATACATGGAAAATCCGATAGACTCCACCAAAAGTCTGCTAGAACTGATACAGGAATTCAGCAAAGTTGCAGGATACAAAATCAATGTACAGAAATCAGTTGCATTCTTATACACTAACAATGAAGCAACAGAAAGACAAATAAAGAAACTGATCCCATTCACAATTGCACCAAGAAGCATAAAATACCTAGGAATAAATCTAACCAAAGATGTAAAGGATCTGTATGCTGAAAACTATAGAAAGCTTATGAAGGAAATTGAAGAAGATTTAAAGAAATGGAAAGACATTCCCTGCTCATGGATTGGAAAAATAAATATTGTCAACATGTCAATACTACCCAAAGCTATCTACACATTCAATGCAATCCCAATCAACATTGCACCAGCATTCTTCTCGAAACTAGAACAAGCAATCCTAAAATTCATATGGAACCACAAAAGGCCCCGAATAGCCAAAGGAATTTTGAAGAAGAAGACCAAAGCAGGAGGCATCACAATCCCAGACTTTAGCCTCTACTACAAAGCTGTCATCATCAAGACAACATGGTATTCGCACAAAAACAGACACATAGACCAATGGAATAGAATAGAAACCCCAGAACTAGACCCACAAATGTATGGCCAACTCATCTTTGACAAAGCAGGAAAGAACATCCAATGGAAAAAAGACAGCCTCTTTAACAAATGGTGCTGGGAGAACTGGACAGCAACATGCAGAAGGTTGAAACTAGACCACTTTCTCACACCATTCACAAAAATAAACTCAAAATGGATAAAGGACCTAAATGTGAGACAGGAAACCATCAAAACCTTAGAGGAGAAAGCAGGAAAACACCTCTCTGACCTCAGCCGTAGCAATCTCTTACTGGACACATCCCCAAAGGCAAGGGAATTAAAAGCAAAAGTGAATTACTGGGACCTTATGAAGATCAAAAGCTTCTGCACAGCAAAGGAAACAACCAACAAAACTAAAAGGCAACCAACGGAATGGGAAAAGATATTCGCAAATGACATATCGGACAAAGGGCTAATATCCAAAATCTATAAAGAGCTCACCAAACTCCACACCCGAAAAACAAATAACCCAGTGAAGAAATGGGCAGAAAACATGAATAGACACTTCTCTAAAGAAGACATCCGGATGGCCAACAGGCACATGAAAAGATGTTCAGCGTCGCTCCTTATCAGGGAAATACAAATCAAAACCACACTCAGGTATCACCTCACACCAGTCAGAGTGGCCAAAATGAACAAATCAGGAGACTATAGATGCTGGAGAGGATGTGGAGAAACGGGAAGCCTCTTGCACTGTTGGTGGGAATGCAAATTGGTGCAGCCGCTCTGGAAAGCAGTGTGGAGGTTCCTCAGAAAATTAAAAATAGACCTACCCTATGACCCAGCAATAGCACTGCTAGGAATTTATCCAAGGGATAGAGGAGTACTGATGCATAGGGCCACTTGTACCCCAATGTTCATAGCAGCACTCTCAACAATAGCCAAATTATGGAAATAGCCTAAATGTCCATCAACTGATGAATGGATAAAGAAATTGTGGTTTATATACACAATGGAGTACTACGTGGCAATGAGAAACAATGAAATATGGCCTTTTGTAGCAACGTGGATGGAACTGGAGAGTGTGATGCTAAGTGAAATAAGCCATACAGAGAAAGACAGATACCATATGGTTTCACTCTTATGTGGATCCTGAGAAACTTAACAGGAACCCATGGGGGAGGGGAAGGAAAAAAAAAAAAAAGAGGTTAGAATGGGAGAGAGCCAAAGCATAAGAGACTGTTAAAAACTGAGAACAAACTGAGGGTTGATGGGGGGTGGGAGGGAGGAGAGGGTGGGTGATGGGTATTGAGGAGGGCACCTTTTGGGATGAGCACTGGGTGTTGTATGGAAACCAATTTGTCAATAAATTTCATAAAAAAAAGAAAAAAAATAAATGTTTGGTAGAATTCATCTGTGAAACCATCTGGTCTTGGTCTTTTGTTTGTTGATAGTTTTTTGATAACTGATTCAGTTCCTTTGCTGTTTATTAGTCTGTTCAAATTTTCTATTTCTTCCTATTTCAGTTTTGGTAGATTATATGTTTCTAGCAATTTATCCATATCTTCTAGGTTGTCCAATTTTTTGGCATATAGTTTTTCATAATATTCTCTTATAATTGTTTGTATTTCTGTGGTGTTGGCTTATATTTCTCCTCTCTGATTTGTGATTTTATTTGAGTCTTTTCTCTTTTTATTTCTTGAAGTCTGTTTAGAGGTGTATAAATTTTTTTGTTTTTTTTTTCAAAGAACCAGAGAAAACGGATGTGAATACAAGGTCCGGTAATCTTAGAGGACTCCATGAAGGAAGTATAATTTGTACTAGAATATAGGATGAGAAGCATTTAGATGGGTATAAAGGAGAAGGAATAACATTTTAGAAGTCATGGATAATTTAATTGAGTGGAATTTATAATATGGGAAGGAAGCCAACTTTTGGTGAGGAATTATCTGATGGGGTCATATTTCAGAGGGTTTTGAAAGCCAGCATAAGGTATTTATAGTTTTATTGCTAGGAGTTAGGAAGAGTTAGAACTTTTGAATCATTAAGTGTTGTAAAAAATATTAAATATTTTCCCCAGCATCACTCTGGTAGGAAACGGTAGAGTCAGGGTTCAAACCCAGGAGCTCTGGCTCTAAAGCCTGTCATTTTAGCCTCTAACATTGAATTTCCAGCAGGTCCACTGAATGGTAAGTCCATTTGGGCAAAAGTGGTTTAATAGACAATCTGAAAATATGGATGATAGGTTTCCTTGCAATGGCTTACACCTGGGAGAACGTGAAAGCTTAGACATGGATATTTTGAAAGCTATGCACCAAGCAAGTTACATATCTGTATCCTGGTCATATTTGAGGGAGCTCCATTAGCTCACTGTGTTCACAGACCTGACATTGAAGGAATTCATCCAGTTGAAATAAAAAAAAAACAACAGAAGCTACAGAATTAGCACCAAAAGACAGAAATGTAACCAAGCCCAGAGCTTTCCTGCCAAGAATAAAGGGTTATGGAAAACTCATCTCCTGCTTGTCTGGTCTAGTAAAACCTGACTGAATTATTAGAGAAAGGTAAAAAATTAGAATAAAAAGATCCATTTGTAGGATTTTTTTCTACAAGGGAACTTTTTCTTGGATTGAACCAAACAGCAAAGAAGTGAGGTACAGCTGATTCCAAAACAGTAGACAAGTTATGAAACCACTTGGATAATTATGGCTGGCCACTGCAGTTCCATGTGGATCATAAACTGAAGTATACTCCTGCTAAATGCACAGAGAGTTTCCTAGTTTGTCAGACTATGTTCATATTTCTGCTGGAGTGATTGGAGACAAAACAGAACGAGAGCCTCAGTAATAGTTTAAAATTTGTTTAGTTTGCTAATTCTTTCCTCCTTTTTCTTCTCATCAGAAAAATAAACTTTATTACACTCAAAGAAACAAAATGGCCAAGTTATAAATATAAAGTCCAGGCCATCCACATTGGTCAATACTAATCTCAAACAGTGTTGACCATGTGTGAAACAAATGCATATAAGAAAGAGAGAGTTTGAGAACCACTAGTTTAGGACTCATTGTTTATTCTGAAGATATTTTTTCTCTTTGTATTTAAATAAACCATATTTGTTACAAAACAGATTAATGAAAACATTTTCTAGTAACTTGGTATTAAGAATTGTGTGGTGAGGACTTTATTTCTTCTTTGTCTAAAATTCTCACTAAAATAAAACTGGATTATTTTGAAATAGCAAATATGTGAAAATCCTTGAAAACAAAAAAAGGTACTATCAGCAGATCATAATTTTCAGCAACTTCTTTTTCTTTAAAAGCAGCAAGGAGCAAAGAGAAAGGGAGAGAGGATCATAAACACAGGCTCTGCCCTCTCAGCACAGAGCCTGATGTGAGGGTCGATCTCATGAACCAAGAGATCATGACCTGAGCCACAATCAAGAGTTGGATGCTTAACTGACTGAGCCACCCATGTACCCCATAATTCTAAGCAATTTCTTATTTCATGTCCCTTCCCATATATTCAGAGTGACTGCCATTAATGTCTTATTCCAAGTCATAGAGACTCAACTCCCAACTATTATATCCTTTAAAAATGCAGGGTCTTATCTTGGGCATTGGTCTTGGTAAAGAAGGCAAGCAGCGCCTGAATAAATGTTACTATAAAAGAGAATAAATAAAACAAGAGGATTTTGGGGGAGGTGATTTAAATTATTAATGTATTTAATCAAAAGGCTAAATAATATAATGGACAACATTGGAAGATAATTAATAATTTAGAAGAATAAATCAGTTAAGTCCCATAAAATGAAGGGTGACAAGATGAATCACTGGCAAATAGGAGAAAAAACTTCACAGAATTGGAAGGTATGCATAACAAACATAGCATCTAATAGGAATTTAGGAAGCAAACAAAATAGCAGAAAAATAAAACAGAGAAGGAAGGACCGTGTCAGAAACTGTGAACTTTGGATTATACCCTACTTTCAAGCTAAGAAGTTAGCCTGCCATGGTTTTATGAATGCTGGCAGAAGACACAAGTCTCCAGGGTCAGAGATAAAAGCCTTTGATGCTCATGGCACAGCAAGCAGCATGAGCATATTATTTGCATCATTTCTCCTTTTCCCCAAATCCTACAGGGTGACACAGATGGGTCCAGATGGATCCCTGTTAATGAAGAACCTGAGGTTAAGTAACCCATATCTTTTATAAAGGCAGTAAGTATGCAGGTCTCTTATACTAGAAAGACACTATCCCTGCCTTCCTAAGCTGTATGCAAACTTGCTTTTTGTTCTGAAAGGAGACAGTATCTTCACATTCTAGGTTTGTTATAAAAGATAGTATGCAACAAATGGCAGTGTTCCTGTTCATAAAATGTACAGAAAAGTGAGAAACCCATGGGAAATGTTCTTCCAACTGAGATGAAATAATCAAAGATATGCTGGAAAAAAATTTCCATAACATGAAGTAAACATCAAAACTTCAGCCAGGAAGGACCACCAAGAAATTATTAGGAAAACTGGTAACATTTCTGGGTTCCAAGAATAGAGAATCCTTAACACCCCTCATTTGTGTTGGAAACTTGTGCTGGAAAGTTCTATTGTCAACTTAGTTAAGGCAGAAACCATATATCCCAGAGTATCTTTTTCTGTTTGATAGTACAGTTTGGAGTTAACCAAAAAAAAAAAAAAAAAAGGAACTCGCAAAAGATTAGGGAGATAGAGGCAAGGCATCAACCATTACTCTGTGAAGACGGCCATGATTAGGTGGGGTGGCAGATGCAAAGTTGTTTGAAAGTCCAGTTTACCTTCAATCTATTCTCAAAGTTCAATTCTTCTTCACTACTGCAATTCCTACTAATTAACAGCTATTCCATTCGCATCACCAAACTCTTGCCTTCAGATTAGAAAAAGCAAGGATTTCTTGTAACCTTCTCAACCAGCTTCCCTTTCATTATACCAGTTGCTGTCTGGATGTACATGGCTTATTAGACACAATGGTTGGTGATTCTATGATCTTCCGATTACTCCTTTCAACCTTTCAATTCTTTTTTTTTTAATTTTTTAATGTTTATTTACTTTTGAGAGAAAGAGAGAGACAGACAGACAGACAGAAACATGAGCAGGGCAGGGGCAGAGAGAGGGAGAGACAGAATCGGAAGCAAGCTCCAGGCTCTGAGCTGTCATCACAGAGCCTGACATGGGGCTCGAACTCACAGACCATGAAATCATGACCTGAGCTGAAGTCGGACACTCAACTAACTGAGCCATGCAGGTGTCCCTCAGCCTTTCAATTCTTTAGCTTCTCCCACAAATATTTACCATCAAATTCTTTAATAATGCTCTTCTCTCATGACTTGTAGTAGTTTTGCTTTCCTCATTGAGCCCTGAGTAATAAAATTATAAAGGCTTGGAACCTTACAGGCTACAGTTAGTAGTTCTTTTTTTTTTTTTTTTTTTTTAATTTTTTAAAAAAAAAATTTTTTTTTTCAACGTTTATTTATTTTTGGGACAGAGAGAGACAGAGCATGAACGGGGGAGGGGCAGAGAGAGAGGGAGACACAGAATCGGAAACAGGCTCCAGGCTCTGAGCCATCAGCCCAGAGCCTGACGCGGGGCTCGAACTCACGGACCGCGAGATCGTGACCTGGCTGAAGTCGGACGCTTAACCGACTGCGCCACCCAGGCGCCCCAGTTAGTAGTTCTTCATAATGACTGCAGCTCAGTTTCAAGTAATCTTAGTCTCAGAAATCTGATTAAGATGATCCTTGCGACTAATATTCTTAGGGATCTAGCAGGAAGTCACCAACAAAAACTACAAAACCTAATTTAAATTCCTTCTAGGGAGTGAACACCATCTGTCATCTGAGGTCTCAAATTATTTTGCAGACCCGTTTTCAAATCTCCTCACAATAAAAAGTTAATCACATGAAGAGATATGCTAACATGGAAGAAAGACAACACTCAAAAGAAAAAGACCCATAGAGGCTTAAGATTTTGCAGTTATCAGGCACAGACTTTAAAAGAACTATGTTTATTATGTTGAATTATATAAAAACAAGACTAAAATTTCAAGTAAGAACTTACACTTTAAATGAAACCAAATGAAAAGTATAGAATTTAAAAATACAATAACTAAAAGGAAGAACTAAATAGGTAAAAAACAATAATTACACATGCATGAAGACAGAAATAGTAAAATGTACAATAAGTAAAAAAAAATTTACAGAAGGAATCACAGAGAGACAAAAAGATGCAAAATACAGAAGATTAAACGATACAGAGGATACCACAAGAAATGCCAACTACTTAGAATTGGAGTCCTAGGATGGTGAAAGAAGAAAATAAGTAGACACAATGTAAGGGGAGATAATGGCTGAGAATTTTATAATACCATTGAAAGATATTAAGTAATAGATTCAAGAATCAGAATGAACAATGAGCAGGATAAGTAAGAAAGAAAATCTGTAGGCCCATCATAGATAATTAAAAGATAATTATGAAATACCAAAATAAATTAGAGAAAAAAGACAAATTACCTTCAAAGGCACAGATAAAAATCTCACTTCTCAACAGAAAAACTAAAACCAAAAAAAAGATGGAATGCCATTTAACTGTGTTGCAAAAAAAAAAAACCCTACAATGCTAAAATTATGTACCCAGAAAGTATCTTTCAAAAACGAAAGTGAAAAAAAAGACATTTTTTGCTCCAACTAAACTTAAAGAGTTGTCACCAGCATATTCCCCTAAAGGAAATAATAAATGGTACTACTCTAAAGCCAGAAAAAAAAAATGATCCCAGGTGCGAGTTTTACAATATAGGACATTACGAAGAGCAATGGAAAAGATAAAAATCAATATTAGAAAATAGTAACAATCCTTTATAGAATATGTAGAGAATTAAAACATATTAAAACATTGCAAGTATCAGAAAAGGGGTAAATGGAGAGTGAGATTTATAACATCCTTGAAGTATTCTTGGAAAGCGATAAAATTATTAATATCATACTTTGACTACCAAAACTGAAACAAGAAAAAGAAAATTTGAACAGACCCATAACCAGTAATGAAATTGAACAGTAATCAAAAATCTCCCAACAAACAAGAGTCTAGGGCTGGATGCCTTTACAGGGGAATTCTATCAAACATTTAAAGAAGAGTTAACACCTATTCTTTTGAAATTGTTCCAAAAAATAGAAATGGAAGGAAAACTTCCAAACTCATTCTATATGGCCAGAATTACCTTGATTCCAAAACCAGACAAAGAACCCACTAAAAGGAAGAACTACAGACCAATTTTCCTGATGAACATGGATGCAAAAATTCTCAACAAGGTACTAACAAACCGAATCCAACAATACATTAAAAGAACTATTCACCAGAATCAGTGGGATTTATTCCTGGGATACAGGGCTGGTTCAATATCCACAAATCAATCAATATGTTACATCACATTAATAAAAGAAAGGACAAGAACCACATGATCCTATCAATAGATGCAGAGAAAGCATTTGACAAAATACAGCATCCTTTCTCGACAAAAACTCTCAAGAAAGTAGGGATAGAAGAAACATATCTCAAGATCATAAAGGCCATAGACCCATAGCTAATATCATCCTCAATGGGGAAAAACTGAGAGCTTTCCCCCTAAAGTCAGAAACACGACAGGGATGCCCACTCTTTCCACTGTTATTCAACATAGTGTTGGGTGTTCTAGCCTCAGCAATCAGAAATAAAAGGAAGGAAGGAAATCAGCAAGGAAGAAGTCAAACTTTCACTTTTCACAGACAACAGGATATTCTATGGGGAAAATCCAAAAGACTCCACCAAAAATCTGCTAGAACTGATCCATGAATTCAGCAAAGTTGCAGGATATAAAATCAATGCACAGAAATCAGTTGCATTCCTATACACCAATAATGAAGCAACAGAAAGAAAAATCAAGGAATTGACCCCATTTACAATTGCACCAAAACCATAAAATACCTAGGAATAAGCACAACCAAAGAGGTGAAAAATTTATACACTGAAAACTATAGAAAGCTTATGAAAGAAATTGAAGAAGACATAAAGAAATGGGAAAATATTCCATGCCCATGGATTGGAAGAATATTGTTAAAATGTCCATACTACTCAAAGCAATATACATATTCAATGCAATTCCTATAAAAATAACACCAGCATTCTTCACAGAGCTAGAACAAACAATCCTAAAATAACCAAAGCAATGTTGAAAAAGAAAACCAAAGCTGGGACATCACAATTCTGGACTTCAAGCTGTATTATAAAGCTGTAATCATCAAAACAGTATGGTACAGGCACAAACACAGACACATAGATCAATGGGACAGAATATAGAACCCAGAAATGGACCCACAAATGTATGACCAACTAATCTTCGACAAAGCAGGAAAGAATATCCAATGGAAAAAAGACAGTCTCTTCAGCATATAGTGTTGGGAAAACTGGACAACAGCATGCAAAAGAATGAACCTGGACCACTTTCTTACACCATACACAAAAATAAATTCATAATGGACAAAAGACTTAAATGTAAGACAGAAAACCATCAAAATCTTAGAGGAGAAAACAGGCAACAACCTATTTGACCTCAGCAACAGGAACTTCTTACATGACATGTCTCTGGAGGCAAGAGAAGCAAAAGCAAAAATGAACTACTGGGACCTCATCAAGATAAAAAGCTTCTGCACAGCAAACAGTCAGCAAAACTAAAAGTCAACCAATGGAATGGGAGAAGATATTTGCAAATGACATATCAGATAAAGGGTTAGTTTCCAAAATCTACAAAGAACTTATCAAACTCAACACCCCAAAAAACAAATAATCCAGTGAAGAAATGAGCAAAAGACGTGAATAGACACTTGTCCAAAAAAGGCATCCAGATGGCTAACATCCACATGGCTCACACAATGAGATACCACCTCCACCTGTCAGAATGGCTAAAATTAAAAACTCAGGAAACAACAGATGTTGGTGAGGATGTGAAAAAAGAGGAACTCTTTTGCTTTTGCACTGGTGGTGGGGATGCAAACTAGTGTAGCCACTATGGAAAGCAGTATGGAGGTTTCTCAAAAAAACTAAAAATAGAACTACCCTACAACCTAGTAATTGCACTACTAGTTACTTATCCAAAGGATACAGGAGTGCTGTTTTGAAGGGACACATGCACCCCAGTGTTTAGAGCAGCACTATCAACAATAGCCAAAATATGGAAAGAGCCTAATGTCCACTGACTGATGAATGGATAAAGACGATGTGGTGTGTGTGTGTATATGTATGTATATACATATATGTATATAACGAAATATTACTCATTGATCAAAAATAATGAAATCTTACCATTTGCACAACATGGGTGGAACTATAGTGGATTATGCTAAGTGAAATAAGTCAAAGACAAATACATGATTTCACTCATATATGGAATTTAACAAATAAAACAGATGAACACAGGGGAAGGGAAGGAAAAATAAAAACAGAGGAAGACAAACCATAAGAGACTCTTAAATACAGAGAACAAACTGAGGGTTGCTAGTGGTGTGTTGGGGGGGAATGGACTAAATGGGGAATGGGCATTAAGAAGAGCACTCACTGGGATGAGTATTGGGTATTATATGTAAGTGATGAATCACTAAATTCTATTCCTGAAATCATTACTACACTATATGTTAACTAACTTGGAATTAAATTTTAAAAATGTATCGGGCTCTGGGCTGATGGCTCAGAGCCTGGAGCCTGTTTCCGATTCTGTGTCTCCCTCTCTCTCTGCCCCTCCCCCGTTCATGCTCTGTCTCTCTCTGTCCCAAAAATAAATAAAACGTTGAAAAAAAAAATAAATAAAATAAATGCAGGGGCGCCTGGGTGGTGCAGTCGGTGAAGCGTCCGACTTCAGCCAGGTCACGATCTCGCGGTCTGTGAGTTCGAGCCCCGCGTGGGGCTCTGGGCTGATGGCTCAGAGCCTGGAGCCTGTTTCCGATTCTGTGTCTCCCTCTCTCTCTGCCCCTCCCCCGTTCATGCTCTGTCTCTCTCTGTCCCAAAAATAAATAAAACGTTGAAAAAAAAATAAATAAAATAAAAATGTTATAAGTAAAAAGAAAAATAAATAAATAATAAAAAATAAAGAACTTAAAAATATATCTTATTTTGATAAGGGAAGAATACCTGATAGTTACTGAAAGAATAATAAAAGAACATATAATAAGAAAATCCATAAAATGCAATAATAAGAATGAACAGTGCAAAAGAGGACAAAAAGTATATAAAATATTACAAGGAACATACAGAATAAAGAGAAAGCGCTTGATAAGATCATTAATTTGAAGGAAAATCTATGAAGAACTTCTCAAACTCAACACCCCCAAAAAATAATCCAGTTAAGAAATGGGCAGAAGACACAAACAGGCATTTTTCCAAAGAAAACATATAAATGACCAACAAAACACATGAAAAGATGCTCAATATCACTCATCATTAGAGAAATATAAATCAAAACCATGATAAGATAGCATCTCACATGTGTCAGAATGGCTAAAATTAACAACAAAGGAAAACAACAGATGTTGGCGAGGATGCAGAGAAAGGGGAACCCTCTTACACTGTTGGTAGGAATGCAAACTGGTGCAGCCACTCTGGAAAATGGTTCCTCAAAAAATTAAAAATAAAACTACCCTACAGTTAGCAATTGCATTACTAGATATTTACCCAAAGGATACAAAGTACTGATTCAAAGGGACACATACAACCCGATGCTTACAGCAGCATTATCAACAATAGCCAAATTATGGAAAGAGCCTAAATGTCCATCAGTTCATAAATGCATAAAGAAGATGTGGTGTGTATATATAATGGAATATTACTCATCCGCCAAAATAATGAAATCTTGCCATTTGCAATGATGTGGATGGAGCTAGAGTGTATTATGCTAAGCAAAATAAATCAGCCAAAAGACAAATACCATATGTTCACTCATATGTGGAATTTAAGAAACAAAGAAGATGAGCACAGGAGGGGACAGAAGAGAGAGAAGGCAACCATAAGAGATTCTTAACTATAAAGAACAAAGTGAGGGTTGATAGAGGGAGGTGGGTGGAGAATGGACTAAATGGATGATGGGCATTACAGAAGGTACTTGTTAGGATAAGTACTAGGTGTTGTATGTAAATGATGAATCACTGAATTCTATTCCTGAAACCAATAATATTACCCTATATGTTAACTAACTAGAATTTAAATAAAAACTTGAAAAAATAAAACATAATACTAAAATTGAAAGGCAAATGCTTTAATACTATTTATAAATGAATATATCTAAAATCTAGGAAAACAAAAAGCTGCAATTTAAAGGACAGAAAAGTCTGGTATAGCTTTATTAACATCAAAAATGAGATGGCAGAGAGCCTCGGCGGCAAGATGGCGGCTTAGGAGGACGCTGGGCTCACCGCACGTCCTGCTGATCACTTAGATTCCATCTACACCTGCCTAATAACCCAGAAAACCGCCAGAGGATAGGCAGAACAGAGTCGCCGGAGCCAAACGCAGACGAGAGGCCCACGGAAGAGGGTAGGAAGGGCGGCAAGGCGGTGCGCGCTCCACGGACTGGCGGGAGGGAGCCGGGGCGGAGGGGCGGCTCGCCGGCCAAGCAGAGCCCCCGAGTCGGGCTTGCAAAAGCGGAGGGGCCGGGCGGACTGTGTTCCGACAGCAAGCGCGACTTAGCGTCTGGGAGGTCAGAAATTAACAGCTCTGCTCGGAAAGCGGGAAGGCTGGAGGACAAAGGGAGGGAGAGCTGCTGAGCCCCCTGACAACAGAGCTCAGTTTGGTGGGGAACAAAGGCGCTCGCCAGCGCCATTTCCCCCGCCCATCCCCCAGCCGAAATCCCAAAGGGAACCGGTTCCTGCCAGGGAACTTGCTCGCTCCGCGCAAACACCCAACTCTGCGCTTCTGCGGAGCCAAACCTCCGGCAGCGGATCTGACTCCCTCCCGCTGCCACAGGGCCCCTCCTGAAGTGGATCACCTAAGGAGAAGCGATCTAAGCCTGCCCCTCCTGCCCCCGAGCACCTTGCCTACCCACCCCAGCTAATACGCCAGATCCCCAGCATCACAAGCCTGGCACGGTGCAAGTAGCCCAGACGAGCCACACCACCCCACAGTGAATCCCGCCCCTAGGAGAGGGGAAGAGAAGGCACACACCAGTCTGACTGTGGCCCCAGCGGTGGGCTGGGGGCAGACATCAGGTCTGACTGCGGCCCCGTCCACCAACTCCAGGTATACACCACAGCACAGGGGAAGTGCCCTGCAGGTCCTCACCACGCCAGGGACTATCCAAAATGACCAAGCGGAAGAACTCCCCTCAGAAGAATCTCCAGGAAATAACAACAGCTAATGAGCTGATCAAAAAGGATTTAAATAATATAACAGAAAGTGAATTTAGAATAATAGTCATAAAATTAATCGCTGGGCTTGAAAACAGTATACAGGACAGCAGAGAATCTCTTGCTACAGAGATCAAGGGACTAAGGAACAGTCACGAGGAGCTGAAAAACGCTTTAAACGAAATGCATAACAAAATGGAAACCACCACAGCTCGGCTTGAAGAGGCAGAGGAGAGAATAGGTGAACTAGAAGATAAAGTTATGGAAAAAGAGGAAGCTGAGAAAAAGAGAGATAAAAAAATCCAGGAGTATGAGGGGAAAATTAGAGAATTAAGTGATACACTAAAAAGAAATAATATACGCATAATTGGTATCCCAGAGGAGGAAGAGAGAGGGAAAGGTGCTGAAGGGGTACTTGAAGAAATCATAGCTGAGAACTTCCCTGAACTGGGGAAGGAAAAAGGCATTGAAATCCAAGAGGCACAGAGAACTCCCTTCAGACGTAACTTGAATCGATCTTCTGCACGACATATCATAGTGAAACTGGCAAAATACAAGGATAAAGAGAAAATTCTGAAAGCAGCAAGGGGTAAACGTGCCCTCACATATAAAGGGAGACCTATAAGACTCGTGACTGATCTCTCTTTTGAAACTTGGCAAGCCAGAAAGAATTGGCAAGAGATTTTCAGGGTGCTAGACAGAAAAAATATGCAGCCAAGAATCCTTTATCCAGCAAGTCTGTCATTTAGAATAGAAGGAGAGATTAAGGTCTTCCCAAACAAACAAAAACTGAAGGAATTTGT
Organism: Prionailurus viverrinus; assembly: GCF_022837055.1. Lineage (NCBI taxonomy): Eukaryota > Metazoa > Chordata > Mammalia > Carnivora > Felidae > Prionailurus > Prionailurus viverrinus. The sequence continues at coordinate 33,687,097 of NC_062563.1, forward strand.
CACCACTAAACCAGCCCTACAAGAGATCCTAAGGGGGACCCTGTGAGACAAAGTCCCAGAGACATCACTACAAGCATAAAACATACAGACATCACAATGAATCTAAACCCGTATCTTTCTATAATAACACTGAATGTAAATGGATTAAATGCGCCAACCAAAAGACATAGGGTATCAGAATGGATAAAAAAACAAGACCCATCTATTTGCTGTCTACAAGAGACTCATTTTAGACCTGAGGACACCTTTAGATTGAGAGTGAGGGGATGGAGAACTATTTATCATGCGACTGGAAGCCAAAAGAAAGCTGGAGTAGCCATACTTATATCAGACAAACTAGACTTTAAATTAAAGGCTGTAACAAGAGATGAAGAAGGACATTATATAATAGTTACAGGGTCTATCCATCAGGAAGAGCTAACAATTATCAATGTCTATGCACCGAATACCGGAGCCCCCAAATATATAAAACAATTACTCATAAACATAAGCAACCTTATTGATAAGAATGTGGTAATTGCAGGGGACTTTAATACACCACTTACAGAAATGGATAGATCAACTAGACACACGGTCAATAAAGAAACAAGGGCCCTGAATGAGACATTGGATGAGATGGACTTGACAGATATATTTAGAACTCTGCATCCCAAAGCAACAGAATATACTTTCTTCTCGAGTGCACATGGAACATTCTCCAAGATAGATCATATACTGGGTCACAAAACAGCCCTTCATAAGTTTACAAGAATTGAAATTATACCATGCTTACTTTCAGACCACAATGCCATGAAGCTTGAAATCAACCACAGGAAAAAGTCTGGAAAACCTCCAAAAGCATGGAGGTTAAAGAACACCCTACTAACGAATGAGTGGGTCAACCAGGCAATTAGAGAAGAAATTAAAAAATATATGGAAACAAACGAAAATGAAAATACAACAATCCAAACGCTTTGGGACGCAGCAAAGGCAGTCCTGAGAGGAAAATACATTGCAATCCAGGCCTATCTCAAGAAACAAGAAAAATCCCAAATACAAAATCTAATAGCACACCTAAAGGAACTAGAAGCAGAACAGCAAAGGCAGCCTAAGCCCAGCAGAAGAAGAGAAATAATAAAGATCAGAGCAGAAATAAACAATATAGAAACTAAAAAAACTGTAGAGCAGATCAACGAAACCAAGAGTTGGTTTTTTGAAAAAATAAACAAAATTGACAAACCTCTAGCCAGGCTTCTCAAAAAGAAAAGGGAGATGACCCAAATAGATAAAATCATGAATGAAAATGGAACTATTACAACCAATCCCTCAGAGATACAAACAATTATCAGGGAATACTATGAAAACTTATATGCCAACAAATTGGACAACCTGGAAGAAATGGACGAATTCCTGAACACCCACACGCTTCCAAAACTCAATCAGGAGGAAATAGAAAGCTTGAACAGACCCATAACCAGCGAAGAAATTGAATCGGTTATCAAAAATCTCCCAACAAATAAGAGTCCAGGACCAGATGGCTTCCCAGGGGAGTTCTACCAGACGTTTAAAGCAGAGATAATACCTATCCTTCTCAAGCTATTCCAAGAAATAGAAAGGGAAGGAAAACTTCCAGACTCATTCTATGAAGCCAGTATTACTTTGATTCCTAAACCAGACAGAGACCCAGTAAAAAAAGAGAACTACAGGCCAATATCCCTGATGAATATGGATGCAAAAATTCTCAATAAGATACTAGCAAATCGAATTCAACGGCATATAAAAAGAATTATTCACCATGATCAAGTGGGATTCATTCCTGGGATGCAGGGCTGGTTCAACATTCGCAAATCAATCAACGTGATACATCACATTAACAAAAAAAGAGAGAAGAACCATATGATCCTGTCAATCGATGCAGAAAAGGCCTTCGACAAAATCCAGCACCCTTTCTTGATAAAAACCCTTGAGAAAGTCGGGATAGAAGGAACATACTTAAAGATCATAAAAGCCATTTATGAAAAGCCCACAGCTAACATCATCCTCAACGGGGAAAAACTGAAAGCTTTTTCCCTGAGATCAGGAACACGACAAGGATGCCCACTCTCACCGCTGCTGTTTAACATAGTGCTGGAAGTTCTAGCATCAGCAATCAGACAACAAAAGGAAATCAAAGGCATCAAAATTGGCAAAGATGAAGTCAAGCTTTCGCTTTTTGCAGATGACATGATATTATACATGGAAAATCCGATAGACTCCACCAAAAGTCTGCTAGAACTGATACAGGAATTCAGCAAAGTTGCAGGATACAAAATCAATGTACAGAAATCAGTTGCATTCTTATACACTAACAATGAAGCAACAGAAAGACAAATAAAGAAACTGATCCCATTCACAATTGCACCAAGAAGCATAAAATACCTAGGAATAAATCTAACCAAAGATGTAAAGGATCTGTATGCTGAAAACTATAGAAAGCTTCTGAAGGAAATTGAAGAAGATTTAAAGAAATGGAAAGACATTCCCTGCTCATGGATTGGAAAAATAAATATTGTCAAAATGTCAATACTACCCAAAGCTATCTACACATTCAATGCAATCCCAATCAAAATTGCACCAGCATTCTTCTCGAAACTAGAACAAGCAATCCTAAAATTCATATGGAACCACAAAAGGCCCCGAATAGCCAAAGGAATTTTGAAGAAGAAGACCAAAGCAGGAGGCATCACAAGCCCAGACTTTAGCCTCTACTACAAAGCTGTCATCATCAAGACAGCATGGTATTGGCACCAAAACAGACACATAGACCAATGGAATAGAATAGAAACCCCAGAACTAGACCCACAAACGTATGGCCAACTCATCTTTGACAAAGCAGGAAAGAACATCCAATGGAAAAAAGACAGCCTCTTTAACAAATGGTGCTGGGAGAACTGGACAGCAACATGCAGAAGGTTGAAACTAGACCACTTTCTCACACCATTCACAAAAATAAACTCAAAATGGATAAAGGACCTAAATGTGAGACAGGAAACCATCAAAACCTTAGAGGAGAAAGCAGGAAAAGACCTCTCTGACCTCAGCCGTAGCAATCTCTTACTCGACACATCCCCAAAGGCAAGGGAATTAAAAGCAAAAGTGAATTACTGGGACCTTATGAAGATAAAAAGCTTCTGCACAGCAAAGGAAACAACCAACAAAACTAAAAGGCAACCAACGGAATGGGAAAAGATATTTGCAAATGACATATCGGACAAAGGGCTAGTATCCAAAATCTATAAAGAGCTCACCAAACTCCACACCCGAAAAACAAATAACCCAGTGAAGAAATGGGCAGAAAACATGAATAGACACTTCTCTAAAGAAGACATCCGGATGGCCAACAGACACATGAAAAGATGTTCAGCGTCGCTCCTTATCAGGGAAATACAAATCAAAACCACACTCAGGTATCACCTCACGCCAGTCAGAGTGGCCAAAATGAACAAATCAGGAGACTATAGATGCTGGAGAGGATGTGGAGAAACGGGAACCCTCTTGCACTGTTGGTGGGAATGCAAATTGGTGCAGCCGCTCTGGAAAGCAGTGTGGAGGTTCCTCAGAAAATTAAAAATAGACCTACCCTATGACCCAGCAATAGCACTGCTAGGAATTTATCCAAGGGATACAGGAGCAGTGATGCATAGGGCCACTTGTACCCCAATGTTCATAGCAGCACTCTCAACAATAGCCAAATTATGGAAAGAGCCTAAATGTCCATCAACTGATGAATGGATAAAGAAATTGTGGTTTATATACACAATGGAATATTACGTGGCAATGAGAAAAAATGAAATATGGCCTTTCGTAGCAACGTGGATGGAACTGGAGAGTGTGATGCTAAGTGAAATAAGCCATACAGAGAAAGACAGATACCATATGGTCTCACTCTTATGTGGATCCTGAGAAACTTAACAGGAACCCATGGGGGAGGGGAAGGAAAAAAAAAAAAAAGAGGTTAGAAAGGGAGAGAGCCAAAGCATAAGAGACTGTTAAAAACTGAGAACAAACTGAGGGTTGATGGGGGGTGGGAGGGAGGAGAGGGTGGGTGATGGGTATTGAGGAGGGCACCTTTTGGGATGAGCACTGGGTGTTGTATGGAAACCAATTTGTCAATAAATTTAAGAAAAAAAAAAAAAAAAGAAATTATAAAAAAAAAAAAAAAAAAAAAAAAAATAAAAGCCAAAAAAAAAAAATAAATAAAAAAAAAAATAAAATAAAATCTATGGCAGAAAAGAACAATTAACACATAAAGTGTTCTTTCAGATTCAAGAGAATTGGTATTCTGCCCATGACATGTTGTTTACTCCAAAATAAATTTAAAAAGAATTGACTGATTTGGACCAAATTTATAACCAAAGGGCATTGCCTTGAAAGAATACCTGAAATGTGATGTGGGGGTCAATCAGTCATCTTGAAAAGAAATAGTAACTCAAGCTTCTCAAACAAACTTATCTTCAATTGAGATTTTATCTTATTGGTAGTTGTCCTGGATGGAGTTCTAGTTGACAGGAGCAGTGGTTTAGGTCCACTCTGTTCTTCTGTTGATAACATTTGCTTTTCATTTGGGTGAAATAAAGTCTTCTGTGTCCCTTTAAGTAATCAGTGCTTGATATTAAGTGAATTGTACTAGATTTATTCAGAAGTAAGTCAGGAGAGCTTGTATTTCACAGAAGGGATGTAGACAGTTAATATTTCTCCATGCTGAAAACTGCAACCAAGGCATAAGCTGTTATTTATGGTAACAAACAATTACCCATCACAATAGAACTAAAAACAGAAATCTGAAAAAAAAAAAAAAAAAAAAAAAAAAAAAAAAAAAAAAAAAAAAAAAAACAAAAATGAAGAATAAGTCATTAAGGAGAAAGCCTTCCTGGAGTTTTAGAGGGCACATTAAAATGAGAAAAGGCTGAATTCAGGAGGAAAATGTAAAAAATATATCTGTATACATCTAATAATATGGCTTCAAATATATAAAACAAAACATCTGAAGAACTTCAGGGAGGGAAAATAAAGCTGCAATGATACAGCTTGATTGTAACACATCTCTGCCAATAAATAAGAGATCAAAAAAGATTAAAAATTCATCATTCATTTATCCTCATCTCCTAAATACTCAATTATAAGTTATGTATGTCCTTCAGTATATGTAAAATATATGGTTTTCTGTCTGTGTGCAGTTATTATTAAATTATTTGATAAAGAATTATGTGTACTTCCATTTCCAGAATTATGATAGGCTAGCTTATTCAGACCAATCTTCGTATACAAGTCAACTAAACGTTTAAATAGAGCTGATAGTTCAGTAAAGGATTGCCAGTCCAGCATCCAATTTAAAGTCAGAATACAAAAGCATTCTGGGAGTTTTGCCTGAAATCTGAGTAACTTGATCATTGTTTTATAATACCTAATGGGGACCATGAGACAGAAATCAAAGCCCCTAGGTGTGGACTCTCTAGGAACTTTGTTCTTATAAATCTGGGAACTAAAAGAGCTGTACCCCTAGAATAAGTGAAAGTCAGAAATAAACCTACCCCAGGATCACCTCCATCCCTACCATGCCAGAAATCTACAATGGGTCTGTTGGACAAAAAGGAAATATCCCTGAAGAACCATAATTGCAAGTTGTGCTCCCTGGGTTTGCAAACCTAAATTTACATCATCTTTGTGATTCACAATACCCCTATATTACAAATTTAAATTGGTCCCAGAGCAGACACCTGGCAGAAGCAAATGCAGGACCCTCTTGAAGAAATGCACTCTCATCCCAGGCCTCAAAGAATTCCCAGCTGGCATTTTCCAAGGAGAATAAGCTCACAATGAAACAATAGCTCATGAGGGAAAAGGCACTATGAGTAAAAACCCACAGAATCCACAGGGAACAAATAATTACCATCCCTAAACTAAAAACTGTACTTTTCTCTGAAATTCTTTCCAAGAACAACAACAAAAAAAAATTAGATGGCTGGATTCAGATTTGTGAAGAGTCAAAGAGAAGTTACCAAACAGGCTCACTTAGCATACTCCATTTGCAATCAGTATTGACATTTGGGGGTTTTGTTTTTCTTCTTTTGGCAGCAAATAGAAAAGAATATGCCATGGAAATCAAAGTGCCAGTTAACTGAAACGACAAGCGTATCTCAATTTTCTTCAGACAAGTTGTTGACTCTTAAATTTTTTGTCATCATATATAAGTTACTTTTCAGGGATGAGTGAAATATCTAATAAATACATAGAAATCTGTAGTGAGGATATTAGGAGAGGTTAAAAACCAAAACAAAATGTGATCAAGTGAAATACACAAATAGTAAAAATATATAATAAAAATCATAAAAATACAACACTTTCCTTTGCAGATCCATTTTAGTAGCATTTTAAGGTTTCAAACTCTTGTGCTATGGCTTAGATGTCTCCTAGGCCATTACTGATAGAATGCTGTGGTCCTAACATAAATGGTTATTCTTACATTGTTTGTCAGAACTCCTGAAGTGATTATGTTCAATGCCTTGTTTCAGAAAAGAAGGTCCAGCCAAAAACACAATTCCTTCCTCCTTTTTTCCCCTCTTTCTCCTTCCTAATTCAGTTTAGTTCAGTTCAACAAACTCAGTTTGAAAGCCTTTCATATACCAAACAATATAACACAAGTTATATTTAAACTTTTCTTGTTTTTTGCCAGCTAATGGTCAGGTGGGAAAAAATAACATCATTTCTTAGATCGTCAAATTTGGATTTCTTTTCCTAAATTTAAGTGGTTTATCTAACTATGGCTTTGTGTCTGGTGTTCACCATTGTTTTGGAGACAATCCCTCTATGACCATAAGTTACTGTTGCTCTCTTATTTATGCATCTTGTTTTTGCTATTGGTCAATGTAAATGTCTACATAAGAAAGGAAGCTTGGGACAATGTATAAAAGCAATGGAGTAGATTTCTGTTAGGGCTGAGAATCTTTCTGCTGCAAGGGAGGAAAACCTCAAACTCAGTCTCAACAGGATATATATTGGCCTAAATAACTAATACATCTAGGAGTTAGGTGGATGTAATTAGAACTTGAATCAGCAGATCTCACGTCTCTCTAATTTGTTTTTTTCTTTGTCCACATGTGAGTGCTGCCCCATGCAGTAGAAAAAAATGGACCCCAGAATTGCCAAATAACATCATTCTTGGCAGACAGATCTCCGAAGTAAAAAAAAATCCTTCTCCCAAGAATACATCAAAAGTTATGTAGTTAGTGTGTATTAACCCAACTTGGACCATATGTCTTTCTCTGCTCATCACTATGGCTTTGATTGGCCAGACATAGGCATATGCCCATTCCAGAAATGAGCAGTAAGATAAGTCCTATATGAACCAAAGAAAGAGAAAGTGAAAGAAAAGTGATTCCCCTAAAGGAAGAGACTAGCCCTGCCCCAGAAGAAGAGAGGCTGACTGTTAAAAATCATCAATATTTATACCAATTATAATCTAGTTCATTTCATATGGACTCTTCAGCTGCCAAGATTTAATATCTGGAAGAGATACTATATTATACAGTAAATAATTAGTTCATTTGGACATACTTACCACTTGAATTAGTAAATCAGCATGTGTTTTATAACAACGAACTTATAACTATCTTTATCACTTTGACTTCTGCAGAATTCACAAGATGAATTTCTCTAACTAATTGGAAATTCTCTTTGTGAAAAATGTGCTATAGATAGCCATCAGATTACAAAGCAGGATAATTCCTTACACCTACTTCAGAGCTGTCCTAGGAAAAAGTAAGCAAACAACATTCGTTACATTTTTTTCATGTTTAGTCATTTCTGAGAGAGTCAGAGTGAAAGTGGGGAGGGGGAGAGAGAGGGAGACACAGAATCTGAAGCAGGCTTCAGGTTCTGAGCTCTCAGCACAGCGCCCAACAAGGGGCTCGAACCTACTAACCTTAAGATCATGACCTGAGCTGAAGTCAGATGCTCAACCAATTGAGTCACCCAGGTGTCCCTCCTTACATTTTTATAAGTGAACAGTAAGAACAATTTTACATCACAAGAGAATGAAGGAAAATGTGCCAGATTACTATCTGTTTAGGTGAGGAGGCAGGCCCTAATATCACAGTACATTTAAATAACATAGGTCACATTTTGTATATCATGAGACTAGCATTAAACAGAAGAAAATCTTGTGGACCCCTGTGTACAATTTCCCCCAGACTATGTTTTTGTTTTTTGGGTTTCCCCCACCTTTCTTCAAGAACTTTGTGCTCTGGCCGTGGTGCTGAATGTTTGAGGGCCACACTTTGGGCAGCCTGAGCAGACTTGAAGAATGCAGGTTCATATTATAGATTCAGAGCCACAGCGGATACTTACTTTTTGAAGGGAAGAAGTATTACATTCTCTGACTTTGTTAAAGAAAAGGAGGAGTTGTGACAAAGGATAAGGCAGAGACTTTAGCCCAAAGGAATATTACATTACTAACTCAATTAGAGAACATTTATCATTGTCTTCCTGTAAACCTATGATTAATACTTCTTACTTAGTACCTCACAGAATCATGAATTAGTTTGGAGAAAAAATTAATTCTAGGAACTACATGCATTAGTGATAAACAAGACTCTCACTACCTTGATGAGTCAAATAATAATAATAATTTCTTTACTAGGATATAAATTCCATGAGGGCAATGTTTTGTTTTTGTTGGCTTTTTTGTTTCTTTTGTGTTCCCCTATTATATCCCTAGAGTGTCAAACTGCACCTCACACACAGCACTAAAAATTTCTTTTTATTTATTTATTTATTTTTAATTTTTTTAACGTTTATTTATTTTTGAGACAGAGACAGAGCATGAACGGGGGAGGGTCAGAGAGAGAGGGAGACACAGAATCTGAAACAGGCTCCAGGCTCTGAGCTGTCAGCATAGAGCCCGGTGTGGGGCTCGAACTCACGGACTGCGAGATCATGACCTGAGCCGAAGTCGGCCGCTTAACCGACTGAGCCACCCAGGCGCCCCTAAAAATTTCTTTTTAAATTAAAAAAAACATTTCTTCAACCTTTTCTCTCTGATATTCAACAATTTACTATCCTGCCTCATTTACTTTATGTGTAAACTGTAGCTGGACCATCACAAGATATGTGATGATTAAGTGACCTAAACCACATGAAGTATGTTAGAGTCTCATGAAATTGTCACTAAAGAATGACTTATCATTCAATAAAACAAAAAAAGAGAAGTTACTCAAATATGAAATACATTTCCAAGATCAAGACCTCTCAAAATAGGTACACCTGGGTGGCTCTGACTCTTGATTTAAGTTCAGGTCATGATTTCACAGTGGTTTATGAGATCAAGCCCTGCATCAGGCTCTGTGCTGACATTATGAAGCTTGCTTGGGATTCTCTCTGTGCACCTCTCTCTCCTTCTGAAAATAAAAAAGCAAACATAAAAAAGACTTCTTTAAATAAAAATATCTTTCTTAATATTTAGAGTTTTTAATTCATTCAGAGTCCCAAATTCCAAAAGATGAAAACATCAATGCTAACATCATTAACATTATGAAACTGACTGCTAAGCCCATTCAGTCAACCCTACTCTAAAGGTATTGAGGGAAAAACATGGGTCTCAACTTTTATACATATATTCACCATAACCTGCACTATGAGGCAATAGGAACAATACCTTAGAGAAAATTTAAAATAAATTTTGAGAGCTACCAGCTAAGACAGAAATACCTGAAATAATTCACCTAGATATTAAACAGCGTAAAAACCATGGAAAGAATAGTAAGAATGATGCCAGAAGAAATCATGGTGTTAAATTAAATGTTAGTTAAAATCATTTTCATGGAAAAATGTTGGTAACAAAAATTTTTGGTATATTCAACACATATTTATCCATGCCTGAATGACTACATCCAAAAATAATAATCTGTTAATGTGGTTTCATGTAACATGAAAAATTATATATATTTTATATCTGTAAGATTTTTTAAAATGTTTATTTTTGAGAGAGCAAGAGACAGAACACAAGTAGAGGAGAGACAGAGAGAGAGGAAGTCACAGAATCAAGGCAGGCTCCAGGCTCTGAGCTGTCAGCATAGAACCCGACATGGGGCTCGAACCCATGAATTGTGAGATCATGATCTGAGCCGAAGTCAGATGCTTAACTGACTGAGCCACCCAGGTGCCCCTGTAAGATCTATTTTGAAATTTAGTTACTGCTTAAAGGAAATTTCCATCTATAATGTTACCAAATTATTCAGCAGTTCTAGATTTAGTATATTTTAATTCACTTGAAAATACATTAGTTATATTTTTCTATTATAAGAAAGACACTATGTTTAAGCTCTACTTTATATAGAGTAACAGGAAGTTTTACACACACACACACACACACACACACACACACACACGACCCATACACTTTTTATCCACCCTCCACCACCCTTTCATAACTGTAGTACCATAGCAACACCATGGAATTGTTACTGGTATAACCACAGACCCTTTTCATATTTTACCAGTTACACAGCCTTTCACGCACGCGCACGCACGTGTGTGTGTGTGTGTGTGTGTGTGTGTAGTTCTATACAATTTTAATAAATGTATAGCTTTAGGAACTACTAGCACAATCAAGATTTATTACGTTATAATTTTAAAGCCACTCATATACCCCCTCTAAAGCTCTATCCTCTAGAAACCACTAATCTGTTTTCCATCCCTATAACTAAATTATTTCAAGAATATTATATACATTAGTTCATACACTATGTAAACTTTTATGATTGACTTTTTTCAGTCAATATAATTATATGACAATCCCAAATTATGTGTGTAATAGGAGCTGTTATTCTATTGTTAAGCAATATTCTATTTCATGGTATAAATATGCCATCATTTGTGTAACCATTCTCTCAAAGAAATTTGGGTTGTTTCAGGTTTTTGGTCTATTACAAATAAAGTTGGTAAGAACATTCATGCACAAGTTTTATGAGAGTGTAAATATTAGTTTTTTGTTTAAAGACTTTTTTTAAAGAATAATTTTAGATTCAAAGCAAAATTCAGCAGAAAGTACAAGATCTTCCTTATAGTCCCTACCTTCACAAATGTATATTCTCCTCCATTACTGACATTTTCCATTAGCAAGAGACATTTCTAACAATTGATAAACCTACACTGATACATCATAATAACCTAAAGTCTATAGTTTACATTATGGCTCACTCTTGGTGTTGTAAATTCTATGGGTTTGGACAAATGTAGAAATGACATATATACATCATTATATTTTCACTGCCTTAAAATCCTCTATTTTCCACCTATTCATTCCTCTCCACCAACCCCAGAAAATCACTGATCTTTTTACTGTCTCCTTGGTTTTTGCCTTTTCCAGAATGTTATATAGTTGAAATCATACAGCATGTAGCCTTTTCAGATTGGCTTCTTTCACTTAGTAACATACAGTTAAGTTTCCTCTATGTCTTTTCATAGCTTAATACCATACTTCCTTTTAGCCCCAAATAACATTTTACTATCTGGGAGTACCATGGTTTACTTATCCCTTCACCTACTGAAGGACAATTTGGTGGCTTCCAAGTTTCAGCAATTATGAATAAAGCTGCTATAAACATCAATGTGCAGGTTCTTGTGTGGACATAAGTTTGTATCCAGTGTCATTGCTGGTTCATATGGTAAGAGTATGTTTTGTTTTTTTAAGAAACCACCAAACTGTCTTCCAAAGTGTCTGTATCATTTTGCATTCACATCAGCAATAAATGAGAATTCCTGTTGCTCCACATCCTTGCCAGCATTTGGTAGTGTAACCCCAGATTTTGGCCATTGTAATGGGTGTGCAGTGAATGGTATCCCACTGTTTAAATTTTATTTCTCTGATGACATATGGTAGTGACCATCTTTGCATATGCTTATTTGACATCTGTATAATCTTTTTTAGTGAGGTATCAGTTAAGGTCTTTGGTTGATTTTTAAATCAAGTTGTTTGTTTTCTTATGGTTGAATTTCAAGAACTTTTTTTATATTTTGGCTAACAGTCCTTTACCAGATGTGCCTTTTAAAAATATTTCCTCCCAGTCTGTGGCTTGTCTGCTTATTCTCTTGACATTGTCTTTTGCAGAGCACAAGTTTTTAATTTTACTGAAATGCAGCTTATCAATTATTTCTTTCATGGATGGTGTTTCAGTGCTGTATCTAAAAGGTCATTGCCATCCATAAGTTCATTTAGGTTTTCTATGCTGTTTTCTAGGAGTTTCATCATTCTGCGTTTTGCATTTAGTCTTAGTGTGTATTTTGAGATAGTTATTGTGAAAGGTTCTGTATCTACACTGATTTTTTTTTATCTGGATGTCTAGTTGTTTTAGAACCATTTGTTATAAAGACTGTCCTTGCTCTATTGTATTGCCTTTGCTCCTTTGTAAAAGATCAGCTGATTGTATTTATGTGGGTCTATTTCTGGGTTCTATTCTGTCCATTGATCTCTTTATCTATTCTTTCACTAATACCAGAACGTTTTGATTACTGTAGCTTTATCGTAAAGCTATAAAGGTAGTATCAGCCCTTCAGCTTTATTCTTCTCCTCAGTATTGTGTTGGCCTTCCTGGGTCTTTTGCTTCTCCACTTAAACTTTATAATAAGTTTCCATATCCACAAAATAACTTGCTAGGATTTGGATTGGGATTGCATTGAAACTTGGATCAAATTGAGAAAATCTGACAATACTCTCAGTCCTCCCATCCATGAATATACAATATCTGCCCATTTATTTGGGTCTTCTTTAATTTCATTCATCAAAATTTTTAAATGTTCTCCATATACAAGCTGTACATGTTTTGTTAGATTTATACCTACATTTCATTTATGGGGGGGTGCTAATGTAAATGGTATTGTATTTTCAATTTCAAATTCCAGTTGTTTGTGGCTATTGGCTAAACATCACTTTTCATTTCTCAAAGATAAATACCCCAGATTAAAATACTGGGCTGTATGAAAAGTGCATTTTTAGTTTTAAAAGAAAATCCCAAACTAATCTCCACCCTGGTTGTTCCATTTTACATTCCCACTAACAATGAGATCCAGTTTTTCTACATCCTTACTAGTTTTGATATTTAATTTTTTTTTTATTTTAGCCATTGTGATAGATGTGTAACAATATACTGTTGTTCTTTAAATTTGCATTTGTCTAATGGACAATTATGTTGAGTACCTTTCATGTGCTTATTGGAAATATGTATATCTTCTTTGATTAAAAGTCTAGTCATATCATTAACCCACATTATATATTATTGGGCTGTTTTTTTTTTTTTTAAATTTTTTTTTTTTCAACGTTTATTTATTTTGGGGACAGAGAGAGACAGAGCATGAACGGGGGAAGGGCAGAGAGAGAGGGAGACACAGAATCGGAAACAGGCTCCAGGCTCTGAGCCATCAGCCCAGAACCTGACGCGGGGCTCGAACTCACGGACCGCAAGATCGTGACCTGGCTGAAGTCGGATGCTTAACCAACTGCGCCACCCAGGCGCCCCGGGCTGTTTTTTAATTGTTGTGTTTTGAGAGTCATTTATGTATTCCAGATACAAGATTTTTGTCAGATATGTGCTTTGCAAACACTTTCTCCAAGTCTGTAGCTTCTCTTTTTATTCCCTAGACAGGGTTTTCGCAGAGAAGAAATTTTTAGAGAGGTTTAATACATCAATTTTCCTTTTATGGACCATGCCTATATTTGCATTATTACCTATATAACTATTTAGGACATATAGTGTGTACGTATAGTGGCGTTCACTGGTAGGTTGTTTAGAGTGCCATGATGGGCAGATAATTTTTTGGAAAGCCTTAATTAAATGTCCGTAGTAGTCATGCAACTAAGTTTTTTTGTTTCTTGAGTCAATTTCTGACAGATACATTTTTCACAGAAATTAAATCTTGTCCTCCAAATTGTCAGAGAATTTGATGAGGTTATTAGTTCAATCTTCTAGTTTTCTTTTTATTTATGCTGTATTATTAAAAGTTTTGTATGTTTGTGCTTTCTCTTTTTACAGTTCACTTTGCCAGACTTCTATCATTTCATTAATCTTTTAAAAAACTTTAGTATTTTACATGCTTCTTTCATATTTCATTAATTTTTGCTCTCATATTTATTATATCCTTTCTCCTATTTGAGGATTTGTTCTATTCTTTCCACCTTTTTAAGTAACTAATGCTTAACCTTCCTTCTTTTGACCATAAAAATGTAAGGCTACATATTTCCTTTGAAACATTCTGTTGACTTCCAGAGGGATGTGTGTGTGTGTGTGTGTGTGTGTGTGTGTGTGTTAAACTAGTAGACTATAGTTTCTGGAAGTTGTCTTAGGTTTGCAGATAAATTGAACACATAGTACAGAGAATTCCCATATATTCCCTTTCCCCCAACAAAGTTTCTATTATTAATATCTTGCATTAGATAACATACATTTGTTACAACTTATGAGCCAATATTAATATATAATTTTTAGCTGATGCTCATAGTTTACATTAGGTTTTAAATCCTACCAGATTCTTCTCTCAAAGAAAACCCTAATCTCCAAGGCTGTGGAATTCACCAGAGTGCAATTCTGAAACATATTCCCATTTGGGGAAGGAAATTCTGCCCAGCCATAGCATTTGTTTCATATAAGAGAAAAAATTTTTAAACCCCAAATCATTTGTCAAGGAAACAGACTGGGAACACTGTAGTTAGAGAAAGGATTAGAGGGCATGGGAAAGTACAGAAACACTTGTGAATACAGTGCCCCCAAGTCTGAGAATCATAAGACCAAAAATGCTCCTCCCATACACCCTACCCACACTTCAAAAAACCTCTAGTATAACTGAATCACAGCTAAAATTGATTATCTCTTTGGAGAAGTAAAAAGAGAAGCCTCAAAACCAAGAGAAGAAACAACAGCAAGGAAATAGAAAGAATTTAAAGCTTCTGTTACCTATAGCGACAACAAACATTAAACACAATCTAATTTCTATTACAAGATACCACATGTCCCTCTTAAAAAAAAATCACAAGCCATGCCAAAAGAGCAAGAAAAAAGATCCATTCTGAAGAGACAAAATAAACATCAGAATTAGATTTAGATATGACACAGATGTTGGAATTATCAGACAGAGAATTTAAATAGCTATGATTATATGTTAAGAGTTCTAGTGGAAAAGTAGACATCATGCAAGGCCAGATGTGTTATGTTACCAGAGAAATGGAAGGTCTAAGAAAGAATCAAAATGATATGCTAAAAATAAATTTAACAAAAACATAGTAGAAATAAAGAATGTCTTTGACAGGATCATCTCAGTAGACTCAATAGAGCTAAGAATAGATCAGCAGCATCTTTCCAAACTAAAATGCATGGAGTAAAAAAAAAAAGTAAAACAAACAAACAAACAAACAAACACAGAAAAGAACATCTAAGAACTATGAGACAGTATCAAAGATATAATATACACATAATTAGAATACTGAAAGGAGAAGAAAAAGAGAATAGGGCAAAAGAAATATTTGAAGTAATAATGTCCACAAACTTTCCAAAATTAATGACAGACAGCAACCTGTAAATTCAAGGAGATATAGAACACCAAAGAGACAAATATTGAGAAAGAAAAACACCTATGGATGTCATATTTAAACTGCAGAAGACTAAATTATAAAAAAGAGTATTTTGAAGGAAGCCAGAGAGAGAGAAGGAAATACCCTATGAAGCCAAATACATGACAAAAGTGTCACAGGGATGGGAGGGAGAAATTAAGATTACACTCTTCTAAAATCCTATACCACACCTGAACAGTATAATGGTATCTAAAAGTGAATATAGATTAAAAAATCTATATTGTAAACCTGAGGGAAACCACTAAAAATATTTTTTAAATATGACCAAGAGAGAAAATAAAAACTGCTTCATATAAAAGGCTCAATAAAAAAGAGAAGGCAGAAAATAAAAGAATGAAAGGAAGAAAGGGCATGAATAAAAAGTAGCTACGCATATGTAACAATTTAAACCACCATCAGCAATAGTCATTTAAAATGTGTATTTCTTAAATACACCAGTTAAAAGACAGAGATTGTCATATTAGTTAATAAAGAAAAAAATCCAATTTTATGCCATCTACAAGAAACTCCCATTAAATACGAAGATTCAGCTTAAAGGTAAAGGAATGGGGAGGGCCTGGGTGGCTCAGTTGGTTAAGCGTCCGTCTTGATTTAAGCTCAGGCCATGATCTCACAGGTTTGTGGGATCAAGCCCCGTGCTGACAGCACAGAGCCTGCCTGGGATTATCTCTCTCCGCCCCTCCCCTGCTTACACACTCTCTCTCAAAATAAATAAATAAACACTTAAAAGAAGTAAAGGAATGAGAAATATATACTATGCTAATAATAAAAGAAAGATGAAGTAGCTATGTTAAATTCAAAGTATACTTCTAAAAAGGAAAATTATCAGGAATAAGACTATTATATAATGACAAAGGAGGCAATGCTCTAAGAAGACATAACAATCCTAAACATTCATGTATCTAACAATAAAGTGATAAAACATGTGAGACAAAACATGATATAACTGAAAGGAGATATATAAAGAAATCCACTATTAGAGCTGGAGATTTCAATATCCTTTTGTCAGTAACTGATAAATTAAGCAGAAGACCAGTAAGGATATAGATGATTTGAACACTATCAATGAACTTGACCTAGTTGACAGTTACAGAATATTCTATCTGACAGCAGCAGAAAACACATTTTTCTCATGAATGCATAAAACTTTTGCCAATGAAGATCACTTTCTGGCCCATAAAACTTACATTACAAATTTTAAAAATAAAAATCATATAAAGTATGTTCTTACACCATATAGAAATAAACTATAAGTAAACAAAAGAGCTGGAAAATTCCAAAATATTTGGAAATCAAACAACACACTTGTAAATAACTCATGTGCCTGATAGGAAGTCTTGAGTAAAGTTTTAAAATATTTTGAATTAAATAAAGATGAAAACACAACTTACCAAAATTTGTGGCATGCAACTATAGCAGTACTTAGAGGGAAATTAGTAACATTAAAAACATCCCTCTAAGCACTACAGGAAGAAAAGCCAAACATTAATTAAGCTAAGCTTCTACATTAAGAATATAGGGAAGGAAGAAAATTTAAGAAAGTACATAATAAAACTTAGAATTGAGTACATGAAAAAAAATAGAGAAAAATCAATAAAACCAAAAGCTGGATCTTTTGGAAGATATAAATGGATAAATAATAAAATTGATAAAATCTGGCCAGGACATCAATGAAAAAAAAAATGACACAAATTAGCAATATCTGAATTGAAAGAAGGCTCATCACTGCTGATTCCATGGACATTAAAAAGAGTAATAAGGGAATATTATGAACACTTTTATATCCACATATTTGATAGAATAAATAGACCAAACCTTTGAAGAACACAAACTACAAACACTTTTCAAGGATAAATAAACTTAATATCTCTACATCTACTAAAGGAATTTAATTACCAGTTATGAAACTCTCCAAAAAGAAAATACTAGTTCAAGATGGCTTCACTAGTGAATTCCATATTACAGTTAATAAAGAAAAAAAAACAATTTTACACAATTTATTTAAAAAAAATAAATGCTGACAAATACATTTCATGTGTTTCTAAAATGTGTTCCCACATATTCTAACATCATAATCAGATAAAGTCATTTCAAAAAATGGAAATTACCCACATGTCTCCATGAAGACAAATGAAAAATCCCTTAACAAATACTAACAAATAGGATCCAGCAATATACAAAAACAATACAGTAAGTCCAAGTGTGGTTCATTCGAGGAATGCAAGGCTGCTTCAACATTCATAAGTTATTCAATGCAGTATAACACAATAACACACTGAATAAGAAAAATGATTACATCTACAGATGCAGAAAGCACATTTGACAAAATTCAACACCTGTTCATGATTAAAAAAAATTCTCAACAAACTAGGAATTGCAGGGAACATTCTGAACTTAAGGGGTATATATAAAACATCTGCAGCTATTATCACATGTAATGGCGGGAGACTGAATGCTTTCCCCCTAATGTGTTCCCTAAGACTGGGAACAAGACAAAGATGGTCCTCTCTAACCGCTCCCATTCAAACATCATACTAGAAGTCCTACCAGTTCTATAGTACAAGGGAAGGAAATAAGAGGTATACAGCTGAAAAGGAAGAGACAAAACTGTCTGTACTCACAGAAAACGTTATTGTCTACATAGAAAATCCCGACAATTTACACAAAGAACCTCCCAGAACCAGTAAATGACTAGAGCAAGTTGGCAGCAGACAAGGCCCATACACAAAAGTTAATTCCGTTTCTGAATACCAGCAATCAATCACTGACGTTTAAAATGCAAAAACAAATGCTATTTATAACACAAAACATGAAATAAATTTGCAAATCACACATGTGAGAACATATTTGTATCCTGAATGCATAAAGAACTCTTACAACTTGATGCTAAAGAGATTAATGACCCAAATTTTAAAATGAGCAAAAGATCTAAATAGACATTTGTCTAAAGAAGGTATACAAATATCTAATACAGCATGCAAAGTGCTCAATATCATGAATCATCAGAGAACACAAATCAAAACAACAATGAGACACCACTTCATATTGACTCAGATGAGTATAATATAAAGATGGACAATAACAAGGGTTGACAAGCATGTAGAGAAACTGGAATCCTCATACACTGCCCCATGCATATAAAATGGGGAGTCACTTTGCAAAAGTTTGGCAATTCTTCATAAAGTGAAACACAGAGTTACCATATAACACAAGTAATTCAATTCATAGGTATATACCCAAGGGATTTAAAAAAACACAGGTCCACACAAAAACTTGTACACCAAAGTTTAGAGCAGCATTAGTCACATTAGCCAAAAAGTGGAAATAACCCAAATACCCATTAACTGATGAATGGATAAACAAAATGTTTTATAAAGTAGTATATAAATACAATGGAGTAATATTTGGCAATAAAAATAAGTGAATTATTAATATATGCTACAACATGGATGAATTTTGAAAACATTATGTATGTGTGAAATCCAATATAAGCATGTCTATAGAGACAGAAAGCAGATTAGTGGTTGTCTAAGACCTAAGTGAGGAAAATAGAGAGTGACTAGCAATGGTTACAGGGTTTCTTTTTGAGGTCACAAAAATCTTCTAAAATTGATTCTGGCAATGACTGCAAAACTGTGTAAAATACTACAAAACACAGAAATTGAGCTTCAAGTTGGTGAATTCTATATATCTTAATAAAAGTTTTTTTTTAAGTATTTAGGGAAGGGGCGCCTGGGTGGCTCAGTCGGTTGGGCGGCCGATTTCGGCTCAGGTCATGATCTCGCGGTCCATGAGTTCGAGCCCCACATCGGGCTCTGTGCTGACAGCTCAGAGCCTGGAGCCTGTTTCAGATTCTGTGTCTCCCTCTCTCTGACCCTCCCCCATTCATGCTCTGTCTTTCTCTGTCTCAAAAAAAATAAATAAACGTTAAAAAAATAAAAAAAAATAAAGTAGGGAAAAAATCTAACAAAATGGGCACACAAAATGTATGTAAAAATCACAAAACATGGACAAAAAATTAATCAAAGAATATATAAGTTAATGATGAGATATTTTGTTTTTATGATCTGGAAAACATGATATTATTAAGATATCAATTCTTCCTAGCTTAATCTACAAAATTAGAGTGATCCTGATTAAAGCCCAAGACTCTTTTTTGAGAAAATTGACAAACTGATTCTAAAATTTATATGGAAATTCGAAGGGTGTAAACTAACCTATACAATAATGAAAAACACAGTTGGAGGACTCACATTACCCAATATTGAGACTCTAATTAAGCTAACATAGTCTTGGCAGAAGATGAGACATATTGATGAATGGAATAGAATACAGACCAGAAGCAGAACCACACAAATATAGTAAACTATTTTTTGACAAGTGTGCAAAGAATAATTCAATGGATAAGGAATAGTTTTTTCAAAAATTGTACTAGGGCAATTGGTCAGCCATATGAAAAAAATAAAAAAGGAACCTAGACTCACACTTCACACTTTACGCAAAAATAAACTCAAAATGAATCTAAATTCTAAATGTAAAATGCCAAATGATAAAATTTGTAGAGGAAAACACAAGATAAAACCTGAGAGATCTTCGTTTTGGTGATGAGTTTTTTATATACAGCAACAAAACATAACCCATGAAAGAAAATATCAATAAGATAGATTTTATTGAAATTAAAACTTTTGCTCGATGCAAGACAATGCTAAGACAAGCCACAGTTTGTGAGAAATATTTGCAAAATACTTATCTGCTAAAGGACTTGTTCTACAATACACAGAGAACACTTAAAACTCAGTCATAAGAAAACAATTTAAAAATGGGCAAAAGACCTGAATGGATGCATCACCAAAAAACGATACACAGATAGCAAGTAGCATGTGAAAGATGCTTAACATCATTTGTCACTAAGGATGCACAAATTAAAATGAAATCGCTCTTAGAATGTATCTCTTACTCCTTAGAGACACACCTCTTGGAATGGCTAACATTGAGGGGAAAAGTTGATAGTACCAAACCTTGGTGAGAAAGTGAAGCAACAGGAATTCTCATTCATTGGTGGATAGAATGAAAAATGGAACAACCCCTTTGGAAGACAGTTTGACAGTTTCTATAAAACTAAACATGATTTTACCATATACTCCAGCAGTTGTACACTTAGGTTTTCATCCAACTGATTGAAAACATATGCCCGTGCAAAAACCTGCACACAATGTTTACCAAAGCTTATATGACCACAGTAATGCTAACAATAGGGGAAACTGGGTGTAGGCTGGATGGAGGTTCTTCCATATTCTTAAGCCTTTTCTGTAAATCTACTATTTTAAATTTATTAAAGTTTTAACAAAAAAATTTTTAAATAGCAAAATTATTAATTTAGAAAAAATTTATTCTTATACTTCTTAAATCTTGGCACCAGACAGACACAATTGGTTTTGAAGTGTGGAAAAAAAGTTGGGGCCAGCTCATTAGGAAGAAGCCTATATTTCTCACTGATATAAGCTTCTCTTCTAACATGTCCTTTGTACTTGTTCAAGTTACCTGCCAGTGAAAGATTTGTTTTGCTGTTGTTCAGGAATAAGTATAGCCACAAATTTGCCCACTAGATGTGATGTGTTGTTCAATAATTTATTTTTGCATATCTTAGGTCAGCCTGTCATTGCATCAACAAGCCTGGGAGGCTCCAGACTCACTACTATGAATATGATTCCAGCCCAATACAAACTAGGCTTTACAAAATATGAGAATGCATTCATGTAATAAACACATATAAAGTGCTTACTATTTGCCAAAATTTCTTCAACAATTTACATATACTAAATTATTAGAATCCTTATGAAATCTTTCTGGGGTAGGTGTTAATATTATCTACACGTTAGTATTAACTAAATACTAGTACATCCATTCTCTATTTAAATGTTACCTATATTTTTTAATAAAGGTTCATGGACACAGAAAGAGTTCAGTTCACTTGTCCAAGCGCAGGTAGTTTGCTTCCCAAATCCCTCTCCTTATCAGGCTGCTATGATACTCCTTAGTCTGAGGCAGTTCCTTTGCAAACTCAACCTTTTGCCTTGCTGTCTTTGAGCACTTTTTCTGGTGATAATGACTTTTCAGTGCCAGCAAATTTAAACTCCTGAAAATTAAGTTAGAAATGTATTGACTAACTTAGTAGAAGCCACATTATTAGAACTCACAACCTCAAGGAAATATAAATGGATCTAAATAAGCTTTTAAAAGACAGAACAAAGCAGCTGAAATAACCTAAAAGTTAAGGGTTGTCATGAAGGAGCATTCACTCACCAAGTCAGAGACACTCATAGGAATCTGAGAACAGCAGTCTCCAATATTTAGATGGTTTGTAAATAGCTAGATGGCTCCATGTGACATACTGAAATGATATTATAAATGATATGATACATTTTAAAGTATTAAGACAGGACTGCTTTATTGCCACTCAGTAACTACATTAGCTATTGTTTATTGATAAGTTCCTAACTTTCGTATTGTGAGTAGTAGGAGAGCAGGAGAGCAAAAAATCAATTAAACATCTGCTGTGATATTGTGATTCATAATAACAAATATATTTGTTTCTGGCACAGAGCTCCTAAAACCCTTGGAATTTCCTAAGTGTGGATAGTAATTAACGTGTCTTTTGTTATGTTAATGAGGTGACTTTTGGACATAACTTAAGGATGGAGGCTGGTTGCCAGGGGAGCCAACCACACACGTAATTAGGGTGTTGGAATTTTCAGTCCCACCCCCTGACCTCATGGGAGGAGAGAGGGGCTTTGCGTTCAACCAGCAATGGCCAGTTATCTAATCAATCTCATCTATGTAATGACTTTTCCATAAAAACCCAAAAGATCTGCCTTTATCAAAACATTGTAATTATGGGTTTTTACAATTTTTAGATAATGTGTTTTCCGTTTCATTTGCTGAAAAGATCTTCCTTTTAAAATTATACTGAAATCTGATTGTTTCATATTATTTACCTACTGCAATATGTGGAAGTATGTTAAGTTTAAAATTTTTTTTTCTCAACGTTTTTTTATTTATTTTTGGGACAGAGAGAGACAGAGCATGAACGGGGGAGGGGCAGAGAGAGAGGGAGACACAGAATCGGAAACAGGCTCCAGGCTCCGAGCCATCAGCCCAGAGCCTGACGCGGGGCTCGAACTCCCGGACCGCGAGATCGTGACCTGGCTGAAGTCGGATGCTTAACCGACTGCGCCACCCAGGCGCCCCAAGTTTTAAAATAATTTGAGAATGGTGATGGACTAGTCACTAACTAGCAGTTAGTGGTCATCTTTTACATATTTTTTCACTTTATTTTTAGAATAATTTTATTCATATGCATTTCAAATATACATCAGCGGAGCATATAACAGATACCTTTGTATGCAAAATCCAGCACATGGTAATATTTTGCCAGATTTGCTTCAGATCTTTTTTCTTTTTTAAGAAATCAAATAATCTTTCTTGTCATATCATCCCCAGAGCTTACTACAATCCTGACTGGGGCATGTCATTCCCTGCATGTTTTTATACTACTGACATATGCACATACTCATGAACAATGGGAATTGTTTTGTAGAATTTAGATTTTTGCATGCATGGTTTTGCACTTACTGTATCATTTACTATTTTATATTAACATTTTCAAATGTATCAACATTAATATTTAATTTTAAAATTAATTTTATCTACCCTATAATGTTCCATTATATAAATAAATCATAATCCACATTTCCATTCTTCAACAGACAGAAAATTAGGCTAATTCCTGTTTATTAAAATAAAAATCATTATTGAAAGGAATGTTTTTTAAAAATCGATGTACATGTTCCTTTGAATATGTAAGATTTTTCTATTTTTGTAACTACAACATTGTTAAAAATTGTTCTCCAAAATGAGTGCACTGATATATATTCTTACCAGAAATGCTCAAGTTTTTTATTGTGTGGCAGGAGATATGATGCTATTTACCAAGTCCCATTTCCTTTTCCTCCTGAGCATAAAACTTGACTCCATTTCCTATCTTCCTTGCAGTAAGGTGTTGCCAATGACCTGAGCCCTGGTGACATGTGAACAGAAGAGATGTGTAGTCCTTTAAAGTTGCTGTGACCAAGAAGTGAGACTTCCCATGGTCTCTTTCCCGTCTTCCAGCTGCACTGAGAGTTCTCTAAGGACTCTGAACAGAGCTGAGCTACAAGAAGAGAGGGATTGGGCTTCCTGAATGACCTCATCAGAGGCTGTATGACCAGGAACATATCCCCTGGACTGGGACATGAACAGTAAATGAACTTTCATTGTATTAAGCCACTGAGATTATAAATTTCTGATTCAACTGAGATAGCTACCCATTACCTATCACTGATACATTACATAAACATTTCCTTCCATCCTCACTTCCTTTTAAGTTATCTGACTTATAATATTTTATGTGTTTTAACTCTTATTAGGTAGTTATACAGATCTTAGCAGTGTGCCAAGTTGTATAAATCTGTACTAATCAGGTTAAGTAGTACTTCCCGGGTTTATTGGCATTTGTTTTTCTCCTTCTTAGACTTACCCATTCATCTCTTGTCCATTTTCTATCAGGCTATTAATTTTTCCTGTTGTTTTCAAGGACTACCTTCTTTATTTTGGCTGTTGCCAGAGTATACTGGCATCAGAGCACTTGTAAGAATTAATTTATCCCTTTGCATGCCACATGCAACTTCTTCCTATCTGCTCAACCATCTCTCTGTACATGGAGTCTCTTACTATGATTTCCTAATACCTCTCAATGAGTGTTTGTACATTCCCTAGGAACACAATCTGACATCTCTCTCTCTCTCCCTCCCTCCCTTTTCCTGTGTGTGTGTGTGTATGTGTGTGTGAAAGAGAGAGAAAGAGAGAGAGAGAGAGAGAAAGAGAGAGAGAGAGATCAATCAACTGATTGAGATTTACTAAGAGAGTGCACTGAAGAGAAACCTATAGGGAAATAAGGAAAACAGAAAAAAGAGAAAGAACATGTACAGGTAGCTGGCTCAGCTGAAGTCTAACTTCAGCCTAATCCCACTGGGAGCTTTAGAATGTGAGGGGCACCACAGGCTTGGCTAAACCTTGAGGCGAGAGGATAGAGCTTTTGCACCCTTCATTACTTGGTCATTGACTACCAGCCATCTTTTTCTGGAAGGAGTGTAACTTTTTAAGCATTGCTGGGTACATTGGCTCCCAGTGGCCAAGGGGAAGTTTTGAAAAGACATGGCAGCTGTCAACCATGAGCAGCAAATTCTCAAGAGTAGCTGGGAGATAAGTGTACTAGAAGGTAATGGAATCTTGATCAGGCATCAACAATATCTACAATAGTATGATACATTTTTGTGTCACTGTAAGACAGTAAGAATCAAGATAGAATGGAGCCAAGTGTCTGGTTTCTTTCTTTGGGCTTTGCTCTAAGTATTCAGAACTACCATACTTAAATGCATTTTTATTTTTATTTTTTTTTCAACGTTTTTTTATTATTTATTTTTGGGACAGAGAGAGCCAGAGCATGAACGGGGGAGGGGCAGAGAGAGAGGGAGACCCAGAATCGGAAACAGGCTCCAGGCTCTGAGCCATCAGCCCAGAGCCTGACGCGGGGCTCGAACTAACGGACCGCGAGATCGTGACCTGGCTGAAGTCGGACGCTTAACTGACTGCGCCACCCAGGCGCCCCCTTAAATGCATTTTTAAAAGACACATGTTTAAGAAAACATTCAAAGACAAATGTTTATTTAAACACTCTTGCATCTTGCATTTCCATTTCTCTATTTGGCTTTTACTGTATTTGATGCCCTGGATATATCTGGAACTACAGCTATGAAGTAGAAAGGACTCATAGCAACTCAAGAAGCAGCTGCTCCCTGGCTTCCTGCAAGGTCAAGGTAGGCCATACTGCAGGTCCACACCTTGGCCCAGGACTTTCCATACTGATCTTTGAATCACCAAAAAGAAGCCAGAGTCCTACTTTTTGGGCTTTTTCATCAGATGTGACAAAATCCTTACTCTGCAGAAAGAAGAGAGACATTCTGATATACAGAAGCCTGGAGCCAGACAGAGTGGGATATGAATGTGTTTCTATTAGATCTAAGTTCTGTGACTTGAGGCATTGGAAGTTACCAGCTGGGTGAAGTGCAGGAAATAGTTCTGATTGATATTCTGTCCTCCAAACTTTTTTTTAATGTTTACTCATTTTTGAGAGACAGAGCATGAGCGGGGAAGGGGCAGAGAGAGACACACACAGAATCTGAAGCAAATTCCAGGCTCTGAGCTGTCAGCACAGAGCCCGACACAGGGCTTGAACTCACAAACTGTGAGATCCTGACCTGAGCAGAAGTTGGACGCTCAACCGACTGAGCCACCCAGGTGCCGCTGTCCTCCAAACTTTTTAAAGCTGGACTTCAAAATATGAGTTCATCAGGTAAGTCTTTTGAGAACTAGCCTCTCTTCAAGAGATCACTAAAATATAGCACTCCTTTCTTCCTTTCAGCAACAAATAACAACTATGAGCATTCTCCCATCTGCCTGTGACTACAAAGTAAAAGTTTTTGTTTGCAAAAAAAAAGAAAAGGTTATAAGAAAAATAAAATGCCAAGTCTATACCTTCACACTCAGACAGAAAAAAAAACTATAAAAGTAAGCCATGTATTTGCTCATTTTCTTAATCAACCTGTATTATTCATATCCTCCTGAAATCCCTGAAACACCATGGTAGGCTTCCTTTGCACAAGCAATAATTTCTAATAGTCTCCACATAATGAGGACCAGAAGCCAATATTCCATGCATAAGTTCTGTGACATGAAATAGTGTTCATAAATTACTACACTGCTAATTAATACTAATTAAGTGCCAAAAGCATTTTAATTTTCAGGCATTTTTTTTCTGGGTTACATTTTCTTCGTTCTGTATTGTGAAACAAATTTGAATGAGCCCACTTTAGCTTCCTAATTTACACACTGCAGAAATCTCTCCATTGTTCTTAAATATAGTACACACTATTTACAGAAGAGGAAAATAATAAAGACACAAACTATACATTTTTGTTTAATCAATTTCACCTTAATTCTTTTGGCTTGTCATTTCACATCAAGATTCTTATATACCAGTTTAATGAACTCGAAGCCAGGTGAACTTTGAGCTGTGACTGGAGATAAAACTTAATGATTTTCTATTTCAGGAAAACCTTTACTTAGGGTAGGAGAGATTAGTGAGATATGCTTTTTTGAGGACATAAAGCTATAGCATAGAATTTATAAGAACAGAATCTAGAACCCAGCTTCCTAAATTCAAATTCCCACCACCACTGTATGATCTTAGAAAAGTACTTAGTACTTAGTCTCTCTGTGCCTCAGTTCTCTGCTTTTAAAATGGGATTAATCATAGCATCTAACTCATAAGGCTACCAAGAGGATTAATAAAAGTGAAACACTCAGAGTAGTGCCTAAAAAAGTTAATACTCAGTAAATGTTCTTTCCTCATTACTGTCTTTGTTAGATGCACTGCAGGCTCCCATTGGACCATCTGTGTTGGTTTTGTGACATTTTCCTTATGACAAAAATCATTGCTACCACTTCAAGATGAAGAGAGAACAGGTTAGCATAATTGTGCCATTTCCTCATTTTCTACCCAGCTCACAGGTCAGTGCATTCTGCCTTCTTTTTGTGGTTCTATTAAAACCTGCCTTCCTCTGAGGATCACTAATCTGTCCTCCATTTCTATAATCTTTTCATTTCAAGATTGTTATGTAAATGGAATCATAGAGTATGTAACCCTTTGAGATTAGCTTTTACATTCAGCATAATTCACTGAGCATCCATCCACACAATTGTGTGTATCAATGGTTTGTTTGTTTGTTTATTGCTGAGTAGTACCCCCATGCCATGTATGGACCACAGTTTGCTCAACTTTTCACCAACTGAAGAACATGTATGCTCTTTCCACTATGGGCCATTATGAACAAAGCTGCTATGAGTCTTTATGTCAACGTAAGTTTGAATTTCTGTGAGATAAATGTCCAACAATATAATGCTGGGTCATACAGTAAATACATGCTTAGTTTTGTAAGGAACAGCCATACTCTCTTCCAGGTTAGCCGTACAATTTTATATTTCTACCAGTGACATATGAGTGATCCTGTTTTTCTGCATCCTCACCAGCATTTGGTGTTATCACTATTTTTTTATTTTATCTTTTCTAATAGTATACACTGATACCTCATTGTGGTTTCAATTTGCATTCTCCAAATGGTTGATGATATCTTTTCATGTGTTTATTTGCCATCTGCACATTCTCTGGCAAAATGTTCAGGATTGTTTTTCTTTAAAATTGAGCTTTGAGAGTTCTTTATATACCCTCTATACTAGTCCTTTGTGAGATAGGTGGTTTGCAAATATTTTCTCCTGGTTTCTAGCTTGTCTCTCAATTCTCTGAAGAGGGTCTTTCAAAGAAGAGAAGTTTTTGGGGAGGGAAGATAAATTGATGAGATACAATTTATCTATATCTGATATACATCAGAAAATCCTAGACATCAAAAAACAAAAATTGGAAAAAATAGCATCCCATTATAATACATATTTTACCAAAAACTGCACAAAAACATGTTTCTGGTTAATTGAAGTCAAATGAATTCACATTATCTAAACATAGTTCAAGAAACAGAAATTAAGTTTAGTTTTGCTCATCTATTTTTAATAAAAGTGTAGTTAATACTTCCTGCTTTCCAACCACAGTTGGAATCCTAGAGAATTTTTTAGAGAAGAGAAGCTAGTGATTTGAAGAACACCCAACTTTATCAGATAGCCAACTTCATATACCGCAGCTGTGACATGACAGCCAGGATTTAAAGGGAAGCTATTCTTCATGCATCTCAGACTCGGGACAAGCAGGCAGGAAGGGCAGGCAAATTGGAGGTAAGACTAAAAAAGGAGTCACTCTCAAGACTTCTTAAAACTCCACGACTCCCTGAAGTTGGAATGTCCCCCACTTACATTGGTCAGAAATCCCCAAACTTGATTTGTGCTCAACCATGAAATAAAAACTTCCAATATTAACAGTCTTACAGACTTCTATACCACACTTCTACACCTGGCTAAACTCTTACATTTACCTTTAGATAGAACCCCTTTCTTCTGAGTGGGAGAAGAAATGAGTGGCAGAAGCATAACACCCAGATCCTGGAAGTAAAATATACTTTGTTAAGAGCAAAGGTTTAAAAATCAAGCTCTCTTTTTGAATCCTACTCCTGCCAGTCACTTGTTCTGTGTGCAGAGAATATTAACATATCTAAGGTTCTCACTTATAAAATGGGGATAATTATACTCACATGGTAGTAATGGGTTTTTTTTAAGTTTATTTATTTATTTTGAGAGAGAGATAAAGTATGAGTAGGGGAGGAGCAAAAAGAGACAGCAGAGAGCAAGAATCCCCAGTAGGCTTCATACCAGTGGAGCCCAGTGCGGGGCTTGAACCCAGAAACCATGAGATGGTGACCTGAGCCAAAGTCAGACACCTACCCAACTGAGCCACCTAGGCACCCCCTGATAGTGATGTTTTGATCCCTAAGTGATAAAATGCATGCAAAGGCCCTGGCATATTTTAAGGACTCATGAAATTATAGTTATTTTATTATAGCCAAGGTACCTATGCCCCATCAACAGGCGATCAGGAGTACATCACCTATTAACCCCACCTAAGGAATGAGCCAAATAGTGAGGGTGCCAAGATAATTTGCCTGCCTTCAAAATTTGGGTGCTCTTCTAAAACCAAGCTAGCCCTATCAGATTTGCAAGTTGAACTGTCATCCAAGAACATGGCTTGAAATACCTGCATAAATGGAAAATGGAAGAGAGAAGTTCAAGTAGTAAATATAATAAACAGAAGGTAGATAGACCATAATTCCATTTCTGGTTAACTTGAAAATGTGAAATTATCCTTATTTAGAGTTGGTCATAATAGCAGTTGCCACCCACAGTTTATGTCCAAGATGTTATTTCTATTTCCAAGTAAACAGGCCAAGAAAATATCCAAGAATATCATGATGAAAGCTTTTACACTATTCACAGAAATAATTTGAGGTTAATGGTCTCATACAATGGTCCCCATTAGACCAGTATCTCTGTGAGAAGATCAGCCACATTAAATTAGTTTAAGTGTTCAGGAGCATGGACTACTGTTTCAAGTTGGGTTCTACAAAAGCAGAGCCTAAGAAAGAGATTCAAGTACTCTCAGAAAAAGGGGAATACAAGAAGCAGAATGGGGCAGAAGGAGAAACTAAGCAAGGATGTGGTCTCAACTGGAGTTGAACTTTAGCCTGATCCCACAGAGATCACTGGAGTATGAACTGCACCATAGACTTGGGACCTTCTTTAAGCATGGGGCAAGCCTTTGGTACTCTGTGGCCATGGTTATTAGATGTGGGCTGTTCTCATATTGTGAGCAGAAGACACAGTTAGATGAATGATAATTCTCTGGAGAAGGAGGCAGTCTTAAGTTGATAGCTGTCAATACCCTTGACAAGTAGGGGTTGGTTGTTCCTGCCCCTAACAGGGGTCTGGACCAGTAAGGGAGGTAGGTATTCCTATCAGAACCAAAAAAACCCTTGTCCCTTATTAAGGGATGTATTGGCTTAATAGGAAGGCAAACATTAAAAAGGAGATACAGAATAAAAGTATCTAAATCATGCCAAAAACAATCTATGGTTATAGTCTTAAACTTTGGGAAGGGTTTATGGACATCTGAAAGACTGTGATAAATGTTAGAGCCCTGCTTTCAAGAAAATGCACAAGTGTGTCTATAAATATTCACATAGTTTCAGTGGTTCTTGGATCCCCTGATGATGCTTACTTACAGACTGAATTATAAATTTCTGCTTTGAACCACCTGATCTTGTACTGGCCTTGACACCAGCATTAGAATGGTGACCAGAGTCCTGAAGAATGAAGGAAGCCAGTGGAGAAGCAAGATACAGACCTGGGTTACCAGGACAATTGAAAGACAACAGTTGAAAGAAATCAGTCATAGCCCATAATGAGAAGTTCACCAGACTGGTTATCTCAAGAGACACATGGGATAGGAAAGTGATTTCAGGAGCAATAGTTTCTAGATCTTATCCCCTGCAATGTGTTTTTGCATAGCTGTCCACATTCTGCTCACACATAATGGGGACATTCCCACCTTTCTAGTAATAAGTGATAATGGCAGTTCTTAACAGCACTGCAAGCAGCCACTGCAGTGAGCACAAAGTGGAATTGTTGTCATATTCATTATACTTTGAGAGGTCTCTTTCATTACCCTGACTCTTCAGTATGTAAAAACAATGAAATCCAACAAAGTCCCCATGACTCATCTTCTTTCCATTTTTCCCAACAGATACTGCCAAAATTTTAGGAATGGACGCCACCCAGAGGCTACTCCAAAATCCAGTTCTTGGGGGGAGAGGGATGTTGAGGGACATAACTGAGGAGTAGGTGTTGAGTAGGATATGAAATGGATCATTGTTTTGAGATGTTTAGTGACAATTTCCTGTAGTTGTTCCAGTTAACAGATTTTTTTATTAACATATGACATAAATACATAAAGATGTACATATTATAAGCTCAGTGAATTTTCTCTAACTCAGCATACCTGTGTGTAACTGCTCCAGAATCGAGAAACAGAATTTTACCTGCCACCCTAAGCCCTGTTTTGTGGTCACGGTTATATCTGATAACCTTTTTGAAGTAGGGTACAGCTGACCTAGAGTTAATTCCACAGAAGGTATTCTTGTTGTAACTAATTCATTCTGACTCTACCCTACTATCTCTGAAAGCCTTTCCTGATAGCTATCCTTCAATCTGAGTGATGTATGAGTCTCACAATGATACCTCATGATAAGAAGTTTCTCACCTTCACTTCCAATTAATTCTTTGTTATTTTAGCTTCTCAGCATCTGGATCTCTGGCCACTAAAATGTCCTTCGTGAGAAACAACAAGGACACATTTCATCCTGACCTCTATTTTAAGGATCAGTTAAGAGGTAGGAAGCAATATATCTACAAACAGGATGGGAAGTACTGATCACACACTGATATCCACACACTTGGACAGGCAAAGTGCAAATCTAGGAAATATTACAGTGACTTAGGCAAGAAAACAAGCTGAGATGTTCATTGAATCTTCTCCAATGATTTAGAATCTAAGAGTAGATGTTCTTTCATTGCTGTGAAATGTAATGACAGGCAGGGCTTCAGATAACCATCCCCTAATCCGGATGCTTATCTAAACCAAACCTGCCTGCCTAGAATCCTTTGACTTTCAAAAATAGAGCCTGGATTCATGGGGAGCCCTGTTTCCCAGGCAATTTGGGGCAGTTCCTGTGTTTAGTAAGGAATACTTTTCAAGAAAAGACATAATTTCCTCCCCCCCTTTCCTCCAGGTTAAGCCCAGACCGTGAAGACAAACGTAGGGCAAAGTTTAACAAATAAAGATTATATAAGCAATAGCCAGGAGGGGTGTTGCAGAAGGGTAGAAGTAGAAAATCCGGGATTTGTGACTGTTCTATTTTTAAATACAACTCTTTCTCCATCTTATACCTATATGACTAGCCATTAAATTTTTCTTCTCTTTTTTTTCCTTTTATTATTTTAATGACCTGGGATACTTCCAATAGCTGAAGGATAGAAAGTATTTTTACATAGCAGGATTGGCTTCAGCAAATCTGTAAAAAGATAGGAATTTAAGCTCAGAACCTGATTACTTTCTTTCTCAGAGACAATGGCTGCCCCTGCCAATACCCCCTCCCAATACCCATACATTTCTTCTAATTCATTCCTGTCTTCATTTATTCATTTAAAGATTAACTGAATACCTAATTTGTGCCATAACCTGAGTGTCTTTATGTCATTTAGTATATTCCTTTAAGGAATTAGGGAAATATTTGTTAAATTCACTCTCCCAAGGCAAAAGATCTCAAAAGTGTCACATAGTGTTCCATAGAAAGCAAATCCTTAAGGTCACAAAATGGTTCTATGACATAAGCCAATCAGAGCCCAGCACTATTAGTGAAGGAAACTGTCTTGGGTCCCAGCTTAAGTCTTAGAATCCTTTAAACCACTAAGGAGTGGATTCCCTACTCAGTCTATTTATAAGGTTAGTCCCATTTAAGAGAGAATGTCAACATAAACAAATTGGAACCGGAAACCTGAGTTCAAGTCTCTGACCTCAGTCTCTTTTCTCTAATTTTCCACAAGGCAGCCACAATGCGATCTACCATCTACACATTGATATGGATTTTGTCCTGAAAATCTAGTCATGACAATCACTACTTAAAAACCTCCCTTGAGAGAGTTAAAAGGTCAACTGAAGCTTGCTTACTAAATATTTGAAGAATGTATTTGAGCAAAAATCAATTTGAATCTGGAAGTGCCAAATGGGAAATGGTTAGCAGCACTCCACTGACAGGACCTTCCAGGAGAGACACTGATATTGAGTAGTATGGAAGCAAAGCATGAAGTTATTTGTTTGGCTATAGTTTAAAGCCTAGTCAGCTGTTTGTGACTGGTTGTCCTTAGCATTTCAACTTCGAAACCTTTCGAAACCTGAGACATTTACAGTCTTAGATTTTGGTTTGCTTATGCAGGCCACCACAGCATTACAACCTCCTCAGTCTAATGGCCTCCTTGCTTAATGAATTTGACAAGAAAAAGCTCAAAGTTTTAGATGATCTTAAGATCCTGCAGGACTTGGCTACTCCCCACCTCTTGATCCTTCTTTCTCCCAGTTTCCTTGCTCCAGAATTCAGAGCTGAGATTTGGTGCTATGGAGAACAGAGGTGAACACATGCAGTCCTGAAAAGCCCACAAACAGGAGGCTCCCATGTGAGGTCAACAGATATTAAAAGGTACTGGGGAACCTGGGTGGCTCACACAGTTAAGCGTCAGACTCTTGATTTCAGTTCATGTCATGGTGTTACAACCTGGGAGATTGAACCTCACATTGAGCTCTGGCTGACAGTGCGGAGACTGCTTGGGATTCTCTCCCTCTCTCTCTGCCATTCCCCTGCTCATGCTAGTTCATTCTTGTGCTCTCTCTCAAAATAAATAAATAAACTTCAGAAAAAAACAAGGCATCAGAACTGTGATAAAGATAAAGGGGCTTAAAGGTCCATCACCAATTTCTCTTTCAGATCAAAAACTGAAGGAAACAAATGAACTCCTAATGAATGCAGTTTGAGGAGACTCTTTGTTTACTTTTCATCCTGAGGTAATGCTAAAACTTTTGGCTGGATATTTATCAACATAAAGGTAATAAGTATATTCATAAAAACTAAGGACTAACAAAAATACACACAAACACCAATTTTCTTGGATTCTAAGTTTTTTCATATTTTAATATTTCTGAAATAAAAGAATCACTATTTAAAAGTATAATAATATCAAAATCCGTGATGTGTCTTAATTTCACTGGCACAGTTATTTCTTTTTAATATTACCTGGAATACTTATATGTCTTATAATAGATGGCGACTGATTTGCTGAGATCTGATAGCCAAGCTTTTCTCCCACCCTAAGTTTTTAGCCCCCACTCCAAAAATAACCATTTCTTCCCCCAAATTGGCATGCATTTAGCTGTATAAACAAAATGTGAGTATGTGTGATGTATATTTCAATACCTTACATTACATGTACTATTATATTTGTGGAATAATTCTGGGTAATGATGTTGTCAGTGGA
This sequence comes from Prionailurus viverrinus, assembly GCF_022837055.1. NCBI lineage: Eukaryota > Metazoa > Chordata > Mammalia > Carnivora > Felidae > Prionailurus > Prionailurus viverrinus. The sequence goes on from NC_062563.1 coordinate 33,721,469, forward strand.
CAGCTTTGCCTTTTTTGATTGGATAATCCTACTTAGAGTATTACTATTTTTTTAAATATTTTTAAAGTTTATTTATTTTGACAGAAGCAAGAGTGGGGAAGGAGCAGAGAGAGAGGGAGGGTGGGAGAATCCTAAATAGGCTCTGTGGTGCCAGCACAGAGCCTGACATGGGGTTCAAACCCACGAAACCGTGAGATCATGACCTGAGCCAAAACCAAGAGTTGAATGCTTAACAGGCTAAGCCACCCAGGCTCCCCTACTATTTTTTTTTTTATATAATTTATTGTCAAATTGGCTAACATACAGTGTGTAAAGTGTGCTCTTGGTTTTTGGGGTAGATTCCCGTGGTTCATCGCTTACATACCCTACAATTTTTTTAAAGGGCTCCTTGGGTGCCTGAGTGGCTCAGTCCGTTAAGCATCAGACTTTGGCTCAGGCTTGTCTGTACTAAATAAGAGTCTGCTTCAGATTCTGTGTCTCCCTCTCTCTCTCTGCCCCTCCGTCGCTCACACTCTCTCTCAAAAATAAACATTAAAAAAACTAAAAAATAAAGTGCCACAGATTTTATTTGTTAATGGTGTAGCACTTTATTTTGGTGTGTAATCATTCGTATTTGTAACTATCCATAGTTTCCATAATTTTATTGTTTATTTTACCTTTTCTATGTTATTTTGATGTCATAGTAGCAATTTAGAAGTTCTCTTTCTCTCTCTAAGGTCTAAAACAGTGTAAACAACCTTTAAGTTGTTTCTCAATGGTTTGAAAGAATTTGCATATTTATAATAATAAATTAATTAAGCAAGGAGACCATTAGATTGGGGTGGCTTTAATGCCATTGTATCATACATAAGCAAACCAAAACCTGACCCTGTATGCCTGAAGGTTGAGAAATCAAACTCTCAAGACAACTAGTAAAAAACAGCCAACTAGGCTTTCCCAACTAAGGCAACTGCTTATGTTACAGGCAATCAAATAATTTACTTTCTTTGCTTCCACCTTTTCTGTTTGACTCTTTCTTCTAGCTCCTGTCAGGTACAGTACTTCTAACCACTTCTGGTTTGAAGCTACCCATTTACTCAAATAAACTTAAATTTTTAATGAGCCTCAGTTTACCTTTTAAAGTAAGCAAAATCATTTGGTCTAGTACTTGTGAGGGAGAGACAGGGAAGGTGCATAGTAACTTTTTGTCAACTGCAGAAATTTATTCTACAGAAACTGGCCTATCGCTTCTGAAGTCACTCTTTTCCTTTCCTTAGAAAAACATGCATTTCATCCCAATATTCAAGTGTATTTGCATAAAATTGAGTTAAGTATTCTCTAAAGTTCTTGTGATTTTCTCCCTATCAATGGTTATTTCTCAATTTTTTATAACTTAATATATTTCTATTTTCTTCATATTTTAATTAATGGATTATCTCTTTTATTAGCTTTTTCAAAGAATCAGCTCTGAAATTTGTTTACGTTTGTAAAGTTGTATTTGTTTTTATTTGGATCTCCTTTTAAAAACTTTATTGGGTTGGGGCACCTGGATGGCTCAGTTGGTTAAGCATCCGACTTAGGCTTAGGTCATGATCTCACCATTCATGAGTTGGAGCTCCAACGTGGGCTCTCTGCTATCAGGGCAGAGCCAGCTTTGGCTTTGGATCCTGTCTCCTTCTCTCTCTGCCCCTCCCCCACTCACTCAGTCTCTCTCTCTTGAGTTTTGTTTTTTCCATTCTTTCTGGTTTACTGTGCTGAATAATTAACACAGAGGATTTTACCTCTGATGATTGCTTTAACTACCCTCTTTTAGTTTTGACACATAGATTTTTACTATCCCTAATTTCTAGGTGTGCTGATAATTTCTGATATTATATTTGATCTTAGACCTAATGAGAAAATTTCTTTAACATTTTGTTGGTATGGTTGATCTCTCTTTTGTTATAAACTTCTAGGCTTATTACATTATGAGCACAGAATGCCACTGAGATTTTGCTGTGAACTAATATAAGGTGCAATTTTGTAAATATTTCATGGGTACATGAAATAGAGATGTTTGCTTTCCTGATTATATATCTCGATACATTTTATTAATTATGTTACTTATATGCTTGTATTTTAAATATCTTTACTATTTCATACATTTAGTATGTTTTTCTCTGAATGAAGTAGCTAAAAGTCCTATACCAATATTCCCCTCCCCTGTTATACTTGGGTTTTGCCTTCAGATTTTGAGGCTGTTGTTTGGTTGAAAAACTTGTGACACACCTTCATTGTGATTTGTTGCTACTTTCATTTTATAATGACCACCCTTATCACTTGAATTCAACACTGTTAGATATTATAATCCCTGCTCTTGCTTTGCCTTTTTATGTGTCTTTGCCCATTATCTACTTTTGATCTGTGTCGTTAAATGCATTTCATTTAAAGAGTTTAATAAGGTTCCGATTTTTGAGAATATCTTTTCTTTTGTTAACAAGTATGTTTATTTTTATATATATTTATTGCTAAGATGAATGTGTTTTCTTAGTCCCACCATTGTATTTATGCTCTAATTTCTGTTTTTAATGCTTCCTTTGTATTTTTAAATTTCTCAATTATTGGTGCATTTCTTTGTTCTGTAGTCTGAATGCATTCTTTCTGAGAGTTTGGAGCACTCAGGATCTTCAGTTTTCTGCTTCTACTATTTATTTGCAGATGGTTTCAGAGAATAGAGCAACACAGAGATGTTTTGTTCTGCCATATATAAAGTGCCCACTGATTTAAAGCATTGATATTTGCTCATGTAACTCTCTTTTTCCTTTTCTCCCCCAACTTTGTTGGGATATAACTGACAAATAAAAACTGCATATATTTATGATGTACAACTTGATGTTTTCATATACAAATACATTGTGAAATAATCACAATCAAGCTATTTAACATGCCCATCATCTTATAGTTAACACCATGTGTTTTTCTTTTGTGTGTTTTGGTGGGAACACCTTACAAATTTCAAGCAAACAATAAAGTACTGCAATACAATACAATATAGTCACATTGCTCTATATTAGATCCCCAAAACGTTTTCATCTTGCATAACGAAACTTTTTACTCTTTAATCAATATTTTCATATCGTCTCTTATACTGCAGGGTCTTTATACTATGCTATGAATGCTATGAAGGTTGGGGTTTCTTTGGAGCCAACAGAATGTCACCAAAAGCACTATCACTTAAAACCTGCTTTCACTGGTTTTGTATATTCATCTATGAAAGCTCCTAATTAACAAAGAGATTAGAGCTAAAATAAGTTTCAAAATCAATGGCATAGGTAACCTAAAGCTATCATTTTCTGTTCAAAAGTGGACATATAAAATATCACTTTAAAAGTACATGTAACGGTTCCTTCTATTGTCTAACATGAGCAATCACATTCTGATCCCTAGCCCTGTTTCCAGGAAATAATAAGATCAGTCACTCCTGATTTCTAAAGGTCAACAATTTCAATTCACTCTGAGAGACTCAAATTATGTTTGCCATGTGTGGTGCACTCCAGATCAGTTACTTAAGAGGAAGAAGAGAAAAGCATCAACTACTCTAAATTGACTCTATCTTTTGCCCAGGGATTTTCTGTTCTTCACACAACTCTGAAGATTCTCGCGGATCATTCATTTCTCAGAAAACTGCTATATTTTCTCTTCAATTACCACAAATATAAACCTCAGCGCTTATCCATTCATTCAAATTTACTGAATACGTACCACGTGCCAGACACAGAAAAATGGAAACAAACAGGAAACAAAAGGAAGGTGGCTTCTGTCATCAAGAAGACCGTTTGCTAATCTTCTAGTGGGAAAAACAAGGTTGATTTTGAGAACAAAAAAGTACCCATTAGATTAAAAGACAAGTAGTTCATTGTTGGGAGTTTGTGCGTTTTTATATCTCTAACACCGAGCCCAGTATCCAGCTCATGATAAGCACTAAATAAATGTATGTTAAAGAAAGACAGGCTGGGAGAGATGAGGGAAGGAAGCTTTGAACTAAGACTCACAAATTATTTCCTTAAAAGTGAGGTAAGATTTCATGACAATTTAAGGAATCCTTGTGAAAAGAACAACCAACAACAACAGTGATGAAAAACACAATTAATGGAAGATCCAAGCAGAGACATGTCAGGATCCATGACAAAACTAGAAAAGAGTCAGATGGAAATGTCTTTGAACACCAATACAGGGTTACATGGTAGACAGTTGAAATCTGTTGAGCACATACAGAGTGACTGAAACCCTGGTATCAGGAAAGTATGCTGGTAGCATTTCCTAATCAGACATTAAAGTTCCCAGAACCACTGGGGGAACCTCACAGCCACAGTATGAGCTCTATTCAGCAGCTCTAAAAGAGAGTCAGTGCTGACCTTGCCTTCTCCAAAGGTCCAAATGAAGAATCACTCATGGAAAAAAGCATCATCCTCATTTATTTAAATCTCTGTAAATGGCAGAATTGAAACAAAAAATACTGACTTTGAAAGAGGGACAAGGGGTGCCTGGGTGGCTCAGTTGGTTAACCTTCCTACCTCGGCTCAGGTCATGATCTCGTGGTTGGTGAGTTCCAGCCCCACACTGGGCTCTGTGCTGACAGCTCAGAGCCTGGAGCCTGCTTTGGATTCTGTGTCTCCCTCTCTCTGTGCCCCTCCCCTACTCATATATTCATTCTCTCCCTCCCTCTCTCTCTATTTCTCTCTCTCTCTCTCCCTCATAAAAAAAAAAAACAGTAAAAAAAATTAATTATATTTCCAGTGCTATCCTTTGAAAATGAACCTCCTAGTGACATCCATTTCCACTCCAACTTTCTCTCTAATGCCCTCCCCTCACCTTCACTCCCCACCTCTCTAGCAGATGAAGTTGCCTGGGTTCCTGTATCATTTTCCCATCCTATTCCTTTATAAAGTACCTAATTACACATTTCTTCTTCCTCTGGTATGTGAACTCATCAGGAGCAGCAACCTTCTCATTTTATTTTTGCTTCAGTAGTGGCTCATACAGTTTGTAGTAGGTGGTAAAGATAAAAATTACAGACTGCCCTTCATGTAGGCATCTCATACCCTAATCCAGTTTCCTTAGAGCATAAGCCTCACCATTAGCAGTCTCTGCTCTGATTAAGCTTTCTTTGCCTACTGGTTTGTTACTGGGATTTTTGCCCAGCAAAATCACAGTCTCTGCCTCTTCACACAAGGCCGTGATGTGGTCAACTCTGCTAGTGTCCTAGGACTGCTGTGACAAATTATCACAACTTTGTGGCTTAAAAGTCAATAGGAATTCATTTAGTGACAATTCTGGATGCTAAAAATTCACAATCAAGGTGTGGGCAGAGCTGCGCTCCCTCAGGAGGGAGGATTCTGTTTCTTGCCTCTTCCAGCATCTGATGGTTGCAAAGACTCCTTTTCAAAATAAGGAGACATTTACATATTCCCAATTTTTGATAAAGATCTATCTTTTGTGGAGGGAGGGCACTATATAACGCACTATGATGTCCATCTCAAGGTTCTGAAACATTTTTCACCACTCATTTCAACAGTAAGTAGAACCTGCTGAGTCTAAATTCATCTTACCCACTTTTGTTACAACTAACCCTCAGAGCCCTACATGTGGGAAACACTGATTATCATTTGTATGTAAGTCCAAAACACCTTCTGAGAAAATATAAACATATAAAAACATATATATAATACATATATATAACATATAACATAATATATAAAAATATATATAATATATATAAACATATATATATATATATAAAACATATATATTAATGTTTATTTTTGAGAGAGAGAGAGGGAAAGGGAGAGAGACAAGAGTATGGGCAGGGGAAGGGCATAAAGAGAGGGACACACAGAATCTGAGCTGTCAGCACAGAGTCCAATGCAGGGCTTGAACTCACGAACCTTGAGACCGTGACCTAAGCCAAAGTCGGATGCTTAACCAGCTGAGCCACCAACCGCCTCTAAATATATATGAGAAAAGTTTTCTCTGCTAGAGTTTCTCTCTTTTTGAAAATTAGGCATTTACTGAGGAAAAAAATGGTTACTTTTCAAATAGTTCTGGCACTGCATATATACATTTAGATACATTTAAATTCCCTCTTTTGTCTATGCTTCTCTTTGTAGACTTCCTTGGTTTTAATTATACACTGGCCATGTGAATCTGCAAGTTAGGTTTAGGATTAGTGTCAGAGCTAGGATTAGAACCAGGGCTATGATTAGGGGCTAGGGGTATGTTGAGAAGCAGGATTAGGACTGTTGTTAGTTAGGGCTAGGAAACTAGGATTAGGATTAGAGCTAGTGTTAGGTTAAAGGGAGGTTAGGATTAGGTTTAGGGGTAAGCCTAGGGTTTGGGTTAAGTCTGGGGTTAGACCTAGAATAGGGTGAGGGTTAGGGTAAATCAAGCTTGGGTTAGTTCAGGATTAATGTTAAGATGATCCTGGGTACAGGTTTGATTAGAGCATGATCCTGACCAAATCACATATCTAAAACAAAATTTCTCTTTTGTGAAATAATGATAAAATTTACCTGATCATACTTCCATGTATAAAAGTATACTACTGCATGGTAAAAGCTCTTAGCAAACTCCAAAATGCAGTGAAAAATGATAAAAATTTCTTTCAGTATTATTATATACAAAAGTCAAAACTCTATTTTTCCAGAGTAAAACTATGTTTGACACCATTTGGTTATTGTGATATTCTTTTTTAGGAATATTCAATTTATAGTTAACCTAATTTATTCCAAAATTATCATTACTCAAACCCTATATACTATATATTGCTTTAGGATAGTTATTTTAGAGCATATATGAGTAATTTAATTTTTATAGCATGGTCACTGTCTTCAAAGAATATTCCTTCTTTAATTGGTCAGACGTATCCATCTGAAAACAATATATGTGTGTAATGTGTTTGATATTATCAGTGGTGAAAAGTTTTTCACAGAAACACATAAATGACCACTAGTGTTATCATAGCAGTCTTCACGGAAGACTGAGTTTTATTTGAGTCTAAAATTGGTAAGTATTTAGAAAAGCAATGGAAGATGACATTTTGTTGCAAGAAAGGAAAATGTGGGAGGTTAGGCAGAAATGATCATCTCGTGTCCATGAGTTGTTGAACAAACATAGACTGCAACAATAGTGTGTGTGGTATGTGTTAAGACAGTAGTAGAAACAAAGTTGGCACCATTGTAGTGAAAGCAAACAATAAGGGGCTTTGAAAACCAGTCCAACAATACTGAACGAGGTGTTGCACAAAATATGAAGTGACAGATAATTTCTCAGTAGAAGATTAACATGTACAAAGACAGGGATTTATACATCATTATTATGATCTGAGAACTGAGTAAAAGATTTGAAGCTTGGGAAATTGAGGAAGGGACACCCAGCAGAATGTTGCAAGGGTTGAGTTATGTGTCTGAGCTGGTTGATAATGATTTAAATGGAAAGAGGAATGGCTACAGGGACACTTGGAAGAAAAAAAGTATAAAACCCACTCGCTAACTGAAAGGGAAAGAGGATGGTACGGAAGAATCAAAGATTGCCTTTTGGTTCGGATTGGGTTGGGAGGAGGAACATGGTAAAACAGGTGGAGAAGGTATCTTAGATTTATCAGATACATTCACCTGGGTTAATCGATTTTTAATTTCCAAAACACAATAAATTAATCCTATAATGCAAACTGCAAAAACACAAAACAAAAAACCCAAATGCAGATCTTCTTGGTGTTTCAGAAAACTCTCCAAAACCATGGCTACACAGGTATCTTTTTGCTTACAGTCTATATTCAGATTACACAATCTTTTGGAGGAAAGACTGTTTTTCAATTACTATGTTCCTCTTTATCTTGCATATATGATGTGGAGTAACATTATGTTTACATATATGTATTCACATGTATCTATAATTGTCATACAGTCTTATACCTACTTCTTAGAATTCCTGGTTGAATGCGCACGCGTGTGTGTGTGTGTGTGTGTGCGTGCGCGCACATGCACTTAACGAAGGGATAAACAGTACACGCCTCAGATGAAGAGAAGATTATGCTATTTCCTTTGTGTATTAAAATGAATAGCAGTTATGGGAAATGGCCTTTTCTTTATTTTGATTCCAAATTAAAATGGACTTTCTCATCAGGCTACAACTCGAGAACCTCATTCTATCCTGTATGTTGAGATGTGGTATGACCAATGTGAGTTAAAACCACCTCCCCTCATTCTTCAGATTCTCAATTCAAGGAAAAAGCGGGAGGCTGGAACAATATTGTGCAGTCACCACCCTCCCCAACCCTGGGGAAGATGAAAGGGTCCATAGCTCCTTTCCATTCTTTGTGACAGTTAAGCCCTGTTCTGCTTTTCTTTAATACGGATTTATCCTAAGGCCTGTTCTTTTTCAATGTGATCCCCTTGGCCGCACCCATTTGGAAGAGTCTATTACTAAGGTCAGGGTTGGTTTGGCTTGCAGCAAGCTCATTGCTACATTCTTTTTTTAGGGACTGCCAATGTGGGACAGTGGGTGTGCCTTGTTGACATCCTGTGGTTCATCAGATACGTAGGATCACTCTTCAGTGCAACCTCTGTAGAAGTCCACAGCTGTGCTGGAGGCATAAGTCAGCATGTCCAAGGGCAAGCCCAAGCTCTGATTTGCATTTAACCAAAATGCTTGTGGGGAATGGGAGCACCGGCCTTGCTTTATGAAATACATAGGGCCCTCCCCTTACCTAGATTAGTGATTTGTGGTTGCAAATATTTGCCTATTTCTCCAAACCATAATTGATCCCAGAGAGATGGCTATGTCACTTAGACATTTAGATAGAAGAACCGCACACAAAATGGACTTCCTGGATCAGTTTGGATTTTCAAAGTCCATGCCCCACTTTTTGATTTGTCACATGCAGACCACAGAGCCACTTTCAAGGATAAGTTAGGAATACAGGGAACATTAGTGTGTAGTTAAAATGCCTAGCCCATGGCAGGGATGCCCCAAAAGATAATTTTGGACTGGAAGAGGCAAGTATCACCAGAAATTTGTTCCTCAAACATATCATCTAACATCCCTATCCTCTGTTGTGGATTTAAGTAGATTAACAAATTCATCTTATTAAGTGCAAATGCTCCCTCAGATGGTTAGAATTTATCCACATTTTAGTATAAAATACTTCAGTGAGGTTTTCTAGTTCTTTCTCTCTGAGCACTTGGAACTCCTGGAAGATGGGGGTCGGGGGAAGATTTGCTTCATGTCCCCAGTCTCTTGCAGGAAGTGTTATCATTAACTTGAAAGAATAAAAATATAATCAAAGTTTATGTTCAGGCTCCACTGAATATGTTTCACATGAAAAATGGACTCTTAGTTAAATCAAATATGGTAAAAGTTTAGAAGTTGGTAAATCTTGGTCAAAGATTGGTACACTTTACCACTTTTGCAGCCTTTCTGTAGGTTTATAATTTTTCAAAATAAATAGTTGGAAAAAGATTTTAAATAATTAACTCTCATACCTGAAGAATCAGGTTGAAATCATTGATCTAGTCAACTGATGACGGATACCATTCATGCTCAGATGTTTCCTAGGGCAATAAGAATGGGAGTGGTATTTATAGAAGGGAAGAAGGCAGTGTTAGAGATTCAGAAGGTAAACTAAGAAATAAGGGGGTGGGCGATCGGAGACTGAAAATGAAAATGAGAGGAAAAGAAAACCCTTAGATAGGATGTCAATTTTGACAAATTCCTGTCAGGATTTCTAAAAAAGAATCAAGCAATTTAATTCATCAAATATTACCAGAATAAAGGAAAGTTCTCAAATTCAATTTCACCATGGTCTGTTAGAAACCTTCCAACAGACACATCCATAGTAAGCCTTTTGGAAGCCAGTGAACTTGTGGACAGATTAAGAGTAAAGGTCCCCCACCAACATGAAGTATCTGACCACTTTCACCCCAGAAGTTCCAGTCAAGTCCACTTCATAAACTGCCTCATTTGAGTCTTCCCTGCTTTCTTAAAGAGCTTTGTTTGTATCTCATGACTGTTTCAAAGAAAGCCTTACTCAACCCCTTTATATCCTATCATGGGCTCTACAACCAGTTAGTAAATAAATATACGTCTCAGTTTAGCTGCTCCTGTCTAAAATAAAGGAAGGAAACCTAAATTTCAGGGTTTTCCCTCTGTGTTTGCTTTTGTGATATCTTCCTTTTTATTTGATAAAACTAACTGGAGGAAATAGTGATTCCTCTAAAGAAGAGGCAGATTAATGCAGAGGAAACATCCTTAAAGTACTCTGTCCTATTTTTCTCATTTGAAAAGATAAGAATATGGCAGATGAAAATATCTATCATTATTGTGTCTTTTCCCCTGATATTTACCCATGTATTTGAGAACATGTTTTCTGAGAATTATGATGTGAAAACATTCTTGACATATAAGTTATTCACTTGTGCTATTCAAAACTTGGGAATTCAAAAGGAAATAAAAAGAATACATTAATTTGGGGGGAGAATTCAGCCTTCACATAGGGAAAGAATTTCAAGAGGAAATCAAGTCTCTTTGGAAACTGGATGAAGTCATGGACTGAAAATGTCTTTCAGTAAATGTAAGGTATTAAAAATGTAAGAAAATAGGTCTAAAAATACATATCACTATCTCCTTCTAAGGTAGAAGTGCTAAGTGGCATCTTTTTGTTCCTCTGAGCATGTCCAAGATTCCACACTTGGGACATTTCTTATCACATAGGTCCAGTCCCTGAGGTCATGCCCTGTAGTCATTCTTCTCTGCCTCTAAAGTAATTTGCAGAACTGGGTGTAGTCTAGTGTATGCTCATTCTTCATTATTCTCTATCCCGAAAGGTCAAAGCATAATATGGAATGTCTTGAACTTAAAAGAGACACTAAGCCTAGATAACCAGCTGTGCTCAAATTAAAACATCCAAAAATAACATTTATTCTCCCAACAGCAAAGACTGACGGTAAATCTGGGGGAGGAGGAATACCTCCTAACCAGACTTTCAAACTGTACTAAGTCACTCACTCCAATTTTGTAGGTTTCAAGAAGATTCCTTCAGAACTAAAAGAAATAAATTTTGCTCTACAGAGTCTGTAAAGAGGTAAGTCTTCCAAACCCAATAATAAATCTTCAGAGGATCTCCTATTATTTGACTAAACAGGCTAGGAAGTCAGAGAACTGAGTTTGGTTCATTGGAAAATCATAAAACTGTATCACCAGTTTTCACCACGCTTTACCACTGATTGGCAAAAATTTCCTCAGTTCCTGTGACAGTGAAATAAAACATTAGCACATGGGATAATCTGAGAAAAATGAGAAAGCACCATTAGTATTTTGGCCAAGATGAGGAAACTGGTCCATATTTTACAAAGGCCAGCAATGCACATAGCTAATTATAGTTCTTCAATACCTACAGTCTAAGAACTTTCACTTACAAGAATGAATGAAAGTCCTTCTGAAGTGGGATCTATGTCTATGAATTTTCTTATGCCAAAAAAAATAACAAGTTAAAAGTCTGATAGCATTACCAGCACTTCCCAATAAAATACATGGTTTTGGGCTTTCCTGGCACAATTACAGGAGCTGTCTTGCATTTTTATCACTCAATAGATCAAAATTGATGGATCTTGACATTGGTTTTAAGTGTATCTTACTTTTCCTCTTTGAACAGAACCTGGTGCTGTGAATACAGAGGAAGATACCATCATCCATGTAATAAAGCTCCGTATGTAAACAGGAGCAGATAAACAAAACCTGTAAATAACTGACCATAATATGCAGTCTCAATTACAGGGCCCACTATTTCCATCTTGAGCACAACTCACAAGAATATGAGCCCATCCAAGATAAGGCATCATATCTCATTCATCTTTCATATCCAGCTAGCAGTTTGCCCAATACCAAGCAGAACCTCCACAACTTCTAACTGTTCAGTTCTATGAAAATGAGTCTATCATATATGGTCCATCATAGCAAAGAGCCTAGAACACAAGGGGGTTCATTAAATATATGTGATATAAATAGATGGGTAAATGAATTAATCAATGGTTTGACCTAGCTAATTAGTAAACAAAAACAAAAATGTTCCAGGCAGAAATAATGTCATAGAGGCTGTGGTTAGCAGGTTGAATCTCAAGTATTGTAGGTAGGCAGACTGTTGGTCATAGGAAACCATTAAATATTCTTGAGGGAAGCGTGGGTTGGTGGAACTGTTACTTGAGAAATACTGTGGTGGTTTTTAATATGATGTACTGGGGCAAAGAGAGAATCAAGGGAGAAGGCAAATATACCCATAAGCTTTAGACAAATGAAGTAGGTAGAGAACATCACCTTCCAAGTATTTCTCATTTTCCTACCTCTCACTCTCCTTGTGATTCTCTATAAGATTATTTAAATATCTTCTTAGCTTGGGTTCTTTATCCTTAGGTTCTTTCTCCTTAGGTCAATCCCATACTATTCCACTGGATTTACCTTCCTAACTTTCAATTACTTTTCTCCCACTCAGCTAATCAGAAACATTCAACTGTCCTTCACATCCTACTACATACAACATGTTAAAACCTAGAGTCTGGTATTGAAGGTTCTGAATATGGTGCCGTGAGAAAAGTACTACATTGCTGTTAGGGAAGAAAGTTCAAGTCCATCAGGACCAACCACTTTTTATCTAGTTTTCTCAACCAAATGTCAAATTAGACAGTTCCTAAGGACTTTTTAAAATTAGCATTCTATTTTTTGTTTGATATGATCTTTGAAGATACTCTCCATGCATCCTGAACCAGAGCTTCTCAAACTTCAGTGTAAATATGACTCACCAGGAAATCTTATTAAAACGTAGATTCTAAGTCTATGGGACTGGAGATACTCTGATTTTGCTGGTCTGTGGACCACACTTTGAGTAGCAATGCCCTACATTATGGCTGTTATCGAGCTTCACATTGGCAAAACATCTATTGTTTCCCTCCAAATTTTGCTGACTTTCTTGGTCAACTGGAATGTCCTCCCATCCACATTTACCTGTCAGAAACTGTCTTATCTTTCAAATCTTTCTCATTACAGCTAAAATACTGTCATTTCAATAAAGTTCATCTTAATCCAATTCCTTACCCCCAGGAGAAGACATCTTCTTTTCTCTGATTTTTCCCAAGTTCTTGTGTATCTCTTACAGCATCATGAAAACCCTGTGTTATCATTATTGGTGCATGTGTGTTGTCTTTCCCTTCCTAGTTGTAAGCTTCCTGGCAATACAAATGATAGCTGCCACTTTTGACTAACGGAGTAGGAAGAGCATTCTGAAGCGGGGGCAGAGGGGACATGATCAGTCTAGTGTCAGGGAAATTCAAACCTAGTACATCTGACCCCAAAACACATTTCTTTCTACCTGGCAGGTACTGCAATATCCACTAGAACACAACACCTGACACATTGTTAGACTTACGTCATTGTTTGTATTTGACAATAAGGACCGAGTAGAAGAAGGGGCAGTCCTGTTTTTTGCATGCTTAACTTTCACGTATTGGCAAAAAGCCTCATAAAGCAGTTCTCCCTGACTCTGGAACTTGAGAGGTTGGGAGACTTATCCAGAGCAGGGAGTGGTCCATTTGGAGAATATGCTGCTGTATTCTAACTGCAGAGCTTCACAATTAATGTAGCCACCCTCGTTGGCTCAAGGCACTTTTTAAAGACATTTTTATTTCTTGAGGCACAAGTGTGGTAATGCAATACATCCAAGTGCCCTTTTATATTACTGGGTCTTTAGATTTGGCATATTATATAAAGGCAAGAGGCCATTTGATGTGTTTTTTAGCCTGATGCCAGTTACATCTAAAACACTAAGGCATTAGTCAGGGCAACATGATGTTTTACAAATCATGAAAAAAAAAATGCACTGCACTTGTAACTTGTCTTTACTCCATGATCTATTTCTTTTGTAATACATTTTATTGCTTGGGATTTATAGGGTCATTTCTCTGAGTGGTTTATGCAACAACACACATCAATGTGTCTGCCTTCAATTATCAAAGGGCAAAAATTCAGGTCAGACATCAGTCATTTGTTAAGCTCATCTGGATTAATGAAGGTCTAGAGCTTGCATTCAGGATACACAAAGAGAAATGTAAGATATCTCTAAGTAATGTCAACTTACTTTTGAACTTGTAATGCCCAAATTTATGTCTGCCATGTTCTTAAATCAAAACATTATTGACTATTGTGACACCAAATATTTGTTCCCACTTGCAGCTGCTGTTCCAACTACAGCCCTGTTCGTTTTCACAGAATAATCAAGCAATAGACTTCTTCATAAATCTTATTAATTTCTGATTTGGGTATTAGGGGAGAGTTTCTTTGGGTAACTCTTAAGTGGAAATGAATATTGACGCTTCTCTTGGTTCCATCCTGAGCACTTGGCTTTAGAAAAGGAAAACTGTCAAAGGCCTCCGCACAGGACTCCGCAATGAAATAAAATCTCTGTACTGAAAAGCTATTTGTAATTTTTCCCAAAGCACACAGTTTAGAATATTTAATACTCACAATCACCTTGTGAGGTCAGCAGAGTAGCTGACATTATGCCAAATCAATACATATACAAACTGAGCCCCTGTGATGTACCCAAGGTTCAAAAAATTCGAAACAACAAAACAAAGGTAATTCAGGTTTCCCTTATTATAGACTGGTGCACTCTTCATAGTGTGATTTTTTTAAGACAATCATAGGCCAGGAAGAAGTCAATGACACAATAACTTAACAACCCAGAATGAGCTTAAAAATTCTTAAAAGTATTAAATGCCTGTGAAGGAAAAGTTTTCTTAGCTAATGAGGTAATTGTGGAAATGAGTTAGTGAATAAGCATTTACTGCATCCTAAGAGAAGAAATACTCAGCATCAGCAAGTCCTCCAATGAGTACCTAAGAACTCAGTTCACCTCAGCTTTATTCAGTGTCTCAGAAGCTTCAAATAAGGAACTTGAGATGACAAAGTACCCAAAATTGTTAGTTAATATATTTATGTCATGTTACTCTTCAAGTAAATCATTTCAATGTTTCTTCAAATGATAACTGGATAAGTACCTTAAAAAGTAAAAGCAATAATAAGAGGTGATACATCTGAGTGCACAGAAACACAAACTTGTAGATTTGGCTCTTAGAAAGATTTAAACTCTACAGGCATAAAATTTCTGGTCTGTAAAATGGGGCTGGTATGAGTTTTAAATCAGTGAACACAGATCTCCTGTGTTTTGCCCAATAGTCAGTCCTCAATGCATTTTAACCAAATAGTCTTCCTTGAACCTCTGACTTTCTTGTATGTGTCTCTGGTACTCAAATGAATCACTGCTATCTATCCTATGAGACAATAATGAGAGAGGAGAACCAGATTTCAGTGAGTACTTTCCCTCCTGCTTCATCAGGGAACTATCAGGTAGGCAGAATTAAAAGATCAAACAAAAGCCTGGTTGTATGGCTTTCCTCCAGAAGAAGTCAGAAGCAGAGTCCCAGCATAATTGGCAAAGTGAATGAGACCATAAATTGTGCCCAAAGAAGGGAAGGCATCTGCCATAACTATTCATTACAAATAGTGGTGACCTACAAGAATCCTTTTTAAATTTTACCTCCAGAATCAAGTAGAAAGAAGAGAGAGAGAGAGAGAGAGAGAGAGAGAGAGAGAGAGAGAGAGATGGGGATGAAAGAGGAGGGGAGGGAAGGGAAGAGAAAGGGAAGAGGGGAAGGGGAGAGAAAAGAAATAAAGTAAATTTGGAAAATTGAATAGTATTGCATTGACTTTCAGGACAAGAGCAATGACGTTTCCAAGAGAAGTTCAGACAAAGAGAAATCAAAAGCAAAACAAAGTACAAACAAATGTTTTGAAAGCAAAATGTATTTATATTAGTCTTTCAAACTCTGTTTTGTTATTTCTTTTCCAGGGACTCCAATAAAGTAAGTGACAACAAAGGAAGACAAATAACACTCTAAGGCTGACTATTTTCTCCTGTGATGTGGTCAAGGCTTTTGGCCACAAGTAGACACTGTGTTCTACTGGAGAAGTTAGCAAATGTGCTGGCAGGTGAGGTTCATTCACTTTAAGGAAGGATGGAAAAAAGTTTGAGCTCCTTGCTCATGATACGGAATTTCATTCTTGAATGACTGATTTGGAGATTTTGCTGTGGGCTTTTTGGATGATGTGTGCACAGTTTGCTCTTCCTTTAGAGACTAACCCCAGCATGTTTCTGAAAATGCCTTGTGCCATCACAGAGTAGAAAAAGAATGGAAATTAGAGCTAGATCCATGAACAATTCATCTTACAGACTTGGAGATTTTGATTATTTGAGATGAGCAAAGAGTGCTGTTATTAAACAGATTGGACAGCCCTATTCATAAAGTCCTTTTGTTTAGGCTTTCATGGGAGGCATGCTGCAGGCAGGTACTTAGGTTTTCTCAGTCAAGATATGGGCACTATAGAATATTTTCTAGGGTTTGGAAAACAAATAATTCTGTGCTCTATAAATCTGGGTCCCTCAATAGGAATAATGATAACAATGACAGTGATTATGGTGAAATGGCATTTACTGACTGCATTTTTGAGCCAAGTATCATTTTTCAGGGTATTGTATGCAATATCTCATTTAACAGTCATGAAAACCCAAAGACATGGTATTAACTTCACTGGACAGGTGAGGAAATTGAGCAGGAAATCATGATGCAATACATGGCACAGGTAAGGTAGAAGTGCTGACAGAGGGTACACACCAAAAATGGTGTATCATGCAGGTACTTCATAGCTGAAACCTCAAGGGTGTTTTGGTGTGGAATGAGTATTTCAGATACATCAACAACTGAAACTGTGGCTATAAATGACCTTGAACAGCCTGCACAAAGACATGGCACTGATAAAGACAGTGGCCTCTTAGCTGGCTGCCCATCACTCTAATGATAATAACAAAAATGTTAAAGCAAGATTTACTGTTACTAGGCTGTCTGCAATTTTCCCTTCCCCCTCTCTCTTAGAATCCCTTTATTTTCACTTTCTCATTGACAACCATCTACTAATGTCTCTCCCTTATGAGCACATTTGCAAGTACACAATTCAAATTTTCTGAGTTATTCTTTGACATGAGTCCTAGAGAGGTTAAGTGTCTTGCACAAGGTCAAATATGCCTAATAAGTGCAGGAACACGTATTTGAACCCAGGCTTTCTTATTCTTTTCCTCCTCCGGAAAAGATATGGTTTATGTGCTTACAATTAGAATATAAACGGATTTCCAGTGAAAAAAATGGTGGCAAGCATTGGCTCCAAAACAGCAATATTCATTCATTCATTCATTCATTCTCTCTCTCTCTCTCTCTCTCTCTCTCTCTCACACACACACACACACACACACACACACACACTCAGACACTTTCCTCACATATAATAAATTAGGCTTCACGTGACCTTCCTTTTGTGATTCCTTTTCCATTTCAGGGGTTCCTTTGATATTCATTTCAGCAAGATTCTGCACAGGCAAACAGTGTCATGTTAAAGGGGTTGTCCTTACAGCAGCAGAGGATTGCAGTGATTCCTATAGTGTGGGAGGGGCGGCCCCAAGGAGAGGAGAAAGAGGAACTATGCCTGGAGCTGAAGCACTAGGTCACGTCCAACAGAGAAGCACCACCAGGCGCCTCTGAAGTCAGAGAAGCACTGCTCATTAGGTCTACTCTTCCCTGAAGTTTCACCACATCTTCCTCCCTAGTCATCTCCAAAGGCTTTTATCTTCACCATGAAGGCCTTCTGGCCTCTAGAAGCCTTATGGTGACTGAACTGGATGCACACTATACCCTACCCCCCCCCCCCCCTCCAGCTTCAGAGCTCCAAGTGCAACACCAGTGTCTCATACCACAGCCACATTCTCTTCTGGGCCTGACATATGGCATGTGCTTGATAAATATTTATAGATAATAGAAATCTGAGGCCTATGCCCAGTGGTCTTCTAGCTAATTTAGTAACTCTTCCCATATTTCCTTAAACATAAACAAAGACAAGTCAGCAGGAACCAACCAGAAGTATGTGACCAAATCTGTTTGATGGCAGAAGTTGATCTTTCCAAATGGAAAATAGTCTTGAATTTCTGCTAGTTATCTTTTCCATTCTCCATATGTGCCAATTATTTTTTCCATTTACATACATATTCTTGGTGACCTCTAAGTGAATGTCAGAAAACATTCCACAGAAGAAAGAATTGCCAAGATATGTTCAGGTGCTGTAGGAGTAAGAAGGAGCATTGTATAAAGGCAGAGAAATTAGCACAGGATCTGCCTTGATCTTTATTCACAAGACTCACAATATAGAGATTAAAAATCCTACCCAGGCAATGGTTAATGTCTGGGCCAAGTTAGAATAACATTTTTACACCGATCCTAGACCTTTGCAATTAAACATGCTTTAGAAAAAATCTAGCCCAACTCCTTGTATCATTCATCCCCAAGACTATCCTTCAAAGTAACATCCCCTTTAAATGTAATTTGATAATGATCTAACTACAGATCTTCTAAAAAGTGTAATGCAGACTTTCTGTTATTTAAAACTAAGAGTGAGTAAGCCAATCAAATGAAATAATAGCAGAGCTAGAAATAGAATTCACAACTCTAGATGGCTGTCCTTGCACTCCATTAACATATCTCAGCCTCCTGAATATAGAGCCCTGATGTCTGATCAGCCCATGTTGTGGGACCTCTGTCTGAGAGAGGGTCCTTTCAGTTCTCAATTCTATACACAAACTTATTGGCCTCTTCTGAACTGTCTCTTTGCTCTGGGAAACCTAGACCATCCTCACCTACTAAACCCTTGGTAGTTTATATGACCATGTTCTTTAAAGTATCAAACATATTTACCGTCATCTTCCAGATTAATACAAATAATTACAAATTTACTTGCTGGTAAACTACACCCTGAATTACTGCATTAAGGCCCATTAGAGTTTTATTGCAACCTCAATAGAAAAATCCCTGGGGTCTAGTATACTGAGATTTCAAGGGAAAAAAAAATGTTTTTAAAACTCTGGTTTGTTAAAAAAATATGTTTAATTATAAATGCTATTGTAAATATTAGTTCAATTAAAATAAATATTCCTTTTCTTCAGAAAGATAACTAACTGGAGTTTTACTAAGAAACACAAAACCCAGCCTAGAGTGTGCTAAATTTGCTGCAATTTAATTAGTCTGCCCATTTACCTCTTAATCAGAGGCTTGGGGTGTGAAACAAGAGCGTTTACTACACTCCTAGGTGTATGATCCCAATCTGACTGTGTGAGAGTCAAAATAAGCAACAAAATCACAGAAAATTACACAGACACACAACACACAGAGTCAGATGTTGGGTTTCTGCTTTAGAAGAGCTGGCAACGCTGAGTTCACAGTCCCACAAAACTGCCGATTTGTAGTAGCTGACGTATTTTGGTAACGTCTGGGCTTTTTGAGTATGCCACAGGCTATATCACTGGCAGTTGTCTTCAACTCACTGGTTTGAGGAGCCTGCCTCACCTGCAGAGGCACTGAGTGTGGGCCTTTATCACTGTCCGTACACATGTATAATGCATATATATTTACATATATTTATTTACATGCTTTTTTTTTGAACATGGAACTAACCTTTGCCAGTTTTTTAAAAAAAATTTTTAAGTTTGTTTTGAGAAAGAGAAAGCATGAGCAGGGAAGTGGAGAGAGAAGGACAGAGAGAGAATCCTAAGCAGGCTCTGCACTGTCAGTGCAGGGCTCGAATCCACAAACCGGGAGATCATGACCTGAGCTAAAATCAGGAGTCAGACGCTTAACTGAGCCACCCGGGTGCCCCAAACCTTTGCCAGTCTTTGACTGTCATTCTTAGACAGTATAACTATGAACCTCCTTTGTACTAAAAAATATTCCATTTTATCTGCTTTGTGCTAAACCTGAAAATCAGCAAAGTAACGTGCAAAAAAGAGTAAGAAGTGAAAGGGTCAACCGCGTTCAAAGCAGCCCACGACTGTTTATGCTGGCATCATTTTGCCCTGAAGATTTTTCCTACTCCTTGCTGGGAGCATTCTAACATAAAACATTTATTCTGGTTTTCAGATTCAAACACATTCTAGTCTAACCACCTGTGTATGCAATTGATTTGGTTTTCACTTTGAGCTTCATCCCTGAACCAGACCTGGCACCTGTGGAAGAAAATACCGGGGGCTAAAATAGAGTGAGGAAGGCCACAAAATAGTGTAATATCCTCTCACTGTGGTTCATAGGGGATGCTGTTTCAGGGTGTGCATTTCATCTCACGAGACTCCAGACAACAGAAGAGCTAGACAAAAGGAAAACATGTGATGAAGCAGTATTTATATTGCAATCTTTCCAACATTTCAGAAGGGAATGGTTTACAGATGTATACCCTCCAATGACATTTACACATCTATTGTTTTCTTAACCCCCTTCTCCATCCTATTACAAGGTTCTTTTTGTGAAAAAGATTACAAACTTCCCTGTGCTTTTCTGAGATAAAGAACCCATTTCCTCCTGATTACAAGAGAAGACATGATGAGCTATATGATAGGCCAAGTGTTAATGTAAAATCAGCCTCAGAAAATGGAATACTTTTATGATTACTTAAGCATTTGTATTTCACGCCATAAATTTTTCCCTGTCTGGGACAGACCACTTAACCCAGTCTTAGAACATCAAGCTGCTAATTTACACAGTTTTCTGACAGGAAACCATCTACGGCAATGAGTGCACAGTAGGAAATTTTAATAGGAGCCCATCTGGACTTCTGGCTATTGAACACAATTTCTTCTTAATCATCTATTAAAGAGAGATGCCATAAAGATGAGTTACCATCTCTTGGTCATAAATTTCAGGAGTTTTATAAAGAGCCACTTATTTTTTCACCTTTTTTCATCTATTTTCAACAAGGTAATTCATCAACATTTAACTTAGTGTTTTCCTGCCTCATTATGACTCTCCAAGAATTTAAAGTGCTGTTAAGGATCATAGTTGTTGCCTTCAGAAAAGGGTATCTGTGCTGGACACATGCTTTCTATTAATTGAGGCCTCTGGATTCCTTTATGATGAAATCTATCTTCTTCCAAAAATCAGATTTCAGAGTTCTGTGTGTGTTTAAAGATTTTTTTTTTCAAAATAATCCTTTTCTGGTCATCCAAAATTCATATAATAAAAATGAAATTCTGATTATTTAGCAAATTGAGAATTTTTGTTGTTGAATTATGTTAAGTAACTTAAAGACATGAGCATCTGAAGACTTCTTTCTTTCCTCTAGCCCTTTGCTCCCTTACTTCCTTCATTCAAGTCTTGGTTCAAATCACCTCAGTAAAGCCTTCCTTGATATACCCTATCTTATATTATAATTGTGCCCCACCCTCATTTTTTCTGAGTCTTTCTCCACACTTCATTTCATTCTGATACACTATGTATTTAATTATTTCTTTTCCTGTCTTTTTCTCACTGTTAGAATGTGAGCTCCATGAGAACAGGGGTTTTCCATTGGTTCTCTCCCTTCTGTTCTCCAGAGCATGATACACAATAGTTGTTGAAAAACATTTGTTGAATAAATGCATATAGAGGAAATTATTTGGCAAATCCATAAAACAAAACAGTAATAATAGATTAGAATCAAGAATTATGCATGACACATAGTAAGTACTCAAATAGATTTTTGTTAAATGAGTGATAAATGGACACAAAAATGATAAAAAAGAAAGAAAAAAAAAACATAGGCAAAGAACTAAATCAGAGGGAAAGAGCTAGGATAATTACATGGTCACTTTCTGAAAAGAAGTTGAGATACTAAAGATAGGTTATGAACACTGGTTTTCTGTACAGAGAAAATTTGCTAAGGAAGAAAAGAAGAAAAATAGAAAATCCCATGGAAGAAATGTTATAATGTTAAAATAGTGTTTAGAAGCTCCTTTAAGTGGCACCTGAGTGGCTCAGTCAGTTGAGTGTCTGGCTCTTTTTTTTAATGTTTATTTATTTTTGTGACAGAGAGAGAGAGAACAAGCAAGAGCATGAGTGGGGGAGGGGCAGAGAGCAAGAGAAAAGGGGACACTCAGAATCTGAAACAGGCTCCAGGCTTCAGCTGTCAGCACAGAGCCCAACGAGGGGCTCGAACCCACCAACAGTGAGATCATGACCTGAGCCAAAGTAGGATGCTTAACCAACTGAGCCACCCAGGTAACCTAAGGGTCTGACTCTTGATCTCCACTCAGGTCTTAATGTCATGTTTTATGAGGTGGAGCCCCATGCCGGGTTTCATGCTAACAGCACTGAGCCTGCTTGGGATTCTCTCTCTCACTCTCTCTTCCCCTCCCCTGCTCTCTGTCAGCATAAACAAACATTTTAAAAATAAAAAATAGGGGCACCTGGGTGGCTCAGTTGGTTGGGTGGCCAACTTTGGCTCAGGTCATGATCTCATGGTTCATGGGTTCCAGCCCCATGTCGGGCTATGTGCTGACAGCTCAGAGCCTGGAGCCTGCTTTGGATTCTGTGTCTCCCTCTCTCTTTGCCCCTCCCCTGCTCACTCTCTGTCTCTTTCTCAAAAATAAATAAACATTAAAAATTTTTTTAATAAAAAATAAAATCTCCTTTAAATAAAATATTTTAAATATGATTTTCAAAAATGTCTACTACCTAAAAATGGTTAGGATGATACATAAAGGACAAAGAAGGAAATAAAATCACCTACTGTTACATCCTTTAAAATCCAGCTCTGTAACTATGTGGGTATACTGAATATACTTAGAGTATTTTTCTATGAAGTTTACATACAAATTCTAATAAACAGGAGCAAAAAAATTATGTACTGTGATGGTTCATTTTAGGTCAACCTGACTGCCCAGACATTTGGTAAAACATGATTTCTGAGAGTGTCTGTGAAGGTGTTCCTGAAGAGATTAGCTTCTGAATCAGCAGATCACATAAGGAAGATCACTGTCACCAGTGAAGGGGGGCACCAGCCAGTATATTTGAGGGCCTAAAAAGAACGTCATGGTGGAGGAAGGGCAAATTCTCTTTCTGCCTGAGCCGAGACATCCATCTTCTACTGCCTTAAGACAGCGGGCTTTCAGGCTCAGACTGAGACTTAAACGATCGGTACCTAGATTCTCAGCCCATCAGACTCAAATGAATTCCACTACTGGCTTTCCTTGTTCCAGCTTGTACTCAGCAGATAGTGGGACTTCTTGGCCTCCATAACCACATGACCCAATCCTTTAATAAATCTCCTTTTCTATATCTACATCTGTATCACCTATTTCTTTTTTGTTGTTGTTTGTTTGCTTTTAACTAGGCTCCATGCCCAAGGTAGGAATTGAACTCATGATCCCGAGATGCAGAGTTGCATGCTTGGGGTACGTGGGTGGCTCCATCAGTTGAGCATCGGACTTCGGCTCAGGTCATGATCTCACAGTTAGTGGGTTCAAGCCCCGTGTCAGGCTCTGTGCTGACAGTTCAGAGCATGGAGCCTACTTCAGATTCTGTGTCTCCCTCTGTCTCTGCCCTTCCTTGCTTGCACTGTCTGTCTGTCTGTCTGTCTCTCTCTCTCTCTCTCTCTCTCTCTCAAATAAATAAACATTAAAAATTAAAAATTAAAAAAAAGTCACATTCTCTACCCACTGAGCCAGCTAGGCACCCCTATGCCATCTATTTCTATATCATCTCTATCCATACCATCTATCTATCCTATTGGTGCTGTTTCTCTGGAAAATCCTAATGTATATGCATTTTTTTTTCTTACGAGGACAATATATTATGATCATTGGATAGTCTTCTGTGCATCCTGTCAACTCAATTTCTTGGTACTTCTTTGTGCACAGATACACCTTAGTTTTTCTAGGCAGTTTTCTCTTGTTAAATATTTAGATTAGTGCAAATGTTTGCCTTTTCTAAATTAGGTTATAACCATTCTTTGATATAATTCTTTGCCTGTATCTGTGATAGTTTTAAGACCTTAGAAATGAAAAATAAAAAATACTTTAAAAATTTTTATAGAGAAAAAAAAAACTTTTATAGAGATTACTGTATTTCCTCCAGAAGTATCAAACCATTTTGAACTTCCATTAGCAATATTTGCCTATGCCCAGTTCCTTGTGATTTCTTAATCATGACTTAAAACTTATTTACCAATTTGATAAATGAAAAATAAAATGGAAGTTTGGTTATAGCAAGACAGTGGAGAGATGGATATTCAGGGAGACCAAACAACACAATTTGGGATGAAATTCCACAACAGTACATTTAATTTGCATTTTTTCATTTGGTTACTTTATATATTAAATAGACCATCAAGGTTGCAGCCCCCTAGACTAATTTGTAATCATAAACCATGCCATCTGTACTATCAGTGCCTTGTGCATAGAGATTTTATGTAATAAACAGTCCTCTACTTTTCTACAAATCACCTGGGCAATTTATAAACATTAATTGCAGTTCATGCTCCCCTGTTTTTAATATCTCTCTGCAGAAGAACAGACCTTATGCCAGAGCGTGAGTGTGCTAGACAGGAAGAGAGTCAAACTGTAATAGATACGTTCAAATTTAACACAATATCTAAGAGCAAACTGAAGCTGAAGCAGAGGGTAGATTTATTTTTTAGTATGTTATGATGATAAGTCTTGCTATTTAAGGTATTTGCCAAGCACAGTGAGCATATAAACCCACAATGCTATTAAAGATTACTGATAATAACCAATTTATTATAATGATATCTGATTCACAATTATCTTTTATATGTTGGTGAGTTGCTTTTCATCCAAGAGTAAAACTCATCTCTCTTTCAATTAAATTTCTACTTCTTTTTAATTTTAGGGTGCTCTAAGCCTATGCTCCTCAAAGTGGACGAGCAGCATCCATACCAACTGGAAATATTGGAAGTATAGACTTTTAGAAACCACCCTAGACCTACAGATCAGAATCTGCATTTTCACCAGATCCCCAGGTGATTTATGTGCACAGTGAAGCTTGAGAAGCATGGGGCATTAATTCATACTGAGAATGTAGTGCAAGCATGGTCAAATTGCCAGGCTCTCAACTGTCCATTTCTTGCTACATATAACACATTATGCTTCGGTGCCAATGGAGTCCATCTTCAGAAGGTGAAGAACAAGAATAATACAGGAATTTGCATAAATATCTCAAGAGCAAGCTTGTTAGAAAAACTGCCAAACAAAAAATTATCTGAAAATAATAATAGCCCAGGATTAAGTAAACTTATAATAAGCTTATCATTAAAATTTGTTTCTAAATAATTTGGGTGAAAAGTAGTAATTTGAAACTAAATCCTAAAGTTAGTTCTCAACATCATTGATAGAACAAATGATCACTGGTCATTTTCCACAAGCTTTCCAGAAATTATGAAACTCTTTCCTTGAGGTTTTCTTCCACTTATCTGTTGCTGGGTAACAAACCACTCCAGAACACAGTGGCTTCAAACTACAATTTCTTATTTTCTTTCATGATTCTGTGTGTTGGCAAGGCTCAACTAGGAAGCTGTTATTTGAGGTCTCCCAGGCAGCTGCAGTAGGATGGCAAGTGTACCTCCAGTCACCTGAGGGTTCTCCTGAGGGTTCTCCAGTGTACCTCCAGTCACCTGAGGGTTCTCCAGTCACCTGAGGGTTAGATGTCAAAGATGGTTGGCTCTTGTGGCTGGGAGCTGGTGTGGGCTATGGTTGACAGCTACACTCTGGAGTATACTCTGACTAGAGTACCTACACATGGGCTGCACATGTGGCTAGGTTCTTCTCAAAGTATGGTGCTGCGTTTGGAGAGGGAGTGTCCCAAGAGCAAAAATTCCAAGAAAACCAGGAGAAAACTGCAAGGCTCCTTATGTCTGAGCCTCAGAAGCCCCAAACATAACTTCTTCCATGTTCTATTGATCTTGTAGGTCACTAAGTCCAGCCCAGATTCAAGGGAGAGGAGAAGTCAATATCACCCCGTGAGAACCATTTTTAGTCTACCACAAGTTTTTTTCAAAAGTAGAGTAATTTTCTTGACAAGCCCCATTTTCTGCCTACCATACCACACCCAGACCCACCATACACCTATCCAACACAGAGAAGCATTCAGTGGAACCAGAGCTTCAGTCCTGTATAGTCCACTTAAAAAATTATCAAAAACACCATCATCCTGTGTTGGGTGACATAGGCCTTTGTGTATATGTTAATATTTGAGGAGAACTCAGAAGTATCCTTTACCTAAAAGAGATGTTTCTCTATGTGATGGTTATACAATTTCTCTCTTCCTCAAGTTCCGTTCTCTGTGCTACTCAAACCCACTCAGTGTCAGTTGAGCTACAGGTTCTACCATCTGGACCTTATGGCTTTGGGGTCCCAACTGGGTTTGACCAATGGCAGCCACTTACCTACTGTTTCTTCCCTTCCTCCTCCCACCTTCCACAGTGCTTTTCTGGCAGCAGCTGCACCTACTACCCCTGCCTCTCATGCTTCCTCCACAGTTCCACTTCCCACTTGACTGTCACCTCTTTACTCCCCTTCTCTTCAGTTCTTCTATGTGTGATAATGACTTCCTACTGTTGGTAGATTCTGAATAACCCACCATCCAGACATTAGGGGAAAAATGTTTTATTTAAAAATAGTTTTTTCCCTACCTCAGGGCACCTGGGTGGCCCAGTCAGTTAAGTATCTCTCTCTTTTTTTTTTAACGTTTATTTATTTTTGAGACAGAGAGACACAGAGCATGAACAGGGGATGGGCAGAGAGAGAGGGAGACACAGAATTGGAAGTAGGCTCCAGGCTCCAAGCCATCAGCCCAGAGCCCAACGCGGGGCTCTAACTCATGGACCGCGAGATCATGACCTGAGTAGAAGTTGGATGCTTAACCGACTGAGCCACCCAGGTGCCCCAGTATCTGACTCTTGACTTCAGCTCAGGTCATGATCCCAGGGTTCCTGAGATCAAGCCCTGTGTCAGGTTCTGCACTTGATGTGGAACCTGTTTAGGATTCTCTCTCTTCCTCTCTCTCTGCTCCTCCCCTGTGCATTCTTTCTCACTCTCTCAGACTAAAAACATTTTTAAAAAGGAAATTCCCAGAGAATTAAAAACTTTTTTTAATGTTTTTTTTTTCTCAAAAGAATATTTTCCTGTCCAGCTACTAGTGAAATAATAAAAAACAAAATTATAATATGTGAATATAAATATGTATATAAGTCTGGAACTTTTGTTGCTGGGAGAAAAAGTATAGTGTTTTAAGTGAGTAAAATCCCACCCATCATAAGTGGAGCCCAGAAAAAAAAGATCACTGGAGACTTCCTTCACTTGTGTGCCTGACAGGCTCTTCGTTTTGCTATAAAATATTTTCAAAGAATTATTTCCCTTGTAAAAACTAAGGGAGGGCTCAGAGTGGCTCTCAGAGGCCAAAACCTGCTAGGACTATAAAAATGGCTGCACACAACTCTTTGGTCAGAATTATGTTGCTTGACCATTTGGCTTTAAGAGAATATTTAATACTCTTTTCTAATCTGGCAGCTAAATGGTCATGTTATGAAATGAAATACTGTGGAATGACATTATCAAGATGGCAAAACAGGAGGTCCCCTGCCAGTTGCCTCCCTCGTTTTTTAAAGAGCTATTAATTTTTGACAATTCACACTTAGTGATAATGTAATGAGCTATTAGTTATATTCTTAAGCCCCTAATATTTTCACCATTAAATAACATATAAAGGATATGCACAGTAAATGAGCAACATACTGATAACTATTATTACTATTATTCTTTGCTCAGAAGATGTTTTAAGAATCTCTTTTCATTACTTAATAGAAAATGAAACCATAATAGTGTTTACACTGTAATCACAGAAGAAAATAGTATATGGAAAGCCAGCATAACTATAATTAACACTATTTTGTAAAATATATTTTGTGGTGAAATAACTTCAATATTGGGGCCATTTTAAAATGTAAGTTCAAAAGGAAAACCATAGATTTCCCACTTATTTTTCTTTGATGAATTCTGTATTCACAGATGGTACAGATATTTTAGCATTGTAAACTAAAGCATCTCTATTTATGATTTTGTCTTGGAAGTCTCTTTCGTGGTTAGACCACATTTTGTATACTTCCGACAATGGACATATGATCTGAGCTTAGCCAAGGCAAGGGGTAGGCCACATGAAACATCATCAAGGCAGCAAGCTGTTGCTGCCAAGAAGTTGGAAAAGACAATTTAACAGGTCATGAAGAAAATTAGGACCCAGATTAACCAACAAAGCATTCAGTGAATAGAAAAATAAGTATGTGATGCTCATACAGAGTCAATATGGGCCTCAAAGGAAACTTATTTATATGGAAGAGTGAAATAGGAATGTCATATTTAATTTTTTTTTTTTTACCACGAGGGGAAGAAAATGGTTAGGGAAGAATTAACCTGTTTGGAATAATCACATTTCTAAAAATAAATTTACAATTTCCTTAAGTGACATGTTTTTGCATAACATTGCCAAAATACTTATTCTTCCTCCTTATTTAAAGACATTCCCCTTGCACCAAGGATAAGCCTCTTGTTGAAACACAGCATAAAGAATGATATCGTTTCATGTTTTTTAATTTTCAAATATTTTGGTTGAAAATTTACAAATGGATTTGGTGAAAATTCTTGAGCCAAAAACTGGAATTATTCACCATGAAAAAACAAAATCGGCACCTTATTATACAGATGTGACATTCTTATAAAATTTACACTGACTTAGAAAATAGAAACATTAAGAAATTAACTGATTATGACACAATTTTCAAATCAACCTTGGTTAATCCAAATCCTTCTGGGAAAAGCCTGATACAAAAATTATTAGTAGAGTCTTCCACCTTGCCATGTTAGCATATCTGGAACTGAACTTGTCCTCTCATGAGAAACAACCGGAAGACTGGACAACATACATAAAAGAGTCATTCTGAACACTGAACAACTAGCAGTGCAAGACTGCAATGTAAGAAAGAATATAAAACAAATGAGATAAGCCCCACAATCCACCAGCTCTTTTGCCAGGAGGCAGGTCACAGACTGTGGCACAGCAAGAGAGCTCAAGAAGAGCTGGAAGCTCCCACTGGATGAGAAGATAAGAGATCAGATTTGGGAAGATGGAGAAGGCTAGATTTTGTGGGGCAGAGTACTACAGATGAAAGAGCTCCAGGAATCAATATACAGGATCTTTTTGAGTCTGTTTCTAAATACTAAGGCCCACGTGAATAGGGTAAAATTTCCTGATGCTGGGCAAAGAATTCTCAGGAAGATTTAATTTAAATAATTGCAAGAATGTAGACAAGGCTAGTGGATATTCAAGCAAGAGTTCAGTGACCTTAACAGATACATGGAACATTCATTAGAGACCTCAGAGTTAAATTTAGAGTAAGGCTAACTCAGTACTATGATAACCAGTAGTATGGATATGCCCTAACAAATATTAAAAACAAACATGGAAAGAACTGAGCTGATTTGAAAGTTACTTAACTTCCTGCCAAAACAAAGCTCAACATTTTCTAAGATAAACAACAAAATCTAGACACTCAAAAACATTATGCTCACAATGTCTATTATCTAATAAAAAATGACAAGACATATAAAGAAGCAAGAAACTGTAACACATCACCTATTAATCTATTAATATAAGTAGAAATAAAGATGATAGTTATAGGAGACAAGGGTTTTAAAAGAGCTATTACAAATAAGCTCAAATACTTAAAGGAAAACATGAGTATCAGGTTGAAAGAAACAGACAATATAAAAACAAACCAAATGGAACTACTAAGATAAAAATTACCATCTATGAAAAATTTAAAACTCACAAGATGAGTTTAACAGATTAGACACTGAAAAAGGAACTTCAAAACATTGCCATAGAAGCCATCTAACATAAAACAGAGTAAAAAAATTTTTTAAAAGAATGAACAGGGTCTCAGTGACCTATGAGACACTGTCAAGTGGTCTAATATACTTAAAACTGGAGTCTATATTAGTTTCCTATAAAAAATTAAACTTAATGGCATAAAAAAACCCACAAATTTATTCTTACTGCTCTAAAGGTCAGAAGTCAGAAATGGGTCTGATGGGTTAAAATTAAGGTATAGGCAGAATTGCATTCTTTCTGGAGACTCTAGCATAAAGAATCCATTTCCTTCCCCTTTCCAGCTCCTGGAGGTGGTCTGCATTCCTTGGCTTGTGCCCAATCTTCCCTTTTCAAAGCATAGGACTCTAACTTCTTCCTCCATTATCATATCACCGCCTCACTCTGACCCTCCTACCTCCCTCTCCAAGGAATCCTTATTATTATACTGGATATCTGTCTGGATAATCAGGAGTAATTTTCTCCTCTTAAAATCATTATGTCTGCAAATGTGAGGTAACATATGCCAGGTTCCAGGGATTAGGGCATGGACACCTTTAGGAGGGCCATTATTCAGCCTACCCTAGAGTCCTGGAAGAAAAAGACAGGGAGGATAGGCAAGAAAACCAAATTTTTTAAAAAACAAGAATAGCTTACCTTTCTCTAAATTTTATAAAAATTATAAACTCACAAATCCAAGAAGCACAATAAAGCAGAGAAGATAAACTACATCAAGAAACATTATAATCAAATTTCTAGAAATCATTGATGAAGAGGAGATCTTAAAAGCAGGAACAAGGTAAGACGAATGGGTGAAGAGGGAAGGCACATGACTTATATAAAAACAAAGACTAGGGGTGCCTGGGTGGCTCAGTCAGTTAAGCATCCAACTTCAGCTCAGGTCATGATCTCGTGGTTTGTGGGTTCAAGCCCCACGTCGGGTTCTGTGCTGACAGCTCAGAGCCTGGAGCCTGCTTTGGATTCTGTGTCTCCCTCTCTCTCTGCCCCTCCCCTGCTTGTGCTCTATCTCTCTCTCTCAAAAATAAACAAACATTAAAAAAAAAAGACTAGAGTCTCCCCAGCCCTTTTGTCAGAAACAATACAAGCCAGTAAACAAAAGAATCTTTGAAATACTGGGGAAAATTTTTACTATGCAAAAACTTCTTAACTTCCTGAAAGTATAATTTTAAAATTAAGATAAAATAAACTCATTTTCAACATAAAAATGCTGAGAATTTTATGTTTGTTATTGGGGGGGATTGCAGCAAAAGTTCATGATAAGAAATGTTAAAGGAAATTCTGCAGGTAGATGAAAAATTATATCAGATAAAAATTAAAATACATTCAAAGAAATGGAAAGCCAAAAATGGTAAATGTTTTTTTTTCTTTTTGTTTTAATGTCAATAAGAGAGAATTAGTTGTTTAAGGCAGGGGTCAGCAAACAATGGCCCATACGCTAAATATGAGCGCCTGCCTCTTTTTGAAAATAAACTATACTGGAACATAGCCATGATAGTTTGTTTGTATTGTCTATGTCTGCTTTCATACCACAATGGCAGAGTTCAGTAGTTTTGATAGAGACATTATGGCCTGCACAGCCTAAAATATTTACTATATTGCCCTTTAGGAAAGAAAAAAAATTGCCCTGGTTTAAAGAAAAGTAGTAGCAATCCATTGTGTAATTTATAATATATGTAGAAACAAAATGTACGTCAAGTAACACAAAGAACAAGAGAGAAGAAATGGTGGTTTATTATTTGTAAGGTTCTAACATTACACTTGAAGTGGTATATTATTTGAAGGTAAATTATATATAAGAATGCATATTATATACCCCCACAAAACCATTACTCAAAAATAGAGCAAAGATGTATAGCAATTAAGCCAATAGTGGCAATAAAATGGAACATGAAAGTTACTCATTAAGCTAAAAAAAGGCAGGACCTAAATTTAATGCACCCAATTAAGGAGTTTCAAATGCATGTGACAAAAATTGATAGAACTAAAAGGAAAATAAAATTAACCCATTAATATTAGTGATGTCAGGAAAAAAAATAGAGAAAACAGTAAGAATATGTATATGTGAACAACATTTGCAACTAATGTAAATAAACTGACATTTAAAGAACACTCCACCCAACAACAAGAAAATACATAGTCTTTTCAAGGGTAAATATGGGACACATGAAGACATGCTAGGTCAGAGGCAAATCTCAATAAATGTGAAATAACTGAAAGTACAGAGTACGTTTTGCTATCCAGTAAAAGCACACTTTCAGAACAAGTTTAATAAAATATGCAGCCATTAAAATAAGTTTGAGATAATGAATACCCTGTTTGGTTTGGAGGGCTTAGGCAAAACAAAAACCCTGAGTATTAGTCCTTAAAATTAACCTTAATTAACAATCTCCATTTGTTTAATTAAAAAATGTTACAATATTGGGGCACTTGGGTGACTCAGTTGGTGAAACATTTGACTTCAGCTCAGGTCATGATTTCACAGTTTGTGGTTAGAACCCTGAGTCGGACTCTGTGCTGACAGCTCAGAGCCTACAGCCTGCTTCAGATTTTGTGTCTTCCTCTCTCTGCCCCTCCCCTGCCCATGCTCTGTCTCTCTTTCATAAATTAAATAAAAACATTAAAAAAATGTTACAATACTGAGTGGAAGTACTTAATCCATTTTTAAAAGCCAAGAATTATGTAAGTTATTTAAGTTTTCCTTTTATTTTGATCAACTGGTAGAGACAGAGAAAACTGCCTTTTGACAGAGCAGAAAATACTCAGTCACCATCTAGCAGCTTGCCTTTTACCCAGATGTGATGCAGCCACATGTATTATTACAAAGGCAGATGGAACTAGAGCCACCAACTGCCATTCAATTATTTTACAATGTACAGACATTGCTGCACATGCAGTTGGAGCTTGAGAACCATATTATTCTGTCAGGAACTATGTCACACAGAGAAAAGAATCCCAGCAACAAATTATTCGCATGTGTTTTTGCTTTCTCTCTCTCTCTCCCTTCCTCTCTGACTAGAATATGTAGGTGTGTGTGTGTATAAAATATTCATATGTATATTCATACATAGATAGGTATACAGTGTGTGTATACATGTATGTATGTGTATGTGTGTGTAAGTGTGTGTGTGTGTGTATGTGTGTGTGTGTGTGTATATATATATATATATATATATATATATATATACATATATATAACTTCAAGAGAATATAGATATTTGGAGGAAATAGAAAAAAATTAGTTGAAAGAAGTCAGTCTTAGGGAGCCTAAGGGATTTTAGTTCAGAGAATGCAAAGTTTAGGAAAAGAAAATAAAACCAGGTTCGGTTTTTTTAAAAAGAAATTATATAATTATATGCAGTATTAATATACATTATTACATATTTTATATATTACACATAATAAATGTTCACTTATCACTATAAATATGTAATCAAAATAAAACATTTATGTGAAATATTTAGAGTAAGATTTCTGGCCCAAGAGTGTAAAGTAGATGCAAAGTACCGTATTAAGAAAAGAAGGTAGGATCCAGGCCAAAACCTGAGCATAACAAGAAAGCATCAGTTTAAAAAACCCAAAGATTAGAATACTAATGAAGCATTTTATCCACCTCCTGCCTCTAACAGTGGTCACATCCAAATCTAATAGAAAGAAGTTATATTAGGGGCACCTGGGTGACTCAGTTGGTTAAGTGTACGACTTTGGCTCAGGTCATGATCTCATGGCTCATGAGTTCAAGTCCCCTATTGATCTCTGTGCATCAGATTAGAGCTTGGAGCCTGCTTTGGATTCTGTCTCCCTCTCTCTCTGCCCCTCCCCCACTTGCGTGCACATGCTTGTGCTCTCTCTCTCTCTCTTAAAAATAAACATTAAAAAAACATTTTTAAAAGCCTTAATAGTGACCCCAATTTCTAGAAAATACTGAGTGGACTCAAGCAAAATCATTCTTTTTTTTTTCTTTTAGTTTAGTTTATTTATTTTGAGAGAGAAAGAGAGAGAGAGAGAGAGAGAGAGAGAGAGAATGCACCCGCCCAGGAGTGAGGAGGGGCAAAGAGAGAGGCAGTGAAAAATCTCAAGCAGACTCCACAATGTCAGCGCAGAGACACGATGTCAACTCAGAGCTCGAACCCGGGAACCATGAGATCATGAGCTGAGCCAAAATCAAGAGTCAGATGCTTAACGGACTGAGCCACCCAGGTGCCCTTCAAGTAAAATCATTCTTTTTTTTTTTTTATTAAATCTCTCTCTCTTTTTTTTTTTTTAACGTTTATTTATTATTGGGACAGAGAGAGACAGAGCATGAACGGGGTAGGGGCAGAGAGAGAGGGAGACACAGAATCGGAAACAGGCTCCAGGCTCTGAGCCATCAGCCCAGAGCCTGACGCGGGGCTTGAACTCACGGACCGCGAGATCGTGACCTGGCTGAAGTCGGACGCTTAACCGACTGCGCCACCCAGGCGCCCCTCAAGTAAAATCATTCTTAAGAGAATGTAAATATCTCCCTTTGTTCTACATTTTCATATTTGTGGAAATTACACAAGACTGAAGTTATCCAACTTCCTCTTCAAATCTGGCACATTTTCACCAATGTGCCAGCTGGGGTGCTCAACTATTATGAGAATTATGATCCCCACAGCTGCTTAGGTATGTTATTAAACAGCACAGTCTAGAGATAGAAAATGTCAGCTGCCAGCATTCAGATCTCAGCTCCGCCACAACCTAGCTGTGTGACCCTGAGCAAGTTACTTTATGACTCTGTGCCTCAGTTTGCTTATGGTTGAAATGAGGGTACCATAGAGATATTATAAGGATTAGATGACATATCTGCAGAGTGCTCAAAACAATACCTGGAAAATAGTAAGTCCTATATAACCCTTGTTAAAAATTATAAAAGAAAAGCTCATTCAGGTAGATTCTTATTTCAAAGATTTAGAGGGGCACCTGGGTGGCTCAGTCAGTTAAGCATCCGACTCCATCTCAGGTCATGATCTCACGGTCCATGAGTTTGAGCCCCGCGTCAGGCTCTGTGCTGTCAGCTCAGAGCACGGAGCCTTTTTCAGATTCTGTGTCTCCCTCTCTCTCTGACCCTTCCCTGTTCATGCTCTGTCTCTCTCTGTCTCAAAAATAAATAAATGTTAAAAAAAAAATTTAGAGACTAATATTTTCCCTCCTCTTTTCTCCCTTGGGGAGAAAAAAAAACATTTTAAGATGAGCCTTAAAATAGAAAAACACTCCAGTGATGATAATGGAGGTTTATTCTTCTACAAATCATGGCAAAATAATTTCTTAAGACTAGAGAGGAAAAAAAGCATTATTTTTCTGTCAGAAACGTGAAGTGTTTCTCTGCCACTTCAACCACAAAGGCAACGTTAACCAAAAAACTTAGTTGGTGTGGGCTCTGAGATTACATAACTATCAATTTATATCATTTCCTGTCCTAGTTTTCAGACATAAATAAAAGTCTTCTACTCACATATTTAAAATATCATCCCGTTACATGATGTTTGTAAATGAGAATTTTGTATCTTCTTGGGCAATTTTTATGTAACTTTTTATACTTTAATTTAGTTAAATGATATGATCAGATAATAGATATTTTAAGTTTTCTTTAGGTAATAAACTTGCAATAGAGTAATATGAAGTCAAATGTTTAAGACAAGTTAAAGAAAAAATAACAAAAAAAATTTTTTAAGTCAAACGTTCCTATGGGAATAAGCCATTAAGTTGGTGGTCCTATCAAGATATGTTAACTAATGGCCACATAACAATGAGAGGAGTATTTTATAAATATTATTTCAGAAACATCTACACTTTGGGAGTATTCCGTCCCATGTTCTTACTGGAACACTGACTTTTTAAGATAGAATTGTTAGGAAAATACAGACTGTTGAGGTTAGTAATATTGAGTGGGTGTGAAATAATTAAACTGCTTACATGAGAATATCCTTTACCACCATCAATTTCTCCCCCATAGACATAATATTTTGGATTCAGAAGCACATTGTGGAATAATGTTCACCATGTCTTTTTCCTTTCAAATACTAATCATGCCTTTCCATCCTCTTTCATTCAGGTTGGTTCATTCAGATATCATCATCTTCCTTTTTGTATGTATCATGTTTCTGTTTCCAAAAAAGGTGAGACTAATATTTGGAGAATCTATAAGAGCTAAACTGGAAGAAAAAGAGAGGAGATTGGTGGTTGTCAGGGGCTGGAGGGTAGAGGAAACGGTGAGATGTTGGTCAAAGGACCCAAACTTCCAGTTATAAATGAGTAAGTTCCAGGGATGTCATATATAACACGTGATTATAGTTGACAATAGTACCTTGTATACTTGGAAGTCTGTAATGTAACTGGGGCTCTGGGGTTCCCACACAGACCAGGTTTGGCCACTCGCAGCTGACAAAATCCAAAGGCAGAGAGACAGTGGAGGTGAAACAAGAAAGGAATTGATTTCAGTGAGACCAACACCAGGAAGACAGAGAACTAATGTCTCCAAAGTGCTGAAAATACTTCTAGGTGTATATAAGGGAAAATATGGGACAAAGGGCGGTGGGTACATGCAGGTGGGCAGTAAAGGTCAGGTTGATCATTGCCCTGGGGTCAATCACTGCAGGTCTTGCTGGCTTAGAACAGTTCTTATTGTTTGAGGGGGCAGTTTCCATTCCCTTTATGGGATGCTTTACCTGAGCTAATAGATAAGCTGGCAAGAACAACCAATTAGAAAGTAGAAACTGAGGTCAAAATGAAGGTCATTGAAGTCTTCTTTCTCTAACTGAGCAAATCTTAAATGTTCTCATCACACATCAAAAAGGTAGCTATGTGAGGTGATGGATGTGTTAACTAACCTTATCATAGCAATCATTTCACCATATATACATGTATTAAATCAACACATTATATACCTTAAATTTATACAATGTTATATATTAATTTTATGTCAATCAAACAGGAAGAAAATAAAAGAGGTCAGATAATTTTCAGTATAAGGAAGAAAAGTAAACTGGATTTCACACAGTTTCAAGTGACCCAAAAAATTAGTATCAGACATACTTAGGACAGTACAAGAAGCACAGTCATTAATGATATTCTTTGTAGCAATAAATGGTTGAAAACAAATATCCATCAAAAGAGGAATGGATAAAGTTACTGTGTTAAAATTATATAATAAAATATTATGTAACACTTAAAAAAATGAAACCTGTGTATTTATGGATATATACATCAACTTGAGAATTCAAAACTTAACATACAGTATGATAATATGTATATAAAATTTAAAGAGAAATTTAAAGAGAATGTGTTATTTATAAATACATTTATGAATCTATCTAGAAAAAATACAAAAGTGTTGCCAGGTGAACTGAGGTGACCCCAGGCCCTGAAGCCTCGACCCACCCATCCCAAAGATGTTGCCAAATGTTCTTGATCTCCAGGGGCTCCTGGCTGGCTCAGTTGGTTAAACATCCAACTCTTGGTTTCGGCTCAGGTCATGATCTCGTGGTTTCATGAGTTCAAGCCCCACCTCTGGCCCTGTGCTGGCAGCACAGAGCCTGCTTGGGATTCTCTCTCTCGCCCTACTCCTCCCCGACTCACAATGTCTCTCTCTCCAAATAAATAAATAAACTTTAAAAAAAAAAAAAGGCTCTTGGTCTCCTCATGAGAAAAGAATTCCAGGGCAGGCACAACACAGAAGATGAGGAACACAAGTGGGAACGTTTATTAAAGTGAAAGTACACTCTCAAGATGTCAGAGTTGGTGCACCCAAGAGAGAGCTGTGTGCTCTGGGGTTTGGGTTTCTATCTTTTATTGACAGTTGTTAACTAGGCAGCAGAATATTCATTATTTGGGACAGGGACTTCTTACCAACAGGATTTCCTGCCTTTTCTTCCCTGTTTGGCCAGGGGTTTCCTGTCATGGCACCCACCATCTTGGGCCTGTCTGGTTTGATCCAGCTTCTTGTGGAGTGCAACAGACAGGCCTCTGACTAGCCTGTAAGCTGGCCATGACTTTCTCTTTGCTGGCTTCCTGTTAGGCCCTCACTAACTCTAACAAAAGAGTTTATACCAGATGTATTATTATTGTTACTTCCAAGAAAGGGACCAGGAGTAAAAGGCTGCAACAGTATCTTTAACAACTTAATTATTTAAAAAATATGTAAGTGACAAAATATTAACATTTGTTAAATCTGGATAGTGTGTATATGTATTTGTTTCACTATTTGCTGTGGTTTTCTATACCTGACTGCACCACAAGCAAGCTAATTAACATGTCCATCACCTCACAAAGTTATCTTTTGTTTTGCTTTGTTTTTACTGCATACATGAAAATCCCCAGAACTGCCACTTTGTTGGTTACAACTTTGATCTGAAGAGCCCATATCTGGTTAGCACATGAGCCACATGTTATGGTGGAGCAGCTCACTGTTCTTGGGGAAGACGTGATCGCTAATGTTGCTATTTCACCAAAAATCACTGCAAGCTAGAGCAAGGATTTGTTAAGTGGTCACTGTGTGAAAGCTTTGCTTCAAAATAATTTCCTTAAGTCCAAAAATGTGCAATAGCACTTTCTACTTTCAATAAAAATAATATTTACTCTAAATAAGTAACTTTTAAAAATAGGGGGGCACTTGGGTGGCTCAGTTGGTTAAGTGTCTCACTCTTGATTTCAGATCAGGTCATGATCCCTGAGATCGGGTTCCCCACTGATGGCGAGGAGCCTGCTTGAGATTCTCTCTTTCCCTTTCTCTCTGCCCCTTCCCTGCATGCACGTTCACTCTTGTTCTTTCTCTCAAAATAAATAAATTTAAAGAAATTTTTGAAAATTTTAAAAAGAGTAACATTTATGCTTATTATTAACACCAGGCTTGAAGTTAAGCCAATATTTATCCTTAACTGATGAAAATAATATATCTTAGATTTGCATATGCCCTTGTTAGCATCCCCATCCTGCTTGAACTCTCAGGCAGATGTGGTAGTGTCTAGTAATTAGCCTCCATTCAGAAGAGACACTTCAGCCTACATAACATTGAATATGGCAAGTTATGTGACCCAAGACAATGGAGTAGGGAAGTGCCCACCACACACGGGGAGGTAAAGAAGAACTGTGAACAAATACTATGATGACCAACCACACCAGCATTCATTATATTGAATGCATCTGTGTTAGTATGGGTAAAAGAAGTGTAGGATACAAAAATAGGAGAAATTTCACAATGCAAACTCATTTTCTGTGTTGTAAAATAGAGGTAATAACTATACCATGTTACTTTGGGTAAGAACCTAATTTGACTAAAAATTGTTGTTCAGAGAGGTTTAGTAACTTCCTTAGGTTACCACAGCCAGCAAATGGTAAATGATGGATTTGAACACAAGCTGGCCATCATTAAAAAACTCTGCTATTGATATAGAATATGCTTCTAAGATCATATCTATAAAATACTATAGTGTTTCAACATGATCTTTTGCTTCACAATCTATTAATCTGTGTACCCAGGACAGTTTCTAAAAGCTATTTCCAGACATGGAGACTTGCTTTATAGTCTTTTAAAGCTTTGCTTCTGAACCCCATGTTCAACTGGCACCAAGCCTCCTGCCACTGATAACATTTACTACTAAAAGGACTTTACTAAGATTTGAAAATGTCTTGTGATAAAGATCCTTTAGTTAGATTATATCTTAGCCTCTGCCAGTGATAACAGGATTACAGTATTTTAGGTAGCAGAGGAGAAAAGGGTCAAATATAATGTACACGAATGACAGTTCAAGAGAAATGTGCTTAGGAAAAAAAGAAAATATTAGCATGACATGTCATTGCTCTTACATAATACCTTTGGCACACACTATTATGAGAGACTATCTAATACAATTCTTACTTAAGAAAATTTAAAAAAAAATTCAGTTAGAAAAAGTGTAACAGTTTTCAAAGATGCCAATGTGTTTTCTTCTGGGAATCTCAAGTTCAAGTCTGACCATGTACCTGGCCATTTTGCTGGAAAAAAAAATAATTAATGACAGTTGGTTTACTTAAATAAATTAAAAACAAAACTTAAAAATAAATCAATAAAATAATGTGAGTTTCCAAAATTCTACTGCCAAAATAAACTTCTCTCAACATTTTTGTCATCACATTCAACTGCCCTCTCTTCCCCCCTTATAAATACTTAACTTTTGGAGGGAATATTCTTTATTGTATATTTTAACCCAGAAAAAATACACACTAAAGAATTTTTTTTAGTTTCTTCGGATAGATGGAAGGGGGAGAAAAAGCAACAATAAACATCAAATGTCTTCCATGAGCTGACATTGTGCTAAATGCTTATCAAAACCTTTCCTTATATAATGCTTACCAAAAACTCCAGAATGTAAAACAAAATGATGATCAGAGTGTTCAAATGGCTTATCCCAGGGCTGGATGGAGAAATTAGGGCTTACATTAATTCAGTTTAAGTCCTGAGCTAGTCTTTGTTCAATTAAGACACATCCACAAACCTATAATAGCCCCCAATCCACCATTTATGATCCCAGAAATCTGAAATCTGGAAATTATTATTGCAGAACATTCACTATTGGAATCAACTAATCACAAATAAACTGACAAACCCATCAGTATTAACTTGAGCCTCTAAATGCTCTACAAAATCCAGGCCTTCAGGCCACTGTGAAGGCAGTTTGTTAGAGAAAGGCAGGCTAATTGCCAAAGATCATCTGATCCCTTTTTTTCTTGGGCATCCTGCTGGTCAATGGGAGGAACTGTCTTGACTTCTTAGTCTTAGCAAGGCAGACAAGAGAAATCAATATATTTCCTACATTAACCTATACAAAAATGAACTGGTCTTGCATATTTCATTCATACTGTCTTTTTCCCCATCTTCTAAAATTATCAATGAATTTCAATGAAAATTTCCTTAAGTACATGATGTTCTTCAAAATCAGTGTCCCCTTCTGGGTCCCCTTTCTGGGATTTCTCTACTTCATCATCCCTGTAGCATCAAGGTTCACAAAGGATGGCAAGATGCAGCTAAATATGCACAAATTCAGTATCCTGTACCATCAGGTCTCAGTTCTTTATTTGCATTAGGAAATAATGATTTCATGATGGTTCCCAAAAAAAGGAGAGGAAGAAACATCCTTAGAAGGAACATGAAATCAGGAATTTAGGTAGAATGACTCAGAATGTTCAAGTTGTAGTGATCTGAGAGGTCCAACCCTTTCATTTACATGTAAGGACTCCATGGACCAAAAGGATTGGGTGATTCAGGCATGATTATACAACAGATCCTACAGAGCCACGGCTCTATCCCACTACAGTAAACTCAATAATACAAGATAAAAAAAAAAAGACGATATTTGCTCTTGAAACTGTGCTACTAGAATGGGTCATTCAAGCTATCTTCACATATTAGCTAATATGTTGAAGTTAAAAGAAAATGCAGCTTTGCATGAATGTCATATAGGTCTTAAAACAATTTTATGTGACACAGATATATGTACATAGATACATTTTCTTTTTATAAGGTCTAAGCTTTTTTAAATACAAAGATACTAATGAGACAAATAAGTTCTATAAGCTCAAGCAAAGCATTTATGGGCCTTCTGCTTTGCATTACCTTCCAAAACATGTTCCATCTCTTGTCCTCAAAAAATGGAAAGTTAAGCTGGAAACATCTTTTGGAGACCAGTGGCTCAAATAACTTTCTTCCAAGTGCAAAAGAGACTCATTAAAATTTCTGGCACTCTGCTCCTATTATGCGTAAAGGAATTGACAAATTGCATAAGAGTTCCCATAAAATCATACTCCAGTGCAAATTCTAGCTAATATTGTGAGATGGTAGACTTTGGAAGTACTACAAAGGGTCACCCTGATGCTACAAAGGAGTCTTTGATCCTACCTCATAGAGCAAGATGACTTTCCTGCAGACTGGTTCATATTTATTCAGTCAACTGGTTCATATTTAATCAGTCAACTAATATGTCAACAAGACATATTTCTTGTGTCCAGTTGGGCATATGAAGAAATAGGAATTGCATGCAGCCTATATCAACCAGGGCCTGGCCAAGAAAACTGGAAGTTTAACAGAAGCATTTTAGTATTGAGAGTTAGTTCAAAAGAAAGAGCTGTAAGGGGGGCCTATAGGGCAACTCAGAGATTAACAATAGCAGAAAGCCACCATTACCACTAGGATCAGAGGGTTAATGGGAGGTTGTTGCCAGAGACCAGAAGCTGACACCTCAAGGTACTTTTTAAAACCATTTCAAGGGCTGCATGGCAGGATCTGGGATAATAAAACAGACATAATCACACAACACACTGCCTGATACAGAGACAGAGACAGAGAC
Organism: Prionailurus viverrinus; assembly: GCF_022837055.1. Taxonomy (NCBI): domain Eukaryota; kingdom Metazoa; phylum Chordata; class Mammalia; order Carnivora; family Felidae; genus Prionailurus; species Prionailurus viverrinus. Next base: position 33,763,668 of record NC_062563.1, read on the forward strand.
AGAGATAGAGACAGAGACAGAGACAGAGAGAGAGAGAGAGAGAGAGAGAGGAGAAATACCTCAGTCTGCCCCCACTCTTCCCTCCAGTTGTCCACTAATGCTTCCTATTGGCTGAAACTACCTTCCAACCAATGGGAAATGTACCTTCTAGTTCTTCTCTTATACTCTGGTTATTTATTGCTGTGTAATAAACTACACAAATACATGGTGTGGTAAAACTACAACCACTGCATTATGCTCACAGGTGTGGCAGCTATGGTTGGTGTCTGCTCTGTGATGTTTGGAGCCTCAGCTAGGACAACTCTAAGGATTCTCTGTGCCTGCATCGGGATAGCTAAAGAATGAATTCAGCACGGACTGTCAATTGGAGTACCTATATGTGGCTTCTACTGTACTGTGGTTTCAGAGTGGCCAGACATAGTTATCACATGGTTATCTCTTAGGGATCCAAGAGTGAATCTGACCAGCAAACCAGGCTGAGTCTTTGATGAGCCATCATGGGAAGTGAGTTGTGGTTTTATAGCCTTGTGTTTTTGGTAGCATGGCATCACTTCTGCTGTACTCTATAGACTGAAGAGGTCACAGCCCACATAGATTCACTGACAGGGGGCATGCAGCCCATCTCTGAATGAGAAGCATATAAAAGAATGCACTGCCATGTTTTGAAACAAACTCTCCTGAGCACAGACAAAACCAACATAAAGAACAAAATTCAAAAAGGAATGCAAGGACTAAACAACAATACCAGAAGACAGTACAAATGATGTACATCACCATGCACTCAGAATAACTGCCAAATGAGTACCACAGACAATAAAAGTTTCACAAGGTCTAGAAGGATAAATCAGTGAGAAGTAAGCATGGCTTCCAAAAACATTTTCTAGCTTTCCTAAAGCTGAAGTACAGAAGTATAGGGAAATCCTCTATTTCCCCCAAACTTTAGAAGAGCATGTCACATACAAGGTAGGTCCAAACCAAGGTGAATTCTGAATTCTTGGGAGGCCAGTCCTTCTGCTGACCTACCATACACACAATTTTATCTTCAGGAGCAGTAATCTGCACTGATGGCTGGACTTCCATCCTCAACAGGAAGTTACCTCTGCTTTTTCCAGGTATGCTAGAGAACTTCGGACCCTCTGTTATTCAAATATAAAGCTCTCCTGCTTCCTGCTGGCTCAGCCTCTACACTTGGCATGGTTCTTCCTTGTTCCTCCCTCCTCTCTTTCCTTTTCTCCTTCAGTCAACTCATGCCCTGCCTTGAAGACCTTTTAGTTTGGGGCTTACTTTGCATTCTTAGCCTCACATTCCAGTGGAACCTTTCAGCCTAAAGCAACTATTACGTTCTTTTGTAGGATGTGGTGAGTCCAGCAGTCTTCAGTTACCACTTGTAGACCTCCAGACCTCTCTGTGGTAAGGGGGGAGGAGCCTGGCCCATTTCTGCCTGGGACAGATGACTAAAGCAAAGCACATGACCCAAATTAGCAAAGGATGGAGCAGGGACACATGGAAAGAATTTCCTTCAAACAAATACAAGTTTTTTTGGACTTTTCTTTTATGATTCAACTCTTCTGGTGTTTGGCTAGAAGTTGGAGTCATGGAAAAGAGAAATGGCTGCTGGGTGGATGGGAAAAGTTTGAAACTGAAGCTGATCACCTGAGTGTGAAGAAAATACAAAATTAATGCATATTCAAGAGGCATCATAGAGGTCTGTCATGTAACTGTATACCATTAAACCATCCCTGTGCCCTCTGTTCCATTTGGGTTTCTATTTTGGTTAACACAAAAGCACTTGTGACCGCAAAGGTTTTATTTTATGTGCAAACAGAAGGCTCTGGTGAGTGTCCATCTCTATAACAACCTCACAGAGATGGAGCAGTAAGCTTTGCTAGGAAGCAGGCTTCCACTCAATTATATACTGAGAAAAACATCCAGATCTTAAAGCCTATAACTGACCTCCGCAGTGGATTAGGAAAGGGTGAAGGCTCACATCAAGAATTCCTTTAGATTTAGTAGTATTTGACAGGTCTCAGTTGTTGACAATAACTGTGAACTAAATTCCTGAAAAAATAGAAATAATTTCTAAAGTGATCATGTGTTTTAAAGAAACTGGACAAAGTTCAGTCTGTACTCAGCTATTCAGAAACACACCCTCTCCACACAGTATACAGTGAGATTAATATGTGTAAATTCTAGTACTTTACAACTGAAGTCCTCTGCTTCTGAGCCAACAATATTACAACTCAATTCTTTTGCCCTACCTAAGACTCTGTGCCTATTGTCAAGGGTAGTAATTCTCTGTGGCCTTCTATTTTATAAGGCCAGGTAAAATAAAAAGGAAACAGAACCACTGTCTTCAACTCCGCAGCTTTGTCTTTGAATATACTCTTCCCACATTTTTACTTTTTAATTTTTATCTTACTTTCTCTTCACAGTGATAACTATATTTATCTGAGTGTTCATTGCTTTTGAGTTTCCTTGAATAAGAGTTATCAGTTTCCTTTAACCTGAGGAAGCATTATGTTTTGTGCCTGCCCTTCATCTTTAGGTAGGATAGTAGAAAGCCCAAGTGTCACTCCTTGGCAAGAATCATCAATTCTCCGTGTCCTGGTAAGCAAGGACAGCAGACATAACTGAAGAAATCAAGTGTGCAACACCTCCTAGAAGAGATACAGGCCAACTTGGACAGAGAACTGTAAGTGTCACAAAGAAAATTATCCCCAGAGGGGTTATCATAATACATAAATTCAGGTGAGCTTATTATAGCTGAAGATGTTTACTCTGATACTGTTGCACTGACCCCCAAGGACAACCAAGACTCATAAATTCTGACTGTCCTGAAAGCACATGGTACACTCCTACCCCATGCACACTTGATTTCTAAGATCTTGCTGTGTGGAGTGTGGTTTGTAGATTAGTAGCATCGGCATCACCTGGATGGAAATGCCTCACCCCAGACTTAATTATTCCACAAGTTTTCCGGAAGATTTCTGTGATTGGTATGCACATTAGCACTGGAGAGGTTCTGGTCTAAAAGATTCCCTCCAAATTTGCTGTCTGGAGGCAAAGTATAAAAAGTTCCCCCACCTGCTGATTAAAGGAAGGGTCTGCTCACTTGTGAAGTGGAACAGACAGCATTAATATATATAAACCAAGGCCCTTGTTAAGTCACTTTGGAAATTCCCAAACTGTGAGTTGGATTAGTCCAGAAGCTGTGGTTACCAGGCAAGTCAAGGGCCCAAACCACCTCAGAAAGATTCCAAAAACACACTTGGTGTCACAGTTTCAAAACAAAGCTAGTAATATTTTAATCCCCTCACCACAGGGCATGTCTAATATAGCCTGTCATGAGGCCAGTGATTTAGAGAAAAGAATCTGGATTTCCCCTGTACCACTAGCTTTTTAATATTGAAAAAAAAAATAAAATGTGTGTTGGAAATAGCTGCAAATGAGAGCATTTCAAACAGATTGCAGGCCTGCCTCCAACACTAATGATAATTCAAGATCATTCAATGGGTTTTAATGTTAGGCTTTCTAGATTGTTCACTTGATGATATCACCACATACTTTGAAAATCCTTTTAAAAATTACCATAACATTTATGGAAAAAATAAACAGAGCTGAAACTTATCCCACTCCAAAGGTTTTAAGATTGTTAAACCCAGACTTCATATTCGTAAGATACCACTCTCTCTCTGTGTCTTAGGATTGCAAGATCAAAATTCTGCTCTGGAGGAATTTCCTATTTTATCCATAACAGTTTTATATTAAGAAGTTAATGACTATAGCAAGGTCTGATCTAGTGATAATACCCAAGGTAAATGAAGAAATAAAAATCAATGATGGGGCCAAGGAGACATGCTAATTTAGCTGCTTCTCATCAAGAGCACCAGAAGTCCGGAGGAATAGCACCCGTGGCCTGTTCAAACATGTTGACCCATTTGCAGTTGTCCTTGGGACTGCCTCACAAAGGATTGAGGATTAACCCCTTGGGTCCTCACGTACCTGGCTTGAACCTGATCATCCTAGCACTGTAGCACGAGGCTGCTCCTCATGTTCAGATGAGAATAATTCTTTGACCACAAATCAGTCAGGAGAGACTCCCTTTCATCTGAGTTCCTTTTTATGGAAAATGATTCTAGCTTCCATCCTTACAGGATTTATCATAATTTTTCCCTTAAGTATCAACAACCAGTGGTTTGAATTTCTGAATCCACCCTCCAAAACAACCAGCTCATTGCCTTATGATTCAGTTTCTTGTTACTGAATTTGTCTCACTGTATCTCCATTGCACCTAAGGTAACCAACTCATCACACTTGACACTGAGTGTCTCCTGGCCCAAGAAACCCCTCAATCTCAGGCCAACTGGGTCTGTTGGTCACCTTAAGTACATCTTTCTTCCTATCACTGTCTACTTCCACCTGTATCTCCAGCTCCTGCTGACAAATACATATGTATACATTCTCTATCTTCCATGATGTCCATATTGTGTTGGCTTTCTCTTCCTGCAAACCACATCCCCCACATACAACATACACACCATCTTTCTTTTCATTTAAATTTTGTTTGCTAAATGTTTCTCCAACCATAACCAACAGAGGGTCAGCAGAGTAAATAGAGAAACATTAGAACATATAAGGATTTTATACAAACCAAAATAATTAGCCAGGAATAGGATAATGCCTGGAGTAAGATAAAAGCTTTAAAGGAAGAGCATGTTCTCTCCAAGCACAGTAGTATATTTTGCACTGGGTAAGATATGAACAATTTTAGTGGGTAGAGGTCTGAGGGAGAACATGTAAGTATGAATTTTGAAATACCTGGGCAAAGAGATCCCTATGCATGTTTCATGCTGTCACTTTATTTCCAGATAGGAGAAGTGAGGTAAGTACTAATACAAAATTTAGTGACAAAGACTTTGAGCTGCAGGAAAATTAGGTAATTTGTAAATTTTCTGATTCGGCCATTAAGCTAATGTGGCAGAATCGAGATTCTGGAAGTAGATCTCTTACAGAATTACTACTCTTATTTAGAAGACAGAAGACATGAGCAGCTATGCATACGAAAAGTATTTGGCAAATTTTCAAAAGGTAAATCAGCTCCTCTAGACTACATGCTAGGAGAGATCAGCTTATAGACCGGTTAGCTGAATGAAGGACTGGACGTTGCATATCTGCACGGGTAGGTTAGGGTATAGAGGCCTAGAAAAGCCATACTCAGAAAGTGTGGATACCTCCTGGATTGAGGGCTGGGAAGAGAAGAATGGCATCCTGGGTAGTAAGACTGTGGAGGAGTCACTGGTGTGAATTGACAACATCCCTCCATACAGGTAAAGGGAAAGTGCTGAACCCAGCATATTTCAGTTTCTAGATGCCTTGAGGAAGGCATAAGGCAGGGGAGACTGTTGATATGAATCTGTTAAGTTTGGTGAGTTAAGTACATCCGTGGAAAAACATTAAATATAATACTCTATTTATAATGAGAAAGATATTAGTGGAAATGTTACAAATTAGGTGTAACTATATGAGCTAAAACCCAAATGAATTATAAACCATATTTTAAAACCAAAATGAGAAATACCAAAATGGGATAGTAGAATTTCTCACTGGCTTTGCTTCAAGGAATCTATTTAAAGTACTTATGACTATCTTAATAATTAATCCATATTTGTCGAGTTTCTTTGCTTTTTGGTCTAGACCAAGAATTGGAGCCAGGGCAATGGGGCACACCAGAAATATGAGATATGAATTTTCAATCTTAAGAAGCCAGAAAAAAAAATTAAAAAATTAAAAAATTAAAAATTAAAAATTAAAAAAAAGAAGCCAGAGCATATACAGGAAACCAATAGAGAAAGAGAATACAGTAATAAGAACCTAAATAAACTACTCCGAAAATTGGTCCTCCAGAGATAGAAAGGAGCAGATCACTATAGTCTAGTTGGTGCTTGAAGAAAATCTTACTCTAAGCAAGTTGTCACTAATGTTGTATAAACGTTCACAGAAAAATGATAATAAAATACGAGTTCTTATTGTCTTCCAAGAACTGTGCCAATGGTGTTAAATGTATCACCTCACTTACTCCTTCCAACAATTATAGAAAAGGGTGCCATTTTTTAAGAGAGGAAATTTAGGAACCGGTAAGCTAATAATTGAGAGAGAAGGGTTAATTTGTCCAAGACTGACCCCTGAAGCCTGGCCTCTCCTAAAAGGAGTTTTCCTTCTGCAGTGCTCTGTGAGAAACCCACAATGGTTAGTGTGCAAGCCAATCAATGCTTGGTAACAGCATGGTAACAGTTAAGGCCTGAAACGCAACCCCTCTTCCCCTCCACCCTCAGTCTTGCCAATGGAGGCATCTATGCTTTACCAACCAAGAATTCCAACATGGCTGACCATGCTGCTAACTCATGTGATCCAGTTGCAATTACAAGTCTTGCAATCCAACTTCTTGATAATGCCAGAGCAGGGGCTTGTGTCTCCCTTCCATCCTCATCACAGGACTAAGCCGACTACAGAAGGTCAGCACTAAGTTTCTGCTCTTCATTTTACTATCATATCCTGGTCCTTGATCACATCACAGTCTAGTCATATAGTATCAAAGATCCACAGCCCAAGGGTCAGAAGCTCTCCTGCAAAGTCAGAAGTCAGGCCCTGCCAAATCCTACCTAGGTCACTGCCCCATACTCAATGAGGGTACCAGGAGACATGTATGTATGTCTGCAAGTGATCTGGGGCAGTGAGTTTCTCCAATGAGGTACTGCTCCTGCAATGAGCATTGTTTGGCCCCTGACCTTGTTTGTGCTACAATCATTTACCCAAGGATCAACCTGTAGTAACGTCAGACCCAATAAATAAGCATTTCAAATTAATGGTGGCCAAATAAATCAGCGAATGCAATCCAGATGGTTGTTATCAATGAGTGGATAATATATCAATGAGTTGATAACATTTACATCATTTACATGACCCTTGAAGGAAAGCCTATCTTAAAAAGACATTTGAATAAGCTTTTACAAGTAGAATTGGTGATTTAAATGTCTGAAAACAATAAAAAATACAATTCTTTGGGGAGTAGGGCTCAGATTATTTATACTTTAAAAAATCTTAACATTTATTTAATTTTTGAGAGACAGAAGAGACAGAGTGTGAGTGGGGGAGAGGCAGAGAGAAAGAGGGAGTCACAGATTCCAAAGCAAGCTCCAGGCTCTGAGTTGTCAGTACAGAGCCCAATGTGAGGCTCAAACTCACGAACCGTAAGATCATGACCTGAGCCAAAGTCGATGCTTAACTGACTGAGCCACCCAGGCACCCCAGATTATTTATACTTTTAAAAACATAACTAGACCTCTAAAAGCTCAACCTAATGCCACAGCTATATATGGAAACCCCTCTGCCGGGAATAGGGAAATGATAAGCAGATAGACCTGACTTCATAAAGCTTATATATAGTGACAATCCATAGATGAAAAACAGTTGGTTCCAATCCAGGGTGGTACATGCTATAAAGGGAAAGCTCTGTATGCCATGGGGACAGAGAAAGAGCTTAGCACAGGCTGCAGGGCCAGGAAGAGCAGGTGGAAATATCAAGGGGTCTTCCCTTTAGGGTTATGAACTTGGAACGTGAAAAATATTACACCTTTACTTTCAATAACTCTAACTGAAAATTTAGTATGTCTTTCTATAATGATTGTAAGGCAACAAACCACAGCAGCAAAAATGGACTCTGTGGTCACAAAGTAGGAATCATAGATATTTTCACATCGTATCACAGTTACTGAAGATATCTTAAAATGTCCTTTATGCTTATCATCACTTCAAAATGACAGAGGTTATTAAACCCATCACTGTATTTTGTCATTTAACACACGAATAAAGAAGCACATTTAATACATGAATAAAGAAGAATAAATTTATTTCCTCTTAAATTTTGATAGATGTATTTCAAAAGAACTGTTCTCCTTGCTCATACACTTTATTGTATGTATTGAAGCATGACTAAATGGGTCCGTGGTCCCAAAGGAGGAAAAATCCTTCCCCTGGTCTCAGGCAGTGGGTAAGTTTGTGAAAGCAGGTAGGGGAGCCCATACGGTTGTTGGTGGAGGTATGGATGAGGGAGACTGGGGAGGTTGGCTTCTGTCTGGAGGAAATGAACAGTGTTCCAGGTAGAGACACCAGCACATACACATGCAACCCTGGAGCAACGTGAAGTGGGAGTGAGGCACAAATATTGGTAATCTCTGGATCTGGCAGGACAGGAAGAAAGTGGAGGGAAACAATGCAGTTTAGAAAGACAATCAGGTGACAGGCCCCGTGACATCTGGAGGGGCATGCAGAAGAATTTGAATTTCATCCTAAGGGGACTGGGTGGTAAACAAAAGTTTTCAGGCAAAGTGTTCAAAATTATTCTTTCTGTAGTTAAAAAGAAAAAGCCCTCCTCCCAGATAACTTCCCTTTCTCAATCTTACTTCTTTAATACTTGAAAGGATCCTGTGGCAAAGAGTCATAAATTTCCTTCTATTACATACAGATGGGCAAAGACAACATAGCATTTTATGTGATTTTTTTTCCTACACTGGTCTAATCTTTGTACAATTTTATGTACAAATGTTGACTTAAATATGACATAGAGGAATATCACCTTCTCCTTTAATTTTACACATGCTGTAACTATCCAGCCTGGTGATTCATCTCTTTCCCTCCTCCTTCCCATGGTGGGGACAGGTCCTCTGTCCCATGGTGAGTGCGGGTAGGGGAAGGTGTATGAGTGTGTTGGGGGGAAGTCTTGTGATGCTCTCCTGACCAAGGCATCCATGGGCCATTACTGGCAATGGGTCCTGTATCTACCTTTTCACTGCTCTCCTAGGTAACATCATTGTGATATTTACTGCTTGTGACCGTACGGTCTTACTCTCTCTGGTCTTAGGCGATGATGTCCCTTCCTGTTGAGTTAGGTTAGGTCCTCCCTGACTCTTGCTGGCAATCCATATCCTACTCCCCCAAGTGTCCACCATGACTTCTACCCAATCCCAACCAGGCAGTCAAACCTGAGACATTCAGCTCGAAAGCTCTTGGTGTCTCCACCATGGTAACCCTTCTCTCCAGCTGTCATCAGTAGCAACCTCCACTCTACAATGGAACACGTAGGAAATTCCAGATGCCCCCAGATCATGCTTGTCTCCACACACATCCCAAGCAAGCTACACTGCTGACTTAGTCATATATAAATATATATATATTTATATTTATATATTTATATATATAATATACATAAGATATGCATACATATATGTCTTCATATAAGATATATATAAGATATATACACACACACACACATATGTGTGTGTGTGTGTGTGTGTGTGTGTGTGTGTGTGTATCTTGATTGAAGAACTGCACCTTCTTTCTTCATTTAACTGATCTGAGAAAAAATACCCTACAGGATTTAAGACTAGATCACCAGCTCTTCTCCCTCCTTATTGGCGCTCTTCTCCTTCCTACAATCCACCAGGCAGAAGGACTGAGAGTTCCCATTCTATCCTGCTGTGGCTGGTACTTCCCCTGTATCATATCCTCCTTACTACCTGCTACAGGAGAATTTAAGGCTTACCCTGCATTGTGAAACAACCAGTGATCTGAGTCTGCCAGACATAAGTCTTATAAAAAAATTACCCAGTCATCTTGAAAATAAAATAGGGACATGAGAGGATTAAAACCTATGTAATGTTCTAAAAATAATACCACTGGATCATCATTTTTCTTTAAAACCATTTCTTTCAATGTGCCATTCAGAATGGCCTGGACCCATCCCCAACCAATGGATCTGAAAGCCTCAAACTTTTTGTGTCTCATAGTGGATGGAGATTTCTGCACAAGGCATTAGTTTGATGCTCTAATTTGAGAGCAGACATAAGTTAAGAAGGCAGATTTTTACACTTTTATACTGTCACACTGCCAAATCCATAAGCCAACTTATTGGAGGGTCTCACCCCCCTCCTATCTTCTCTCTTGTCTCTGTTTCCCTCTCTCTTTCCCTTTCCTCTGCTTCTCCCTTATTAAATCCTCTAGCTGGCTGCCTCATGCTTGTCCACATAGAAAACTCTATTCTAGAAAACCGTACTCGGGGAGCCTTCAACGATAATGCATTACACGTGGTAATACAAACAATTGTTAGAACAATTATGCTCTTTAAAACATGACTCCCATTCAGTGCTTTGGTTTCCCTGCCTTTGTGCTTCAGGCTAAATATTACTCAGACTCCTGCAAGGCTGGGTGCTTTCTCACCAATTATCTGAAAGGCCCAGAGAACAGGACTTACATCAAAGCCAGGCCTAATGACAAAGGACACCTGGCCACTGCAAACACAGGCATCTCTCAGCTCCTCGCTCCATTTGGCAAAAAGCTATTTCCATCTCAGTCACGATGTAACAAAGGACTAATTGATGGGAGCATTTTTTCCATCTTTCAAAAAATAAATTGAGCCAACCCCACAAGCTCATCTAGAGGAATTAATTAGGGAATAGGAAATCTCCAAAGCCATCCTTAAATTCAGATTGAACAAAGCCCAGGGAACAGATGGCTTTTCATCTGAATTCTTTAAAACCTTTAGCACTCTGCTAATTCCCCTACAGGAATGAAAAAAATAAATTGCTAAATGAATTTGAGCAAACCATTTCACCAGGTGTTCATTTCCCCTAAGGTTCCTTCTGCTCTAGGAAAAAAAAAGAAAGAAAGAAAGAAACCCAACAGGTATCCTCTCTACTGATATTATTGTAATTTCATTTGTACATCTGAGTCCTTCCCTAAGGGCCCATTGTAAACTTCCCCAGCATTTCTGACTACCAAGCTGGGGGACTGATTCCCTTAATTGATGCAGCTGATCAGAGGCAACTGCTCAGAGCACAAGGATGATGTCAGCACACAGAAAACAAAGTCCAGAATGAGGTCGCTGTTCAAGCAAAACTGAGAAATAGGAAACGATTTTGTTATTCTGCTTCAGATACCTGGAGATTTCTGGAGTAAGGGCTGGTGACGTTTGATTGCATTATCCCAATAGTTAAGAGATATGTTTCTCCTACACACAAGTGTGCCCATGTAGAAATACAGTGAGGGAGAAGGGCATTGCCTCTCATTTACATGGTTCACAAGAAGCTGTCACACACATGACCCTGGAAGGGATGAAGTGCTCACATGTACACATTTTCTATTCCAAAGTTATCTAAATATCACTTCTCACGAGAATCTAGTATACATTTTTAAAGCAGTTTTTACACATTTATTATAATTTATTTTGATTAACATTTTAAACTGAATAATTATATTTAGAATTCTGATACTATACTAGAATATCAGAACATTCTGGTATCCATCCTTTTTTTTTTTTTAATAAAAATTTACACTAAATACAATCTACCCACAGAATGGACCATTCCAGAGAAAATGCAATAGACCACTAAAACTCAAAGACGATGCAATTCTGATACAGGTAAGTTCTTTTTATTTTTTTAAATGTTTATTTTTGAGAGATAGAGATTGCAGGGAGGGGCAGAGACAGAGGGAGACAGAGAATCCCAAGCAGCCTCTGCGCTGTCAGCACAGAGCCTGATGCCGGGACTAGAACTGTGAGATCATGACTGGAGCCGAAATCGAGTTGGACACTTAACCAACTTAGCCACCCACGCACCCCATAAGATCTGATACATGGATTAAAATGTGCACTAAGAAATCCTTGGATGGGGGTCATAAAAGGGAAGTGAACCCCTAAAAGGAAAATATCTTAAGCCTCTCAGCAAAATGGAGGGGATTTTTGTTTTCCAGAGCTCAACTCCAGCCCCAGGACACTCCACGGACTGACCCCAAAGGTTCAAGCCTTCACTGGCAGTAGCTTCTGGGTCACTTCCTTCTCACCTGCCTACCACAGCTGCTGTAACAGCTCCTATCTCCACCCCAGTCTACTCTACTCTAGAAAGAGTTCTGACGATACAGAGCTCCACTTCCATCATGGTGGATGTGAGAGAATTTTAGTCCCAGGAGCCTTTTGTTCTAAGGGGAAGGGCTGATAAGTGAAACTTCTGGAAGCAGATGTTACGTTAAAAATAAAGGAATAGATACAATTACACACACACACACACACACACACACACACACACACACACCCTCACACTTATTCATTCAATAAAGAGTCAATAAGCACTCTGCCAGGACTTAAGGGAAAAAAATAGAGAGTAAAATAGAAATGATCCTTGCCCTCTTAGAGTTCTACATTCCTTTTGGGGAGGCAGACAGTGGAATGTCCCCACATGTATATAATTACAAACTGTAATAAATGCTAGGAAGATTAAAGGATAAGAAGTATACAGAGGTAGAAACCAGTCTAGGCAGGGATGCCAGTCTTTCCTGAACACTGAATTTTTGAACTGATACCAGAAAAATGAACACACATAAACTGCTGTGAACATTATGATAAAGGGTAAAATGTGTCCCAGTGAGGGAAACAGCATGAGCAAAGGCCCTGAGAGAGCATGCGGCTGAGCATATTTGAGGGACTGAAACAGATCCAGGGGCTGGCAGGAAGTCGGCAAAGGCTCAAGTGGCATAGGAGAGTTTTAAGCCTGCTGGGCCTTGAGGGACAGTGGAAGTGTCTCGTTTGTTTGCACCTCCCAGAAGCAGCCTCTGAGATCAGGGCTCTGCAAGGAGGTGAGCCCAAAAAGCACCAGTAGGGGGGATATGACACAAAACAGGGAAGACGGCAGACAGAGGATGGGGTATCAATTAAACTACCACTGTGGGCTAGTGGAGCTTCACCAGCTGCCAGGGAACTGGGAGACCATGTAGAACACGTATCTCAGGACCATCGCACCCAAGGGGCAAAGGAGTTAGCGTCCTTACTAACCAATTCTCATTAACCCTGGATGGAAGACACTGGGCCGGCACCTCAGGACCTCAGTACCTGGTGTGGGGCCTGCTGTGTGAGAGCCCAACAGAGGAAGCCCTCAGGCAGGGGGAGGCTGGGCCGAGGCTAAAGGCACCTGGCAGGTCACTCATGTTATCAGCTACGTCACCACAGATCTACACGTGTACACTCCTTCCTGCTTACAGAGCAGCATTCATCACCTCAGAAAGCAGCAGAATTCATGTCTCCACTGTTAATATTTGTATGTCCACACTTCTGTAAGGCAACGCACCTTACATGCATGAGCAGTTAAGTCTCAAGTACATCCAACTGATGCTCTCCAAAGTGCTCTGTGGTAGGTTAGGGTCACTGCTTACATTTTACACACTAGAAAATGGGGGATCACTGAGACAGAGCAAACTGTTCAAGGCCATTTAAAGGAGAAGTACCTTTGGGGCACCTGGGTAGCTCAGTTGGTTAAGCATCTGACTTTGGCTAGATCATGATCTCACGGCTCGTGAGTTCAAGCCCCACGTTGGGCTCTGTGCTGGTAGCTCAGGGACTGGAGCCTGCTTCAAAGTCTCTCTCTCTCTCTCTCTTTCTCTCTCTCTCTGCCCCTCCCCTGCCCACTCTGTCTCTCAAAAATAAATAAAATAAATAAAGGATAAGTACCTCAATTCAAATTCAAGGCAACAGTTTCAACAGCCATTTTTATTCCTGGCACGCCATAATGACACAAGTGACATATGACAAGATGAGGTCTACAAATCCAATTAAACCTAATCATACAATGGACTAGGACCAGGGCATATAGGAACTACTGAAGAAAAAAAGAGAGAGAGAGAGAGAGATTCCTACAATTTACCTTAGTGTATCTAATTCTAAAATGTAACAGAACCATTTTATTATCAAATGATAATAAAAGGCAGCAATACAGTAAAAATAAAAGGTATATCTTCTCCAACAGATCAATATTTAATATATTTTAAATGATGAGCAAGAAGATTAATTATAAAAAGGATGAAAGATAAAGAAGAGAGTCCAATATGATTGACTTCAACACCATCTGTAAATGGAGAACAATTAGGTAAGCCAACTCTCTTAAGCGTGAAGATAAATTATCACCAGGAAGATATTATTATACTCCTTTTAAACTTAACTTCTAGTTCTTAGGCTTTACAGGTAAGAATGAATGAAACTGAATGCAGGGAGAAGACTGCCTTTCTGAAATTCTATCCCTGCATGGAAAAGTGAGACAGTTCCCCTCATATCAATTTCTGAAACATACTTTTGGGCAGCAGAAAATCATTTTTCATATGCAAGTATGAGAGGTCAAATGTCAGCTTCAGGGCATAGGTTGTGTTTTATAGACATGTGTTTTAATGTGATTCTCATACTTTGGTTTATGATATCCCTTTTCAAAGTGAATATTTCCACTCTGTTGGCCAGGGCGCCAGTCTTACTGCTGATTATGTGTCAAGTCTTGAACATCATCCCACATTGTCTGAAAAATGAACCCCACCATGGCTTTGCACTATGCAATGAGATGGGAACGTAAAGGATAACCTGGTGGGAGAACGTCCACTATTAAAAAAAAGACCGAGAGAGAAAATCTGTAAGTAAGAAAGCAGATTTTTCAGAGTACCTATTTTCTGGGGGAATTTCTGCTGACCACACAGCCCAGATCTGTAGTTCCCAATACGCCTGACTCCATTTCCTGCAGTGCACCATTTCTAGGTAATTGTTGTCCCATAAGGATGGGAAGTATGTATTTTTTTTCTCAAGATGACAAAATATTGCTTTCAAAGGAGACATTGCAATAATAAGAATTGTTGCAGGTTCTTACAGGGGAAATGTCTGGGGTTGAGGCGGACATTCTTTAGCATTTTTTATTTATATTCACTCTTAGTTTTGAAGCACGATCTATTTTCAATATCCTCTGCATCTGGCCATTAAAGCTAATGTCAGTGTGGTGGGAGAAATCTTGTATTATTGATAAATGCCAAAAGCCTCTCTTCCCAACTCAGGAACAGCTTACACCAGCTTTAGAAATTCTAGTTCCTTTTCAAGTAGTTTTACTGTAATTTCACAGAAAGATCATACATGTAATGACATTCCCAATAATAATGCAATCTAAATTTCTCTAACGAACCCAGATTCAAATTTTTAGAACTTGTATATATTGGACCTGTGAGAAACTGTGAAGAACACCATCTTGGTACTTGTAGAACACTTAACCCAAATCATCAACAGCTTATTTATTTATCTTTTCAAATATAAAATGGTTCCTTTTAGTGGTTTCTTTCCTACTGTGCCTTTGACAATTAGGTTCTTATCCTACAAAAGATTAAAAGGTTCTTTAAAGATGTTAAGTCCTAAAGCTTTGACTTCACCCACAGTGGAGGATTCCCTAAGAGGTCCTGAGTAGCTGTCTTCTCTCCACACCCATGTCTATGTCATGTGTTATAAAGGTGGACATAACACATAGAAATTCATAGTGCTAAAAAAACAATGATGGATACATCCTTTTTGAAAAGAAATAACAGTGCCTGCTGATTTTTAAATATCTTTTTACTATTTTGTGGGAAGATCTCAAAAAAAAACAATTACAGTTCTAGATGCTTTTGGATATTGTTAGGGTTTTGCCATTAGCCACAAACCACATTTTAAAAAAAATTCTTGAGACTTTTACTGTCGTTGGTTTGGTGAGACTTTTAGCAAACAAATTGTTTCAGAATGCTGACGTCAATACAGTATGGTATGCTAGGTGATGAGATACTTCTCTTATAAAGAGGGCCCAACATATTAATCACTCTCCTGAGTCAATAAACATTTTTACTGTTCTTAGTAACAAAAAGACATGTGAGAATTTTTTTAAATCAGGATTTTCAATATGACTATTGACATTAATATTTCTGACTTACCAAAGACTTAAGAAGATATAAAATATTTTGGTCTTAGAAGATATAAAACTCAGGCCTCTCTAAATAAATTTAAATCATTTAAAGCACTATTCACTGAGCCCATAGTTATATATGATACTTAGAACTTTGTTTACAAATCTCTTATTTAATTCTAAACTCTACCTTTTCATAAATGTGTCATTACTTCCATTTTGCAAATAAAGATACTAAATGCCAGATAAGGGTGCTATGTGTTAGAGTAGGGGGTTTCTACATTTATTGGAATCACCTGGATGGCTCCAACTACTGATGCTTCCGTCCCAAGCCCAGAGATTTAGTTTAGTTGCTCTAGAGTGTGACCTAGGCTTTGTAATTTTTAAGAGACCCTTACGTGCTTCAAATATGAAGAAAGGTTTGGAAACTCCTTGGTGACAAAATAAAACCACTTATTCTTTTATGTCAGGGTTCTTGGAAGTTATTAATTTTCTATATTACATTGCATGTAGCCTGGGGTATTTAATCAGATAATTCTAAAAACTGAAAATATGTGACTAATATTCTCAATGCCATTCTTTTATAAGAGAGATTTTCTTTCTGGGTTGGTGATCAACTCTAATATACAGTGTTATAATATGTGATATATAATATATATGTGATAATAATATTTAATTTTAAAATTAATGAGTTTGTTTCACAAGTACTGTTGCATGTGTTTTCCATAGTGCTGTAAGAATCTTTTACACTTTTAGAAGTGAGGAATCTGGGACACAGAATAGTGATATAGCTTGCTGGAGGTTCCATAGCCAATAAATGGCAAAGACAAGATTCAGACCCAGACCTGCCAGAACCCAGGGCTTATGCTCTTGATCACCACAGTATCTAATATGGCCTCAACATTCGTGGATGATAATAATGACACAGTTTCAACTAAGGGTGAGATGCATAGCTAACAGTCCATTATTCTTGTCAAATTTATCCTTGAAACTATTTTGTCTTAAGTTTCTTTGTTGAGGCCCCTGGCTTTCCTTCATTCTATCTAAAAAACTATACTGGATGCCTGATCCTACCTCTTCCTTTCTCAAGATACATTATGTCTCCACTGAGCATCCTTAATTCAACAATGAAAGAAAAATGTAACCTGTTTATTGCTATTGTTATTTGGGATTTGTCACATGCAGCTGAAGTATTTTTTAATTATGCACAGAGATGGAGTAGAATATACACAAGGGTCTATCAATAGAAAGCACAAAAACTTCACAAACAATTTTGGGAACTACACCCACAGGTACAGAGTAGCTAAGGAGAAGAGCAGAAGGCATCTCATGAACTTCTCAACTACACACTGGATTCCTAGAGTGTTTCCACTATTTCTCAGGGCCCATTAAATCCCAGTTGTTGTTGTTGTTTTTTTTAACATTTATTTATTTTTGAGACAGAGAGAGACAGAGCATGAATGGGGGAGGGGCAGAGAGAGAGGGAGACACAGAATCAGAAGCAGGCTCCAGGCTCTGAGCCATCATCCCAGAGCCCGACGTGGGGCTTGAACTCACAGACCGCGAGATCGTGACCTGAGCCGAAATCGGACGCTCAACCAACTGAGCCACCCAGGCGCCCCTAAATCCCAGTTTTAAAAGAAACCATATAGGCACCTGGTTGGCTCAGTTAAAACATATGACTCTTGGTCTTGGATCAGGTCATGATCTCATGGTTGGTGGGATCGAGTCCTGCATCAAGCTCTGTGCTGGCAGCACCAAGGGTGCTTGGGCTTCTCTCTCTCTCTCTCTCTCTCTCTGCCCCTCCCCTGCTCATGTGTGCACACTTGCTCTCTCTCAGAATAAATAAATAAACCTTAAAAAAAAGAAACTGTAAAAAAAGAAACATTTTTTCCTCTTTGGGGATTGTTTGGTTGTTTTAATGACTCAAATGACATCTAACAGAATGCATTTCAAATCACATACTGTATTATCATAGACTATAATTGTGTGTGTGTGTGTGTGTGTGTGTGTGTGTTGAAAATTCAATGAAATATGAAAAATACAGCAATTCAATATAAAGGACTCTTTTAAGGCATGAGAACCTGTGATGTCCATGGAATAACTTTTTCTTTAAGAATTCTCTAATCCTTATTCCTAATACAATCTGAAAGGACCTAACATTCATGTAAAGGAAAGCCTGCTATTAGGAATTATTTTTGCAGGTGAAAAATAATTATCAGCAAATAGTAAAAGTCAATAAAATAAATGGTATACTATAGTCCACAGAAAGCTAAAAGCAACATTTAGAAGATGGATTATAGAAATTCAGCCCAAGTTCATAGATTAAAGGATATGAGGAGAAAGACAATGATCAAGTACATGAGAAGCAAGGCATATAGAACCAGGGGATTGAAAAAGTATGAATTAGAATGCTATAGGGGCGCCTGGGTGGCGCAGTCGGTTAAGCGTCCGACTTCAGCCAGGTCACGATCTCACAGTCCGTGAGTTCGAGCCCCGCGTCGGGCTCTGGGCTGATGGCTCAGAGCCTGGAGCCTGTTTCCGATTCTGTGTCTCCCTCTCTCTCTGCCCCTCCGCCGTTCATGCTCTGTCTCTCTCTGTCCCAAAAATAAATAAATGTTGAAAAAAAAAAAAAAGAATGCTATAAAGCAAGGAGATGCAATAATCAAAGTAATCTGAAAAGTTTCTGAGCTAAAGAAAGTTTTGAGCATTTAGTATAAGGGTCTAAGAATACTAGATATTAATAAAGATCAATCTGCAATTAAACAATAATGATATATTTTGTATTTTTCTGGGTATAAATACATATTCTCAAAGCTTCCAGGCAGAATAGAGTAAAGTAAGAGCTATGAAGATACCATCAGACTTTTCTCAGTGGTGTATGAAATATGGCAATGGAAAGGTGTTTTCAAGGTTTTAGGGGGAATGTTTATGACTCCAAAATTCCAATCTCATCCAAGTCCACATTCATTAGTGAGGACAGAAGGACCTTCTCAGACATGAAGTGACTCAGGAAATATACTACTTAGTTATCGGTCTTGAAAAAAATTACTTAAGGAAGTATTTCACCCAACCAAGAAATGAATCAAAACCAAGAAATTAACTCGATTTGAAGGCATGTGTGGCTCAAAAGAAAAGGCAGTGAGTAATGAACTTAACACAAGGTTGGTGTCTAAGTAACTGTTATAAACACAGTTAAGAATCTTGACAAATGCCAAAAGTAATTCTTGGGTGGATAAAAAAATACCTTTTTTTTTTTTTAAATACTGAAAGTATCTAGTTTTATTTCAATAGAAACAGGGCAGTAGCAGGACTTAAGAAGAGGAGAGAAATAAAGGTATTCTAAACTTCTCCTATTCAGATACAGCAAATCAGTTCTGTTTTATTAACAATGTCTATTTATTTATTTCTTCATTTGTCTTTTGTGTGCAAGTACCTGGCTCTATGCTAGTGTGCAGAGATCAATGATCAGATCTGGGTCCCTGCTTCCCAGTGTGTATACTCTAATCAACATAGATCATTTTTTTTTTTAAGTTCATTTATTTATTTTGAGAGAGAGGCAGAGAGAAAGGGAAAGAGAGAATCCCAATCAGGCTCTGTGCTGAGAGCACGGAGCTGGATGCAGAGCTTGAACCCATGAACCATGAGATCATGACCTACGCCAAAACCAAGAGTGGGGCGCTTAACCGACTGACTGAGTCACCCAGGTGCCCCAACAAATAGATAATTTTTAATATGAAAACAACCAAAGGGACTAAAAATAACATATATTACTTAATACCACTATATGAAGAAAAAAGAGAATTTAAGCAATATTTCAAAATGAACAAAAATATTTCAGTATGAACAAAAGACACTGATAAAATTTAATGACACAATTTTTTTTTTTAATAGAGGGAAATTGAACGGAAATTGTAGACAAACAATAGGGATATTGACCTGAATATAAGAAGTAGATTTTTAGGTAAAACTAGTAAGTTTTAAAATCAGGGGGCGCCTGGGTGGCGCAGTCGGTTAAGCGTCCGACTTCAGCCAGGGTCACGATCTCGCGGTCTGTGAGTTCGAGCCCCGCGTCGGGCTCTGGGCAGATGGCTCAGAGCCTGGAGCCTGTTTCCGATTCTGTGTCTCCCTCTCTCTCTGCCCCTCCCCCGTTCATGCTCTGTCTCTCTCTGTCCCAAAAATAAATAAACGTTGAAAAAAAAAATTAAAATCAGGGATATTTTATGTTGATAAAGATGTAGTTCACAGTGAAGTTAGTTGTCTTGAACTTGTAAGCGTGAAATAACATTCCAAACATGTAAAATATAAATGTTTAGACTTATGTAATGAAAAATAAAATTATGATTCAGATATAATTGTAATTACTTAACATATCTTCATAGATAGATAAGGAAGACATAAACTATATGGTAAAACAAATAAATTTAATAATTTGAAGATTAAGCTAATTTAATAGATACATACACACACTATGCACAATTTCATGAAAAAAATTCAACTGTAGTTAAACCATTCTCAGTATATTTGAAAGGACATAACTTGGGGTACCTGGATAGCTCAGTCATTTGAGCATCTGACTCGCTCAGGTCATGATCTTGTGGATTAAGGGATGGAGTCCCACCTTGGGATGCTGTTAGCATGGAGCCACTTGGGATTCTCTCTCTCCCTCCCGTACTCCCACTGTCTCTTAAAATAAACTTAAAAAAAAAATGTATTAAAAAAAAAGAGAAACTTCCTCAGGCTACATACTTTGATCACACTGAAATAAAACTAGAACTTCAAACCAAAGAAACCATATTTAAGAGTTAAACCTTTGGAAATTGGAAAAAAAAATCTCATAAGTAACTATTTGACAGGGATAATGCTACCCATTAAGTTGTATCTATAAAAATTTATGAAAATTTTCTAAACCTATACTCAGGGAAATAGTAATTTCCATGATAACCAATATTAAATAATCTAAGCATTCAATTCAAAAACCTAGAAAAAATCCAGATTTGACATTTCTATGATCTGGACAAATAATAAACATTTTTTTTTTATTTTGAGAGAGTGATAGAGAGCAAGCAGGGGAGGGGCAGAAAGAGAGACAAAGGCTGTACTGTTAGGGCAGAACCCAATGCAGGGCTCGAACTCACAAACCAGGAGGTAATGACCTGAGCCAAAATTGAGTTGGATGCTTAATCGACTGAACCACCCAGAAGGCCCATAAATGACATATATTTTTAAATAGTATAACTTTAGCCTTTATAGCCCATCAAAGAACTGTCCATTTCAAAAGTGTCTCTTATAATACTAAAAAAGAAACTGTGGTCCTTTCTTAGTTCAGTTCCAAGGAAATATTTTTTCTTTTCCTCAGATTTATGGTTTATAATTTTTAAATCAAACATGGGCTCAGTTGACAGCTTACTTTAGTAAATTTCTCATTATCCTCAAGTTTATCATCTTATTTTCACTATGTTTAATTTTTAAACCAACCCCAAGTGGAGTTACTGGCAAGACAGCACTGCACTAGTAAATGTTTAACAACCACTTCACTGTAGGGGAGTGCAGGGAGGTGATGATTTACAACACTTGCTACTTTCTATGGTGTAAAAAGTCTTACCATAGCCAATTTTAAGCTATCACCTTAGGGTCACTGAATGTGAAGTTGGTAAAGGTGCACAGAATCAGGTCTCATTATCCAGTGCATGTTGGGTCCCATCACACCGTTATTTAGATGCCATTAATGAGTCTATGAACACCTTATTATGAACAGATGGGTGGATGAATGGATGGATGGGTGGGTGGATGGGTGATAGATGGATACATGGATGGGTAGGTAGAAAGGGCATATAAAATGTTTACATTATAGAGATGTATTAGCCAGGATATTTTTTGTTTATTTATTTACTTCTTCAGCTCTATTTTTTAAATGGATAGGAAGCAAGAATGGGGTGGGCATATTGGTCTTTCAGGGCCATTTCTGAATGCAGAAATGCAGTAACTTGGAAAACTTTAAACAACCAATGGTGACCATGAAAATAGTAGTATCAGAAAACCCAGAATAGGAATTTTGTTAATACCAGCTATGGATTTCAAATGGAAATGGAAATTTCTCTTAACAATACTCATTAATATTCTGCCCATTTCTTCAGCAGCCTCAACTCATTGCGCTTTCACATTTCTCAATTAACATTTATGTGCTTGGGTGATCTGAGCTATTAAATGAGATGGTTACAGTTGATAAACCAAAGTTCTAAAATGTTATGGTTCTATGAAGTGAAGCAATTTCCTCATCATCTCACTCTCTCCTTTCACTCATTTAAAGATAATAAAGTAATCAGCATGGCTTCGGTGGCTCAGTTGGTTAAGTGTTCAACTCTTGATTTCGGCTCAGGTCATGATCTCATGATTTGTGGAAGCCCTCAGCATGGAGCCTTCTTGGGATTCTCTCTCTCCTTCTCTCTCTCTGCCCTCCCTTGCTCACTTGCACTCTTTCAAAATTAATAAATTTTTTAAAATATAGGAAAGTAATGATTTTAATCCTGATACCATTTTTTAAGTACTAGCCTTTGAAATTTAAAATTTTCGTTATGTGGTAATATTTACATTTTGTCATCATTATATATTTACAAGAAGACGGAGGATTTGGAAAAGATTACCTTGCCTAGTTGAATGATGGTGTTCCTGGACTCAAAACTGGGAGATGATTTATTTAGTACAGTAAAGAAGCTTCATAAATGCTTTTGAAGAGATCTTATTACTAAAGAATATTAATTAGCCTTTATGCTAACTGTATTAAAGATGTACATATATCTGAGCTCAATTTTGTATATGTATACACACACACACATATGTATGTATATATATAAATCCTATTGCAACACAAGCATGACAAGCTACAATATTTATTTCATTTGTCAAGTCCTAGTCCTGGCTTGAAATTTTAAAAGAGGAAAACACATTGAGATGTTTCATACTACTAAAATTTTTAAGTTCAACTAGGTAACAGAAGTTCTCTTTGACTGTAATTATGGCTCTTGGTGAGGAACAGGACTAATCATTTTGTCTAATTCCTGTTAACTACACTTGCTTCTCTTAGAGTTTTTCCCTTCAGATTTCCTCTTACCACTCTTAAGATAGCACCAAAAAGTAAAGAGAAGACATTCTACCACCTAAAAGACGAAATCTCAAAAGTGGTGAAGTCCACTACGTCTTATTTTTAATTACATCTCCAGCATCTAAATGGTTAATATTCTGCCTGCTTTACAAGCCACATGCAAATCTTCCAATTGTATAAAGGATTTATGGCAACTGCACTGTATCTGCAAAGAAATGGAAGAGGTAGTAAAACAGCTGCTTTGTCATCAAAATAGATAAACACACACAATCACAGCAAATCTTTGTGGTGTCCAACACTACAACCCTTCTACCAGACTGAAGTCATCTGTTGTGTTGGATAATTACATGTCCTTTCCACCTCCAGCACATGAGCTGTACCTGTCTGCTTTTCTGCCTTGAAACTTTCTCCAAAGCTATCGTAGGCTGCTCACTCTTTGCAGCCTCAGACATTTAAGGAAGTTAATACCCATGGGAACAACCCTCAACCGCTGGTCCCTGACTTCACTGGGTTAACAGTTCACCTCCCTCTCCCTCTCATCTGATAAAACAGCCTGAGGAATATTTTTTCACAATTCCTCAGCAAGTCCCAGATGGATTGATCCTCAGTTGCCCACAGTGGCAACCTGCTGAACAGTGCACCTCTATATCCCCGATGCCCCCTCCATCTTACTCTCTTTGCCCCTTCACTTCTCTTTCCCGGACCATCTCAAACGACCGGCACCCAAGTTCTCCCATCAGGTTCTACCTTTGCAGGAGCTCAAAAACACACAGTATATCGATAGATATCATGTTTTTCTAATGTTTTATTGTTATAATTTTCAAACACAAAATTACATAGAATTATAAAATAAATGCCCACTTAGTCATCACCAAGATTGAGCAAAGTTCTGCCATGCATGTTTCATGGAGCCATCTTCTGAGGATATTCTTGATAAGATTTAGTCAGAAAGATAAAAGTATCAGAGTGCCTCAACCTCAATCTTGTTCCAGTTCTAAGGAGGAAGTACTTCTCATTACATAGAATTTAATCACCCAATGAATATGAGATGTTTTCAGAAGCATTTAATAACCACTAACTACCTATTATTAAAATCTGCTGGGCTGAAGCAAAAGATGTGGTAAACAGATCTCTTGACAAAAAGTCCCAAATCCTTGAGGTAATATCTGTAATTCAGCAAATGTGTATTGAGCCCTTACTTGGTCTGGCTACTATGCTAGGTGCTGGAGATCCCGTCAAATAAATCCTGAACTCTGGCCCATGAAGCCCACAAGAGAAAACCAGATGAACAATAACCAGTTTAGCAAATGAATGAACAAGATTATTACAAATTTTAATTGGTGCTGATAAAGAAAGAGACAGTCCCTTGTAGAGGGTCTTTGAGGAGAAGGGAGGGATGAGGGCCACTGAGGAGGTCAAGTTTGGGCTGAGGCTTGAAGGCTAAGAGTGAGGCAACTTGAGAAAACAACCAGTGTGGCCTTGGTGCGGTGGACTCCTATCTGAGGCAAGGGTGGAGGGAGTGTGGCAGGGCTTAGAACATGCAGAGCCTTGCAGATGAAGATAATGAATTAGGATGTTATTCTTCAAGCAATGTGATATTCCTGAAAGACTTAAAATAGCAGATGTGTGAGATGGCTCCCATTTTTGAAAGATTGCCTTGACTGTTAAGTGTGAAATGACTTGTGGTTTTATCACCAACTCATAAACAACTAGGCCTTGAGGACAAGCACAAGTAAGCAGTTCCATAGCCTTCCCCTTTATAAAACATGGCTTTAAGAACCCACTGCCACTCTCTGAACTCAGGCCCTCATTTCCTTTTTCCTAGATAATTTCCAGAATTATCTGGAATCTTTTGTCTGAATCCCTCTGTCCAAATTATCTTCCTGCAGCTGATTTCTTAACATAACATCCCTCTGCTAAAAGGCGTCGATGATTCTCCCCTATACAAAATGAGGTACAGATTCTTTAGTTTCTTCTTGTAATGTAACTTCCCAGGTTTTATCTCCAGCTATTCCATCATGTTTCTTTTTAAAAATTTTTTTTCTTTGATTTTTATTTATTTTTGAGACAGAGAGAGACAGGGCATGAATGGGGGAGGGGCAAAGAGGGGAAGACACAGAATCTGAAGCAGGCTCCAGGCTCCGAGCTGTCAGCACAGAGCCTGACGCGGGGCTCAAACTCACAGACCACGAGATCATGACCTGAGCCAAAGTCAGATGCTTAACTAACTGAGCCACCCAGGTGCCCCTGTCATGTTTCTTTCTTATACACTACCCAAGTTGGATCACTTACTAGTATTCAAATGGGTATACTTTATATAAATATATATAACATACAAAATATGTAAGTATATAATATATAGAATATATAAATAGATATTATAATAAGAATATGAACCAGGAAAGAGAGAATAGAAACCATATTGCAAATAATTAACAAAAACAGCTTAAAAGAGTGAAAAAATAAGAAGTGGGAAGTAATCCGAGTATCAGTATAAAAACTGATAACATGACAAGTTATCTTTGCTTCTCTGTCAACTCCATATTCTAAGCACTAACAATACCTGGGAGACTATATGTAAGGTAAAACATAGCCCAAATGTGATCACTCCCACTACTGCCGCTTTGGCCCACAGCCTGCCTGGCTGCAATATTAGCTTAGCTTAGTTTCTCTCCTTCTAAACTTGCAAATTTCCTTTCTATTATCCACATGGTAGTTAGAATAACCTCATGCAACCTATACCAGATGCAATTTTTCCTCTGGTTGAGACAGATCATATTCAGAATTAAATACTTACTCTGCTCTGGAATGACCTGTTTCTTTCACTATCTTTCTGACCTCATCTGCAACCCTTATCTCCCTTTCTCTTTGCAATTCATTCACATGGGTTTCTTCATTATTCCTTGAATGGACCAAGACTGCCCCTACCTTTCCATCTTTGTAGCTATCAGTCCCTCTTGATATATTCTTCTTCCAAGTACCTGTGGAGCTACCTTATTTTAATCCAGGTTCGCTGAGATGTCCCCTTATCAGACAATCCTTTACGGACTCCACTATCAAAAACATCCCAATCACTCTCTATTCCCTTATCCAGCTTTATTTTCTTTAAAGGACATTCTAGCTGATATAGGGTATGTGGATTGGTTCATTATTTGCCTGTTCTCTTTTCTCAATAAGAATGCAAGCTCATTGACAGTCAGAACTTCATCTGTTTCACTCCTGTATCCCCAAAACCTGGTACCCTAACTAAAGTGGGTACTCAGTACATGTTTCCTTAGTGAATGAATAAAGAAATAAGCAAGCGATATATTCACATAGTGGAAAGCTATACAGCAGTTAACATTAATAAACTTGGTAAGTACTATCAACATGAAAAATGTTTCAAACCAAAATGCTGAGTTCAAAAAGCAAGTTGATGGGACACCTGAATGGCTCAGTCAGTTAAGGGTCAGACTCTTGATTTCAGCTCAGGTCATGCCTGAGATTGAGTCCCACATTAGGCTCCGTGCTGGTAGCATAGAGCCTGCTTGGGATTCTCTCTTCTCTCTCTCTGCCGCTCCCTCCTTCTCTCCCTCTCTAAATAAATAGACATTTTTTTAAAAAAAAAAAAAAAGCTAGTTGAAGAAAGTTACATTGAAGACATTTAAATCAAAATGGCCTATTCTGGAAAATCAGAATTACCTCCTCTAGCAAAACATCATAAGTTACAAATTATATATTAAATATTCTTATTTTAAAGCTGAACCCCATAGTGTTTCATTGCTTGCTCTAAATCACAGATCAGTGAGTAGTGGAATGGGGCAGGAGGGGACAATCACCAATTCACTGGTCTCTTCTTCCTTCCAGCACCCTTGAATGTGCTAAGAATAACCTCAATCATGACACAACTCAAATGTGAGATTCCTGCAGGCTCCTCAATGAGAGCAGGGCCACCACTATTTCTTCTTTTCTTCTTTCTCACCATTACCATAAGTGCAGTGGGTATGAGTATCACTCCAAAAATGTGAGTGCAGAAAGTGAAACATTTATTTGTTTTCTTTATATCTCACAGTATACCCCATGCTGCCTAGATGGTGAAAAAAATCACTCAGTTCTTCCCAGTGTCCACCATCCCCTCCCAACAATGGTTTATGAAGGGCTCAGGGATGGTACATAGAGCAGAATATTCACTCGGACCCCTCAGTTCATCCCTTGGTCACACAAATCACTATGGAATGGCTTACTGTCCAGACTTGCATATTCCTTTCAGCCCCCAATTAAGGACCATGGTTGAACAGCACACCATCTCTATATTCTGGGGAGCCTTCAAATAACTCAAGTCCTCCACATGGGCTTCTGTGACAGCTATTCTTCTACCATTTTCCATGGGTTCCCATCACTCACAAATCCCCCAAATATCATTAGTGTTGTCTTGGGGAGCCTCTTCTCTTCTTGTCCCACCTTGTTCTATCACCTTCCACTCCTATCATGCTGTCAGTGACCCTGGGCTAATGGGAAAAAAGACTGGTTGGAATGGAAAGGATTTGTGGGAAGGTAAATGGAGGGAAGATCTTGAGTGCAATGGTACATGAAGCTTACATTAACCACACAAACAAATGCCAAGCTACGGCTATGAGGGAAGCTAGGAAGGAACAGTTCATGACGCTATGGGGGAGTTTGAGAAGACTTCCTGAAAGACTGCCAGTGAACCTGAAGTATGAATAAGGGTTAAGAAACCCAAGATGAGGGCAGCAAGCATCCCAGGGGAAGAACAAATCCTGTGCTATGGAACTAAAGGGAAGGGACACGGTACACATGAGCTCCTGTTATATAGTAAGTGCTCAGTAAATGGACATTGTAGTAACAGAATAATTATTATTCACAGTGTTTGCCCAAATAAGGCATTTTTTCCCAACTCAGAACAGAGACAGTTGGAAAAGTTAATCACAAAAAGGAATGACCATATGAGAAATACAGGAAGCCAAAAGAGAAAGGACCAAAGCTACAAATGTAAGCCTGACATGTTTCACCTGCACTAAGGTTGGCAAAGTGCAGCATTCAGGAGCAGTCAGATCATAAGCAAAAAAAAAAAAAAAAAAAAAGTGTTCTCTCTGGAAAGGCTATTTGTGAAGAAACACTAGAGGGAAAAAAAGGGGGGCCCACACAATAAGCTGCGTTCTCATATATTTGGGATACAACTACCATCTCACCCCAAATCTTGGACCTTCCTGAAAGAAGCAGGATGGACACCGCCATGTTTCCTTAGTTCCTCAAGTGGGAGTTAAATCAAACGAATACTGTTATCTTATTTTTGTTGTTGTTGTTCAATTAGTGTAGAAGTGGTTCCTGACCAGTCTCTACTCAGTGATAGACAAAGCTGTGAAATTTTAATTCTCGAATAAATGCTATCAACTTCCCCCCTTCCATCCCCCAACAGCCACAGCTACCACACCATGAGAAAATAGAAAACTTAAAATCACTAATCAATGAGGCCTCAATCCATTCAAACAGAAAACAGTTCACTGTAATCTGTAGCATAATCTGGTTATTAAAACTTCAGTCTCCTTTAAATGGATATTTGATAACATTCAGGTCCCCAGTTTCTCTTCTGCTTGAAAGTTGGGCAGAATGGGCCTGATTTCTCCATTCTGCCCTCTCACTCCCTGCCATTCCCTTTCCCCTAACCACAGCTCCTGCTCACCCTCAAGGCAGTATAGCTTGCAACAGAGGGAAAGAGAAACTTTTAAAAGTAAATATGGAGACTCTTTCATCTGTGATAGGACCCCTGCTTTCTGGCTAGCACCACTGAAATCTGTGTTTAGTAGAACCTCAGAATGTACATTTTGAAATTTCTCAAGTAACTGAAGTAGGTGACAATCCAAACATGTAAACACTTAGAAATGGCAGTTATCATTTTGAAACAGTGTTCCTTTTGTTTCAGCAATTCACAATGAATTAGATCAATTTCACTATGAGACTACAACTTGCCTGCCAGTGGCCTCCAGACATCCTTCAATGCTGCCTCAAAATAAAACCAGACCTCAGCCCCAGGAAAAGATCAACATTTCTACAGGACCCAGCATGGTGTGTATTTGCTCAGGATTTCTGTCTTCTTAATTAAATATTTTTCAGTCCCTGTCTCAGAAACTGGAAAACACAATTGAAATGCTACAAGATACATAGTATTCTAAGCTTGTATGTGAAATGGTAGCTAGAGGCCATGAAATAACACCACAGCTATTACAGATAATTATCAAGGATATTCTGTGAGAACATAAACAATGCACTAAAAAACCATAGACTGTATTACTTTTATTAAATAAAAACAACTGTGTCACATTTTCTAAAAGTGATATTATTATCATATAACCCTCACTGATAATAGCAGATGGGTGGATTTTTTAAAAATATATTTTAAACAAAAGAGTGGTCAGCCCTGATTTAATATGGGATATATTCAATACCAGAGTGAATCACTCCTATTTGTCACGCCACCTATGTCTGCCCCAAGAATGTTGCCAAAGGAAGTAATACTGGTTACTCCCAGTAACCTGGATTTTCTCCAAAATGTTTTACAGAGCCATACTTCCAAAAGCTGAATTTTCTGGAAAGTAATTGTCATGCTACTTACTGAATGACAATAGAGTCTATCTATAATTAAACGTGAAATAAAAATAGAAGCCTTTATGGAAGTTTAGTGAAACTTGGGAGTTGGGTCAAAGGCACAGACATATGTGATAACACTACCCAAAAGATTTTTTTTTTTTAATAAATTGTTTGGGCATGTGATTCTACTAAGTAATAAATGCCAATCATAGATTCACGTATTTAAATTCTAAATTCAATCCAAGATAAGCAGGATTTTGTTTTTTGTTGTTACTAATTTGTTGACATTGATTTACAACTTATTTACTTCCTAAATAATATTTGGACACTTGTGCAACAATTAAAAAATGTATAAGACTTTTTATTTCCTAAAATACTAATGGAATCTCTTTGAGAAATACCGTGCTACTTGAAAAAAAATTAGGGCGATGTTAATAAGGACAGAGAGGTGAGAGATCATAACTTGGGGAGTAGAGTGGAATGCAGGAGATGTCTGCTAGTTAGGCTATGAGCAGTGACGGCCATGTTGAAGGTTATAAAGATATTCCAGAACTGACAGAAAAATAGAACACAGTCTTGGTCCAGCTGAAGTCCTATATTCTGTTGATTTCTGAATAGGACATGCTTCTCAATTATTTCAAACAAGGTGAATCAAACTTGAGCACTGTTTTCTGGTGGGTGGGAGCAACTTTTGCATTTGGATCCCACTTACTACAGCAACTACACTTTTTACATATAGAATTTAATGTATACATCTTAAGTAAACTTCATAATTACACATCTTTGTTTACTTTGCACTACATGATTAATTATGACTTGACAGGAGTGAGTTATAATTCTCCCAACTATTAAAATGCCATATAATGTAGCAATTAAAAAAAAAGTGTCTGGAATCCAACTGCCTGAGTTCAAATCCCCACCTATGTAACTCTGAACAAATTCTTTAGTATCTAGAACCTCATTATCTTCAAGTATAAAACTGGAAGTAATAAAAGGTAATTAAATATGTGGACTCTGGAGCAAACTGCCTGGTTTTAATGGTGTTCCCTACTTATATTCTATGTGACCTAAGGCCAATTACTTACTTTTTCTGTGTCTGAATTTTCTCATCTATTAAATGGTTATCAACAATACCTAGATCAAACAGTTCCTGATTAAAGTACAGTTTAAATTACATACTATGCTAAATTTCCTTCCTGAAAGATTATAAAAATTTTTAACTAGCCCTGGATATTACCAAGCTAGTTGATTTTTTTTTTAATTGTAGTAAGTACAGTTGGTTCCCAATATATGCTGGTGTGACTTACAATTTTTTCACTTCAAGATGGTGCAAAAGTAATATGCATTCAAGAGAAACTATCTTTCAAATTTTGAATTTTAATCTTTTCCTGGGCTAGTGATCTGAAGTACCATGCTCCTTCATGATGCTGGCCAGTGGTAGCAGCCACAGCTCCCAGTCAGCCATGTGACCATAGGGTAAACAACTGATACAACCATTCGGTACCCAAACAATAATTCTATTTTTCACTTTCAGTACAGTATTCAATAAATTACATGACATATTCAACACTATTCTGAAACAGGCTTTCCCTTTGTGTTAGATGACTTTGCCCAACTATAGGTTAATGTAAGTGTTCTGAGTACATTTAAGGTTGTGTAGAGCAAGGTAGGATGTTCGGTAGGTTAAGTGTATTAAATGCATTTTCAACTTACAATATTTTCAACTTACATTGGGTTTATAGGGATGCAACCCCATCAATACATTGAAGAAGATCTGTACTGAGACCAGGACATAGTTTTATTGCACTCACATTGACTCTGAACATGATTCTCCACTGATCTGAACCAATTAAATATAGCCTACTGCTCAGCAAAAGCATTATGTAATTACAGTTGACCCTTGAACAACTCAGGTCAGGGGCACTGATCTGCACACAGTCAAAAATACACACATAATGTTTGATGACCCCAAAACTTAACAACTAAGAGCATACTGTTGACTGGACACCTTACTAAAAACAGTCAATTAACACATATTTTGTATGTTATATGTATTACAGTATTATGTACTGTATTCTTACAACAAAGTCAGAGAAATGAAAATGTTACGAAAATCACAAAAGAAAATACATTCACAGCACTGTGCTGTATTTATAAAAAAAATCTGCATATAAGTGGCCTCCGCAATTCAAACCCCACGTTGTTCGAGGGGCAACTGTATATGCTTTCTTTTTGGTAGTATGGAGGAGCAAAGGTAAAAGGAATATTTCACACGTTTCTGACTGCCCAGCATCATTTAAACAATCTTTCACACTGTGAGTCAAAATTTGCTTTCCAGCTGCCTTTGCAGCTAGAGCACAGGTAGAACCACCCTTCACCAAACAGATGCACATGTGTGAGACTTCAATTTATAAGAGTAGTGTGAGAAAGCAATCGCTAGATAGAGTCCATCTTTTATGAAGGGTATCAAGGAGAGTAAAGTGATTTCATCCTACAGCATCCCGGGTAGGAGTTACTGGTTTCTGGGTCCCACACGGCACTGGGATCTTTGCTTCAGTGACTCCCACAGTTTTTCCTGGACATGTAACCTCTATCTCTATTTGGCCCTCTTGGAAATCTCTAAACTATCAAAGCCCCTTTAGCAAATCCCATGTCTGTTTACACCACTCAAAGTGGGTTCTGTTGTTTGCCAGTAGAAACTCTGACACAAGTGAAACAAGGCAGACAGCAACCTCTCCCATATGAGAATCTATATTTCAGACCATGACAAAGGGACAGCAGAAATCCATCGTGGACGTTCCAATGCTGCCTACTTCGGGTTCAGCTAGGAGTTCAAATCATCTTTATTTGTATTTTTTATTAATAGAAAACAATTGCCTCTTCTAAAACTACAGCTTCTAGTTTTATTTAGATATTAAGCAACTAAAAATGTAGGGGAAGGAAAAAAAATAAGACAATGTAGTTATGTGTGGCAGGAATAGCTGAGAAGTTTCCTCAACTTTAGCATTATTGACACTTAGGACCAGATAATTACTTATTGTGGGTAGCTGCCCCATGCCTGTCACTCACTGGCCTATCCATTTAATGCCAGTAGAGTCCTTACCCCTAGTTGTTACACCTAAAAACATCTCCAAACACAGCCAAATATCCCCAGAGTAGGGAAGGGGCCAAAGGTTGAAAACTATGGATATAGGAACAAAGAATGTTAAATTTTTGACAAGAACATTGCCTATTGCTCTTCCCATGCACACTGGAATTATTAATAGTGTTTCAAAGCACTATTTCCTCTTAAGTCTGATTTGGTTCAGTATCCTTCTCAACACAGCACTCCAAGCAGCTACTATTAATTAAGAGGAGCTGACACATAAAGCAAACTCCTATTGATATCCCTATTGCAGTTTACTTCTTCACCAGTGCCTGACTTTCCTAACTCCCACTTCTATGCATTAGACTCTTTTCCTAAAACCAAAATTTGTCTTGGGCCCCAATTTTTTAGTCAAGTTGGGAAAAGAATATTTAGGATTTACTGATTCTCCAGTTGCTTCCTTGTGACCTGTTCTGCTTTTCTTATATATTCAGGCAACAAATTAGTGAAAGAAAACCTGTAAGACAGTGGGATAGGTAAGGACAAGTTAACTGAAACTCCATCACAATGGTTTCAATATAACTGATGGCTGTGAGCTAGGCAGTATTTGAAAAGTTTGACAGCAGAGAATAACCAAAAAAGGAGCAACCAAGAGAGTAATTAAGGAAGATCTACAGGAGTAGTGATAATAATCTTTTGGCAACAGAGTGCCATCTCTTGTCATTACAGTCTTATATTTTGAACTTCTAATCCATTAGTCAATTTTATAATATCAGATACAAATGTGTATATTCATTTCACAAAACAGCCAGATGTCCATACATACATATACAATGAATGCACATAGATGGATGTAATATACCCACACACACCTCGCTTTGTGAAATGAAAATGAAAATGTTTTCACAGTGCATCATCTTCAAATATTTCCTCTAGTACACTTTTAGAACATTCCTCTAGTATGCAAGTTGGATTCCTTAAGCTTTTAAAATCCCATGGCAAACTTGCCACTGGGATGAACTACAAAAGCAGAGCCATCTGGACCAGACCTATAGTCTTTGTTAGAATCTGGCTCAAATTTCGTTACCAATTAAAACATCATATATAATTCTTTCATGGCTTGAGTAACAGGAATTTTTGGCCCATTCCAACTCTATTTTATACAGGAATATTAATCTCTTGACTTAGCATGGCAGTTTTTTCATATTTCCTTTAAAAATTTATAAAACAAATTTAAATTTCTTCATTCTTTTTCCCGCTGCCACTTGATTTACAGAGGGCATTTTACATCTTTATGCAAACAATTCTTGTTTTATTGTCTGTCTAATCAATGACCTGATATAAACTTCTACTTTTAATATAAAATTTTATCAATGATTTGCACAAATCATCTGAAAACTGACAAGTTCTAGGTTTTGTGAGAGGAGGATGTTTAGAAAGAAATCAGGTCAGGGGCGCCAGGCTGGCTCAGTTGGTTAAGTGACCAACTTTGGCTCAGGTCATGATCTCATGGTTCCTTAGTTCGAGCCCCGTGTCAGGCTGTACTGACAGTTCAGAGCCTGGAGCCTGCTTCGATTCTGTATCTCCCTCTCTCTCTGCCCCTCCCCCCCCCTCTCTCTCTCTCTCTCTCTCTCTCTCTCAAAACTAAATAAACGTTAAAAAAATTTTAGAAATAAACCAGATCATAATAAGCACCACAAAGCAATTATCATCTGTCACTGCCTAAAACCCACACCATCTCTCCATCTTCATTAGCAACAACCTCAAGTGTCAAGTGTCAACCTAGAAACACAGGGTGGAGGTGGAATGTCAGTGGGTGACTGAGGAGCCAGCTTCTTTCTGTATCACCTCCTGGCCTCTCACTAACCACTCCAGCCAAGAAACCCTGCTGAGACTTAACAGATGAAAAAGAACAGAAAAACTGGAAGACAATAGGCTTTTTTGACTTGTCACCAACCCTGGAATATCTATGGTTGATCCACAACTTTTATAGATACTGGTGTGAATGTTTGAGAGAAGGCACTCACTAGTCCATTCCCTTGTCCATTCCATGAGAATGTATGTAGTTCTAGCTACATGTCAAGTTTGGCACTCTGTTTTATTACCTAGGTACTGAGAGAGAGATAATTGTCCCTGCCTTCACTGAAGTGAAACTCTTGTTAATGATGTGTTACTGCACTGATATACTATTATGTAAGGCTATGACAGGAAAGATCATGTTTCATATCATTTAATGTGTGAAAATTCTCAGGAGAGGAATATGAAGGTCTGGGGTCCATCGTCAGTACCCAGAAAATTTCAAAGGACCCTAATGCAGCACTGTTCTCCAGTGTGTGTGTACCATATGCCTTCTTACCTGAGAAGGTGTTCAATCTTCAGTTGTGTCTACTTGTCTGATAGTAGCTGAGGGAACAGTGCTAAGGCCATTGACTTATTAGAGATGAAGATCACTAGAGTAAGTGAAGTAAGTAAACAAGAAAACAAAATGAAGCACGTAGAACGACAATAGACCGCTGAAGATGGTGAATAGAAGGATGTGCCAATGTGATAAGGAAAGTCTGAATAATCAGAGAATTAGACATGGGACTCTACCCAGAAAGAATATATTTGAATCTTCTGAGAAATAAAAGCAAGCGTTTCCCAACATTTAGCTATTTAGCAGTGGAACCATAGACCTCCCAAAGCAATTCACTTCATTCCAACAGTCTGTTTACAAAGCATTGGGAAAGGAATTGACTGTTGACCTCTAAAATTCCTAATATCAAAATTATATTATACTACTCAAATTGAACAGACAAGCGGTAACTAGAATAGTCATAAAATGTGGTAAAATACACTATCGTCTTTAGGTATGCAAAACTTTTTCTCTGTTTTACCTTAATGTGGAATAGAAAAGTAGAATTTTTAGTCACTTTCAGTCAATGATATAAATCCATGAGGATGGATGATAACTATCAGAGTTTCATGAAGTTGATTTTCTAAACTAATCTAAGTTACGTTTGTTCCCTTGTGTAGAACAGTCTACTGAAAAATACACAAATTTATGTTATAATTAATGTATGAAAAAATAGATGGACAATGATTAAGGCAATCAATGTGACTAGAATATGAGCCATCTCATTAATCATAGTCCAGCCAGATTTCAACATTAACAAAATGCATCATCTTTAATTTCATAGTTACCGTCCAATCCAAATAGAACAAAACATACAATTAAGCCATCTAAAATAGTTGGATTAGGTCATTGCGTTTTTTGGTCAAACCCTGTCCTTTAAAAGACAATGGATTTCTTCATAGGAAACTCCTGTTGGCAGGCCTACATCTGAATACTGCCCATTGATTTTTGCATCTCCTATAAAGAGAAAGTGCCCAACTGCCCTTAAATAGACATTTCTTCTTGAGATAGCACTATTAGAATATAAAATAAAAGATTTTCCACTGTTCTTGATCTCAGAGGGCAGGCTTTCAACATTTCATGTGGCTGGCATTAGTGCTGTTGGTTTTTTGGACTTATACTTTATCGGATTAAGGAAGTCCCTTTCATTCCTGGTTTACTCAGAGTTTCTTTTATATATAGATCTCTTATATATATGGAGTTTCTTTTATGTATGGATTACATATGGGGTTTCTTTTATATATGGATTTTTCTAATGTGGATTCTTTTATATATTTTTTCTCATATTTTATTCCTTTATCTGTTAATTAATATGATTAGTATTTGTTAATAATAAAATCATTGATTTTAAAATTTTAAATGGTCCTTGTAATATTGATATGAACCCAACTTGGTCATGATATGTTTCATTTTGATAAATCACTGGATATCATTTCGTTTAAATATTTTGTTGAGGGTTTTTTGAATCAGAGGCTGGCTCATAGTTTCTCCTATGTGCACTTTTTAAAAATCAGGTATCGGTGGGGTGCCTGGTTGGCTCAGTTGGTTAAGTGTCCCACTTCAGCTCAGGTCATGATCTCGTGGTTCAGGAGTTCAAGCCCCACATGGGACTCTGCTGACAGCTCAGAGCCTGGAGCCTATTTCAGATTCTGTGTCCCCCTCTCTCTCTTGCACTCTGTCTCTCTCTCTCAAAAATGAATAAATGTTAAAAAAAAACATTTTTAAAAATTAGATATTGGTATAAAGATGATACTGACCTCATGAACAAAGTTGGGATGTGATGACTCTGCTCCATTCTCTGGAGCATTCTCTGGAGGTTTATCTAAGATTTCCATTATTTTTTTTTCTTTAACTTTGATAAAAATTCACTGGTGAGATGTCTGTATTTGGGGAAATGGGGTGAATAATACAGAGGATTTTAATGTTTTTTGCAACTTCCTGCATGTCTATAGTTATTTCAAAATATTTAAAAAATTTTTTAATGTTATTTTTGAGAGACAAAGCACAAGACGGGGAGGGGCAGAGAGAAAGGGAGATACAAGATCCGAAGCAGGTTCCAGGCTCTGAGCTGTCAGCACAGAGTCTGATGTAGGGCTCAAACCCACAAGCCATGAGATCATGACCTGAGCTGAAGTAGGATGCTTAACTGACTGAGCCACCAGGAGCCCCTTAATTTTTTTGAATGTTTATTTATTTTTGAGAGAGAGTGCGAGCAGAGGAGGGTCAGAGAGAGAGGGAGACACAGAATCTGAAGCAGGCTCCAGGCTCTGAGTTGTCAGCAGAGTCTGACACAGGGCTCAAACCCACAAGCCATGAGATCATGACCTAAGCTAAAGTAGGATGCTTAACCGACTGAGCCACCGAGGCACCCCTCAAAATATATTTTTTTTAATTCACTGGTGATACTTCCAGTTTCCAGTTCACATGTAACAACAAATAAAAAGCTAATGGGACTGAAAAATCAGTAACTCTTTTTAGATATTCAAGTGAAGGGGTGTCACAGGGCAAACCTCTACCCCCAAAAGTGGAAAGGCACACAACTACAGTGGATTGCAGATTACCAGAGTGAGCAAAAACTCACAAGCAGAAACCACCTCTGGATCCAGTGTAGGGACAGAAAATCCTGAACTATAGTTGATTGACAAATTGCTGGAGCCTCAATGTAGACAAGCATAAGAGTTAAACACTCCAAAGTGACCCAGTTATTAGGAGGCAGACTTACAATGTTGTGAAATTTACTTCCAGGAGCCTGACTGGGTTCCCACAGTAAGCATCAGTGAAAAATTCACTCTTGTTTTCAGCAGGGGGAGGGAAAATGGAACCATTTTGCAATACAGCAAAATACTCTTTTCTTCCTAACAAAGACTGCCCTCAGGGGAAACTGGCTAACAAGAGTCTAACTTGCTAGGGTAGTGTCTGAGCCTAACTAACATGGGGAAAAAGAAATACGCAACTCCAACTCATCCCATCTGAGGGACAGGAAGAAAATGAAAAAGTCTTGTGAAGTCCATAGTCCAAAGGTATAGGTCACTAAAAGACTAAGACCTAATCATAGAACTATAAAATGCTTTCCTTCCCCCCATACTTCACCATATTACTAGAGTCCTATTTATAGGAGTTAGTTTTACCCTGTACATCACATCTGGCTATCAAGAAAAAAATTACGAGACATTTCATAAAACAAAAACAAAAAACCATTTGGTAGAGACAGAGCAAGCATCAGAACCCAATGATGTTAAAATTATCAGACCAGGAACTTAAAATAACTATGATTGATATGCTAAGGGCTCTAATGGATAAAGTAGATAGATACAAGAACAGATGAGAAATGTAAGTACAAAAGATGGAAATACTAAGAAAAATCAAGAAGAAATATTACAGATAAAATACACTGCAATGAAAAAGAATGGCTGATTAGTAAACCAGATATGCTTGAGAAAACAATCTCTAAGTGAGAGGATATATCAATGAAGTCCTTGAAAACCAAAAACAATAACAAAAAAACCCACAAACAAACAAAAAAGAAGAGAGTATCCAACAACTGTGAGATATCTACAAAAGGTATAACATATGCAGA
Organism: Prionailurus viverrinus; assembly: GCF_022837055.1. Classification (NCBI taxonomy): domain Eukaryota; kingdom Metazoa; phylum Chordata; class Mammalia; order Carnivora; family Felidae; genus Prionailurus; species Prionailurus viverrinus. Next base: position 33,802,188 of record NC_062563.1, read on the forward strand.
GTAGCAATACCAGAAGGAGAAGAAAGAGAGAAAAGAACAGAAGACATATTTGAAACAATGACTAAAAATTTCCCTGAATTAATATCAGACACCAAACCACAGATCCAAGAAGCTCAGAGGACAACCAGTAAGATAAACACCAAAAACAAAAATAAAAAACAAAACTATACATTTGCATATAATTTTTAAACAGAAAATCAAAGATAAAGAAAAACTCCGGAAGGAATTAAGAGAGAAAAAAACACCTTATCTACAGAGGAACAAAGAAAAGAAACACATCCCCAGACAGCATACAAAAGCAAGGAAAACCTAGAGTAAAATACTTAAAGTTTGAGAAAGAAAAAACCCAACAACCTAGAATTCGGTATCCTGGGAAACTATCCTTCAAAAGTGAAGAAAAAATAAACACATTCTCAGACCAAAAAATGTTGAGGAAATCTGTTGTCAGTATAACAGCCTTTGAAAGATCAGTAAAATTGATAAGCCTCTAACCAAGCTAAGAGAAAGAAAAGTGAGGACACAAATTACTAATACCAGAAATTAAAGGGGAGACATCACTCTAGAGACCATGGACATTAACAGAATCACAAAGAAAAAATCACAAATAAATATTATGAACAATACTATGCCCACAAATTTGATAAGCTAGATAGAATGGGTCCATTTCTTGAAATGCACACTATGCCAAAATTCCCACAAGAAATTGATAATCTGAACAGGCTTACATCTACTAAAGACATTGCTTCAATAATTTAAAACCTTTTAAAACAGAAAGCATCAGTCCCAGATAGGTTCACTGGTGAATTCCACCAAACATTTAAGGAGGAAATTATACCAACTCCTTACAATCTTCCAGAGGTTAGAAGCAAAAGAAATACTTCCCAAATCATTCTATGAAGCCAGCATTATCCTAATAATAAAAACAAGCAAATATTTACAATAAATCTACAGACCAATATCTGTCATGAACAAAGATGCAAAATTTCTCAACAAAACATTTCCAAATTGAGCCCAAAATATATATAAAAAAGAATTACATACCACAACCAAGTGGGGTTTATCCTGGACATCCAAGGCTGGCTCAACATTTGAAAATTAATGAATGTAATCCATGACATTGACAGACTAAAAAAGAAATATCACACCATCTTATCAAGAGATGTGGAAAAAGCATTTGACAACATCTAATATTCATTCATGATAAAAACTCTTAGTAAAGTAGAAACAGAGTGAAACTCCCTAAAGTTTATAAAGAATATCTACAAAAACCTACAGCTAACATCATACTTAATAGTGAGAAACCTGAATATTTGCTACTATATTAGGCACAAGGAAAGATGTCCCCTTTTCCAAATCCTTTTTTTGTTTAATGTTTACCTTTGAAAGAGAGAAAGGGAAAGCACCAGCAGGGGAGAGGCAGAGAGAGAGGAGGACAGAGGATCCTAAGTGTGCTCTGTGCTGACAGCAGAGAGCCCAATGCAGAGCTTGAACTCATGAACCCTGAGAATTCAGCCAAAACAAACTCCTAGGACTAATAAGTGATTATAGCAAGGTTACAGGATACAACGTTAATATACAAAACTCAAAATTCAGTACATCAGCAATGAATAAGTAGAATTTGTGATGAAAAACAAATACCATTTATACTAGCACCCCCAGATGAAATATTTAGGTGTAAATCTAACAAAAAATGTACAAGATCTATATGAGAAAAACAATAAAATTTTGATGAATGAAGTCAAAGAAGAACTAAATAAGTGGAGAGATTTTCTACCTTCATGGATAAAAAGATTCAATACTGTCAAGATGTCAGTTCTCAACTTGATCTAAGATTCAATGTAATCCTAATAAAAATTCCATTAAGTTCATTATGTGGATATTGACAAATTAATTCTAAAGTTTTTATAGAGAGTCAGAAGACCAAGTACAGGCAACACAATAGTGATGAAAAAGTACAAAGATGAAGGACTGACACTACTAGACTTCAAGACTTACTATAAAGCTACAGTAACCAAGACACTATGATGTTGATGAAAAAACAGATAAGTAGATCATGGAACCAAATAAAGAGTTCAGAAATAGACCTATACAAATATAGTCAACCATTATATATGTATATGTGTGTGTGACAGAGAGAGAGAGAGAGAGAGAGAGAAGCAAAGGCAATGCAAAGGAGCAAACAGGGTTTTCAACAAATGGTGCTAGAACAACTGGACATCCACATGCAAAAATCAATCAGTCAAAACACAGACCTTACACCCTCCACACAAATTAATGGATCTACACAAAATGAATCACAGACCTAAGTGTAAAGTGCAAAGCATTAAACCTCCTAGGAGATAACATACAAGAAACATGGGTATGGCAATGCAGCTTTACAAAACCAAAGGCAAGATGCATGACAGAAGGAACTGATAAACTGGACTTCACTAAAATTCAAAATTTCGACTTTGTAAAGAGACTGCCAGGGGTGCCTGAGTGAATCAGTCAGTTAAGCATCCAACTTCAGCTCAGGTCATGATCTCATGGCTTGTGGGTTCGAGCCCAGCATAGGGCTCTGTGCTGACAGCTCAGAGTTTGGGGCCTGCTTCAGATTCTGTGTTTCCCCCTCTCTCTGCTTTCTCTGTCTCTCAATAATAACAAATTAACATTAACAAAAAATTGAAAAAAAAATACACTTCCAGGAGAATAAGACAAGCCACAGATTGGGAGAAAGTATTTGCATAAGACCTATCTGTTAAAGGACTGTTACCAAAATGTACAAAGAACTCTTAAAACTCAACAAGAAAACAACCTTATTTTTTAAACGGACAAAAGACCTACTAGACAAGCCCAAATCCAAAACACTGACACCACCAAACACTGGCGAGAATGTGGAACAGCAGGAACTCTTATTCGATGCTGGTGGAAATGCAAAATGGAACAGTCACTGTGGAAGATAGTTTGGCAGTTTCTTAGAAAACTAAACATACTCTTATGATACTATCCAGCAACTGAGCTCTTTGGCATTTACCCAAAGGAGTTGAAAACTTATGTCCACACAAAAACCTGTTAATGGATGTTAATAGTAGTTTATTCATAACTGCCAAAACTTGAAGGCAACCAAGATGCCCTTCAGTTGGTAAATGAATAAAGTATAGTACGTCCAGACAATGGAATATTATTCAGTGCTAAAAAGAAATGAGCTATCAAGCCATCAAATTTTAAAACTGGACTTATTCTGCATTCTAATAGGCTACATATTCTTAAATATCACAAAATTATAAAATACTAAACTAGTATGGATTTCTTAATTTCTTAATGAAATTATATTGATGCTATGGTTTTGAACCTTCTAAATAGTTGACACTTTAAAACACTTTATACTTTCTTATACTCTGAATCACACTGAAAGTAAGATACCTGAAATTAAAAGGGAAAGAATCGCGCCCCCCCCCACCCCTGATCTAGTTAACTGGAGTTATTTTCCACTAAAGATTTTGCCACTAAAGATGTAGGCCAAGCATAGTATTTGGAACTATATAAAATATTATATCATACTATATAACTTCAGTGGTTGCCTCTCTAGTACCCTTGAGGATAGTAAGATTGAGAGTTTTGGTGAAGGGTTTGACTGGATTCTTACTGGAGGCATGAATGGATGTTCTAAACTCCATCTATAATTGCTATGTCAATTAATCCACAATTACAAGAGGAAGTAGCCTTAGTCCAAGAGATCACTAGATTCATAACATATGAAGAAGTCTGCAACCCCAAACTTGGTTGATCTCTGATATAGATTTTGCCATTTCTTAGGCAAGAGTTCGGTCTTCTGCCTAGACTTTAAATTTGGTGGAATCCAGCATACCTACCATTCTATCTTGGGACTGTACATACAAACATTCTAGATTTTAAATTATATCTTGTTGAACTCAGTACCTTTCATGGCTTTATCTGATAATTCAGTGGCAATGTTCATGGTCATTATAATAAGAGTCTATCATCAGTAGCTTGAAGATAACTGGAGTTGCACATTATAAAGAAATAGATGGATGTATCATTTCTACTACAGTTCTTCCCACCTGAATTTGAATGTAGATACTCATTTGTATGTTGACATTCCCAGATACCTAAGTAATTTTTTAAATCCCCCATTGAAATGCCAAGATAGGAGCCAAATTCTTAATTTGCCTGCCTCACTTAACAATTGTATACCTGGTAAAAGCTCTATGCCACTATTACTATGAAAGTTCCTAGTAGTCTCGGATTAGGGTTCACATTTAAAACCTAGGGTAGAGCATTTACTTTGGAAAACTCGTAAATTCTGTTTGAAATGTGAGAATATCTTTTTAAAAGATAAATAGCCTCTTGCTAACTTTAACATACAAGAATGTCTTTCTCAAGGACCTGGGAACTATCTCCTAGAAATGTAATCTTCAAAGAAGATAATGCACCAGTCTCTCGGTTTCTTTGGTGGGGGCTGGGAGGAAGTGTGTAAGAGCCTAACTTCAGTGAGTGCTTTGCTCCAAGATGCAGAACTATCTCCTGTTATAGAAAAGTGAGAAGTTTATTTCCCTTTGGATTAAGCCAATTAGCAAACACAGATGGCCACCCAAAGACCAAGAGAATATAGGATGAACTCCATGTGACAAATGGTGCTACCAAGTCCTCTTATTTGAGGACTAGTTATTGTTTTATCTTGAGAATGCATATGTAATGGGTCATGTCTGCTTGGCTACACGAAAGGATGAGACTTCTCTCTGTCTTTGCAATCTCTTACTCGATTGCTTCTGGTACAAATAAGAATCTGCTTTAGTGCCTATTGAAAAATAAAAACTGTTTTCTCTTGTGTCTTCTCTTATTTTCAACAGTGAGAATTAAGCCTTTTATTTTTTAATTGTATTTGCCTTTACATTCCATATAGATTATGTACTCAGAGACTGAATTTTCAACATTTTTTTCTATTAAATAATGCGATGTGGTGAAAGCTCAATGTTCGACCATGTTTCTGACAGGCTAGTGTTTGTTCTTGGAAATACATTCTTTACTTTTTCTATTAACTACTCTTTGTCATTAGTAACTAGTAGTAACTCTAACAACTCTTCAAAACTTGATGGGGTGATGGTGGGGGAGTCGGGGGAAGGAGGAGGCATCAACAATATCAATGATCTTACTTTCAACAGGCAAATAGAAACAACAGGCAAATGCAAGCGCCACACAGAGTCTGCTCTTTTAGTGTTAAATCATACGATTACCTCAGAGACTCTTCTTTAAAGACTATATTTTAGCCTATCATAGTTATCTAGAGGATTTGATTTCCTCATCATCTCTACTGCCACCCTGCAGTTTTTTTATATGTGTACTTTTGCATATGCATTCAGCAATCATAAATGAAATTCTGTGCCTCTTCATTCATTTTCCAGAGAGAGGGAGGGAGACTGCACTGAGCTTGAAGTATTAAGCCCAAACACTGTAAATATTCACATTATTTTTAAGGTGATTATTTACTTGCTTTCATTTTGTAATTAAATTACTTTTGAAAAAAATAAATTAAAAACAAAACCTAGGGTACCTTCAAGTATCCTAAAAATGGTGCATGACCTCCATACCTTAGAGACAGAGGCTTATCTATGCTTCTTTTGTTGCACAATAATATATTTTATTATGATTTTCAAGTGAAATGAATACATGTTTATGTAAATGCCACAATTTTTATTGTGATAAAATAATACATAACACAAAATCTACCTACTAAACAAGAGGTTTAAAGCACAATATCATTAAGTATACGCGCGTTGTTGTACAATGGATCTCTAGAAGTTTTTCATCTTGCATGACTGAAACTCTATACCCACTGAACAGCAACTTCTCTTTTCCCCCTGCTCCTAGGCCCTGACAACCATCATTCTACTTTCTCCCTCTTTAACTACTTTAGATACATACAGCATTGAATTATGCACTATTTGTCTTTCTGTGACTGATTCATTTCACTTAGCACAGCCTCACCAAGGTTCATCCATGTTGTAGCATATGACAGGATCTCCTCTTTTAAGGCTGAATATTACTCCATTGTTTGTTTATACCACATGTATCATGGACATTTAGCCTGTTTCAATCTCTCCAGCATTATTTTTAAATATGTTTACAAGAATATACAATAAAAATGCAACACAAAGTGAAAACAATGGTACTGCTGGTGATGGCAGCTAATGCTTGAAGCATCAAGCTCAGGTAAGAAAGAGAATCATGTTCTCAATGATTTTTGATCTGTTAAATTCTAGAAAAGCCAATGTTGTCCTGCCTCACAAGAATGTAAGTGGTGATTCCATTTTGTTGAAGAGCAGGTTCCTTGTTCCTTCTGGGGGGAAAAATGTATTATTTGAAGTATACTGCAGATTTAGGTGAAGTGGGGTTTCATCCGGTCTCAGTCTCTATTACAGAACAGGGTGGGCTTTTTGTCTCCCAAGCAAATGGACACTGAGCCTAAATTCAGTGTTTCTGTGGGCAGAACTTGTGGTTCATCTCTGAGGCCATTCCTGAGAAGGGAGGTGATGAGTGTCTGAGGAGCTGAAAACAGAGGTCACCCTGGACCCAAACTAAATACAAACCTCAAAACAATGAGCCTCTGTCAAAATTCAGGTCTCCTGGCTCTGAGAGTGGTACCTTAGCCAAGTTGTTTTCCATGGCTATCCTGAGATGCTGGGTCTGGAGTAAGGAACTAATATCCACACTCTTAGCTTTTAGTATTAGATACTCAGGGCAGGTGTCCAAGGCAGAGATACAGAAAATCTGCTCTTTGTCTCTTTCCTCAATCTATCCTTTCACCCTCAATGCCCCCTGTCTCTCTCTCCCTTTCCCTTTCTTTCTCATTCTTTCTCAACACAAGCATATACAAAGAAACTGGTATACTTAAAACTCGATCATGACAGGGAGCCAGGAGATGACTCCTGACTTTTCCAATCAGTATGCAAGGTAATTTGGACTCTGCTGTTCCCCATTCTCATGGAATTATACAAAATTTCTACTGCCAAGATTTCCATTCTTTTCTCTTGTTGAAATTGTGCAAAATGTAACATTGGCAAAAGGATAATTGCACGTTCATGTTAATTGTTTAACGGCCCAACCAAGGATTATTTCATTCTCTAGTGCAGGAGTCAGCAAACTTTTCCTTTAAAGGGCCAGACAGAACATATTTTAGGCTTTAGGGGCCACATATGACACTCAGTCACAACAGTCTGTTGTAGCACAAAACAGCCAAAGCAGCCATGGCTCTGTTCCAAAGAAAATTTATTAAAAATTTTATTTATAGGGGCGCCTGGGTGGCGCAGTCGGTTAAGCGTCCGACTTCAGCCAGGTCACGATCTCGCGGTCTGTGAGTTCGAGCCCCGTGTCAGGCTCTGGGCTGATGGCTCAGAGCCTGGAGCCTGCTTTGGATTCTGTGTCTCCCTCTCTCTCTGCCCCTCCCCCGTTCATGCTCTGTCTCTCTCTATCCCAAAAATAAATAAACGTTTAAAAAAATTTTTTATTAATAAAAATGGGTGGCCCGTGGATTTTGGCCCACTGTAACTTGCCAACTTTTGCCCTAATAAAGGAGAAGAACCATTTTCTGACTTGCTAACTGCACTCAGTAAGGGTCCAGGTCACAAGTTAACTTGTAGATATTGAAAGGTACATATTGATCCTTTAGAGCTGTAAATTATTATCATTATTATTTTATAGAATAGATATCCCAAAAGGTTAGCATAGTACTGTCCCATAGGGCTTTAAATAGTTTTGATTCTACCTTCAAAAGTAAACTCTAATTTCCGTCTGCCTCTCCTAATGGACTGACTCTCTAGACCCTAGATCCTCAAAGCGTCTTCACATCAGCTTTGCCATCCTTCCTGTCCCTCAGTTAATGAGTCACTTAAGCCAATTAATGTTAACTCTATATTCATCTGAGAATTACGCTTTTAACTTTCTGAAAATTAAAACATTGACAATCTAGCTCTGAGGCAAACATGACAGCATTCTATACTCAGGACCAAGGACAAGCGGCACAAACACCTAGGGAAAAACAAGACAAGAGGTGTGAGGCCTTTCTCTTCACTACAGGTGAGTCCACAAGTCTCTTGGTGAGACTACTTGACCCTACCTCGATTCCCGATGCCACCTCCCACGTCCAACACTCCCTATGTCTTCAGAGTCCATGGAAAGAAAAACTTCCTCTTTGCATCCGTAAAATGGGCCAATTCACCAATATAAAGCTCTTGGGTATTTCCCAGCTCTGCTAGTCTGTAGTAACTACCTGCCTGTAGCACAGATGATGGCTCAGAATCCTCCCCTCTCATCCACCCCATCAACATATAAGAGAGTTCTATAAAATAATCATGAATTCAATTAAGGAGAGAGATGTATGCAAATTATCTGAAATCTTTCAAGCCTGAAACATAAAATATGTGGTGAGTGGTTTAAAAACTAGAAGAACATTTCTGTAAGAAAATAGCTTTCAATGAGCTCTGACTTGTACGCACAATCAGGGTTGGATCGGATTAACTTTAGGGCATATTTCAAAGCTACAGCCACACTCGTGCAATCATTTCTCACTTCTGCCAACTCAACAGCTCACGTGCCCGACTCCTGTCACGTCTTCAAGCATCATTTCCACACAGGGGATTGTCCATCTCCTACATCCAGGACACACCACTCTGACGCGCACCACTCCCCCATTTGCAAAGGCCTTTGAACATTTCCATCCTCCTCCAACCTTGTCTCTCTTCCTGACGTGTCCAGGCATCAACCTGCCTCCTTTGACATCTCCCTCACTCTTCCCACCACCCCTACATCATTCAGTATCTGAAACCTATCAGGGTTCCTCCACTCTTGCTGACTGCTTCCTAGCATAGGCCTTCAGCGGCCTCATCTTTCACCTGCTCAACCATATGGCCGGCTTATTTCTCTCCCAAAGCCCCTACTCACTCCATTGATGCTGTACACAGCAAGAGACTAATTTTCTTAAACAGACTCCCTTATGCCTTCCCTGCTTATTAGCCTTGATCAAAAACTGTTGACAGTTTCCTATTATTAGGCAAATAAAATCCAACCCAAGACCCCACCTAGGCTACATACCGACCTTTCCATCATAGATTCATTTGAACTGCCTCTAAGCCCTCATTCACTAGTTCTATCACTCCCTGAAATACATTTTGCCACACCCTTTCCTTGGATTACAGTGTTTCCACATGTGCCAAACCTGCCTCAAGGTCTTCCCAATTCCCCCAAAGGAAGCAATTTTCCCTCCTTTAATACCTATCACCTTTCACTGGATTCTCTCTCATATTAACATTCTTCAGCTTCTTAGGTGTTAGTAAGCACAAAGGTGTGTGATGATAAAGTCCAACAGTTTTCAGTTTGCACTCAGCATTGCCATTTGTCACTTCTGTGACCTTGCCAACTAACCAAATGGCTCCATGCCCTACTTTTCAATGTCCCTAAAAATATAAGACAATAGCATTTACTTCTTCAGGCTTTTGTAGGAATAAATGAATGAAACTGGCCCATAGTAAGTAGCTTTTACATGACCCCTAAACATTACATCTTATATATCTGAGTATGCCTTCTAATTAAAATTATTTAATGAGAGACTAAATAAGTTTTATTTCATTTTATTTCATTTCATTTCATTTTATTTTATTATTGGCTGCCCAGCATCCTTTCCACTTTCTTTTGGTAACAGCATTCTGGGGGAATATTTCCCCTCATTAGGCCTAGTCCTGGAGAGGCTATAAATCAAGGTGCCTGGCCTTCCCTGCCAAACCTGTGGGCACATTACTTAAGCAGGACAAATTGGAGTTTCTGTTTTGAGACTTTCTACCTTGAACTGAGTAATGAAAGGTTGAAAAAAAATAATTGGAGGACTTTCATTTCAACCTTAGATCCCTAACAAAACTGTTGTATAGGTGCTCTTACTGAGATCAGGGGAATACCTGGCTTCAGCCCTTGTAATTCTGATTTTTCTTCCATTTCTTCTTTTGTCTTTCCTTTTAACCTGTACCCCACTCCAAATCCCTCCAAAAAAATGCCATTTCTTCTTTAGTGAGCAGAAATGAATTCTGTTGCTTGAACCAAAGAATCCTAACACAGGATTATGTCATCTTTTAACCTTCACCAGCCAAAACCTAATGCCTAACACTTAAGTAAATTTTTGCCACTTAAAAGAATTCTTCAGTTTCTCTTTGTCTATATGCACTTTATGTTCACTCTCTTAATTCCATTACAAATCAGAATTCTTGTGTGCTTCATTCAGCTTCTGTTCTAAAAATTCTAATGTTTATGCTCATCTTGTTCCAAAAATAATTTAAGATCACTTTATTTACATTAGCATATAAAGTTAAAACAATGGAGAAAAACAAAGTAAAAGAGGTAGAGCTGTTGCTCACAAAGGACGTTATAAAATGAATAGACTAAAAATGCCCATTACTTTGGCCATTAAATTAATTAATTTCAGTCCAGTATTTTCTGCCTTGGCTATCCCACAGACTTACCTGGGAAGATTTTAAAAAGAAGAAAAGAAGAAGGAGAAGGAGGAGGAGAAGAAGAAGAAGAAGAAGACGACGACGACGACGACGACGACGACGATGACAGGTGACTAGCTCACCAAAGACTAATTTGACCTGAAGGTTGGAGTGTGGGACCTGAGATACAGTATTTTTTCAAATGCCCCCAGTTGATTCTGATGCACAATAAGGATAGAAGCATTGAGCCAATCGATGATGTAATATGCTTAAAGTGGAATGTTGATCTTCAAATGATACTTGTTAAGTGTAGAAAACTGTGTGTAGATTTCAGAACAAAAATGCAAGCATGAAAGATTTAGTAAAATAAACTCTCTTGAAAAATACTAATACTCTACAATTATTTTTCCATCAAAATAAAATGGTGCCAAGTACACAGCCTCTTCCAAGTAACAAATCTTTAAAACCAAAATGAAAATTTAAAACCACTCCTTCAAATAGCATCTGTCCGGTAGGCAGGTGGCCTGTTTTAGTTCATTTCCCGTTTCTCCTTGGTGGAGTTCATAGGATATTTTGAGAATCAATGGGTAATTAGAAATTGGGGTGCCAATTTAGATATTTGATTTGGAAATTGAGCCTTTGAAAACCATCAATTCCAAATACAGGGCAAGCCCTCCTTGTTATGCTACCCCAGAAACTGGCAATAAGAAAATTCTAACAACATTTATAAACGCAGAAGCTGGGATTCTTTGGGCTACAGGTGGTGCATACACAGCTGGGCAGGAAAAGTAAGACACCTGCTATGTCCTTGAGTACCCTTTAATGGGTGGGGAAATGAGAACAATAGGGTCTGCTGTGGTAAAAATCTAGGGTATGGTTATAAATAAGTGTGATTACAGAGCTCTGTTGGAAAACCTTTCTGAAAGGGCATGTACAAGTGAGGTCCCTGGTAGTAAGAAATCAAGGCTGGTAGCCCGAGGCAACTTTTGTTAAATGTAAAAGACCACTGGGAAAGTTACACACCTGCCATAATCAGTCAAGAGACATTACTTCATCACACACATAATTAGCCACTCACTCCAGTCATACAGCAGAGAGCTACGGAAGTCTACTATCTCCGTGGCATTGTGTTAGGCTGAGATGCGTCAATTTCAAACCGAAATGTGAAAAAGGAATACTAGAATATATTAAAAAGCAGATCTCTGAGGCTTGACCCCATATATTCTGATTTACAAAGACTGTGGAGGGGTCAGGAATCTGCATATTAATAAGCACTCCAGGAATGCTATAAACACAAGACTGAGATACCTATAAAAGATTTATACTATGCTTCCATTGAGAGTAACTTAATTTGAGGGGAGAGGAGTATTTAGGAAAGAACTGAGTATAGCAGGACCCTGGCAGGAGTTTCTGGCTGCAGTAAAGCCTCACAGAACAGGGAGTGACAGGAAACTCTTGAGTATCAAATACTCCAGAAAAGTAGTGAAAGACCAAAAAGGAGGAGTGGTTGCTGAGGAAAAAAAAAAAACTCTCAGAATTTCAAAACTTTGCCTAAGACCCATCTGGGGAAGAACAGCAGTTTGGAAAATATAAGACCATAAGAAAATTCCAGGCCAGCAAACAATCACCAGGTTACAACTATCTGCCAGGCATTGCACTAGTGGTTTGGATATGGCACCTTCACTAGGAGGCAGCTGTCTCCTGTTGGTTAGGAGCATGGACTCTAGAGCAGTGGTTGTCAATCCTGGCTATGCCTGAGATCAACTGGAAGCTTTGAAAAATGCTGATACCAAGGCCCCAAGCAAAGTTTCAGATGTAACTGGTTAGGGGTATAGCCTGAGCAAGTGTATTTTTTCAATGTTCTCTAGTAAGGGTTAAGTACTAATCCTCTACAACAGTGCCTCATAAAATGTGGGGTGTATCAAAACCACTTGGAGAGCTATCGGGACCACAGAGGCCCAGGCTCCTTGAAGTAAGCTAGGGCCTGGCCTCTTCTATTTATCTAGTGCCCTAGGTGATTCTGCTACCCACCAAGTTTGAGAACCATGGACCTAGAGTGAGACTGTGGGTTTGAGTCAGGATTTCACCACCCCTCAACAGGGTGCCTTAAGGCAAGGTAGGCATTCCATCTGTGCTTTATTTTCCACATCTATAGAGCAAGGAGGGTAGGATACATCTGATGAGGGATGGATGTGGATAGCTGTGGTGACTCTCTTCCTCTCCCTTTTTGGCTAGCTCACCGGAGAGCTGGTTCAGCGGCTCTGAGTTATCTCAGTAGAACAACAGGCTGATACTAGAACCAGCCCCCATCCTACCCACTTCTAACAAGGCCACTTCACCAATGAGGGAGTTTCTATTGGTTTATAATCACACAGACATTCCTTGCATGTTCTCCCCAACCCTATTCTCACCAAAATTATGTAGAGTTATGATTTTGAAATTTCAACGTGCACTGAACCCATTGGAGGACTTGATAAAATGCAAATTTCTGGGTCCTACCCCTAGAACTTCCAAGTCCTTAGGGACTGACTATGGTTCCTAATTTGCATTTATAACAAGTTTTCAAGTAGTCCTGATGGTAGCCTGAGAACCACTGATGTAGAACACTTTGGAGACAGGGTTCCTCTCTACAGAACCATTGGGCTCTGGGTGGAGAGAGTCTGAGGATTATGTATACTTCACTACTTCTCTGTAACATTTTCCCAATAACCTCTCTTTTTTATCCGTATTGCCTAATGCTAATGGGGTGTGTCTGTGGCTATAATGGGGATTACATGTGCAATCACATGTGAAATTGTTTAGAAATACACCTAACAAAGAGTTTGGGCTCTTAAATAGAAGGCAACATTATTTTTCATTTATCAGGCCCCTACTATAGACCAGATATTTGGTGAGATGCCAGAATATATCTATTCTACATATACTATGATGAATAAGACACATACCTTAAACTGTCTGAATTGATAGTTGAAAATAAAAGCATGTCCACAAATAATTATAATGCTATAATAAACACAACAATATACATAGTCTCTAACATGTGCAGGATCCCATTTAGTCAGTTCTCATTAGAGAAGGGCAAATGCCATGATCAGTTTTTTTGCTACCACTTAACCCCCACAGGAAGCATAAAAAGCCACTCCCTGACACCTCCATTCCCCCTACTCCCTCTAGCCCCCACGCCTGACTTCCAGAATTCACTGCATATGTGTGGTATTAGACTGGATTAGATTCATCTAAGATAAATATAGTTCAGGAAACAGCATTTAAGAAATACCTATAGATGTGGTTTCATCCTAAATTACTTTTGCCCACATTCAGATGCTTGACATTTTTTATCATTCTTATTTATTATCTGATGTTTACATACAATCTTTCTTCAAAGAGTGGCCACTACTTCAAGTGTTACCTTCATGTACATTATATTAATGAGAGACTGAGAAGAGTCACTGACTACCTTCACTTGTGGAGGAGACATAACATGGAAAGACACTAACGGTCCATCCCAGAACAGGGACCAGAAGCCAGAACTTCTGACTGAGGGGCTCAGGGTTCCACATTCTGTTGTATCATAAGAAGTAAAAGATATATATTCCACCCAGAGGCACGTGTCCCAATTGCCTCAACTGACAAAAATCTGGGGCAAAAAATAATAAATGAAACTAGAGGAGAGGCATTATTTTTCAGAATGCCTCATCATCTAGAGAAGAACCTTGTCTTCTTCAGGGTATCATCACAAACAGGCTACTTTAAAGCAAGATATAAATTTCCATTTTCACCCACAGGATACAGCAGCTCCTATACCTGATTCCTGTTCCTGCCAAGAAGTGTTTATCCTCACTTAATCGTCTCCAATAATGTTTAACAAATGGTCTGGGCTGGACCACCCAGCTGCTGGTAAGAAGAAAGAAACAAGCATTCCCAGTATCCATGTTTTTCTATGCTGACAATGTCTGGAAAGAATGAGAACTGTGTGTTAAAATATCAGGACTTTCCTCATTTAAAATAAATTGCATCCAGAGTCTTACAACATTAATGTTAGTAGGTCTGGCGAAGTTGGTCAGAAAAATGGTTGGGTTTTCCCTCTGAGGTACTTTCACCTAGCAGTGAAACTATCCAGTGGATACATTACCCAATCAGAATTAAAAATAAGGACTTGGTTGGGGTGCCTGGATAGCTCAGTTGGTTAAGTGTCCAAATCTTGATATCTGCTCAGATCATGATCTATTGGTTAACTGTCTAACTCTTGATTTTGGCTCAGGTCATGACCTCATGGTTTGTGAGTTCAAGCCCCACCATTGGGCACCACGCTGATGGTGCAGAGCTTCCTTGGGATTCTCTCTCTCCCTCTCTGCCCCTCCCCTGCTCAAGCATGTGCTCTTTCACTCTCTCACGTGCGTGTTCTCTCTCACAAATAAATTAATTAATTTAAAAAAATAAGGCCTGAGTCAACCACCCTCCTGCTGGAACTCATGTGAGAGAAAGCCAGGCCTCCTGCTCAGCTCCCACTGTATCACAAATGCAGCCAACAATTCAGCAGCTGAGCTGTGCCACCTAGAATATCTTCTTCCAAATTTGCTCATTTCCAGGAAATCCTACAAATATTTACAATCTGAGGTCACTTGGGAATAACATTTTCTACATGCTGATGGAAAACATGTCTGGCTTGCTTTAACCATATCAACTTCTATACTGAGTCAGAACATCTTTACTGTGAGAGACTCTTGTAAAACCCAGAAGTTACAATCCTTGAAAGCTTGGACAGGGAGTAAAATGAAAGCCCATTTCTTGGGGAGTCCAGGAGGAGTTCTACATGAATTCAGTTGTATCTAGCTAGGTTTATGGTCATATTTTTCTGGCTCAGGGTCAACCCACATTTGAAGAATCCTAGTATAACAGCATAATTTCTAGATTTCTATACCACCTCCACTAACCAACTCAAGAATAAGGATTTATGCCTTTGAAATTTGGCATACGCTTAGGCAGCCAATACCTGCTTATGTAAATAATGTAGTCATCACGATTTTCGTGTTTATATAACCTATAAACGTTCATCAAATGCCTATAAGTATCTCTGGCTAAAGAAAAACCCTTACTTAGGTAACTAATGGCTGAATCCCAATAGAGAGAACTGATGAAGACAGCTGTTTTGTCTCCTTATAAATTCATATTAACATTAACAAATACCCAGCCTGGAAAGAGAAATCATCAAGGCATTTGCCATTGGGTCATCTTGATCAAGATCCAGACTAGTTCTCCAATATACACAGAAGACTGGAGATACCTTGCAAAGTGGCATTTCTTTTCCCTCATCAACCTACACCACTCAGAGCCTTATTAGAGTTACTCATGACCACTGGGAACGGGGACTTTAAAGGGAGAGAAAGGTTAACTAGTCTGACCTTTAGAGTCTTAGGAAATTGTATTGCTGTTGTGATAGAGATGCCAGACTACTCTTGCTTGCAAAATCTTAGTGGGATGTTTTGTTTGTGGCTTCCCAGGAATGGTAAGGATGTTCCAAGACTATCTCAACACACTACAATTCTCAATAAAATTCATATAAATTACAGAAACATGCCTTCCATCACACCTGTTTACAACCCTTTCTTGGCTACAGTCCCTTCTCTTCACCCGAATAACAGAGGTGTTATCAAGGTAAGAATTAGTTAAGCAACTTCAGCAAATTTCCCCTTTCATTCAGATAGCTTGTAATTAGAGAGTTCACAAATGTGTAAACTGTACATTTTGTGACTCTAGCTATCAACCCATTAGCAGAAAACAGGCCTTCCTCCACATCTTGATTTTTAAGGTATCGGTGGGTCTCCACCCCCACCCACCATTTCCCACCAAAAAATCTCTCTTATAGCCAGGGAAAAGTAAAACATTCTAACACAAAGAAAACAAGAGTTATTGGTTGAGTCTTGGTTTAAATGAGGAATCTGAGGATAATAGGGGCCTACAGCATTGCTTCACTTTAAAGAACCAGATGCAAAAGTACAAACCTGAGTAACACTCTCTCCAGATTCTCTATACCTAGGAAGGATCTAGAATTGATATCTCTGACTGAAGTTCTCTAATCAAGAGGCTTACTTTATAATATCCTGTCATGTATACCACTGAATGAGCTACTTGTATTTTTCTTAAATGAAGGATTTTCTGCTAAATGGGAAAAAAGGAGTCATTTCTAACACTCAATAGTCCATTTGCTTTCTGGTAGTACTTAATTTTCTGAGTTGGACTCAGATGAAGACAGGAACATTATCCAAGACTTATCTCAAAATGCAAGTGATAGCTTCCAGGTCTTACTCCATCCAGTGACCAACAATTAGCAAGCCTAGGATGCTATTTCTTTTGATCTTGTTAAACAAATAGTTCTCAACTTTGGCCACACATTAGAATCACCTCAGGGCATTTAAAAAATCCCAAAGCCCATACTACCTTGGCCTATTTAAATAGGAATTCTGGAGGTGGGACTCAGGGATCAGTATTCTCTGAAATCACATTGGTGACCCTAATGCATGGCCAGGATTAAAAACCCATGTATTAAGCTACAGTTCAAGCTTCAGAGTATATCTGAATCACCTGGAGAACATGTTAAAATACAGATTACTGGGTCTCAACCGCAAAGTTTCTGATTCAGTAGGTATGGGGTGAAGCCCAAGAATCTGCATCTCCAACAATCCCCAAGTGACGCTGAAACTGATGCTTTTAATATGGGACCACACCTTGAGAACCAATGTCTTACATGAATATGTTGATCTGCCAGTTTTAGGCAAAAGAAATAAAGCTCATTTGTTTACATTTTAGAGAAGTTGGTTTAATACAAACAGCTGTTTTTAATAGCATTATATAATCTTTAATTTGACAAACTAATGGAAATAGTGGTGACAGTGCCAAAGAGTAAGTCTTAATGGCTTCATTTCCCTCCCAATTATAGAAGAAATCCAGCTCATAAAATATAACTGAGATGTTTAAACAAACCACTTATGCAGTACTTAGGTGAAACTGTAACCCTTGTAAATACCACAGATTATAATCAATTTCATGAAGTATCTGGTTTGTTTCACCCAATTCATTTGAAAATGTGAGCAGCTAGGCATCACAGAAAGAGAATTGTGTAACTGCACCTTGATTAGCAAAAAGGCAATAATTCAAAATACTTATCTAATTCATGATGTTTTTCTCATTCCTTAGCAAACAACTTTCTCCTAGTTTTTTGAAAACTCCCAACATCTCTGGCCTTCATACCAGGTAAGGGACATCACACTAAATCCCTCATGTGACAATTATAGGTCTTGGTATCAAGGTATCAAATCCATTTATCCCTTTTTAGGTTTTTGATTTTTGCTGGCTGGCTAGGTATGTACCAATGCTTTTATAAAATAATTTTTTAAAGAATTATATGTGGATGTTCATATCGGCTTTATTCATAATAGAAAAAAGACTGAAAACAGTTCAACAATAGAATAAATGATGACATATCTATACAATAAAGCATTAAAAAACAATTTAAAAAGTGTAAAGGCACCTGGGTGGCTTCAGTAGGTTATGCATTCAACTTTTGATCTCAGCTCAGGTCATGATCTCACAGTTTGTGGAATCAAGCCCTGCACTAGGCTCTGCGCTGATGGCACAGAGCCTGCTTGGGATTCTCTCTCTCCCCCTCTCTCTATGCCCCTCCCTTGCTCTCTCTCTCCGTCCCAAAATAAATAAACTCAAAAAAAAAAGTGTACCACGTAACAACATGATGACTCTCATAGATGCAATACTCAAATAAGCCAGACATAAAGAGTTCATACTCTATGGTTCCATTTATATGAAGTTCAAGAGCAAACAAAACTAATTGATAGCCATAAAATTCAGAAGAGTAGTTGTCTTTGACTGAAAGGAGGCATAAAAGAGCCTTCTGCAATTCTGAAATGTTCTGTATCTTACCCTAGGTAGTAAAGTGGACACATGCATAAGTAAACATTGAGTTTATGATGTGTACACTTTACATGCTATAACTTAACTGACAATTTTAATTTCAAAATTGCTTAATATGACCAACTACATTTGTGACATATTCCTCATACCCAAATTCAAAAGCTGCTCCCATGATGGAATTTAAGAATTGTTAATGATGATTATGGAAATGATATGGAAAACAGCCCAAAGATTTGATTATAAAGTCAAATGTATAAGACATCCATCTAAAAATTATTTATGTATTATTCTTCAAATATTTTTAAAAGATTATTCATTTCTTCTTGTTTTTAGTGGGACTTCTTTTAGAGGCCTACCAGAATAAGAGTAAGGTATAAAATGCTTAAATCAAGGACAAAAGAGATTGGGGAGGAGAGAGTCTTCATTAGCAGACAAAATATTTCAACAGTTTTGAAAGGCAGAAAAGCAAATGGAAGATGGCAATGATGTTTAAAGATGCAGAAAAATGAAGACTTGGGTCACTATAAAGGAGACAGGTGAGGGATAGTGGTAGGGATAATTTTCCTCAAGAACCCCAGAAAAGCATGGCATTCACAGGTACCAAATATGGTTGAAGTATACAAAAGGGGCAAGATGTGGGATTAAAAAAATAAAAGAAAGTTATTCACTCAAACTCTATACACAGAATGCCAGAGACCAGATTTCCAGCCCCCATTCAAGTGATAATTTTTTTTTTCTGACAGAACTTAGTGTTCCCAATAAAAAAAAAAATACTGCTTGAATACTACCATGTGAATCACCCAATTAAATGTCCTACTCACAACCCAAACAATCACCCTAATGTAAATCCCATCCAAAGCCCCACCAAAGCATATAGAGTGGCCAATACGTTTTAGTGCCTCACTCTTACTATGAAATATGCTCCCAACATACAGGAAAGATGAAAATGAGCAGGAAAAAAAAAACACTCCAGAAAACATCAAGCAAAACTTCATGAGAAATGCTAATTGGTTTGCAACAGTGAAAAAAAAATATTGTATTTGCAAAACAAAACAGTATGCTATTTTTAAAATAATAGAGAATAATTTTTAGCAATTAAAAATATGAGCATCAAAATAAAAATTCCAAAACAGATTGAGAAGATAATATCAAGGAGATATCTGAGACAATAGAAGAAGGATAAAAGGAAAAATAGAGAAATAATAAAAGGTCTGAAAATTAATATGGGAAGTAGGCATTTCAGATGGACAAAAAAGGGAAAAAGGAAGAAATTATTTAAAAATCACATGAGAAATATTGCCAATGGTAAAATACATGCATTTTTCTGAATTGGAAAAGCCCAGGACAATAAAGGGATAATTAAAAGGCACTGTATGCTAACTAACTTGGATATAAATTAAATAAATTATTAAAAAAATAAAAATTAAAAATTAAAAAAAATTTTAAAGGTCACACTAATGCATATCATCATGAAGTTTAAGAACCCAGGAATATATAGATTTATGGAATGGTGGAGTGAGGATGCCCATGAAACTGCACTCCTACAAAAACAATGAAAATACTGGCAAAGCAATTAAAACCAGTAATTTCAGAACTCTTGAAATTAGCCCAACCCACTGAACAAACTAAAAAGTGCTTGTCCAAGAGAAATGACTGACATACCTAAGACAGACAGTAGACTGTATGGCATTTAAACTTCAGGCTATTCCAGCCATCCTACTCTCCCTTATCAGCGCAGTGGCAGTGTAGCCATGAAAGAGCAGCAGCCTCATGGCTGAAAGACGGCTGGCCCTTTTGGAATTCTATTAAAAGCCTCATGCTTAGAACATCTCAATTATTTCGTCCAAACTGGTAGCTCCCTAGAAAATCTCTCATTTTCATGTTTGTATAGCTATTTGATTTGATTCAGAGCTCACCTTACAAAAAAATAAAATAAAAAAGCCTCACCCCTAGGCGATTGGTATAAACAATAGCAATCTTTCAGTTAGTTTGCAGATGCCTAAAGGTGTGATTTGAGTTAGGGAATGTTAGATCCCAGACAAAATTTTAAAAAGGAGTCCTGGAGAACTGCAGGACCAGAAGGCACTTCGAAAGGCTCCAACATATTCCCAGGGATCTAAAAGCACCCTCTCACATGTACAGGGTGCTATGTGCATGCCACAAAAACATGGGAAAGTACAAACCTCATTCATTCACCTCTTGCAGACCTTGAGGCATTTCATCATCGGAAGTGAAACCAAAAACAGTCTTGTAAATTTCCTGAATTTTGAAGGTGGGCTTTCACACACACAGCCCCTTGACAAGGAGTGGAAGACAAAGAAGCAAGGTATTTAAGATATTTTGGTTGATCGTTGGCTAACTACTACATTATATTCACCAAGTATTAGGAAGCCAAAAATAGCTTCACTTAATTGGATGAGTCATGAATGAGTGTGTAAGCTCCAAGAGGACAGGGACTTTGTTTTGCTCACCAAAGCGTTCCTAATCCTTTGTCTATTTGCTGAGTTCAACGTGCATATGAATACCCAATTAATATGAAGTAACAGGATCGAGTAACTATAATTTTATTAAAAAGAAAAAGTTATCTATCAGCACTTTTGATCATTGTTCAATGCTTTGAGATAGGAGGTGGCAGAACTAACACCTATGGATTAGAAAATTAGGTTGTAAGAAAAAAATAGAATGGTGAGGTCATACAGTGGTGTGATGTCCAAATCCCCCTTCAGGAATGAAGTATTTATCCCTCCATTTGTTGGAAATGCTGCAAGAAGATGGCATCCACTGCCTACCCTCCTTGGGGACTGCTTCAGCTGAATACACAGCTTGTCCAAGATTGTGCCTCCTTCCAGAGCAGCCTATACCCAAAGACTGATCACACTGGGGTTCTGGTCTTGGCATGTCCTGCTTCATTGAGACATGGTGTTCTCCATGTCCAATCCTGCTTCGCTTCCTCACTTCCACAGGTGTTCATCATGAGAACATCTCTACTTAATGAGATGCTCTATGAATCTCTATCTCTGAGAACTAGGAGTCAAGCCTCCTATCAATTTCTTCAACTTTGTCAGGCTGCCTCATGCATGAGCCCAGGCAAGAAGGTGCTCCCTGTTAATTTTATTCTTGCATAAACAGTACTAGAGTTAGTACTTCCTTCCTAGTCTTCCATTATTTGGCAAAGTTTAGTTAAATTAATAAGTTTTTGCTTTTTTCGAGCCTTGGATAGACGTTTAACACGTTCTTATAAAAATATAAAGAAGTAAAGTGGCTTCTTATTGTAGATTTACTATGTCTTTCTATCTTTATCATTTGTTTTCAGAGATAGGTGAGCCCAGTCATGATTACACATATTAACAAACCAGTTCCCAAGTGCTCTGGCAGATTTCTAACCAACCTTGCTTGGAAAACACCTGGTAAAACATATTTTCATTCAACTTCAGGCAATTTCAAAGCAGCTGAAAGTCACTTAAGTGGAAACCCAACTATGATGCTGCTTTTCAAATCAAAAGAAAGACCTCAGCTACACAGGATGTGGCAGATTGCCAGGTGTTTAATATTCGAGGGCCAAGTACACTGTTGGGAGCATCTTTACATAATTGACAAACCAAACCCAAAGTACCAAGGTTAACAATTTGCTTCTCTTTGACCACAGAACTGGTATTGTGATATTCCTCTACTGCATATAAATCATTTTCATAGAGCCATTAAAGGGTTGTTTTGTGTTTCTAGAAGACTAGCAGCAAGCCTCTGGGTAGCTGAGCAATGTTAGAACAAGGTACATAGTGGGTTTAGGGTCACTTTGGAGCCACCAATTTTTTTTCTTCTTCCTTACTCCTGAGTCTGCCAGATTATTTTGCAGCAAGTGCTGTGTATTTGAATTCTATGTGGACAATAGTACAGACACGTGGTTTTCTCCACAAGGTCTTTGATGGATTGGATTAAGACATCAAACATCAGCATATCTCCAGATGTCACAAAAGCCTTGACAGAGGGTTTGCAAATTGTTTTGCCAACCATCTGGGCTGTGAAACAGACACATCAGGTAGAGGATGTCACATGAGCCGATCAGCATTTTCACAAATCGCTGGCGGTCAGAGGTCAGGGTGCCTCATTTCTCCCTGTGTATGCACCACAAAGCACATAAGTGATCTGTTATCAGAGGAGTGCCAGAATAGAAATAATTCAAAAATGAATAATCCCAACAACATGAAATCTCTCAAGGAAATATTAAATTATAAGTTTTCTTTTTTAAATATTTACTTCTTTTGAGAGAGGGAGAGGAAGACAGGGAATCCCAAGTAGGCTATGCACTGTCAGCGCAGAGTCTGACATGGGGCTTGGACTCACGAACTGCAAGATCATGACCTGAGCCAAAATTAAGAGTTGACGCTTAACTGACTTAGCCACCAAGGTGCCCCTATAAGTTGTTTTATATAATTTTGCTTCTTTTTTATTGAAAGATTTAGAAAAGAAATTGTAATGTTGTGCCAGTTGCCCTACATCATTTATATATCTCATTTAATTTTTCCGATACATTATGAAAGGATAAGGAAGTGAAATTCTCAGAAAGTCTATAATCTGCCTAAATTTCCACAAAGAATACAGTGAAAATATGAGGATTTGAACATAGGTTGTAGTGACCTCAGAATGTAGGATATTTCCAGTCTAACAATCCCTATATCAATTACGACCCAAGCCCTAGCTAAAGATTCAAATTTGTTCCCTTTTGATGATTTGTTGATTTTTTTAACTCCTAAAACAAGTGAAAATTTGTGCCATCCAGTTCACATTGTTACTACTTGACCCTCAGAGATGAGCCTCTTGGCAGGGCCTTTTATTCATAAATTTCCCATGCTATTCTCAAGATTCTATTTGTCCAAAGCATGGTTCGTTATACTATGATGAAACAGACACTGACCCTGCCTCTTATTTGTTGTTTGGCATGAGGCACCACACACAAATATCTGCCATACAGAGGGAAAGCCTCATGTACATTTCAGCTAGACTTTATAGGATTAATAGAGGAAGGGAGAAGAACACTCTCAGCAGAGGGACAGGGAGAATGAGCATGCAGGAATAGAAGATGATTCAGGATTTCCAGGACAGAGGCTGCATGAGGGGAATCATTTAAAAAAAAAAAAGGAAAGAAATTGTGACAGTATCACACTATTTCATAAAGGTTAAAACATAAGTCTGCGAAAGAGAAGTGCTGAAGATTGCAAAGATTATCTCAGGTCTTCACCCCTCTTTGTATACCCTTTGCCATGTAACCTTGCTGGATCTTCCACCTGGGGATAGGGTGAGCTCCTCTGACCCTTGGCTTTGGCTCAGCCATGGAACTTGCCTAGGCCAATGGGAGGTTAGCAGGTGTGACACAAACAGAAGCTTGACATGGGCCTGCTCATGGTGGCTTGCTTTATTATTCCTCTGTCATTACCAGGAGAAAATGCCTTGAGATAGCTTCTTGAAGGATTGAAGGCACATGAAGCAGAACGATGTGGCTCCAGCTGTCACAGCTGCCCAGCCAAACAGTCTAGCTCAGGTGACCACCAGGCAACTCTAGACATGTAAGTTCAGCACAGTTCAGTAGGGCCACCCACTCAACACCCAGATGACTCCAGACATGTGAGCAATAAACTCAAATTTTTGTGTGACACTGAATTCCTATTGTTTATTATACAAAAATGGAAAAAAAGAAAGTACTACCGTGAGAAATGACAAAAAAAAAAAAAAAAAAAAAAAAAACCCAGACAAGTAAGTGATACAAGGGAGTGTTGAGAATCTGTGACAAAACGAACCATCATCCATATAGGTGGTATAGAATTTTCGAAGAAACCATCTCAACGGGCAATCCCTCAAATCTCTGTGGGACATTCGAACAATTCGGGTCCTGAGAAGGAATTTTGTCAACACTCCCTCCATACCATAAAAGCTCTCCCAGTCAAACCCTGATGCTTGGTAGACTTTTACTAATCCTGCAATATGAAGACCTCATCCCTCTGTACCCTTCCTTCATTTTGTCCCTTAAGGTATTTCTCTTCATGTCTATTTCTTCCTAAGAAAAATGAACATCTTCAAAGAGAGGCATTTTGGTTTTCTCCTCTTTGCATCTACTGGAGTGTCTAGCATAGTTTTTGCAAGTGGAAAACAAGTATATAACAACTTTCTAAAACAGAAAGAGGAATTGGAGGCAAGAAACAAGGTCATTTATGTAACAATCTCTTACCTATAATTCCAAAATCCCAGTTCATTGGCAACTCATTCATGGCAAAAGGTGACCTAAACTGACAGGAGGCTTTTTATAATATATACCCCAATTAGTTTCACTGCAGAAATATCAATGTTTGAAAATGGAGTACTGACTCAAACCCTACTAATATATGACATGTGGCTCATACTTATACACACACACACACACACACACACACACACACACACAAATCTGAAATAAATCTGAGCCCAAGGATTTCAGATACAGTTTTGTGAATTGTATTCTAAAATACAGATGAAATATGGGGAGTAATTGGAGACTGAACTGAAAACACCTCAGTGGGAACAGAGGAGAGAGTACAGAGGACTGCTGAAGTAGAGTTAGAGAAGTCTTAGTCAATAAATAGAGTCATGAGAAAAGGGAGATTTAAAAAGAGAAAACATAATTAGATCCACTTTAGTAAAAATACTGCAGCTGAGGAACCAGAAAATATGGAAGGAAAAGTGCATGCCCTATCTGTGAAGAACCAGGGAACCATTTTCATTCTGGCTTTATTGCCAGGTAGCTGAACTTCTCTTGTTTAACTTACTCCCTTTTAATCTCACAGACACTTTTTCATGGGAAAATTTTAAATGGTAGTTTCCAAACTTAGCAGGGCTTTGTAACTATCAGAAGGACTAATTTAATATGCAGATTCCTGGTCCCTGTCAGAGATTCTGAATTTTTAGGTAAGGGATTGAATCAAGTTTTCGATCTTCTGTAATGAGCTTTCCAGTGATTCTGATACAGATGATCCATGAGCCATATTTTGAGAAAACACTGACCTAAAACAAAGTCAAGGACTTTTAAATTTGCACTGCTACAATAAACTTTTACAAAGCTTCACATTATCTGATTATTTTTTTCAAATCCTCTAAATTGGCTATGTATTTTTTTTTCCTACCCAGGAAGCTTCCTTTCTTCTGGGAATAACACCCATAGGGAACATTTTCTCCATCTTTTTCAGCCATGGAGTTCTACTAAAGACTTTCAATCATAATACACCACTTCAAGGCAGAGTTGATTAGCCTGAAGTTGAGCATGTGACATCAGGTGGTCCAATCAAGAGTCCTTAACCGGGAATTTTCTATCTGGAAACAAAGAGGTGAGGAAGTCTCTCCCTGGTTGCAATGCTTTAATATATGCTTTGAGAGGCTACCCAAGGCCTTGTAGGTGGTTCACAGTAAGAGAAAAGGAAGTCAAGATGCAGTAAGGAAAGCAGAGGCAAAAGTCTGAGCAAAAGTATTCTGGTATAATTCAAGCTTCTGGTTCTAGTTGTTCAAGACAACCATATGTCTCTTTGTTCTTCAAAAATTATATGAGACCCCATATTCTCCAAATAGCCAAACCATTTAGGCCATGGAAAAAACTGAGTTTCTTGCAACCCAATTTGTTTTACTTCTTAATCTATATATTCATATTTTATTTTTATTATTATAGAAAATTCATTCTGAAGCAACAACCATATATGTTGTTACATTTCCAATCTTTGTTTTTCTTAGTACATCTTAACAGGTACGTTCTTTAAAGTTTCCAGAAGGCAGAACAATCTACTTCTATTCAATGTAAAATTATTCACTGGTGCAAAGAAAACTAAAAAATATTCTTGTGCAAAGAAAAATCTTAATTACAAAATTTACCATGGATAAATGATTTTTGACAATTAGTACCAAAGTTCTAGGTGTAGTACTAAATATTTGTTGCAGTAATAAACTATTCCAAAATTTCAGCAGTTTGCAACAGCAAACCTCTCCTTCTTGCTAATGGATCAGCAGATTAGCTGCAGTACCCCTGCTCCAAAAGCAGGTCAAGTTTAGGACCTATATACCCCTATTGGGAAAAGAAAACACGAATCTTTGTTAGAGTCTCTGTGGGAGCTGTCATACTTGCAAACGTTTCATTAGACAACTCAAGTCACATGACTACCAAGCCCCAAATTAATATGACAGACGAGTGTTCTCCACCCACATTGAAACACACAAAGACAGAAGAGAATGGATAATGTGACCAAATAATATAAGCTACCACATAAGATTTGAAAACAAAAAATATCTCTCACTTTTTAAATATGTTTGCCAATTAGTGAAATTTAATATTTATCTTTTAATCATATACACACACACACACACATACATACACAAACATATATATATGATAAAATGAAAAATGAAAGATCTCTAGGACCTCAGTAGATGTTATTTGTGTATTGTGCACTCTGAAGCATGCACACACATAATCTCATAAATATCTTAATGAAATTTTGCTTTCAGCTTGACATTCAGCTGTGCATTTTTCTCAGTTCATCAAATGAAATGCTTTCCTCACAATTCTCTAGTCTTAAAAACTATATGGAGAAGATCACGGCCATATTTTGTCTGGTTTTTAAATGAGATCACTCATGACTGAATATATCTAGCAAAACGTTTGGAATATATAAAATAATTTTTAAAATCTAAATATTATTGTTTCCTGATTCTGTCCAAGTCTTTGTTATAAAGCACGTTAGTATGATCTTGCTAATATCATTCACACATTATCTCACAGCTAATTTTTGCCTTTATCCTGCCAAAGTCTCTTTGGCTCACAGAAGATCTGTTCACTACCTGCTTATTCCTTTTCTTCACCTTTCTCATGTATGCTTACTCTGAAACTACATATCACGTAACAGTAGAGAACAGGTTTTCGAGCCAGCAACAGCTGGCTATTCTTATAACTTCCTTTGCAAAGAGACTATTATCTCAAGACCAAATCAGGTTAATTTTAATCCCATTGTCATAACAAATTATAACTCTACCCTGATTTCAAGTCAATTATTGGAGTCACCAGTTTTACTTACTAAATCAACTCATACAAAGGGATATGCTTTTAGACATGGTTCTAATTTTAAGAAGGAGTAAGAGCTGATAATATCCTAGGCACCTAATTATCATCAAGCTTGGTGTGAAAAATCTGTATCCCATACAGAGTTTGCAACTTTAAGGAAATAAACATAAATCTTACAGCCAACATCCTGACAAATATGGTTTGCTCAAATAAACATAGCCTAGTTTCAATTTTAAATTTTTTTAAATGTTTTTATTTTATTTTGGAGAGACAGACAGACAGAACGTGAGTGGGGGAGGGGCAGAGAGAGAGGGAGACACAGAATCCGAAGCAGACTCCAGGCTCCGAGCTATCTGCACAGAGCTGGACACGGGGCTCGAATTCACGAACCGGGAGATCATGACCTGAGCTGAAGTCAGACGCTCAACCGACTAAGCCACTCAGGTACACCCTAGTTTCAATTTTAAAAGCCAATCATCCTTAGGAGCACCTGGGTGGCTCAGTTGAGCCGGTTGAGCATCTGACTTCAGCTCAGGTCATGATCTCCCGGTTCGTGAGTTTGAGCATCGTGTCCAGCTCTGTGCAGATAGCTTGGAGCCTGGAGTCTGCTTCAGATTCTGCATCTCCATCTCTCTCTGCCCCTGCCCCATTCTTTCTCTCTTTCTTTCCTTCTCTCTCTCTCTCTCAAAATAAATAAACATCAAAAAATTAAAAAAATAAAAGAACCATCTTTCAAACTATAATAAAAAATTCTCAATGTTAAGAAAATTGTCTTTTTAGCAAATAAACTCAAACTCGACTTTATGTTGACAAGATACATAACTAGTACAGATCTAATTTTTATGTTTTACTACCAAGAAAATAACTAGTTGCTAAACTTTAATTCTTCAACATAATGTAATAGAAACTCGAGTTCTCACTTAGATTATTTCAGATTTTCTTATTAAAGTACTGGTTGAGGTTCATGTCTTTCCTGCAGTTGTATTTGTCATTCTAGTCAAGACTGAATTAAATAAATTTCTGTTTATACTTTTCACAACCTATCTTTGGTAAACCACTATCTACAACAATGGTCTCATGCTTTTGGTAACTATAACATCTTTTTAAATATTGAATCTTTGGGCAACGTGCTTAAAGGGATTAAAAGACCAAAAATCATACAAACAAGCTAGCAATAAATAAAATCTAATCATGGCTGCGGGGAAGAAATGCCTGTCTAAGTCTATAAAAGCACCTATTAACCACATTGTAGTATATTCCAGTAAAAACACAACCATTAGCAACTTCATGTTTGGTCTCTTCTTATTTATAGAGATTGCCATTTTTCTTGTCATCCTATCATACAATCCACTCACCTAAAAATTTCATCTAACAGGTGTTATCCTAACTATACGTACCCTAAGCTAGAGCAAAAATAATGTTTATTCATTGCCCAAGATTTGGAACCCCACCTGTGAATAATTCTCTGTACACTACAGCACGAGTAAATAGTGAATCAGTCATAAACAGAGTTCATTGTCTAATACAGTGCTCAGCCAGTATCTCCCAGGCTTGGTTGGGAAAATCCAGACTCACACACAACAAACTATCTTGTACTAAAACCCGTTATCTTTGGAATTCTGACAACCTGTTCTTGGACACAAGATTTAATTTGATAAGCATATGTTGAGAGCCTATTTCTAATAATGAGGTGCTATGGCATATATGAGGAAGTCCCTGTCATGGTGGCCATCACAAGCTGCTTAAAGAAAAGAAGGCATAGAATAAAAGACATTAAATGATCAAACATTAGGTTGTCTTATTTAAGGAGATATAACACATAATGGAAGGACTATGTTGGAAATTCTATCCCTGAAAACCAATCAATCTTTAGTTCTATGACTTAACATCATTCGGCTTCAGTTTCCTAAGGTGAAAAATGAGGAGGTTCAGAAAGGTCATCTCAGATCCCTTCAAGTTCTCCAGTCCACAGAGGGTCAGAGAACAGGGTTTAACTGTGGCTGAGAGGAAGTGAAGAATCCCCCAGGAGACACACACACACAAACACACACAAATTAGGCATTAGCAGATGATTTGGCATCAAGTGTTTAAAGAAGGAGACAGTTTCAAATGGACCAAACTATAAGAGTAAAAGGGCAAAAAGATGTTGCTTCTTTTAATAGCCCCCTGAAGATGCTGTGTAACAACTTGCAGGGATGTCTCAACTCAACCAATGTAATCACTTATGCCACATGGAAAGTACACAGGTTTTGAGGCATATAAAACTTTGGCCTTGGGGCGCCTGGGTGGCTCAGTCGGTTGAGCGTCCGACTTCGGCTCAGGTCACGATCTCGCGGTCCGTGAGTTCGAGCCCCGCGTCAGGCTCTGGGCTGATGGCTCAGAGCCTGGAGCCTGCTTCCATTCTGTGTCTCCCCCTCTCTCTGCCCCTCCCCCGTTCATGCTTTGTCTCTCTCTGTCTCAAAAATAAATAAAACGTTAAAAAAAAAATTAAAAAAAAAAAGTTTGGCCTAACTCTCAGATCAGGATGTTAATGCTGCCTAAATTTGGAAATATCAATTTCTCAATGCCTCAATTTTCTTAGATTTAAAAAGGAGATAATAAGAAAAGTTCAATATGGTTTCTTTGAGAATATAATAGGCTGATACATTTAAAACTCTTAGCATGTCACCTAGTGCATAGAGGTTTTCAGTAAGAGTTTTCTAATAATTGTGGCTTGAGTAGCAGTAACAGTCATAGTTGAAATACTTCAGATCTTATAAGTATAGATTTTTGGCTCACATTTGGTCTCTCACATTTAGTATCTCCCAAAAACACAAATTTGAGATAGTGCAAAAAAGTAGTTACTGCCTTCTCAATACACAATCACAGCCAAAACCCCACTTTTCCTTAGATAAAAATTCAGAGTAGTAGAAAGGAAGGCTAAAGAAAGCTCTTTTCCTTGATCCTTTGACCATCCATAACACACACACACACACACACACACACACACACACACACACACACATTTAGGACTAAGACACTAGTCCCAGCCTCCAGATTTGTAGGTGTAAATAAAGAGTAAGCCTTACATCATCTTTTAGTGATTTGAAAATTGAGCCTGAGAAAGCCTAAATACATAACCAAAATCATACAGGTGCATTAGAAATTATGGACAAACTCAATTCTACCTACCACTTACCTACACTTAATTTCCTAATTATCAAAACCCATTAACATTATATATGGAAAGACATTCTGCATTTAAGGATGGGAAGGCAATACCATTAATACGGTGTCTCTGTTCAGACTTATATAATAGAATACTATAGAAAGGGTGGCTTACACACAACAGAAATTTATTTCTCACAGTTGTGAAGACTGGGAATTCTAAGATCAAGGCATCATCCCTTTACAGTGAAAAGTTTCCTGACCTCTATCCTAAAATAATGGCCCTGAAGAAGTTGCCAATAGATCTAGGCCCTTGTTCATTTTATTAGAAGGTATGCAGGCAGAGAAGTCTTCAAACATCTATTCATATGCACTCTGTCATTTACTTTGTGATCTTGTGGACATTTCTAAACATATCTGAACTTTTTCTTAATCATTAACTATAAGTATTTCATGGGAAAGAATTAAGTGACCTAATCAAGGAAATGAAAAGTAGTCTAACTAGAAAGAGATAAAACTGCTTTTGTTCATAGATGGCATGACTTTCTACCTAGAAAATCTGAAAAAAAAAAATGACACACAAAAAACCTCGTGGAAGTGATTATAGCAAGATTGCAGGATACAAAGTTAATATATAAAAGTCAATCACTTTCTTATACACTAACAATGAACAAGTGGAATTTGAAATTAAAAATATAATACCCTCGGGGCGCCTGGGTGGCTCAGTCAGTTAAGCATCTGACTTCAGCTCAGGTCATGATTTCATGGTTTGTGGGTTCGACCCCCACATTGGGCTCTGTGCTGACAGCTCAGAGCCTGGAGCTTGCTTCAGATTCTGTGTCTCCCTCTTTCTCTGCTCTTCCCCTGCTCATGCTCTGTCTCTCTCTGTCTCTCAAAAATAAATAAACCTTAAAAATTTTTTTTAATTATACACAGTATCTGCATAAGAAAAACTATAAAACTCTGATAAAAGAAATCAAAGAGAAACTAAATAAAAAGAGAAATATTCCATGTTCATGGATAAGAAGATTAAATTTTTCAAGATGTCAGTTCTTCCCAACTCAAACTACAGATTCAATGCAATCCATCAAAATCCCATCAAGTTATTTTGTGGGTATTGACAGACTATAAATCTAAAATTTATGTGGAGAGGCAAAATATCCAGAGTAACCAACATTATACTGAGGAGAACAAAGTCAGAGGACTGAAACTACTCAGTTCCAAGAATTATTATAAAACTACAGTAATCAAAGCAGAGTGGTATTGGTGAAAGAATAGACAAACAGATCAAAGGAACAGAACAGACAGCCCAGAAATATCCACATAAATAAAGTCAACTAAATATTTGACAAAAGATTAAAGGCAATAGAATGCAGACATAACATTTTAACATATGGTGATAGAACAACTGGACATATATACACACATACAAATAATGAATCTAGTCACAAACCTTAACCCTTGTCTCTCTCTCTCTCTCTCTCTCTCTCTCTCTCTCTCACACACACACACACACACACACACACACACACACACACACACACCCCTACCTCAAAATGGATCACAGACTTTAATGTAAAATGCAAAACTATAAACATCCCAGAAGATAAGGTAGGAGCAATCTTAGATGTCTGAGTGTGGTGATAACTTTTCAGATACAGCACCAAAAGCATAATTCATGAAAGTATTGATGAACCTGACTTCTATTTTGCAAACAACACTGTCAAGAGAAAAGCCACAGACTGGGGAAGAATGTTTGCAAAAGACACATCTGATAAAGGACTGTTCTCTAAAAGGCACAAAGAACTATTAAAACTCAATAATAAAACTAACAACATTATTTTTTAAATGGGCAAAAACCTATTAGAATAGCCAAAATCCAAACCACTGGCAAAACCAAATGCCAAGGAGGATAGGGAATGACAGGAGTTTTCCTTTTTTGCTGGTGGGAATTCAGCCACTTTGGAAGATAATTTAGCAGTTTCTTACAAAGTAGGCCTACAAAACTAAACATACTCTAACATGTAGTTCAGCTTTCAACTGCTTAGTATTTGCCCAAATAATCTGAAAACATCCACACAAAAGCTCGTACATAGGTGTTTAAAGCAACTTTATTCATAATTTCAAAAATATTAAAGCAACCAAGATGTCCTTCAGTAGGTTAATTGATAAAGTGTAGCATACCCAGATAGTGTAATATTATTCAGTGCTAAAAAACAAAACAAAACAAAACAAAAACCTGAATTATCAAACCATGAAAGACATGGAGGAACCCTAAATATTACTCTGTGCAAGAAGCCAATCAGAAAAGGCTATGTAATGTATAATTCTGAAAAAGTTAAAACTATGGAGACAGTGAAAGGATTGGCAGTTGCCAGGGGTTGGGGGGATGGAGAGATGAATAAACAGAGCACAGGGGCTAAAATTTTTAGGGCAGTGAAACTATCCTGTGTGATTCTATAATGGCAGATACAAGTCATCACACATTTGTCAAAACCCACAGAGTGTGGATTTCCACTAAGAGTGAACCCTAGTGGGAACCATGGACTTTGGGTGATAATGATGGACCTATGCAAACTCATCAACTATAGCAAACATGACTCCTGTAGAGGATTCTGATAAGGAGAGAAGTTATGCATATAATATGGGGGCAAGGGATAGATAGGAAATCTCTGTGCCGTCTGCTTTATTTTGCTATGAATCTAAAACTGCTCTAAAAAATAATGTCTGTCTAAAACAACAACAAAAACAAAAACAAACAGAAAGTTTAGACCAAGATGATTTCCTCTTAGTTAGAAGATAATTCATCACTTTAAAAAATAAAGTTCCACTAGATGAAATGAATGTGGTTAAATGTGCATCTCTTGTCTTTTGGCTGGTTCCTCAAATAGTCAGACCTACCACCCCCATCTTCCCCCTTCCCTTTCATTCACATTTTGGCTCATTGATGCTGAGTGGGAAATGAATTTTACATTAACTGTATTGCTGGATTATGACTTAAAGCCTGAGTTTCCATGAGTTATCATGGACAGGGTTAGTCTGCTGAACTGAATGATTCAGTTAATCCTAAATTTTACATGAAACAATAATTGCAGCCACTTTTTCTTCCTCCTAAATGTTTTGTCAAAACGATAAATCACAAGGATTCTATTGCTTTCTTGGTGAGATGCTAGGGAATCTAGATACCAGTTACCATAATTTCTGAAGGCCTACTTATGTCCATCTTCTAAGATAGAGGTAATAATTACTAACATTTGTTAAGCAATTCATATATACAAGATATTGCACTATGTCATTTACCACGTTATATAATTTCCTAGAAACAGTGTGGGATTCATATGGATATTCCCATTTTGCAGAAAATGAAACTGAAATTCAGATAAGTTATATAATTTTCCCCAGGTCACACTGCCTGATATTTTGGTTGCTAAATTCAAAATCCATTCTCCAGGTATGATTCACCAAGAGACACTCAGAATTGCTTCTGAGGATTCCTATAAGGAATGCATAGCCAGAGTCTGATTATGAGGAAGCAGCATGCCTGAATTGAGGGCACATTACAAGGTGATTGTGTTGTACCCTCCAGGGATACTGGGGTCATGGAAGGCCATGGAAGGCCACGGAAGACCTGGCGGGACCAGAAATAATTCCAGATGAACTATTACCAGAGAGCATGAAAGTGCAAGACCTTGGATTGGATCTTGGGCCAGAAAAGTAACATTGAGAGGGCAGTTGACAACATCTGAAGAGGTCTGTATATTAGATAATATTACTGTCGCCCATGTTGATTTCCCAGATATTGGTAACGATACTGTGCTTATATCGCAGAATGTCCTTGCTTTGGGGAAACACACAGTGAAATGATTAGCAGTAAGAGAAAATCATTTCTGGAACAGAAAAGAAACATGAATGTTAACACACAGACACACACAGGCCCACACATACATACTCACACATGAAAAGACCTTGCATCTATTATCCCTGTCTTTGAAGGCTCCTAAAACAATTAACAACACCAATTTAATCTCCAACTTACAGTCCTTAAATGTGGCAAGTGAAGAAACAGAGCCAGGACAATCTTCCTAAAAGCAAGAAAAAAGATCTGTTTTATTTGTTTCATATTTATTCTTTGCCTCCCTATTATAATATTAAAAGCTAAAAAATTCAAATTCATAACCCTTACCTTTGAGGAATATATATAGTATTTCAATTTTAATTGAGTATGGCCAGAAATACAAAGGATTTGTCTAAGGCTACATGATTTTATAAACCTCCACCAGAATCACTGTCATACAAGATTAAAGTAATAAAATACCGAAGAATTCTAATTTAGCCATTTTATTCATAAGTAGGTATTTCCAAACTAACATTCAGACTAAAGTCAAATAAATCCTTAACACTTTAATAACGCTTACAGTTTTGTTTGTCCTTAAGGCCAATTATCTGAGATAACTAACCTATAGGAATCACTTATTCCAGTGAAGACCATCTTACATATTCACTGCCATACCCCAATACTTACATTAGAACCTGAGATATATGATGTTTGATGGAAATGGGGTGAATAGATGGAGGTTGGGACAGGTGAGATCTTGTCAGGGCATTAAAACAGACACAAGGTGAACTACTGGGACCTTATCAAAATAAAAAGCTTCTGCACAGCAAAAGAAACAATCACAAAACTAAAAGGCGACCAACAGAATGGGAGAAGATATTTGCAAATGACATATCAGATAAAGGGTTAGTATCCAAAATCTATAAAGAACTTATCAAACTCAACAACCAAAAAACAAATAATCCAGTGAAGAAATGGGCAAAAGACATGAATAGATACTTCTCCAAAGAAGACATCCAG
Organism: Prionailurus viverrinus; assembly: GCF_022837055.1. NCBI lineage: Eukaryota > Metazoa > Chordata > Mammalia > Carnivora > Felidae > Prionailurus > Prionailurus viverrinus. The sequence goes on from NC_062563.1 coordinate 33,837,655, forward strand.
ATGGACAACTGACACATGAAATAATGCTCAACATCACTCATCATCAGGGAAATATAAATCAAAACCACACCTGTCAGAATGGCTAACATTAACAACTCAGGCAACAACAGATGTTGGCAAGGATGAGGAGAAAGAGGATCTCTTTTGCATTGTTGGTGGCAATGCAAGCTGGTGCAGCCACTCTGGAAAACAGTATGGAGGTTCCTCAAAAAACTAAAACTAGAACTACCCTATGACCCAGCAATTGCACTAGTAGGCATTTATCCACGGGATACAGGTGTGCTGTTTCGAAGGGGCACATGCACCCCCATGTTTATAGCAGCCCTATCAACAATAGCCAAAGTATGGAAAGAGCCCAAATGTCCATTGATGGATGAATGGATAAGGAAAATGTGGCATATATATACACAATGAAGTATTACTTGGCAGTCAAAAAGAATGAAATCTTGCCATTTGCAACTACGTGGATGGAACTTAAGGGTAGTATGCTAAGTGAAATTAGTCAGAGAAAGACAAAAATCATATGACTTCACTCATATGAGGACTTTAAGAGACAAAACAGATGAACATAAGGAAAGGAAAACAAAATAATATAAAAACAGGGAGGGGGACAAAACAGAAGAGACTCAAATATGGAGAAAAAAACTGAAGGTTACTGGAGGGGTTGTGGGAGGGGGGATGGGATAAATGAGTAAGGGGCACTAAGGAATCTACTCCTGAAATCATTGCTGCACTATATGCCAACTAATTTGGATGTAAATTTTAAAAAATAAAAAATAAAATTAAAAAAAGATAAAATAAAATAAAACAGACACAAGGTTTTATGTTTCTAATCATGAAAAGCCAATCTGTATTCATTACACTCCAGTGACAGACAATCCTTATTTCCAGCCTCCTAAAGTCATCCTTGGGTAAGTGACATGTGACAATGCATTTCCCCATGTGACTTAGTAGTACAAATAATTAGGCAGAAATAACTTTCTCAAATAGCACCAGTCCCCCAACATTTGGCTCTATAGCTACCTGGCGACATGACACTCAAATGGCACCATGGTTTTATTTGTTATCTGAGACAAGACTGCATTCATTTTGGTCCTGAATGAATGGCTTCCATTCCCGATATGAAGGTTGCCCCCACTGTATTTTAGGATGGAACATAAATTCTATTTTACATATTTCTGCTGTTTCTGAAATCCCTTTTCTCAACTAAGTGGGCATGGCTGGACTGAGGTCTCATCAATCATCAGTCATCTGGACTCTGTGTGAATGTGTCTGGGCTGCTTGCAAAGTAATCCCATTAAGAAACCACTCCAGCAGGTCATTTCTCTATCTTCATGTAAGTAATATTTGCCATCACCTGGCATCTCAGATTATAAGTGTTATGTGACTCCCCTGGTGCTGGAAGGATGTTTGGAAGCAACTGTGTAGATCCTGTTAGTCATGTGTTTCTATGGTTATTTATAAATATTATGAATAACCTTAGTCAATATATGATGATTACAAATTATTCTTTTTTAATTGCCAGGAGCTGTTTTCTTCCAGAGGTCATTTAGAAGGGTTTTCAAATTCAGTTGACTCTGATTAATGTAACTTACCAGACAGAAAATAATAATGGAGCCAAGATTTTGGTAATTAGGTTAAGAGTTAGACTCTAGCTTACTGTGAAGAGTGAGAAAATAATGAGTAAGTGTAGAAAGGAATCCTTGGTTGACTATGTCTTTGAGGAGGTACTTATTTACAAACATTGGAAAAATAACTCTCATAAGAAAATTCTCTATGCCTTGTGGATCCAGGGGAAGTCTGTTGACTTTTCCGGATCTGAAGTTACACAAGATAAAATCAGAAAGTTTCTTGTATACTCATAGACTATACTACTGGCAAAGACCATTATACATGCTCAGTAGAGAGTAACACTGGGCAAAATGCAAACACTAGGATGGAAAGGAAATTAAGCAATGTGTGCTGAGAAATCCAGCTGATTCTTACGTAGAATATGCAAAGTTAGCTTTGAACCATTGGCCAGGCTCAAGTTAGTTCAAGGTTCTCAGACCACATCTTGGAGCTAAGGGTGCTAACTGAATTACTAAGTACCAGAGGAAAAGAAACTCTTAGGAGGCAGGCTTGCTTGTACCATAAACATAAGGCAGAGAAAAATAATTCAGTCCAAATTGAATCATAGTAGTGTAAAGACTCTCATGGCTATTCTGTTAAGCATCCATTTCTGTAAATATACCTCTTGTTGCTAAATATAACAGATGCAACCACGTAAGTATTAACAGCTTTAATAAGATGCTCTTATAAATAGCTGCAATGACAATGCAATTTTTTAAGGTCACAATTGCTGCTTTTGCACATTGAGTTTGTGATGCATCTCTTAGTTGTTTAACATGTTTTCCAGGAGGCATGACAAGAGACAGAACTCCCACCTCCCCCCAATCTTTCTCTCTTTCTCTCTGTCTCTGTCTCTGTCTCTCTTAGGTTCTCTGACACAGCAAGAAAAAGTACTCAAAACACACAATAAAGGATTAATTAACTGAATTCTCTTTTGCCAGTTATCCCTTCTTCTGATCCTGTTTGTCTATTTATGTATATATCTCTGTTGCTGAAAAAAATAAGGCTCAAGAAGTGTGCTCCAATTTCTCCAACTTTGATTTGAAAGAGATAGGATTTTAACCCATCTTTTAACTTGGTATTTAAATCATGTCCTTCTATAATACCAGATATTAAGAATAAAATTATTATTGCAGGGACACAAAAATCATTATATTTAATTTCAAAAATATATTTTTAAATTAAATTCTAATTATTACCACTGATTCTGTGTTTGCATATATGGCAGTAATATTGTAACCAAAACAAAACTGAATCAATTTAAAAATGTTGTCTACCAGTAACTGTATAGGTAAGAAGCATACATGACAAAAAAAAAATCAGAGGAAGTAAGTAAGTGCAATAAGGTTTGGAAACACCATACTAAGTGCCTTCTACTTGTAGTTAAGAGGGAATAAATTCATCTCCTGCAATCAAAAAAAATTGAAAGTAACCTGAGGAAAAATTGTTTCCAAACCTTTCTCCCTCTGTATTATTTTATAGATAAGAAAATTGAGGATTGGAGAGTCACTGGCTGCTAAAGTTATTACACAAATACTTTGGAGAAAAGCTGGATTTAGAATCGTGTTCCATCTCCCACCCAGGGGCTAGTAGAATGGTTCGTATTTCACACACAGATTTCAGGAGCAAAACAGTGGGCCAAGAATTCCTGTGAGAAAATACAGGTGTCACTATTGATCTGGAATTCATTCCAATCAGCAGACACTGTACAAATAAAGGTCTGAAAATAGACTAATGACAGTTTTTTTTCCTTCAGCTAAACTCTCTAAAGGTTATACATCCAACTGAAAATTATTTTCAAATATTATTCTCCATCCTGTGATAGTGCCATGGTCAAAAATGTTTTTGGTTTTCCACTGGTTGAGGTTGAAGCCTGCATATCTATCCATGCATTTGGTAAAGACTGATCAGGTGCCTATTAGTAGCCAGGCACCATGTAGGCCCTGTGGATCCAAGGAAGGCAAAGGTCCTATCTGCTGAGAGCTCACATACAAGAGGGTGAGACTGGCTATTCACAATTCAATAAATCAATAAATAGTAATAACTGACTGATACTAATGATTAAAGAAAAATTAACAAGGTGTCATGGTGCAGAATGAGAGAAAGCTCTACTTTTCAGGAGACTGGTCACAGTAAGGCCATTTTGATAAAGTGAAATTTCAGCTGAAGACTGAAAGGCAAACCACAATGAGATGTGATCCATGGGAAAAAATATCCCAAGTAGAGGAAAAGTAGAGAAAGGTCTTGTGACCTAAATAAATGGATAGGCTTTAAAACTCAGTAAGAAGCTAGATCTTTTGGATATTTCAAAGGACAGAATAGTAGCTAGAGATGCAGAGTAGAATGAACAAGATCACATAGGCACTCATAGTCCACAGACAGGAACAGTTTTTATTCTGAGAACAATGGATTTAAGCAGACAAGTGTCATATTTTTAAAAGATCCCTCTAACTATGATGTAGACAATAAATTGCAGGGGCAAGAGCAGACATGAAGGAACCAATCAATCTGGAGGCTGCTGCAGAGGTCTGGGTAAAACGTAATAGTGATTTTGATACAGTGGGAGTTCTCAAGATTGAGAAAATTGATGGAAATGAGGTATATTTTGGAGAGAAAATGGACAGCATTTACTGATGAACTGGACGTGGGGATCAGGGAAACAGAGGGAGGAATCAAGAATGACTCTCAGGCTTCTGGCTTTGGTAAGTGGGTCGATGGTGGTGCCATTTACAGAGATGGAAAAGGCTGAGGAGAGCCAGATTTAAGGGGTAGATTAAGGGCTCTGTTTTGGCCATATTAATAATAGTTTGAGATGCCTATGAGACATCCAAACAGAAATGCCAAATGGATAATTGGATGTTTGAGTGTCAGGCTTATAGGAACCACGTGGTCTGAAGATAGAAAGTTGAGCATTGTTGCTAATGGATGGGTTAAGCTTTGGGAGAAAATGTATGTATGTCTTCCCCAAACTATCTCCACACATAGTGCTTTCCATTTATCTTCAGATTCTAAGAATTTGGATCACTAGCCACTCAACTCTGGGTGTTCCCACACACACTTTACCTTCTTGGTCCCTCTCCTCTACAGAGCTGTGTCTTATAAAAATTTCCACTTGTCCTTTCAAGTTGACCAGAAAACAGTCATACAGGCCATTCCCATTTAGGTGTTTTTAACTACAGTGGAAAAACCCACTGCAAACAACAATAAAAACACTAAGGATAGTTTTCAGTGGAAACTGCAAGGTTTTTTTCTTATTTTAAATGGAGCTAACCATGGGACTCTTTGTTGCTGATTTGTTTCTTGCTGTTTGGAAAGAAGGTTCTATTTCTCTTTCATCTGTAATTCTATCATTCCTGTGAGTGTTCCAAGAGTCTTTTAATGGTGCAATTCGTATCAAATCAGAATTCCAGACACTGAGATCTAGAAGTCCTCAAAGGTTAATCCAACCTTTTCATATTACATAAAACCAAAATGTGATAAACATGGTGACTCAGATACATATTTTATGTTGTTTATATTCTCTAATTTACATATTAAATACAAACATGAATATAAATATAAACATATTCTCACTGCTAAGTAGATTGTTCTTTCCTCTGACTCATTTCACCTGGTGGGTTCCTGGACAAGGAACAGCTGCAATTTCACTTGTAATTACACTTTCTTAAAACTATAAAGAGCTGCCTGCAAATTTACATACTACCAGTACCAGAATCATCTAATTGAACTTGGCATCTTCCATAAGTCGAAGACATGCTCACAGAGGTTTCGCAGGACAAGGGCTTCCAAAATACAGCTTTATCTCACTCTCTTACTAGGGGCTCTTGTGACTCCAGTAGAACAACGCATGAGATAATGTATATAACAGACTTTAAAACCTTATAATATTATGCATATTTGGGATCTATAGTATCTTCCACATTTTTTTTGTTCTTTTAATGATTAAATCAATATATGCTCATCTAGGAAGTTTTAAACATGCAGAAAACTATGAAGAACACAAAAGTACCTACAGTCCCATGAACTTTAGACAATCATAGTTTATATTTTTTTCCAGACCTTATTCTATACACGTAGGCTTGTATGTTTTGTGTATCTATGTACACATTGTTTACATATATTCAAATACATGTATACATTTTTCTATATGTATATATAAACATTATATACATATACACACAAAATTACACACATATATACAATATATATAATATATAAAATGTATATATATATTTTTTATACACATATATTGTATATATTGTATATAATACATATATATAAGCAAATGCATGGCACATTGTAAGTATCCAGTAACAGTTGGCTCTGTTATTATAATTAGATACAGAGTGGGTGTCAAAAGTGGTGACAAGTATTCTTTGGACAGAGCTGTAGAATGCATTCACAGAGCACAAGTCAAGGCCAGCAGACTTTAGGACTCTCACAATCCTGTACTGGAACCTGCAGTGGATTTCCATAATGACTAGTGTTTATATCACCCAAAACCCTGAACCACAACCAGGAATGACAACAAACCCAACTATGTTTGTATTCCTACTTTGAGAATGATCAGTAGAGCAGAACATGCTTTCCTCAAGAGAGATAGAAAACTCATCATGGTTTCAATGCTCATTCTCCAGGCTTTAAAATAATAAAATAATTGACTCTTCTCCTACAAACTACCATCATCCTCCAAATACTCATAGTTCTATGAACCCTTACTTGTCTAAGTTTTGCATTTTAGAAAAATGCTAGGTGATGTTCCAGACAGAAAGGGGAGTTTACTGAGGTAGAGAAGAAGGAACATTAGCCTTTAAGTTCAGAAACCTACTTTCTCATGTGATTTTTGACCTCCAGTTGAATTCCTTTCCCTGCTGTCTGTAAAGCTTCTTTTTTTTTTTTTAACAGAAACACAAGAATATTCAACATCACTAAGAAATGGTCAAAATGGTTATATGTCAATCAGAGAAAGCAAATGAACATAAGATTATTCTGTAAACCAGAAGGGACGAAGGTTAAGGAGTACTAACAGCCATGATTACATGGTAGCCAAATTTCTCATCTCTACCAGAGCAAAATAGTGAAAGGAGCAGGCTTCAAAAGTTAAACACAAGAAAGAAATCCTTAACAAGGTGCGGGGGGGGGGGGGGGGGCGGGGGTCACTTGACATAACAATGAATGGCTGAATTTGTGAAACATTATGCAGAGAGCACTCAGAACAGACATGGTTCTCATCATCTGTCTCTGGTTGACCAGGTGGACATGGTCCCACTTTTCACTGGAAGAGATGAATTCACTAGTTAACCAGGTTTCATTCAGTCCCGACTCCAATCGCTTCTCAGCCTTTTGGCTAAGAGCAAGTGCAGTCCTGACTCCATGAAGCTGACATTGGTCCATGGACACTGGAAACACTCAATGATGTCTTGGGAGTATGTGCCTCCTAGGAATCACATTTGGGGCCAATACTGTGACAACTGCCTAGCATTGTCCAGACTCTAAGGATAAACTCATGGATGTTGATCTTTTCAATGCTACATATGAACACTAGACATGCTTACAAATCATCTGGTGGGAATTCTCAAAGTATGAGTTATGGTGTACCCAACCTCCCTGAAAAACTTCACTATTTAAGCACTTGGTTATATAAAAGCTTTGAGTATGAGTCTTTATTTCTCTTTCTCTTCCTTTATTTAAAAGAATATGTGTGTGTATGTCATTTCTTTTTAATGATGCTGCTTTCCAAAAACTCAATACTCCTAATTTTGTATTGATGAAGCTCAAAAAAAATGGATTCACTCTTCCCCATGATACCTACTCAATTCATTATTCCATTCACTTAACCAAGATTTATTGACTATATCAAATATCAAATGCTATTCTAAGAATACAGTGATAAGTAAATAAAGACATTATATCTGCCCGTAAGATGCTTACTGGGGAAAAGGCAACTAGCAAATAAATCATCATATAAATGTGAAATTACCAGGGCACCTGAGTGACTCGGTTGAGCATCCAACTTCTGCTCAGGTCATGATCTCATGGTTCGTGGGTTTGGGCCCCACATCAGGCTTTGTGCTGATGGCACGGAGCCTGCTCCAGATACTGTCCCCCTCTCTCTCTGCCCCTCCCCATTCACACTTGCTGTCAAAAAAAATTGAAATAAACATTAAAACATTAAGAAACAATTTGCATTTAAAAAAATTAGAAATTACCACAGTGCTACATATTTCACAGGAAAGAAGCTCTGGGAGCCTGTAATAGGAGGATGTGACCTCGTAAGAGATCAGAAGAATGAAAGGCATTATTTTAACTAGTCAAAGGGAGAGGAAAATGAATTCCAACAAAGGAAACTGTATGTGCTTTTTGACAGGAAGCACAATGCATGTGAGGAACTAACATCCATCCACATGGCCAAATCAGAGAAAGTCAAGAGTACATGGTATGAGTTAAGACTGGAGATATAGGTAGTGACCAATCCACACAAGGCTGCATAGGTAACCTAAGGATACCAAGGGCAAAGAGAACTGTACAGGAGTTTTAAGCTAAACAATGTTATCAGATTTGCATTTTTTTTAAATGTTACTCTGACATATGATTGGAGATCATAGGGGCAAGGAGCAGCAGGAGAGAGAGAACCAGAGACTACTTACTGCCTGCCAAATACGATGATGACTTGGAAAAAAAGGCGCTGGAGATAGAAAGTGAACAAATTTAACATACTGTTGGAAAGTAAAAAAAATAGGACTTGTTGATAGTTTGGGTGAGGAGGGAAAGAAAAGGAAAGAAAAGGAAAATGACATTTATAGGATGATTTTTTGCTAATTTCCTTTCCCAACATCTATCTTCCCCCTTCCGTCCTAACAATATAACCCTACATTTACTTGTTGGGCCACGACTTCCAGCTAAGATTTGTATTTTTCTATATTACTTTCAGCTACATTTGGTTATCACATACAGAGCTAAACACTGGCCAATAAAATATAAGCGGAAGTGCTGGGACCTTCTGAGAGGTGTCCTTAAAAGAGAGATGTCATGGCCTTACTCTTCCTAAACCCTACTGTCGAGAACTCAGATATAAAACTATAACCTCAGAAGTCAACTTGGACCATGGAGCCAAGGGCCAAATGCTGGAGAAAAGTAGGCACTCACATGTCAGCCAGACCTGCATACCTCCAGACTTCTTTTTCATGAGAAAATCAAACGTTTTATGTCTAAATCACCTACAACCAAAAGAACATGACCTGACACACAGCATAATCCACTAGGTTAAAAGGAGTGTCATTTACAGGGAGGGGGAAGGCTAAATGAAGTCCAGGTGATGGGGAGAAACACCAAGTTACTTTGAATGGGATGAGTTTGCAATGCCTCACAGACAGCCAACTGGGCAGGTAGACATACAAGTCTAGAATTTCTAACATACCTGGATTAAGTACAGATATTTGAGATTTCTTGGCATAGTAAACATTTACAATCACACATGAAAATAAAGTGTATCTATAATTTCAATACAACCTATCAAAACCTCACATGGCTTTTGTGCAGAAATCGGAAAGCAGATCCTAAAATTCATATGGAAATGCAAGGAACCCAGTGTGGCTACGTTCTTGAAACAGATAAAGAAAAATATAAATAAAAATTACCACAAAGCTACAGTAATCAAGACAGCATGATATTGGCATAAAATGACATATTCATACTAACCAATAGAATGGTATTCAGTGTCCAAAAGTAAACCTTTACATTTGTAGTCAATTGATTTTTGATAGGTGTGCCAAGAAAATTCAGGGGGAAATGAGAGTCTTTCAAAAAATGGCGCTAAGCCAACAGGATAGCAATATGCCAAATAATAAAATTATGCACCTACCTCAGACCATGCATGTCACTCTGTGTCCTCCAGAAGTCCCAGACAGTGGCCGTGTCCCAGAGTACCTGGGAACCTGAATGCTAAGTCACACCACAGGTCCATGCACAGATCAATCCCACGTACCTGCCCTCAGGATTCCCAGGCCTATTGGAAAGTTACCGCCATCATCCAGATCCATTATCCAGCAGCCAGAGGTTTCCAAACCACTCCTTGATGAGGATACTTGAGGGGTGGTTACCCTCAGACTCCACAAGGACCTGCAGTTCATATGGGAATTACAGACTGGCCTCATGCTAGACAGGTGTCTCTCATCCCACATGCCCCTGGTCAGGCACAGAATGGCCTCTGAGATCCTGGTGAGATCTGGCTTCAGGGAAATTAGCAACTCTGTTCTGGAGCAGAAGGGACCCTGGGAGCAGAATGTCTGGCCCTTAAGGGTCTCTACTCAGCAGACGTGGAGACTCAGCTCAGAGATCCTGGATTCCGAGTTGGCGGCAGGCACATGAAGAGTTCTCCCTCAGGCATTCAGAACCTCTATGGCTGTGCAGATGGGGCTGCACCCCCTCATCCCAGTCTAGCAGACCATTTTCCTGGGGCCAGCAGTTCCCCCATGCTGCATTCCTGAGACCAAGCAAAGAAGGTCGTTTGAACCAGACCTCTTTGGCTCAGTGCAGGAAAGATATTTAGGGCCTTCTGTGGGAGTCGGGACTCCCACCTGTCTCTCATCAGTGGACTTCCTCCGCACTGCTCAGGATGGCACGGCTGAGCTCCCGTGAGTCTGTCTGGGAGTGGGCCTGAACTTGGCAGTCTGCTGTGCCCCTCAGAAATCCCAGCCTGCGTCTGGCCTATCCCAAGTGGGAGGGACCCTAGCCCCATATGCAGGAAGCAGATGCTGAGTCATGCTGCAGGTGCATGCGGTTTCCTCCCGTGCACTGCCCTGCGGCTTCAGGCCCACCTGGCCAGTTGCTTAGGGAATGTCCTTGCCCACCTGAGGATCATCTTCCGGACCCAAACTGACCAATGATGAGGAAGTTTGCATTCATGATGAAGTGTAAATTGTACTTCATCCATGAAAACCCTATAACTGAGAAGAGACTTGTACCCAGATTTTAGAAAACTATCAAAAATCAATGCTAAAAATATTGAAAGTTGTGAATTAAGATTTCTCAAAAAAAACAAAAAAACATACAAATGGCCAGAAGGCACATGAAAACATCATTAGTCATTAGGAAGATGCAAATCCAAACCACAATGAGATACACTTGATATTCTCAGGAATGGCTATAATCACAAAGATATTCAATAATAAGTGTTGGCAGGAATGTGGAGAAATTGGAACCCTCCTAAATGGTGGCGAGAATGTAAAATGATGGACCAATGTTATTTGAATACAGTCTGGCAGTTTCTCAAAAGATTAAACATAGTTACCATATGACCCAACAACCCCACTCCTAAGTCTATATCCAAGAGAAATGGAAACCTATGTCCACAAAAAACATGTTCATAAATATTTATGACAAACTTTATCCATAGTAGCCAAAAAGTAGAAACAACCCAAATGTTCCTCAAATGACGAATGGGTTAATAAAAGCTGTTGTATCTGTACAATGGCATATTATTTGGCAATAAAAGGTAATGAAGTACTGATAACATCTAATATCATGGATGTACATTTGAAAATGTGCAAAGTGAAAGAAGCCAATACGAAAGATAGGGAAGGACATATAGCATATGATCCCACTTATATGAAAAGTCTGGAATTTTCAGGGTATGGGTGTTTCTTTGCAGGATGACGAAAATGTTCTAAAATTAGGTAGTGGTGATGGTTACACAATTCTGTGAGCATACTTAAAAACACCAAATTACACACTTGAAATGGGTGAATTTTATGGCATGTGAATTAAATCTCAATGAAGTGGCTACAAAATCAAAAGGAAAGAAGCTGACTTTTCTTTGCCCATCAGAGTACAAAATCACACCATCAATGGCTGTGTAATTCCTAAATGGGCAATGCCTTGCTGCCTCTACTTGGAAGCTTCATAATTATCTCCACCCTTGCCAGGGGTTGATACTATGTATCTGATGCACCTTTTGCCTGGTTCTCAGACCCCAGCAGTCTCTTTTCTTGCCTTTTCCTCCCACCAAACTGTGAGCAACTACACAGAAGTTATGAGTTTTTATCTCAGAATTTCCAGACATTTTGATCCAGATTTCTGTTTGAAATATACTTAGCTATTCGTAAAAAAAATAATAATAATAATAATTTAAAATATCAAATTTAAATACATTCTATAAAATTAGTATATTGGAATAATCATTTGAATTTAAGTTAATTAATTTAATTTAAATGCATCTCCTTCTTCTCTTTCTCTCAGATATTTGAAATGTTATAAATGAGTCATTAATAAGACCTGCACTACACTAAAAGTTGCACTGGACTGACCTTTTATGTGATTTCTGACCTACGCACATCTATATAAGTACAAGTGTGTGTCCAAGTGTATGTCTATCTGGCCCAAGACCTCCCAATCTTGAACTACATAAGAATCACACAGGTGGCTTGTTAATATAGACTGCTGGGCCCCACCCTCAGGAGTTCTGATTCAGTGGTCTCTGTAAGGCCTGAGATTCTGCATTTCTGATTGGCTCCCAGGCCGCGCTGATGTTGCCATCCACAAGTCACACTTGCCATCCACAGATCAAACAGCTAAAGCACTGTCATACGTGTGTTTTACTCAAATGCCAGTCAAAGCTTAGGTGTGTCACTCATGGGAGGCTTCTGCCAGGGCAATTATTCAATAATAAGCTCACATATAGCAGTCTACCATTTATTAATAAGTGCATATCACTATTAATATGATTTTTGGCTCCATTGTCTAACTTTCATAATTTTAGTAAAGAATATTAACAATTGTGACATACTGTTTGTTGTAACTATAACAAAAAAAGTCCTAGTAATTCATTTTAGGCTTCTAGATTAAAGATAATCATTAACATCGTAAAACAAGATTTAAAAAAATGAACTGATGCTTGTATTTACTATTCTAAATGACTGAAATTTTCTTCATTCTATTCAACTAAAACAAAAAATATAAATACATTGAATGCTGAAACATTTAATAAGTTGAATGCTAATAACCATTCTGTGCTTACATTATAACTCTATTATTTATACCTAAAAATCGATTAATTTTTATTTCAATTTATATGAGGAAATTATAGTAATAAAATGTTCCTTTTTAACATATACACAAGACTAAGCTAAACATCAAATGGTGAGGAAATATCACAGGTAGGGAATAGCAGGGAGTAAATATTTTCTAAAAAGTAATCTAGTCTACCACTATTCTTAACATGTTTAAATTGTATTCATAAATGATAGTTGACTGAAATCAAGGCAAAGAAATATCAATTATAATAGGGAGATTACACAAATTCTAGTAATTATATTAAATTTTTCCACATGATCAGCACACTGAATTCTTCTGATTAAAATCCCTGCAGGTCAAATCAAGATAGCTTTAGATATAAGAAAATCAGAGGCTAAAGGAGAAAATACAGCACGCTGATCTAATCCAGGATGATCTTACCTTGAGATTCTTACCATAATTACATGAGCAACCCCCCTTTTTCAGATAGTTAGATTCTGGTGTTCTAGATAGACATGCATTTTAGGACCCACAATTCAATTCACTGCAATTATGAAAGAAGTTTGAGAATTAACAACAATTGGTAGCAGCCCAAGTGTCCATTGACTGATGAATGAATAAAGAAGATGTGATACACACACACACACACACACACACACACACACACACACACAGGAATATTATTCAGCCATAAAAAAGAATTAAATCTTGCCACTTGCAACAACATGGATGACTCTAGAGTATAATGGTAAGCAAAATAAGTCAGTCAGAGATAAACAAATGCCATATGATTTCACTCATATGTGGAATTTAAGAAACAAAGTAAAGTAAAGAGAGAGAGAGAGAGAGAGAAATCAAAAACAGACTCTTAACTACAGAGAACAAACAGAGGGTTACCAGAGGGGAAGTGGGTGGGGGAATGGGTAAAATATGTGAAGGGGATTAAGAGTACACTTATCAGGATGAGCACTGAGTAATGGATAGAATTACTGAATTGCTATATTGTACACTTGAAATTAATACAATACTGTATATTAAGTACATTGAATTAATTTTTTATAATAAATTAAAATAAAAATAATGGGTAAAATAGCAGTAATCCATTGCTTAGTCTTTTACACATGCATTGCTTCATTCACCCATTTATTTATTTTAAACTTATTTATTTGAATTCAAGTTAGTTAACATACAGTGTAATATTGGTTTCAGGAGTAGAACCCAGTGACTCCTCACATGTAACACCCAGTGCTTATCCCAACAAGTGCCCTCCTTAATGCCCATTACCTATTTAGGCCACCCCCCCCACTTCCTCTCAAGCAACCCCCAGTTTGTCCTCTGTATTTAAGAGTCTCATAGTTTCCCTTCCTCTCTGTTTTTATCTTATTTTTCTTTCTCTTCCCCTATGTTCACCTGTTGTGTTTCTTAAATTCCACATGAGTGAAATCATATATTTGTCTTTCTCTAATATCACTTAGTATAATATACTCTAGTTCCATCCACGTTATTGCAAATGTGTAAGATTTCATTTTTTTTGACCATCAAGTAATATTCTATTGTATATTTATACCACATCTTCTTTATCCATTCATCAGTCGATGGACATTTGAGCTCTTTCCATACTTCGGCTATTGTTGATAGTGCTACTCTAAACATTGGGGTACATGTGCCCCTTCAAGATAACACTCCTGTATCCTTTGGGTAAATACCTAGAAGTGCAACTTCTGGGTCAGAGGGTAGATCTATTTTTAATTTTTTGAGGCATTCATCCATTTATTTTGTCCAATAATTGAATACCTACTATGGGCCAGGCTTTGAGTTAGGCCCTTGGAAGATAAGAGTGACCAAAACAATTTGTAAGAAGGCAGTCATGTGCTGGTTTCCACACAAGGCTGGGCCACAGCAGATTTTTCGGCACTCTGAGACAAAATGAAATAAATTTTTAAAGATTTTGAATTTATTTCATTTAAATATATTTGTTTATTCCTGGAGTATGCTCTGCCTACTCTTTTGTACAGATACTTGTATTCAACAAGCAGGAATAAATGAAGGAATAGCAGATGATAGCTGTACTTTGTAACATTCTTCCTTGGAAAAGTAAAAAATATATGGAAATTCTATTAGATTCTTCCAGTTACTTGGGCACTGAGTAACTGTGCGTATATGAGTAACCCACAATAGAACTCAGATTTGCTGAGATTCCTAGAAAAAAAAATCAATTAAAATGTAGTCACAAAAGAAGGGGGAACAAAACAACTCTAAGCTGGAAAAATACCAAGGAGAAAAAGTGAAAACTGATTTGAACACCCAAGCAACACACGTCATTATATGTAAAAGGATCAAACATTTAAAGAGGTTCATATTGGTCAAATTTAAGCTAATTTGATCATCAAAAATAATCCTGTCTGCAACACAAACACCTGAAGATGTAAAAATTCCTAAGCATATGATGCTAATAATAATGATATAAAATGAAACAGTAGACTCCAAATACTACCTTGATAACTATCTAATACACCAATTCCTTCCTCTCAAAATGGTACCTAAAGGAAAAGATTAAATAATCTTTAAAATTAATTCTGCCTTGTACATTTAGAATTATTTAACCTTCTTCTGAGTTGGCCCTCTTCATACTGAAGTCTATTAAATGCGATACTTCTATAACTATTATAATTTTCTTTTGTATTTCCATGATTAATCTTTTTCCCTATCCTTTTATTTCAACCTTTACGCATATTTGCTTTAGGTGAATCTTTCATAAATATCACATGGATTTTTTTCCAATCTGTCAATCTTTGTCTTTTAATAGAACAACTAATTGATTTATGTATTTTTAAGTTTTATTGTGAAAATGTCAAACATAAATAAGAGGAAAAAAATAGTACAATAGCCCTAATGCCCACCAAGAAAATCATCAGTTGTTGACATTTTGTAGTATTTGTTTCATCTATAGCTATTATTATTTCCCTAATCATCAAAAAATGAAAACATCAAAACTGTGGTTATTCACCCATAATAATCATTAAATTCAGAGGTAACAAGAGTTTGTGTATTCTTAAATTTATTCAGTTTTGAAGGCCCTTTATAAGTGAAAAAATATATGAATACAAAATTGCTAGGCTCCTTCTCCCGTTCTCAAAATTACTAGTTCCTTTTCCCACATTCAAGAAAGAAGGGAAGGAAGAAAGAAAGGAAGAAAGAAAAGTAAAAAGAAACAAAGATATAAAAAAACAACAATATAAGAAGTGCTATTATTAACAGATAATATGATTATACGTAGAAAATCCAAGAACTCTACCAACGTACTGTTCAAATAAGTGAGAGAATTTAGGAATATTGCTGGATGCGAATTAATATACAAAGTCAAATTATATTCTGTTTACAAGCAACAAACTGGAAAAGAAGTTAAAAGATACTGCTTTCAATTAAAGATACTAAAACATAAATCTTTTTTTTTAAGTTTTACTTATTTATTTATTAATTTTTGTGGGGAGAGGGAAGGGGCAGAGAGAGAGGGAGAGAGAGAGAGAGAGAGAGAGAGAGAGAGAATCCCAGCAGGCATGAAACGGGCCTTTAACTCGGGAACCGTGAGATCCTGACTTGAGCCAAAATCAAGAGTTGGACACTTAACCCACTGAGCCACGCGGACACCCCTAAAACATAAATCTAACATAAGATATGCAAAATTTCTAGGGGTGCTTGGGTGGCTCAGTTGGTTGAGTGTGTTACTTCGGCTCACGTGTTCGAGCCCCGTACTGACAGCACAGAGCCTGATTTGGATTCTCTAAGCTTGCTTTGGACTCCCTTATCCTGCTTTGGATTCTGTTCCCTCCCTCTATGCTTGTCCTCTTCTCTCTGTCCTTCCCCCACTCAAGCACTGGTATGCTCGCTCTCTTTTTCTCAAAGATAAAAAAGAAAAAAGAAATGCAAAACTTCTAAAGGAAAAACGATAAAAAATTTTCATTCATAGACTTTAAAGAAGATCTACATAATAACGGAGATAACATTATGCTCATGGTTTGGAAGATTCAATATTGTAAAGGTACCAATCATCTCCAATCTGATCTATGGATTCAAAGCAATTACAATCAAAATCCTAACAGATAGTGTATTCATGTATGTGAATGTGGCATGTGGGTGTGTGTGTGTGTATATATATATATATATATATATATATATATATGGCTTGGCATGCTTATTCTAAAACTGATAAGAAAATTCAAAAAATCCAAGAAAATCTTGAAGAAGAATCATGCTAGGGAACTTGCCCACAACCCCCACCTGTCCCAAAGACTTCTTTAAAGACTTCCCTATAAAGATACTGAAACTAAAATAATGTGGTATCAGTGCAAAAATAAACAAATAGGTCAATGGAATAGGACAGAGAGTCTATAAACCAACATGTCTGTTTGAAGTACAATGGAAAGGATCCAAGTAAGAGTGAGTGACTAAATACTCATGAGGAAAAGGGTTAAATAGCTGAAGTTAACTAGATGGCTGGGAAAGACAGGATACAAACTCTGGGAGGAAAGATAGCACCTAAACAGGAGGTGACGTCTTCTGAGAAGGAAGGGGAGGATTGGTTGGACAATGGAGAAGAGTGAGGACAGTGTGAAACAGTCATCATGCAGAGTAAGAGTGAGCTGACTACAAACTGTAACAACATGGTTGAGCATATGGAAGAATTAGTGAGACTCATCACCAGGAATGTGCAACTCATGAAATAAAATATGAGTGCAGTGTTTATCTGTCCAAGTACAAGCACAGAGAAGGTAAATTACATGGGCTCAATAAGGATTAGTGTAGTACCAGGTAATTACGGATAAAAGGAGAGTAAGTAGGTAAGGATGGCAAGGATGTTATGAAATTCTAACCTTTGGAATATAAGTTGTAAATGGAGAGAAATGAAGAAAAAAATAGATGGATTGCAAGAAAAGGATGGATGGGAGTCTCTATGGGAGTTTTGTCCAACTTTATCTGGTATTTCTTATCACCTTTCCACCTGAAGATGTCTTTATACTTGGCCTGAGGACAGAAATCAGATTTCCCACCAAGCCTCTCACACTATGCCATCAACACAGTGATTCTATTAGAATTGCTGATGATGGGTTGATTGCCTTCCACTGAACTCAATAAAAAATAAAATAAAATAAGTAAAACAAATGCAGAGTCCAAACAGAGGGCAAAAAGAAACCCAGAACCTGCCCTAATGTATACCAGGTAATAGAATTTCTCCCCAAAGGTCTGTTTTAACCAAAATTCAAAATCTTGAGTTCTTTTGCACAGCTTGTAAGCAAATGTTAGCGTGTGGATTAGATTTACATCTTACTCACAAAGAAAGAGAAACGGTGGTGAGGCCAAGAAGAAGGCATAACAAAGGTTTATTTTGTAGCAATGGAATCACAACTTCCTGGTTAGAGATGAACTTGACTGATGGGTTTTCCGTGGTAGCCTCCCAGCACTTAATCTTAGCCAAATATTAATGTGCTGAATTTATTACATTTGAGCTCTGAAATTGAAAGTGACCATCTGTGGCACATGTGTGTGGTACAAAGAACAGTAATATATTGTGGACTAGCCCAACATGAAGCAAGGGATATGGCAATTGTGACATGGCAGCAAATTCACTCATACACCAAGACCACTAAATGAATCTGATGGACACTGGTGTCATTCCTCTCCACAGGTATCTGCTTTCTGAAACAATGCACAATAAACAGGAGATATTTATTAATAATTCCTTCAACATATCGCTATAACAGACTGTGCAGTATAAATCTGGAAATGCACTTTACTTCACTGAAACAGAGCAATCAATTGAACAAAACTAAATTCTAGAGGAAAAAGATCACAAATGTCAAATAAAAGAAATACAAAAGAAAAAGTTTCCTTTTTTCTGGCGAGCAAGACTACAGTGAAGGTCAGCATTGCAAACCTTGTTCCACTGGGATTTTCAGGCAGATGTTAGGATCAAATTAGGGAGGCATATGTATACATTTTGTGACCAAAGGAAAAACAATTCACGTTTTCACTAGGAAATAGAATCCATAGGAAATTAACTTTTGCTACAAATCCAGAAGAATAGGATTTACATTACAAGGCTGAAGATGTAAAAGTTTAATAAGAAACTCATCTTTTGGTAAATTATATAGAGAGCACCCTTATAGAAGGGAAGGGTGCAATTTGCCAAGATGTGAGAACTACTGAGCATGGAGAAATTTGTTTGTTTTGAATGAATTTTTATTCACATTTTGCATCCAGAGAAAAGAAAACAATTAGGTTAAAATTAATTTTGGGAATACCATGCCATCAGTATTGTAGCAAGGACTTGGCTATGGGTTTGGGTTGTGTATACATGACTGAGTTTAATTTAAAGTTTCACATGTGAGATCCATAGTTAGATAAGATATGTTGTGTCAGGGGGCGTCTGGGTGGCTCAGTCGGTTGAGCGTCTGACTTCACCTCAGGTCACCATCTCGCGGTTCGTGAGTTCGAGCCCCGCGTCAGGCTCTGGGCTGATGGCTCAGAGCCTGGAGCCTGCTTCCGATTCTGTGTCTCCCTCTCTCTCTGCCCCTCCCCCAGTCATGCTCTGTCTCTCTCTGTCTCAAAAATGAATAAACATTAAAAAAAAAAGATATGTTGTGTCAGAATTCTAAAAAATTAGGTGACCTGGTAATTGTTTCATAGCCATAAATTCTAGAATGTCCAAACACTGGTCTGTTGGTCATATGAATCTCCTTGACAGATTCCCAAGGACACTCTATGGAAGGAAAATTAGTGGAGTAGGAATCAAAATATTACCTTATTACTAGCTTCTGAAGAACTTTAATATCCTCAGGTTCAGTGAACTTGGCACTTCTAGAATGTTTTGGAGAAAGGAGAGCGGCTCAGAGATCCAGAGTAAAAGAGAGCATTCAATGTCTGTGTAGCAAAACAAAGCTGAATTTACTCATCATTTGCATTATTCAGTACCCTTTCAATTATAAGTGATAGAAACCTAACTCACACTGAACAGAGAATATGAATAGGTGACTAGAAATATAAGTGGCTAGGAGTTAATGGAAGTATTTTATCCTTAGAGAAGAAATTAAAATTAAAACAATGAGCAATGAGATCTTATTGCCTCTAAAATTCGGAAGCTACATATAACAGAGAACGTTCACTTTTGTGCAGTGTGGTATAAAATCTGCAGATCAATTTGGCCTGACAATGATAAATTTTAGGAATGTATCTTAGCATTTCATTCATTCATTAAACAAATATTTTACCAAGTATCTATTATATGCCCAGCACACTGAAAATATCTACCTCTCACAGTGGTTATGATCAATAAGACAAGATAGACATTACCAAAAATCAGGCATACTAAAAAAGTAAACAGGAGCTCCTGGGTGCCTCAGTTGATTAAGTGTCCAACTTCAGCTCAGGTCATGATGTCTTGAATTCGAGCCTTACTTTGGGCTCTGTGCTGACAGCTCAGAGCCTGAAGCCTGCTTCAGATTCTGTGTCTCCCTCTGTCTCTGACCCTCCCCTACTTGGTGTCTGTATCTCTTGCTCTTTCGCTCTCAAAAATAAATACACATTAAGAAAAAAACTTCAAAAAAGTAAACAAGGTAAAATTGCAATTGTGGCAAACACTGAAAAAGATTTATATGGAGTTAGAGGTGCCTAGAAGGGTAAACTGAGCAGTCCCAGAATTCTAACAAAATTTCCTAAGATTCACCTATCTATAAAGCAGTAAGTAAATGCTTACTAGGTAAAGAAAAGAAGCACCTGGAAAATGTAATTATATGTACAAATAACATAAAGAAGGAAAGGGAATGCAGAATATAAAGGCCAGTATATCAGTTAGCATAGGCTCTGCTATGCGACAGTAACAAATAACCCCAAAGCCTCAGTGATTTTAACCAACAAAGATTTATTTCTCACTCAATGTGAATTGATTTTGCTCCAGTCATCTCTGCTCCTTGTTCATCTCACCAGGGAACACAGTCTAATAAAAAAGCCACTATCTGGAATGTTAGTTACCAATCACCATGGGAAGAAGAAAAGGCTAAAAGGTCATAACTAGTCACATGGCCTCAACCAACCACAGAGGGGCCCAGGGAGTGCACTCTTGCCAGGTACAAAGATGCCAGAAAGCTGGAATACTTCAAGAGCACACTAATCACATGCCCAGTGTGGTTGGAGCTGAGAGGGTGAGGAAAATATGAGCCAGAGTAAGAAAACCTATCTTTATCCTATTAGTGGTAGAGAGTCACTGAAGGTTTTACACTCGGAGGAATTTTCCTTAAGAAAAAAATCTTGTAGTTACATAAAACTTAATCTACAAGCTTATTTACTACAGTAGTGTTCATTAAAAATTTTTAATGATAGAAAGCCCTAAGTATTCAACAGTAGGTTCTTCTCATCCTTATCATGGAACACCATATAACCAATGGAAATTATGTATTCATGAAAATGTGACATGAAAAATATATCTGAAGAGTATGCATAAACTATGCTACAATGTGACATTTACATGTTTCTAAGTACTCTATATTTAGAGTATGTGGGTAAAAACTTACATATATATAAAAAATCAATTCTTACTTCATCTACACTCATGTTTTTTTTACTTTTATTGTTCTTTTCTTTCTTATTATATGTGTTTTATCCATATGCTAATTTTTGCAAAGAAAATACATCCTTTTTCAGAACTTTTTTTTTAATTGGCCATGACCTTATTTGCCACTGTTCAAAAATAAAGATCTTCTCTTTTTCCACTGGTGAACATGACTAGACTTTCTGTTCATCTCTAGTAAAGTATGTAAGTTATGTTTTTGTTGTTTCAATTCATCTGAACACTCCCAAAATTGTATTTACATTATCACATGCTCACATACTGTTTCTAGTTAGAGAAGGTTCAACAGTTGTTCCCATTTTTTCGATTACCTCTTACCATGAATCACCCCATCATTTGGGTTCTGGGTTCTGGGCTGCCCTGGGGCAATGGAATGGCAAACTGTTCCCCTGTCCAAAGTAACCAAATAGCCTTCAGGTAGCAATTCTTGAGTCCAGTCAAGCACCCCCACTTCTTGAGCAATAATGACCTCATGAGAACCTGTTCTGCATCCACCTTTTTGACATTCTTTTGGCTAGGGTGATAGAATGGTCATAACTGCCAGTAATGGATCAAGAATAATACAGCATATGTATCACTGACACCATAATAATAGTACATATATCCCTGAAGAACAGGCTGCCTTATTTTACTTTCTTACTCCATTGCTGGACATTTTACAGGAGAAAGTTCTCCGATTTTTCAAGGAAAAATTTGGCACAAGATCTCAAACCATATTTCATCTCTGCTTCAGCTTCCAAAAAAATAAATAATCTATTTGACCAGACTTTACAGACATTGGCCAAATGTTGGTCTGAATGCTGAGCTTATACCTGGATGGGCTGATACATCTGACACAATTGGGTTACCTCAAACTGGGCCATACATGAAAGACTTGAAAATGTTTAAAATCAGCCTGGGATGGGAACACTCCCCTGGGAAGTGTGTTGGTGAAGGAGTAGATTTGCACTTCTTGCAGGGATTGTTTTGTACCTTTGTTGTAAATGAATTTGTTTTTATTCTTTAAAGGAAAAAAAGTTAAAGAATAAGGCAAGAGTCTCATTACCATCCTTGGAACCCAGCATTTTATTTATCCAAATTACTATTTATGAATTCCCATCCATAGGGCCTGTGAGGTCTGCTATTTTGGCTTTCATGACTCTTCACAGCATTTTGGATATCAAGAGGCTTCTGTTTGAGCTGGTATCTTGCGATGAAAAAGAATTTGGTTTTGTTTCTGTTTTTTAATGGGTGTTTCTTTTCACACAGAGGACTCCTATTTTGGTCTGGTGAATAAAAATTAGATTTGAAATAAAATTAAAGTAAAAAATACAGGGTGTTTGCTAGACAGAGTAGCAGAATATTTTTTTAAGTAGGCTTCATGCCCAGCATGGAGCCCAAAACAGGGCTTGAACTCACGACCTTGAGATCAAGACTGAACATTTTTCAAATGACATCTTTTTTGAAAATACTGTCTGAATCCTCTTTGTGCAGTACAAAATAGATCTTTACTTAATTTTATGACAGTAAATCAACAGCTAAAGCTTTTGCAAATATTTCCAAAAACAAACAAACAGACACTAATCAATGTGAAAAAAAGATAATGAAAGTTTGAGCCAAGGAGATTAAGGTTAGGAAAAGCAAGTTTTCAATTTCTATTTCTATTTTCTTTCATCATAAGAATAGAAAAAAATCAGGAGAAACTTCAATAAAATATTATGATTAGCTCTATCAATATTTATAGTTGTTTAGAGGCTATTCCGTGAAAGCATAGATGTTGTTCCTCGAATGAAAAGAAACAAAACTCCAAAAATTATGAGAAGCAAATCCCTTTGCTAAAATCTCAGAAGGGGAATAGGTGGATCTCAGCAATGTGATGAACATGGGTAGATTTGTCAATGTTTAATAAGGACACCAAGACAAAGTCAGGTTCACGGCAGGGGTCAGATACCATTAGAAAGTAGAGAGAATGCTAAAAATCTAGTTGTTGTGGCAGAAATAGAGTAAGGGTATGTTCTGGCTTAGACATCAGGAGAATCCCAAGGCATAGCAAATTTCTGTGGGCAAATGAAAGCAATAGTTAGCCCCTGGTACAGGATCTGAGGAGATATCAAGAAGATAATTGATAGGAACCAGCATACACACACACACACACACACACACACACACACACACATGCACAGAGAGAGAGAGAGAGAGAGAGAGAGAGAGAGTCTTCAGTGATTATTTGAACTGAGATTCTGTAAGGGCCCCTCCATCCTGATGAAAATAACTCTATCTGCCTATATGGCACAATACTCTAAGTTTATCTGTCACCAAACACAGTGTTTAAATTCAAATTTTTATTTTCATAGCTGTTTCAACCCAGCAAGACAAGTGTAGAAGCCTCAAATTCTGTAAGCTTGTTAATGGCATGCCTGTCTTACCATGATCTCTCTAATGGACTAAGTTAGCCAAACTCTCCTGTTTTATCACATTGTTTTATATTTTTATTTTCATATTTATATTTATAATATCCAATAAATTATTTGGGTGAATTTATAATTTTAATTGTGTGTTTCTCATAATATCTATTCTGTGTGTGTGTATGAAATCAAACTAAAAATTCTTTCTTTGATAATACCAATGAATAATTTCAAAACAGCCCAGCTTTCGACACCAAATTTTTGTAAGAAGATACCAAAATCCCCTATTTCTCTTAAAATATCACTGTACAGCAATAAGTTTCATAAAATCAAAGGCTTCAAATTGGAGGTTACTTAATAACTCACCTGTGGTGTTTTTAAATATACACAAATTTTGTATATTTTTCCATCAAAAATGGGATTTGTATCTCCCTTCCTTGCACCTACATAGGATTCTCACTCCTTTGCAAATACTCTAATGTAGGGAAAGTAATGTTTCCTGACTTCTACGACAATACAACTTCTACCTTGAATACTACGGCACGTGGGATTTATATCACCATGTAAGAGGCCCAACTATTATGATGCAACCATGCTGTGAAGTCTAAAACACATAAAGACATAAAGAAGTTACAAATACACGCTCTAGTAGGCAGCCCCAACTGAGCTCCCAACCAATTATCAGCAAAACCTGTCAGCCAGATGAATAAGCCACCTTTGACATCCAACTAGTAAAGCCTTCCTAAGGTTGCAATTGGTACATAACTTCATATGGTTGCAATTGGTATTAATGCAACTGTATGAGAAACCCCAAGTGAGAATTGCCCAGCCAAGCAAGCCCTTCTGAGTTCCGGACCCACTAAAGGATGAAGAAAATAAAATTGTTTTTCTGCCTTTGTGTTTTGGGGTAATTTGTTAATGTGATGATAGATAATTGGTATGCCACCTGATCCAAAATCTCCACTCTGGGATGAAACTTTGGGCGTAAATGACTCTAGTAAAGGGGACACCCTTCACCTGTTAGTCATGTTTAGGATAACTCTAGTCTGTTTCTCATATCAGACCAAAATTGTCATCCCTCTAACTTCAAACTATTATTCTAGATTAACCTTCTAGGTCGGCATAAAACAAATGTTTGTTTCTCCAACAGGGAAGTTTGCCGCGTAGACAAAAACATTCTGCAAATATCTTCTTGGTCTTTTCTCCTGTGGGAAAACAATGCCCCATTCTTTCAGACTTGCCTCAAAAGATATGATTTTCTGAATTCTGTGTACCTTCCTTTGAACACACTCCAACTGTCTTAAAATATAACGCAAGAAGTTTGACACTTTATTCTATAAGTCATCACACTTGAACAGAATTTGGTGAAATTGTTATTTTTTATTGTCTCTGTTGTGCTAGACCCAATATTTCATGAATGCAACTGATGATCCTGCTAGCCTATTTTTCTAACAGCCACATCACACTCTTGGCTTATTTTATGGTTGTCATCAAATGGAAGTCCCACAACTTTGCCATCTGTACTGTAGCCAAGCCAGCTCACTCTCATGCAGCTGACTTTCTGAACCTAAACAGAACTTGAAATTGGTTTCTGCTTAGTTTCATTTCATTGGTTTTGGACCAGTGTGTCTCTGTCAGTTGACATCACTTTTATGCTTGTGTGTATCACTTATAGTTTCAGCTATGCATCCCACCTATGCATCTCCACATCTAAATTCTGTCAGAATTATCTGTATAAAGACAGAGCCAACAGGACTAAGAGTATAGCCTAGTCAGATTCCATTAGAAAACTATTTGCCAATACATAGCAGGCACAAGGCACTAAATATCAATAACTTTGTCATTCAAAGTACTTCTTAATCATGATGTTCTTGCAAAAGTCATTGTCACATGTAGTTATGTAACTGAAATAATTAAAATGTATTTTATACATGGAATTTTCTGTTTTCTAGAGATCCTAACAAAATGAGAAATTGTGTAAATTTAGCATGATTTATCTTTAGTGAATGTATCCTAGCTACTAGAGATTATCTATATAGTATTTCCTTTGGGAGATAAACTACAGACATGGTGATGCATTCTAGAATATTGTATTAAGCTAAAAACGAAAAGGCAATGATTTCCATAATAACTTTATAAGTTTACTACCATTTTTAAGACCAAGATATAATGTTCCTAGTTCAGACTTCTACCAGCAATTTTGTTCCTATATATTTCTTAAAAAGTAGAGTGTAGCTATCTTACACTAGCAACTAATATTTATTAAATGAATGAACTGATTAATGAATGAATGAAAAATACATGAACTATGACATCCTTTGGTTTCCTTTTCTCCATAGAACATTATGAAGTTATCCCATTCATTTATTGTTCACTTTACGTACAGTTCTCTGTCTACCCCTTGCCCATAAATGCTTAAGACCATGTCTGCCTTTCCTCAGTATTGTATCCACAGCGCCTAAAATAGTGCCCCAAGCATAATACACCCACTGCATGAAGGATACTAAGTGAAGAACTAAGAAATAATCAAGTCCTTAGGTCTCAAATTCACTCAGTTACTCACTCAATATTACAATTATAAGTCTATTCCTCTCAGAAAAACCTTTTCTTTAGTGAAGATTGATAGGAAATAGGACTTGAATTTTCTGTTACTCGTCAATGTATTTCTGAGAAACACCAAATTTGATCTTACTCCTATGCCAAATGTCCTTTCAAAAGTAGGTGTTTTGGGGCGCCTGGGTGGCGCAGTCGGTTAGGCGTCCGACTTCAGCCAGGTCACGATCTCGCGGTCCGTGAGTTCGAGCCCCGCGTCAGGCTCTGGGCTGATGGCTCGGAGCCTGGAGCCTGCTTCCGATTCTGTGTCTCCCTCTCTCCCTGCCCCTCCCCCGTTCATGCTGTCTCTCTCTGCCTTAAAAATAAATAAACGTTGAAAAAAAAAAATTCAAAAGTAGGTGTTTTGATTTCCCCCAGAGCAGTATTGTAATGCAATCAGTTTGTTTTGGAGGAAATCTCATGAAACACCAGGAGGGAAGTTGAGGAAGTAAGACAGGCAAAGGTAGGATGAAGAATTTAACTCTTCCATCCCCACAACATTGAAAAATGCATCTTTGCATCTTTGCAACTGGAGCAGTCATTCAGATCGACTTCAAGACCATGAAATAACAAATGTTTCAGTGACTTCATGTTTCAAGTGTTTCCCCCACTTTCCCAAACAAAATCATGTACTCTGCTCAGCGCTCTGGAAAAGACTGACTTTCCCCAGACATAGCAGCAGGTTGACAGAGATTTAAATGGAACATCTGTGTGTATCTGACTTTGACATCTATTGTTTTCCTCACTTTGCCTCATGATTTGTAGTAGACATGCTTCTGGAATTCTTGGATTAGAAGTAGAATGCAAATATACACAAACGTATATCAAACATTCTATAAAAATTATAAATAATTTATAATTATAAATAATTATTCATTTCAGTGTTCTGTAAAATAACTATAGGACATCCAAAAGCATAAAAATATGATATTTAGGGGTGTTTTATGGTAAAATAAAAAATAATTTCAGGGGCGCCTGGGTGGCGCAGTCGGTTAAGCGTCCGACTTCAGCCAGGTCACGATCTCGCGGTCTGCGAGTTCTAGCCCCGCGTCAGGCTCTGGGCTGATGGCTCAGAGCCTGGAGCCTGTTTCCGATTCTGTGTCTCCCTCTCTCTCTGCCCCTCCCCCGTTCATGCTCTGTCTCTCTCTGTCCCAAAAATAAATAAACTTTGAAAAAAAATTTAAAAAAAAAATTTCAAAGCAGTATGCATGATATGAACTCATTTTTATAAAGATGTGTGTATATAAATATAAAGTGTATAGGTGGTCAGATTTGGGGTGATTTTTTTCCTTCTTTTAATTATGTGCCTGATTTACATTTCCAAAAACAAAATCATTTTATTTTTGTAATAATAAACAAGCAAAAAAAGTGTGGCAATTGGTATAAACAGATACCCAAAATAAGAAAGCAGATAAATTAAAAGATATCATTCATAGGCACCTATATGACAAAAGATATCCTTAGTTGATTAAAGAACACGTCATCTATCACTGATTACTATAATAAGAAGTTACCATTTTTCTATTAAACTATGACTAAATGATCATAAAATGGGACTAGTTCATGTGTATTTTTAAATAAAATTCAGGTTGCACAATTTAGCCTACCCACAATTTTTCACATAAAACATGTTTGGAAATTTTGGATAAGGCAGAGAGCAAAAAAAAAGGTGCTAGGAATTTCTATTTATTTATTTCTGGTCCCCTGATTTTGAGTGTTTTCTCTGATTAAATACAAAAAAAGTACAAGAGACTAGGTAAACATAATAAGTTAGTTTCCTCCTAACCAGTAATTGATATTTATTTTTTAAGTAGGCTTCATGCCCAGCACAGAGTCCAACACAGGGCTTGAACTCATGACCCAGAGATCAAGATCTAAGGTGAGATCAAGAGTCAGACACTTAACCAACTTAGCCCCTCAGGTGCCCCATAGTAATGGATATTTAATAGTCATTATCATCATCATACCCATCATCATCCCATCATCGCAAATGAACAACAACATTCCCAGATAATAGACACTATAAATAGTGTAGTATGGAGCCGTCCAACAACATGGAGCAAACGGAGTAAGATGGCAACTGGCAGGACCAGTACCTTTATGGAAAACAACTCAGCAGTTTACCATGCAGACAACTGTGTTTGAAAACATCCCAAAATACCTCTCAAATTCCAATATAGCCCCCTTTATCATTAGAGAGCCTGAAATCAATTACATCTTGGATACAACAGGTATCCTTTATGACCTGCTTCTTTGTCAGCACTCACTCCAAGAGACATGTATTTAGGGGTTAAAAGGGGGGAAAAAGCATTTTAACTGATATACCATAGGTAAACTGTATCCATCACTAGGTTTTCCACTTATTCTCAATTCACAACTTACAAACCAACACAGAATATTTTTGTCATCTCCATATTCTTCCCAGAAATTATATAAACTATTCTGTCAACATTCTAGCAACAATTCAAAATTAAATACATTAGAAATTCAGCTCAGTTACACCAGCCAAGTTTCAAGTGTTCAATAGGCAACTGTAGCTAGTGGCTACCACACTGTACAATGCAGATATAGAACATTTCCATAACTTCAGAAAGTTATATTCGACAGTGCTAATCTGTATATCAAATACTGTCTAGCTACATGTTAAAACCTAATGAAAAGCTAAGATTTTAATGACATCACTAGTTTGCCGCAAATTTCAGTATCTGACTTTCAAAGTAGTTAGTATAATTTAAGACAGAATGGTATGCAACTTGTTGCTAAAATATTCAGCTCTGTCACCATGCTCTCAAAGTCTTCTATAAATATGCCCAAACTCTGAGTAACCAGAGTTTGGATGAGCAAACAAATCATTCCAAATATATAACAAATCATTCCAAAATGTAGTAGCCTAAAAAAGCAGTAATCACTAATTCTCTCTCATGGATTCTGTAGAATAGAATTCTGGGAGCACCTAAACTGGGTCAGAGTCTCCAGTGAAGTTGCTGTCAAATGTCACCTGGGGCTGAAGTTATCTGAAGACTTAGTTGACTTGGATAATCACTCCTAAGGCGACTCGCTCAAATAGCTGGCAAGCTGATTCATCTCCATGAGACTTTGTTAGTGGCTTCACAGCATGGCAGCTGGCTTCTGGTAAAGCTAGAGACCCAAGATACTGAAGCAAAAGTTGTAATACTTTCTATGGCCTAGCCTTGTGTATCACAGATCATTGCTTCAATCATATTCTATTGGTTACACAGGTCAGCCCTGAGTGATTCAATGTGGAAAAGGAGTTCATTAGAGCATGACTATTAGGAACCATCTTAGAGGCTGGCTACCATACTCAGCCAGCACCATTTCTTGCTAGATTACAGGGGTTGAGAAGAGCAAGCAGAAAACATTACCAAGAGGAAGTTAATCACACTGTCTCTGGTGCCTGGGAATATTCTGCCTAGTTGTCCCCAAAGGAAGCCTCATGTCTCATTCAGCCTTAGCTTTCCTCAGATGATCAAAAAGTTGGAACACTTCCTGCCTACTAACCTTCCCACATAGAACATATTTACCACATAAAGGGAGGAAACTTTACAGACTTAGACCTTCAGTGGTTCTTAATCTTAGTCACAAAATGGAATGAGTGAGATCTTAAAAAAAAAAGACAAAACAAAGCAATTGATACTTAGGTCCCACCAGAGATTCTAATGTTACTGATCTAGGTGCAGCCAAAGAAGTAGAAATTTTAAAATCTTCCCAGTTGGTTCTAATGTGCAGCAAAAAGTTGAGAACCACAGAGACAACCTCTTCTGAATGTTCTCTCTCATGACTATCTTTCTTCCTTAATTTCTCCATCCCATTCTTACAACCCTTATTTTTATTTATTTTGTTTCAATATTCCTTTTTCTTGTTTGTTTTTGAGTTTAGTTGGCAATGTTACATTACTTTCAGGTGTATACCATATAGAATTTCAACTTCTCTATGCATCATGCTATGCTCACCACATATATAGCTATCCAGTAAGGGGTTAAAGTCAAACTATGAAAAGAATTTTGACAACTCAACACCAAAAATCAACCCTTATTTTTAAACTCCAGGTCCTTGTTTCTCAACCCACTCCCTGAGTAAATTCATCATTTCCCACAGAAGTTGGAGAATTTCTTAGTATCTTTCAGGGCCTACTTAACTCCATTAAACCCCAGACGCTGGCCCTTATAGATCCCTAAAGAGTAGAAATTTGCTCTGTTTCCAAGACCAGGGGAGAAAGTAGAATGTGTGAATCTGCTTTATTTTTTTTTTTAAGTGTATGTATTTATTTTAAGAGAGGGAGAGAGAGAGAGAGAGAGGTGGGGAGGGTCAGAGAGAGAGAATCCCATGCAAGCTCTGCACTGGCAGCTCAGAGCCCAAAGCAGGGCTGGAATTCAGGAACTGTGAGATCATGACCTGAGCCGAAACCAAGAGTCAGGTGCTTAACCAACTGAGCCTCCTAGGTGCCCCGGATCCACTTTAGGTTCGTGACTATGGAGTGCTGCAGTTAACTTCCTCACTAATTACCTAAGATGCAAGCACACCTTGTCAAAGGAAAAAATTAATATTTTCCAGAAACAACATGGTCAAATCTAACCTGAGAAAACAACTTCCAGTGAACACAACTGTCACTCGGCTCCTTGAAAAAATAAGTAAATAAATAACTTCAGCACAGTGGTGTGGAGTCACATCTAACCCTTCAGGATGTGACTTATGGAACAACAGCCACCCCAATGGTAGAGAAGGACTCCTATTTTCGCTGTCTGGTCTGGTGCTAGCGTTCCACCCTGACGCTTTTAGACCCTCTGTCTCTCCTCCTATAGTAAGGCGAGAGATGTCTCACTTTTGCACATCATCAAACAGACAAACTCCATATGTTTTCCTCTGTAGACATTTACAAGGAGAAAAGCTCTATATATCAACAATTCTCAAAATTCAGCATGCATATGAATTACTTGGGGATCTTGTTAAAATGCAGCTGTGAATCTACTGTGGAAACTGAGATTCTTCATTTCTAACCAGTTCCTAGAAGATGCACATGTTGGCCACACTTTGAGTCTCAAGGATCTAGATATTCCAGAAAATTTTTTAAAATGACTAAAAGGAACTTTCATCTCTCCCCTTTGATCTCATGCTTGTCTGCAGGACTGACAGTCTTCTGCCCTTCTTTTTTTTACTGACATAGTCTATAATATTCAGAGAGTTCCATTATTCTTATACCTTGAATTTCATCTGCTTTTATTATAGAACATAGACCTCTGAATGTCTTTAAATTACAAGGTTACAAGATTTCCATGAAAGAAAGACTGATAGGAAACAAATTTGTATCATAATAAAATCTATTCTGTTTCTAATGAGCATTACTATAGTCACTGCTGCAATTACCCATACCAACCCAAACTCCTTTCTCTTACTCTTTGAGAAGGAAAAAAAAGTCCTACAAAATATAATTAAATCTACTTACCACCCAGACTAAATATTGCGCAAATACATGTTCTCTTAGAATTGTTATAAAACACACAGGACGTAATACTTATAATGCCAATATGATTCATGCCCGGTGGTATTGTGGTTACATGTTAGTTGGGAGTGCACTGAGCTGAGCTTCTTTATCCTCTTAGTCAATCTATTATTCAGGTCTTCAGGACACAAGAAAAAAAACACGCTCATTTGAAACATCTCAACTTTGGGAGGAAAAAACAACCTATATGTAGTCTAATCATCTTTAATCGCTTACAGAAATTACCCTCATTGTTCTACTATTTCTTTGAAGCACACATTGACATTATGAACCCTTGGCCATTCCAATGTGTTATCTTCAATGACAAAGCCAATGAAAAGATTTTCACCTTCTATGAAATAATGCCAGTTCAAGGCAAAAACTACTAACATACTTTGAAAATTTACTTCCCTGGGTTAATAACAAGACAATGAATAAGATCATGGCTTTCTTTTTCTTTGATAGAGAAAAAGTCCACCATAAAAAGAAAGAATAGGGGCACCTGGATGGCTCAGTTGGTTGAGTTTCTGGCTCTTGATTTCAGGTCCAGTCATGATCTCTCATGGTCCACAGGATTGAGCCCCACATCGGGCTCTGTGCTGATAGCATGGAACCTGCTTGAGATTCTCTTTCTCTCCCTCTGCCCCCTCCCTGCTCGTGCTCTCTCTCTCTCTCAAAAATAAATAAATAAACATTAAAAGAAGAAAGAATAAAATATTGAAAACAATTCAAACTACATAGAATGTGTCCTTATAATCCAGCTACTTCAAGTGAAACTTTAAGAAATTCTACTTTCATCACAAAACTCTTTTAACTTTATGAAAGACACCAACCAAATATCACTCAGTGTGTAACAAACTGTATTCTTCTCGAAACTGTGTTGTTAGTATTATTCCAACTTTTTTCCAATTAATATTTCTTTGATTGACTCACATTTGGGCACAAAAGGAAAATGTACCCCAAAATTTCTATAAAAGTAGGATTGTGCACACTGCATCATTCTGGAAGGAAAAAAAAACACTGTTCTTTGCCTCTCTGATATCAACCAGTCTAATCATACAATATTTCCAAACTCCGCCAAGGTCAGAATAAATAAATGTATGAAAAGACATTGCAACTTGGAAGCCCAATATTTGTAATAGCTGACTCCTTCATAGGAGTCACCCTTACCACAATCTTTACCTTGGAAATCACATCTGAAGTAGCTGGATCAATCCCTCCAAGCAGCATATGTTGAAATTTTTGTCTAACACCATGGTAACCATAGTAATGTTTATTTCATTACTAACTTTTATAATGAACATAAAGAACGTTGGACATAAATGTTTGGCAGCAATAATGAAATTGCCTAACTCTGGTGGCTTTTGTTCCATTGGCTCCTGGGAGACCATACTGAAATATAAAGATCAAGTAACTATGTTCTCAATTAGACTCCATAATTAAACTACGGTTTAATGGAGTGATTTCCATTTGCCTAGTCTGGAAGATGTGGATTCCTGTCCTGTTTCATCACTGGCCAATTAGTTGAATTTGAATAAGACAATCAATCTCTTAGTTATTTTATCTATTAAAATAAGAAATGGTTTATCTAGATAACTCTGAAGTGATTTTCATAAAAAATATAAATTATTAGTCTAATTCTATTTTCAAGGTGAAAAAGAAAATTTACTTAAATGTTGAAGCTTTTTGGAAAATTTCAGCCATAACTTTGGCTCACTAATTAAGCTCGGGGCTGCCCATCCCTGACAAAGGAATATACAATAGCTTACAAAAGTGGCAAACACTTAGGCAGCAAATATTCACTGAGAGGCTGCGAGAGGACAAGTGCTACATAAAACTGATTAGTTTTAGAGCCTCACTGAGAATCAGCTATGGGGCAAGTGGGTGGTGGTCCTTCCTATAACTGGGAATATAATTAAACAGTGAGGCCCACAGGTAATGATCAAAGCAGAGATATGCGGAGTCCTCTTAAAGAGGCAGAACAGCCCCCCATCTAAGCCTGGATAGTAAGCAGATGCATGGTACTCACATGTTTGAAAAAGAAACGTGTCTGATGGGAACAGCATTTATCTGCCTTACAAATTCAGAGATACAACCTTGAGAACCTGTCTCTAGGACAATTCACATCTATAAACACTCTTTAAGAGAGGTCCTCAAGAATAGAAGACACAAAACTACTATGCTAAATTGTTTTTTTTTAATTTTTTTTAACGTTTTTATTTTTGAGACAGAGAGAGACAGAGCATGAATGGGGGAGGGGCAGAGAGAGAGGGAGACACAGAATCGGAAGCAGGCTCCAGGCTCTGAGCCATCAGCCCAGAGCCCGACGCGGGGCTCGAACTCACAGACCGTGAGATCATGACCTGAGCTGAAGTCGGCCGCTTAACCGACTGAGCCACCCAGGCGCCCCAACTACTATGCTAAATTGTAATCAGCATTTAGACCTTCCAACTAATTCCACCCACTAAACTACCTCCTGATTCCAATTTGACTTCCCATGTATCTGTCACTGCTAGGCAGGAAAAATTTGGTCCCACTCCAGAATGACGGTAATGTTTTTCTGACTGGGATTGATGGCTCTTGATACACTGATAAATCAAATTTTCTGAGCTTTTCAAAATGTTGAAGGGAGCAGGGGGGTGTCTATAATGCATTCCTTAGGCTAAAGACAGACTTTTCCAAGGAGCATCACACATCACAACAGAGCTTCTCTCCCCTGAAACGTCAATACATTTATTCTTTCCCTCTGTCCACATCCTTCTTCTCCTTCTTCTTCTCACCCAATAAACATAATGAGCTGAGATAGGTCTGAGTTTTAAGAATGGTTGGGATTACGAAGATTTTAGAAGAGGGAATTTCAAAGATAGGAGTGATTAAATTGGGTTGGGGGATTAAGTAGACCAGTCCAGCCAATTTAAAGAGGAGTAGTGATGCCAGGTGAGATGAAACTAGAAACTTAAGCCAGATCTAGATCAGGAAGATTTCCAAAGAGTATTAAGGCATCTGGTCCTGAATAATTGACTATGAGAGTTTTTAGGGTTTCTTGAAAGGTAGTGACAGATCATTTTGAATATTAGGAAGATTATGCATAGATACACAATCATACATGAAGAAACCACACTGTAGACTATATTTACCACAGAAGTATACAGTTCAATACTTCTGACTTCAAAGAGGCTACATGTTTCTCTTTGGTACCTGGAGGTAAGACACTTGGAAATGACTAATGTTTACTCACAGAGAGACAACTGAAAGGGGAAAGGGAGGGATGTGGGCCTTTCTATGAGTAATGGAAGGGGAAAAGAAAAGGAAGAATGGAGGTCTCTAATTCATCCAGTACCTTCCCTCAGGGGTGGAATTTGCCTTCCAAAATGACCAGCAAGTCAACACTGGCAGCAACTCAGCCATGAGAGCAGTATCCAGGAAGCTAACAGAACTACAGAGAACTTGAAACACATGCGTCTGGGTTTCAGTGTTATTCCCAAGAAATATCTATAGCCTTCCTCCAACACCCCCTTGCATGAGGAATGGAAACTAGGTGACACATGGCAAGAAGGGATAAATAGACACTCCAGCTGAATTGTAACATCGAGTGAGGACTTTTCTGCTATCACAGAACCCTAGAGAGGCTTACCAATCATTCCAGATTCCAAGAGTAGCTTTTTCTACAGGAGGGTACAACAGCCTCAGAACTCCAGCTTGGAGAGAAAGGTGTCTGAGTGTAAGAGAAAGGAAACGTGTGTGTCCATGCACACATGTGTGTGTTTTCAAAGCAGAGCATGAACAGAAAATCACACAGCCTTCTGGTGTTATGGGTTCCCCTGAGTTGAATGTCTCAGTGATGCAGTTTGGCACTGGAGCCTTCATCTGAGCTGTGGTTCCCTCCCTCTCTTTTTGCTTCAGCTCAGTGTTTTGCTTGAATCTGAGTCATAAGCTCCTTAAGCTGGCAGGAAGCGGATAGTCGGGCTGGCAGCTCCGTCTCCCCCAAACAGAAGGAGTGTCTTGGCTGACACCTAAGCAACCTTTTCCATCCCCAGACCCAGTAACAGAACCAATGAAGATCATCAGAACAGAAGGCTGGGCTACACACACAGAGTGGGAGAATGGAGAAACCCTCCTGGAGAAAGCCATTAGTTCAAGCCATGGTTTAAGAAAGAAGAAGAAGGAGGGGGAGGAGGAGGAGGAGAAGAAGAAGGAGGAGGAGGAGGAGGGGGGAGGAGGAGGGGGAGGAGGGGAAGAAGAAGAAGAAGAAGAAGAAGAAGACTTTATGGAATTACCTCAGCCACACACCAGGGACTTCCAATATTTTGTGCTTATCTCCCAAAACTGGCCAATAGACACTCTGATCTAGCCCCTGCTCAGATCCCACAGGTTTTCTGTCTCCATCAAGCTTCTGACTGACTCCTTCCCCTAGTAATTTCCATCCTTCCCTGCATTTCTCCTAAAACACAGCTGCTCTAACAATTAAGTTCACACTCTCACGGTTGACCCTTACTCGTGGGTAAAGCAGTAAGTTATCTGAAGGAATTAAGAAAAGGCCGTATTCCTGCCCAACTCCATCAAATTCCCTCTTTCCTGTGTTAGAAGTCCAAATGTAACCAGGGAGGGAAGAAACACTGAGACGACATCAGCTATTGACACCCTGGATCCAATCAGTTGTCAAATTAGCTCCAGCAGGGATCAAGGACATGAGCAAGGAGGGAACCAGATTCAAGGGAAGCAGAAAATCTGGGAAGAAAAGTTTGGAATAAGAAGGTTGTCCAATGATTACTACAATGTGGGTGACCCTGTACGCTATAGTTCAGGAGAAGGGAGGGTGGGGGCCTGAACACCTGGATGGAGACAGTCTGCCAAAAGAGCTACAAGGTGTTGAAAAGTAATGGCAGAATGTTGGAAACAACCCTTACCTCCTTCATAGTTTTTCCTTCAGTCAACCTGGTTACTTATGCTTAGCACTGGGCCTTGGCAGGTTTTCTGCACGCAGACCCCAACAGAAGAAGTCTGTCTCACGCCAAACAGTTCCAATGTTTCATATGCCCCTCTCCCAACTCCGTCTGTCTCCTTCACAACCTGCCACCATCATTTGTCTTTCTCTGGCTCTCATCCACCTCATCTTCAGCCTCCTCGAACTCCACTTCTGACATGTGGGAAGACTCCCAGGCCCAGAGCCCCTGGCCTGTTTTCTACCCGATGTTCCTCTGTTTCTTCCTGTCTACACCATTGCCTGATGCCTTCTGATTGCTCAAACCAGAGCTCAGCTGTCCATCAAGTGCTTGACCTCCAGAAGGCAGTCTTTGGCCATCCAATTTAAGGAAAGTAAAAATAAAACAGAACAAAAAAAAATCTCTAAAATATTTGAAATAGGTTCTGTTTGGAAAGTTAAAACTAGTGAATGCTGAGTGTGTAAAATAACATCTCCCACTGTCCTAGAGAGAACTTTGCAAAGCAGCTATATTTCCTATATTAGAAATATATGCAATTTTGTTATGAATTGAGCTCTTTCTTTCCACAGACACTAGCTCTTTGTTTATTTCAGATATGAGCAGGCACACAGCTGCTCCCCAGTTCAATATTTGCAGCATATTAGTTATGAGAGATAACATTGAATTATTAATATAAATAATGTGTTAATACTGCCCCACCTGTATGTGTAAGAGGTCTTAGAAAATAGTCTCCATACCTAGTTGAAAATGACTTTCAGGACCAAGTTTGCATAGAGGAGAAGAAGGCACACTCATAACCACCAAGCTCGAGTAAGTTCATTATTCCCCTTCCAGTTGGTTCAGACAAGATGTGTCCATCAGTCTTTCTCTATGTGCCCATTCTGAACATTTGAATGCCAAGCTTCTTGCACACAGATCCATGGTAGAGTAACTCAACCAAACCAAAATTCTCATGGATCAGTACTTGAGCATTACAGACTTTATCTAACATCTTTCGTGTAGGAATATAAAGCAGTAGAAACAACCAATTGTGGAACAAAGAACTTACTAAGAAAGGCTGGTAGGACATGGAAGACACTGGAGGGAAAATCAATTGACTCAAAGAGTTGAGGAAAGACCAATATGATGAAATGTACCTACAGAAAAAAGAGATAGATGAGAATCCCCTGAGACTCCAAATTCTTATCATAATTCTCTCATGGCCACCTGAAGCAGGATTAAATGTTTTCTGAAGTCCCATAACATCAGAATTATAATACAGTCTTAATTAAACAGTGAGATCTAAATGTTTTCTAAAGTCCTATGATATACTGTACCTTCCTGAGTTCAGGCTCCGAAAAGTCAAATGAACACAGTTCATGAAACAATAACTCTCAAAGTGACCTAAATCACTTATTTTTAAGGTAGAATTATGTAATTGGCTTTGGTAAGCCAGTCATGCATTGGTTAGCACCCCTTCTAGCAAGTAAAGAGATGTTCCCCCTAAATTCTTTATTTACATTTTTTAACTCCTTGAAGAGAGGACAGAGAGTCTTTAGTAATAAACTTGAAGAAAAATAAACTTTCTGCTGTCATCCACTGACTTCAGCATGGAAGCCACTCTTAAGGAACTCTCTTAAAAATAGCAAGACCACATTACCCTCTAAACCTCCTGTCATCCAGATGTTTACTCCTACTTCCCATTGTACCCCTTCATCCTGTTATTATGATCATTGATTGCCTTTGTTAATCCTTTCCCTCCTCCTTTCAGCTTTCAGTCCTGTTCATCTACCGGCCCCCATCACAAATGTCAGAAGGACTGGTCAGACCCTTCTTGGCTGGCAGAACTGAAGGTGCTAAGAGTTCTCTTCAGCCTGCAGGGGCTGACAGAGACAGAATATGCATAGAGGAATGGTTCTTACCATTACGGTCATA
The DNA here is from genome assembly GCF_022837055.1 of Prionailurus viverrinus. Taxonomy (NCBI): domain Eukaryota; kingdom Metazoa; phylum Chordata; class Mammalia; order Carnivora; family Felidae; genus Prionailurus; species Prionailurus viverrinus. The sequence continues at coordinate 33,876,226 of NC_062563.1, forward strand.
CGAATTCTCTTCAGTAGAAATGACATGAAGAAATATGTAGTACGCACCAAAAGTTTGCCCAGATAGAAATGCTAAACTTTGAGGAATTACTGTGAAGAACTACATCGAAGCAGATCATACAGCATTTGATGACAATTAATGTGCTAGAGCTCTATGCACCAATGTGCATGATTCTCAAGCGTATGCCCCTTTCTTCTCCAGAGAAAAGCATATGCCCCACACTTGTTTCTCTCTCAGGTATCACCGTCCTGCTTTACCTGAGGACTAATGTCCTAAAATTTTTTTTTTCTTTTTTTTTTTTCTTTTGTATATTTGGTCTGATTCCTTTGTTTTGTTTTTGTATATTTGGTCTGATTTTTTGGTTATTTCAGGTAAGCAGGTAAATACATTTCCTCTTAATGCCCTGTTAGCCAGAAGGGGATTTCCCACCAGCTATATAGATTTAACAGAAACTCAGGCTGTACCTGGTGACTTAAATTGCTAAAAATCCACAGCTTCAGACTCATAATGCTCCTTCTTCCCCAAAATCAGACCTCAAGAAAGATCTGATATACATCATTACGCTTTATACTTTTAAAACACTGTATAACCTCTCCCAGGGTATATTAGTTTCCTAAGGCTTCTATAACAAATTACCATAAACGTTGTTCCTTAGAAGAACAGAAATTTATTCTCTCATAGTTCTGAAGGCTAGAAGTTCAAAATCAAGTTGTCAATTTGTAATTACCTTGGGAGTAAAATGGAGTCACATTTTATTCTAACCCACAGTACCTAGCTTTGTACTTAGCTCCTAAAATAAGCTCTATAGTGTTTACATAAAGTTTAATTTAATTGCAATGGTGAAGAGAATTTTCTATGAAGGTAATTTCAGGCACCAGTTTTAAGTGTAGGGTTCCTAAAAATAATGCCAGGTATGCAATTCTAATATGCCTATAAGTGACACCTGGCTCCAGAACAAACAGTATTTTTTCCACCGTAAAGAAGTTACTGGAATGCCAAATGGGAGAGATTTCACTATTTTATATGCCACAGAGAAATACAAAATGGTGTATATAAAACTTTCCACTAATGCTAAGATAGCATCAATTATAAAATTCATCCCTGATTTCATAGATAATTAAAATGTGAAAGATACTTGTCTTAGAATCAAATATATACACTGCGGATGTGTGTTTTGTATGTGGATAAATGTAAACATACTTACATGCAATAACTATTTCATGGGGTTGCTGTCCTGCAAGCTACCATTTAACCTGTCCAGAAAATTTCCCCAGCTTCCTACACTATGACATTTGCCTCATCTACTAACCCCTCTACCCACACATATCTAGCTACACTGAAGCTCACTGGCCCAATCCAGCTTTTCCAATCATATTTGAAATTTAAAACAGAAATACCAGAGGCTGGGAAACTTCGTAGCCAAGTCACATCAACAGCAATCGTCTGGCTTATGATGCTGGGATGTCTCCTAACTTTCCCTTAACCTACCATTTCCAAAGACTTAGGGATTTAAGCCTGCTTCAATTCCGCAAAATACCCCAGCAACCTTCCAGTAAATTCTTCTTTGTGGCTTAAGTCAGCTGGAGTTTATTTTTGTGGCCTGAAACCAAAAGAACCTTAACTAATGCAGTGTACTAAGAACAGTTTTGGAAAGATACATGAGAAATTAACACTAATTACCTCTGAGAAATGAATGGGATGTAGGTCCTGAAGGTACAGAGGAGCACTTCCATCATCACATTACAACACACTATACAATTAAATGTTGTGTTGTCATAAATTGCTTTAGGTGGATTTGGGATGTTCAGTTTTACACCACGAACTTGTATTACTTGGATATTATACTTTTTATAGTTGGTTTCATTTTTCTTTTTGTTATTGTCACATTTGAAAGAGGTTAATATGATAAAAGCCTTCTAAGTTTTCTCAGCTCACCTTTATCCCTACTCCATCAATAGGTATGAGATGGCCAACCATTGCACTGCAACAGAATCATGAGGTCATTGTTTTAGATCAGCTCTGAATTATTCCCAACTTGTCATAGGGTGAATAATGATTTTATGTTCATGCTGCAGTGTTATTAATTGATCAAACATATTATTCTTAATCTGCTTTAAGTTCTCTTCTTCTACTTAATACCCAGAATTTATTCAATTTGAGATTCTTTCTGCTTAATAATCTCCTACTTTGAAAACTACAGCAAGGGGCACCTGGGTGGCTCAGTTGGTTGGGCGCCTGACTCTTGATTTCAGCTCAGGTCATGATCTCGTGGTCTGTGAGATCGAGCCCTGCATTGGCTCTAGGCTGACAGTCTGGAGACTGCTTGGGATTCTCTCTCTCTCTCTCTCTCTCTCTCTGCCGCTCCCCTCCCCATTCTTTTCTCTAAATAAATAAATAAATATTAAAAAAAACAAAAGAGCAGCAAGCTTAGATGGGTTGGTTATTAATAATTTTATACTTTAATGTAAATTGTCTTAATCAGATTAAATTTATCCAAACCCTTGGATAAAATCACTTCCTGAACGAGTTGGGAGTTCTGAGGGCACTGTGATAAATTTAGAGTGTTGGAAGTTACATAAGAATACCCTTCTAGCCCCTTCCTCTATCTTTCCCCACTACTATTACTTATAAAAAAATTAATATTGTCAGAAAAATCTCACCCCCTAGAGAGGAAATTAGCACAAGTCAAGACAAATGGACCAAATTAGCCATCTGCGGAAATAACCCATCCTGGGAGGTGACCTGTAAATGCCTTGTCAATGGAAGCAAAGGGTTTCCAGTCCTGAGAGGGATCAGGAAAAACGGAATGGCATGTAATAATTATAAAGCAGAAAACAGCAGTTGTATTTTACCTTGCTTAGGATGATGTCATGGTGCTTCAACAACTGATTTTAAAATAAGAATAGAAGACTAGTAATGTGTCAGTGTTTGTCCAGAAATGTCTTGAAAATCAGAGCACCTCCCAGAATCACTCTGACTCTACATGAGGGATCACAGTATGTTAGACATGCAGCAGGTGTTTCCTAGAGTGCTAAACTGCAGGGAAACAGGGTCATAAAGAAAGAGGGAGGAAGGAAAATGCAGAAGGAGGGATACATGAGTGAAGGAATGAAGGTGAAGAAAGGGAAAGGATTGGGAGCAATGAAAAGATGCAGAAAAGCAGGGGAAGCTCCCTTCTCTAAAAACGACCAACCAACCTACCAACAAAACAAACATAATGTGGCTGATCAAAATGTTAGAATGTTTGGGGGGAGGGAGTGGAGTCTGGGTCCTTGCCTCTCTCATCTATTGTAACAACATCTTAACTTATTTTTATGATACTACCTTACACTATTTCAAAGTGTGATCTGAAATATTGAAATTATTAGCTCTTTTCTGCTGAAGAGTCATTAGTCCTTATCTCCATTAGCATAATGTGATTTATCAGTTCATTCTACCTTACCCACGTCAGGGGCTTCATCTTCCAGTCCCAACCCCCTCACCCGAGTACCCTGTTCTCTTATCAGAACTTGTAGTTCCCATAAATATGCTTTGCTTTTTTACACTAGCTTTTTTGCACTTGAGAACCTTCCATATGCTGTTCCTTCTAGGTGGGATGGAGAGCCTACCATTCAATCTCCAACCATCGCCCCCCCTTTTTACCAGCTGGTGAGCATTGCAACTAGTGAAATTTGCTCAAACAATATATCTTCAGTAAAGCCATGAATGCCCTTCATGCTTTAACACTATAACAAATATTTTCATTTAATATGTGCATAAACTACCAAATAGCATAGGCTGACTGTGTGTTTATAGAATATAGAGAATGTTTTCTATTAAACAACTCAACATAATAGTTGTAAGGCAATTTGAAAGTGAAATAAATATATCTGTTAAAATAATACCACTAAATAAAACACCAACAGAATAATACAATAGAGCCCTTTAAAGCAGATAGTTGCTTAGTATGAATACACATGTAATATGGACACATATGTACTTATGTGTCTTAAAATGTAACTGATATATTGTAGCCAATATATTTTCCATACAGTAATCCTGACTTTATATGTTTCTGCATCACAAGTATGTATCACACTCTATTAAACATGTGGTCATAAGGGCACAATGTTAACAGTGTTGCTTAACTCTTTTAATCACTATTACTCACTCTTGCCTGTTATTTGCTTTTCCATCATTCTCCCTAACTAAGACATATGTATCATCCCCCCTCCCAGACATGGTCCTACTCATTCAAGTGGAAATAGGAGCTTGTCCCCATAAAGGCAGCTGAGCAGACCACATTAAGCAAAAGATTCCAAATCTAATGACCCATTAGTCATAGTCAACTGATGATCCACTGAAATGATTGACCAGGTAACTGGGTCAGCTACCTCAAGGGAAGCATTTACTAAGCCAATAAAGCATGTCACTGGGCCACTAAGGGAGCCCTTCCCCCACCTCACCCCCAAACATACCTATCCAGTCAGATATGTGCATTTAGTAGGGCTTCCCACACCATTCCCTGGAACCACGACAGCTCTCACTTTTCCAAATGCAAGTACTCCAGTTTTAGCCTCCATCCCCAAAGACAGCATGTGGCCCAGGAGCCACATCATTGCCTGTGCAGTGTGGGTTTCTCATGGAGATGTGTACACTTTAAAGAACTGGGAGTACCTTCTCTTCCTAAGACTGAAGTTCAGAGTCCCTCTAAGAGAAGGGCAGAGGGCATTGCAATATCATAGTCTGGCTCTCAAGTTAAAAAAAAAACACGCATCACTTCTTAAGATACATATTATGTATGGTTATAACTTTATTCTATTTTTCTGTCTTAGCTAGCATTTCTTGGGAGTGGAAAAAATACATCAAAGCCATTCCTACACAAAAGTCCACACTGAAGCATGTTTAAGTGTCAGATTAAAATTAACAAAAGACAGGAAACAGGGAGTTAAGACTTTACTCAATCCTGAACTCACCCTATTGTGCCTAGGTACCAAGAGGTCAGGAAAGAACTCTTAGGTTCAGAATTAGCTGCTTCTGTTTCCTTTCACTGTTGAGATATTAAACTTCAAAAATATTAAATGGACAAGAAATCCCCAAGTGCCCATAACCCATACAGGGCGGTAATCGATGTATATCTCTACCTTTGAAAGTCAAGTTTCAACTTTTTACTTTTACAAAATTAGAAAAACATCTGTTCCTTTGGTAAATCTCCTTTCCCATATATCTGTTTTCTGATTGTCTTGAGTCCTTTCCCTTTCATTTAGTAAATAAGTAAATAGGAAAAGAAAAGATGGCAGGAGTAGGGAAAAGCAGGGATTTCTTACCAGATAATGACCAAGCAATTTAGTTTCAGTTTTCTTACGTTCAAGCTTAATTTTCTAATCCAGGTGAACTCCAATACCAGATATGATTCTGACTCCTCCGGGTCATTTTTCATATATGTCCGGGAGTAATAATTTTTAAATGTCTCCAGCTTATCTACAGGTGGGGACGCCCACCTCCTCTGCAAAGGTAGTCTGTCCTTGGGGACTGTCATACCTTTGCCTAGCGTTTCTTTACCCCATGGTTGAGATAGACAGATATATGCTACTCCAGGATGGATACAACTTAGTTATTTGGAACTGAGAATGCCTTTTTATCTTGTGTAATGATAAACTATGATTAGCTTTCCTTAATCCATAATATTGAGGAAGAAATTCAGGAAGTTAGCAGGGGTTAATAATACTACAAGCACATGGATATCAACAGGCACACTTGGGAAGAGATACTCAGACTTGGGTTCTAACAACCCAGGTCTCTGGAACTCTTCTCCTTGGATGCTCTTCATGCTCTGTGACTTACAACAGATTTTCCAGAAGATTTGTCTCTCCAGGTGTGGGAAACTCCTGCTAATACAAATCTCTCAGGTGAATTTGCAGAGCCTGCCACCCAAGAGGGACCTGGGACCAATCATCCTCTCCCACCACACCTATCAATTTGCCTTCTTTTTCAACCCCAAAAGAAGTGAGCATATCAACACCCTCCCTCTGGCCAAGAATCACAAGGCTCTTCCTTACATCTACTAACAATAGGAGCAATGTGGAGTCAAAGTGGCAAATATCAGGATGATCACAAAGTTTACACAAGAAATAAGTTATGCCCCTTGTCTCCTTCAGAGGGGCAAAAGTTTAAAATTGTTTCCTGCATACTAGGTAACACTGCTCATGCCCCTCTTCCTATGTGAAAACACACACTTCATTTTCACTTAAATCTTACAAAGAGAGAAGCTCAGGCATTGGGAGAATGTTATGCTTTAGTTCTTCAGAGAAATAGCTCAGTCCTTGCAAACAATGATAAAGGCCAGTAAACAAACAAACAAAAAGTAGAGAGAGTGATCATGTAGTATACCATCCAAGCTGGTTCAGTCTGAAGGGTGGTACAAATGCCAAATTGGACTGAGCACTAGGACAAGAGGCTTAGAGGGACAATCTCAGGCAGATGTGGATGTGGGGTCTCCCTAAAGGGCAAGTCATGGAAATGTCTGTGGTCATTTTCAGGCATCTGTACATGGAGAGGCAGTGCAGAAAAAGAGAGTCTTAAGCCAGACAGTGCTTGACTGACCTGAGTTTTAGAAAGAGCCTTACAGAATTCAGATGCAGAATGGATTTGAGAAGTCCCCAGGAAACAGATCAACATTTAGGTTAGTGCACTAGACGTCGGAGAGGTCACGGAAACTTAAATTGGCTGATACCAATGGGATTAATGTGAGATATTATTGATGTAAAATGAATGGGATTTTGCAAATTATTAGAGGTAGGGAACCTCACATAAGGTAAATTAGAGGTGATTTTTCTGGATAACTGAGTGATGCCATTAGCAGCATTGGGGGGGGGGGGGAGGGTAGGGAACTAAGACCATGGTGTTAAGTAATGTGCACAAGTTCACCAACTAATAATATGGCCTTCAGGTCTAGAGATGACTGTATTTCAATGTGATAAGGGCCATACAGAAGATATGTACAGGAAATTCTGAGATCACAGGACTTGCCTCTATTTTTGCAAGGTGTGGTAGAAATCTGAAGACATACCTTTGAGTCCTGCTCAATCAATCTCTGGCTTTATTACTTTTGGCAAGTACTCTTTGGCAGGACGTTGCTCTTTTATGAATCTGGAGGCACTGGTAGGCTGGCTTTCCTGGGAAGGCCTCCGTTAGGACAACTGTTCTATGCTTCATGTTATCTCCCATCCTCTACCTGGCTAGCCCAGACTTTTGCAGATAAAAGTAGTAGAGTTTTGAGAAAAAGTGGAGCATTACAGGTCTCCACTTCCGTTGGCCAAAACAAGTCACAAGGTTAGCCAGAGGCAAGGAGAGGAGAGAATTTGGAGCCATTAGTGCACTAAATCTATCATATAAATATAGAGTATGAGGGTTTAAGGGCTGGGATTGTGAGATTATTTGTAGTTCCTATATAGGAAGCCATCACTAAATTTATTTTTAGCCAAATGTTTGCTCTTCTTAATTCACAGAATGGATGAAGGAACACTTTGTTTTTATTCCACTGTAGATTAAAGGGGAGGCCTTTGGAGAGACAAAGAAATAAATACTTTACCACTAACAGAACTGCTGCTGGTATAATTAGGTCTTTGAATATGCACTTGCAGGACAAGATTTTCACTGTCTTTGGGGACTTTGGAAGGAAAGAAGGGCGGGGGTGGGGTGGGGTGGAGGGACAATTGACAGAAGATCTTCAGCTCCCAGTTGATATTGAAAGTTGAGTTAACACAGAGCTGTCCTTATCTTTAACCTTATCCTTGGCATCCAATAATGACCACTTATTACCAATGGGCAGGGGGTTTACTTCATTCTAGTGGGGAGCATACGTATTGCCTAGAAGGAAATTTTCCCATGTGAAACTCTCAGAACCATCTCAAGCTATCCCCACTTAGAAAACATGTGAGATGATGTTTTTTAGAGGAGTATTCTTGACATTGACCAAGAGTAGACTGGATCATAGCATGTTCATGTTTCAAAAAAATCAGTGAACCTTCTAGCCCTGATATGTGACATTTTAGAGACTAGCTAGATGCTAACCAAATAGTTTCCTCTTCTTAAGCACACAAACAAACTACATCCTCCTGACACCCTCCATCAGGTCAGGACATGTGATGGGTTCTTGCCAATGAAATATGAACTGAAGACATTTCTTTTGGTTTAATGCAGGGATCAGCAAACTATAGCCCATAGGCCAGATTTGGCTCACCAAGTCTTTGTAAATAAAGGGTTTTGTTTTGTTTTTGTTTTTGTTTTTGTTCTTGCACATAGCCACCTCTATTCATTTACAGGTGGTCTATGGTTGCTTTCACCCTGTAACAGCAGGATTGAGTAGTTGTAAGAGGCAGTATGTGGTCAGCAGAGCCTAAAATATGTATTATCCATCTCTTTACAGAAAATGTGCTCCAACACTTGATTTAAGGCATCTTAAATCTGAGCACCTATCTCACTCTCTTTTCTACTTATCTGCTGGCTAGAAGGTGTCAGGGCAATTTTTGAAGCCATGATTTGACTTTGCAGAGGTCCATCATGAAAAAACTTGGGTACACGAATGACTGTCTAAACAACCAGTCTACCCCAACTCTTTTGGACTATGATATGGGTGAAAAATAAAACTTTATTGTGTTCAGGTACTGCAATCTGGGGGTTTTTCCTACAGCACCAGAATTATTTACCTTAACAAATCTAAAGAGGAAAAACAGAGTACTCTGTACAAATAAGATATTACACATTTAGGTAATTGCAGTACAAAATAAAAGCATTGGTCCCAAGCATATATCAAAGTTTGGAAAAGATAGAACTCATTATCACTCCCAATATCAAGATGAGATAAATTGGCATAGAACCACCAGAAACCAATTCTAGCACCAACCCTAAGGTCTTCCTTATATAATGTGACTTGAGGAAAGTTGGAGATTCAGTCCTAAAAGAATATCTCCCTGCTGGCTTCTCATTAATGTCTGTCTGGTTGTCATTTTATTATTAAAAGCTGCCTCTTTTTGTTGAAATACAAACATCCCAGAGAAGTGTATCAAAATCATTAGTTACTCCATATTAAGAAAGACTTTACTGAGGCGCCTGGGTGGCTCAGTCGGTTATGCATCCGACTTCAGCTCAGGTCATTATCCCGTGGTTTGTGGGTTTGAGCCCTGCCTTGGGCTCTGTGCTGACAGCTCAGAGCCTGGAGCCTGCTTTGGATTCTGTGTCTCCCTTGCTCTCTGCCCCTCCCCCACTCACTCTCTGCCTCTCAAAAATAAACGTTAATTTTTTTTAAAAAAGAAAGACTTTACTACATACCTTTTAAAAAGGAAACTAGATAAACAAGAAAGAAATATATTGTTATGATCTCATGGACAATTAAAACTCTAGACACCTAGAAGGGAAGACCTTGAAAAGAAATGTAGGTACCTCTTGGAAAAATGGAAGATTGACTAACTTTTCCCTCTTTAGTGGGTATAAGAAAAACTGTGGACTCTGAGTTCTTCTAAATAGGTATTAGGAACCCCTGAAGTCAGAGGCCAAGACTGTCCTCACTGTCCACAGTGTGCTCTGTCCTTCACATACATTGTCATCCCTCTTTACCAGGAGTCACTTTCTCTGGGAATTCTTCCCTAATCACTCCAGGTCTGTTCTTCTTTTGTCTTCTGCAACCCCTGCAAATAGTAGATCCCTCAGGAAAGCATTAATTATACCACATTACAAGTATAACTTTATATATCTGTTTCTCTTACCAGGCATTGGGCTGAGGTCATTCCTTGGTATAATTTCCAGGATACAGAGTATGTTCAATAAATATTTGCTGAATTAATGGCAAACTGTTCTCAAGGCCCGTGGGTCTCTATATCTGTTTACAAGTTAAAATCACTTGGGGAACACATAAAAATATGGATTCTCAGGGGCTCCTGGGTGGGTCAGTCGGTTAAGTGTATGATGTAGGCTCAGGTCATGATCTCATGGTTTGTGAGTTCAAGCCCCGCATCAGGCTCTCTGCTGTCAGCCCAGAGCCTGCTGTGGATCCTCTGTCTTCCTCTCTTTCTCTGCCCCTCCACCCCTCTCTCCTTCTCTCAAAAACAAGTAAACATTTAAAAAATATATATGGATCTGAATCTCCAGGAGTAGGAACACAAAACTGGATTATTCATAAAATGATTGCAGGGCATTTAATTCCATGCTCCAGTTCTTCAAGCCAGGAAATCTAGCTGTAGTTCTTTTTTGCTGATTCTGCCAAGGCCTCATACCATGGAAGTGTGTTGGGGAATGTCAGCCAATCACTCAGTCATAGTTATTGAGCGCCTCCTATGCGTCAAGCACTATTCTAGGCTTTGGGTATACATAGGGAATAAAATGGACAAGAATCCCTGACCTCGAGTTTATACTCTAGGAGATAGAGGGTGATGGTGAGCAGGATTAATAAGCACAGATTAAGTGGGCATCTGGGTGGCTCAGTCAGTTGAGTGTCCAACTTTGGCTCAGGTCATGATACCATGGGTGGTGAGTTTGAGCCCAGCAATGGGCTCTGTGCTGACAGCTCAGAACCTGGAGCCTGCTTCAGATTCTGTGTCTCCCTCTCTCTCTGTCCTTTCCCAATTCACAATCTTTCTCTCTCAAAAATAAATAAATATTTAAAAATTTTTGTTTTAGTACAGATTAAGTGCTGAAGGGAGAAATTAAACCAGGAAAGGAATAGGAAGTGGTTAGAGAGGAGTGTAATTTTAGACGGAACTGCCAGGGAAGGCCACAATAAGAAGGTGACATTGAATGAAGATGTGAAGGAAATGAGAGTGAGGATGGTATCTGGGCAAGAAGAAAGAGAAAGTAAAGAGATCCCAAGGCAGGAGCATTTTTGGCAAGTTTGAGAAACAGTAGGAGACTATGAGTGAGAGGATTAGTGACACAAAACCAGGTCCCAAAGTTACGAGGTACTACATCACACAGGGTTTTTGTAAGGTGTTTGCCCTTCTTCAGTATACAATGGAGAGCCATCGGAAGGTTCCGGGCAAAGGAGTGACAATGGCTATATTGTGCATATATAGTGACAAGTGACTATATTGAGATCAGATTGAAATGGGGACAAAGGTTGAAACAGGGAAATCTGTTAGAAAACTTTGTCCTGATTCAAGCAAGAGGCAATGATGGGTCAGACCAGGGTGTATTGAGGTGGTGAGAAGTGGTCATAATATGAATATATTGATATAGATGATATAGATATAGATATAGATATAGATATAGATATAGATAGATATAGATGGAGAGAGAGAGAAGCAGAAGGAGAGAAAGAGAAGGGACTTGATCCCACGACCCTAGGATCATGACCTGAGCTGAAATCAAGAGTCTGACGTTCAACTGACTGAGCCACTCAGTGCCCCAAATTCTGAATATATATTTAAGGTAGAGCCAACAGGTTTTTCTTGTAGATCATGTATAGAGTAAAAAGGAGGGGAGTCAAGGACAACTCCAAAGTTTTGACGCTAAGAACTGGAAGGATGACATTGCCATTTACTGAGATAGAGAAGACAGGAAAGTGAGTGGACTGGATCAGAAGCTCAGTTTTGGATTTGCAAAACTGCAACACCCAAGTGGAGATCTAAGTAAGGTTAGAGGCCATCAGCAACTTCTGCATGCCTTTCTCACTGGCCTTCTCTGGCTTGGACCTCCAATGCCCTAATGTGAACCTCCATTTTCTAAGGAAAGGGATAATTACACATGTTTGTAAAGTTGCTTTGTGAAACCATAAAGCACCATAAAGTGGACCTTATTACTGTTTATACACAGAAACCCCAGAACGATGCCATCAAGCCGAAGAAGGGCCTTTTATTTTGCCTTTGGAAAACCAGGCTATAGGAAACATACAAGAGTCCATAGTCCCTTGGGGTGTTGGGGCCAAAAGAGTAAAGGCTGAGTTATTTGGAAGCAAATAGAGTGCCCTTTCTGGAAACCTTCAGAGTTTGCTAAACTTTGGGAAAATTAAACACCCACCATTAAATCATAACCTAAGGGGACATGAAGTAACAACTGACCATGCACACCCACCTCTTCTCATCCAGGAAGTGAAAGCATGATGTACAGCTAAAGGAAATAGGAGTTCAATTGAGAATATCTGAGACCCATGGGTTTCCTTTTTAAAGAAACCATAGTCCATTCTTTCAATCCATCTCCCACTTCCATCCCATCTTGCAACCACCAGGTTGGCCCTCCCTCCCACCCATCGAATCTTGGTAGAAACAGCTGTCACCACAAAAGTCATAGCTGGGCCAGGACAGCCAGCTGGCTCAGTGATTCACAGACAAATTAACCTTGGGATTTTATTTTGAGCAAAGGGTCTTCCTAGCCTATGTTCTTAGCAGCCATCCATATTTTTGCTCTTGGATAAACAAATACCATCTTGAATGTCACACAAGCCTGAGCCACACTGGGTTTTCAGGGCCACTACCCACCACTGCTTTTTTTTTTTTTTTTTTTTTTTTTTTTTTTTCAACGTTTATTTATTTTTGGGACAGAGAGAGACAGAGCATGAACGGGGGAGGGGCAGAGAGAGAGGGAGACACAGAATCGGAAACAGGCTCCAGGCTCCGGGCCATCAGCCCAGAGCCCGACGCGGGGCTCGAACTCACGGACCGCAAGATCGTGACCTGGCTGAAGTCGGACGCTTAACCGACTGCGCCACCCAGGCGCCCCCCACCACTGCTTTTTAAAAAATGTCCTTCTTAATCAAAAGTTTTTATCTCTTGACAACTTTTCCAATGAAGCAGTATACCTCATGTAGGTGACCTGATCCAATGCCTGGGGTTTTGCTTCTTTAAGGGGCAGAGGTGTGAACATCATTGTTCCATTAACGATTTAACAATCATTTCTCAAAGTGTAAGCATAAGGCGTGGACTTAACAGATGACATAATAGGATCTTTAAAATTTTTAAGACCCCGGCAAATAGATGTGTTGCAGCACAGCACCATCTACTGTCCACATGGTGAAGGAATGTAGGGGAGAGAGAAGGAGAAAAGAGGGGAGAGGAAGAGGGTGAGAAGGAAGGAGAAGGTTGGAGGGGAAGGGAAAAAAGAAAAGAAAAAGAAATGAAAGGGGGGGGAAGATTTAGATTTAGATTTCCACTAATCCAATTCCTCATTCCATTAATAAAGAATCTGAGCTCAGAACGTTTAGTTGAATTCACCAAGGATGCAAAAGACTCTCAAGGCATCTACTTATTTAAAAAAAAAAAAGTCACTTTCACATTTTCAAGGTTTAAAAAATAATTAGCCTGCTGTGGTATTAGAGAATGAATAGACATATAGATCAAAGGAACATAATAAAGAAACCAGAAATAGACTCATGCATTCAGTCTATTATTTGCTATAAAGGTGCAAAAGCAATTCAATAGAAAAGTGATAGTCTTTTCAATAAATTGTGCTGGAACAATTACACAAAATATATGCAAACTCAACACACATTTTGTACCTTGTATAAAATTTAACTAAATAAATGGACCATAATTCTGAAAAAGAACCTTACAACTGTAAAATTTCCAGAAAAGAAACATAGGAGAGAATTTTTGTGACCTTGGATTGGGCAGAGAAATCTTAGATATGAAACCACAAACACAATCACTAAGGGAAAAAATATAAAATGGACACTATCAAAAAATAAAAATGTCTATTCTTTGACAGACACTGTTAAGAGATTGAAAAGACAAATCATAGACTGAGACAAAATATTTGCAAGTCACATGTCTGATAAGAGCCTGTACCTAGAATAAATACAATTTGAACACAGTAATTAGAAAGCAAACAACTGAACTTAAAACTGATCACAATACTTGAGTAGACAAAATGCTTAACATCAATATTCAAAAGAAAAATGAATGGATATTGAGGAGGGCACCTTTTGGGATGAGCACTGGGTGTTGTATGGAAACCATTTTGACAATAAATTTCATATATTGAAAAAAAAAGAAAAATGAAAACCACAGTGAGATACCACTACACACCTATTAAAATGTCTAAAATTTAAAAATAAGTGAAAATACCAACCAAAGGGTGCAAAGTGATAGGAAATCTTTTATATCTCTGGTGAGAATAAAAAAATTGCACAGCCATTTTGGACAATAGTTTGGCAATTTCTTTATATAACTAAATATGTACTTGCCATATGGAACAGCAATTCTACACCTAGGTATTTATCAAAGTGAAATAAAAATTTATGTTTAAAAAACTATGTACAAATGTTTATAGTGATTTATTTATAATCAGCAAAACATGGAACATACATAAATATTACTCAGTAGGTAAGTGAGTAAACAAACTATGACAGCACGCTGCTCAGCAAGAGAAATCAAGGGAAACCAGAAATGAAATGGAAGGTGCACATAGATCTTATGGACATTAAAAGGGTAATAAAAACATATTATGAACAACTCTATGAACACAAATTTGATAATCTAGATGAAAATGACCAATTTCTTGAAAGACACAATTTTATCAAAACCCACACAAGGAGAAATAGACAATACCAATAGGTTATATCTATTAAAGAAATTAAATCAATAATCAAAATTTTTCTAAAACAGAAAGCATCAGGTCCATAAAGGTTCACTGGTGAATTCTACAATTAAGGATGAAATTACACCAACTCTCTACAATATCTTTCATAGAAGAAAGGCAGAGGGAATACTTCCTAACTCATTTTATGAGACCCTAATACCAAAACTAGACAAAAACATTACAAGAAAACCATAGACCCATATCTTTCATAAATATAGAAATAAAATTACTTAACAACATATCAAATAAAATACAACAATGTATAAAAAGAATTACACAAGTGGACCAAGACCAAAAATATTTGAAAATATTACCATGATTGTAATCCATCCATCCTATCAACTGATTAGAAAAATAAATAAATAAATAAATAAATGAAATCACACCATCATATCAATAGATACAGGGAAAAAAACTTGACAAAATCCAACATCCTTTCATGATAAAAACTCTCAGGAAGCTAGGAATAGAGGAAAACTTCCTCAACGTGATAAAGAATATTCACGAAAACCTACAACTAACATCATACTTAATGTTGAGAAACTAGAAGCTTTCTCACAAAGATAGGAACAAGTCAAGGATGATTCAATATCACTACTTTTCACTACTCACTAATTTTTAACATCATGCTGGAAGTTTTAGCTAATGCAATAAGACGAGAAAAGGAAATATAAGGTATACTGATTGGGAAGGAATAAACAAAACTGTTATTGTTAAAAAAGATGACATTATTGCATATGTAGAAAATCTAAAAGAATAAAAAATATTTTTCTGGAACTATTTAGCAATTTTATCAAGATTGTAGGATACAAGGTTAATATATAAAAGTCAATTGCTTTCCTATAAACCAGCAATAAAGAAATGAAATTTCAAAGTAAAAATGGAATATCACTCACATTAGCACCTTAAAACTGAAGTGCTTTGATAGAAATCTACTAAATATATACAAGTCTAGATGAGGAAAATTATAAAATTCTGGTGAACAAAATCAAAGAACTGAATAAATAGGGACATAGTCCATGTCCATGGATAGGAAAACTCAACATTGTCAAGATGTCAGTTCTTTAAAATTCTATCTATAGATTCAATGAAATATCAATCAAAATACAAGCAAATTAATTTCGTGGATATTGGCAAATTGATTCTAAAGTTTATATGGAGAGGCAAAAGACCCCAAATATCCAACGCGATATTGAGGGAGAAAAGCAAAGTTGGAGGACTAACACTACCAGACATCAGGTCTTACTGTTAAATAACCATAATCAAGATGATGTGGTTTTGGTGAAAGAATGAACAAATAGATCAATGCAACAGAATGGAGAACCTAGAAATAGACTCACATAAATTTAGGCAACTGATCTTTTTAAGTTTATTTATTTTGAGAGAGAGGGAGAGAAAGCATGAGTGGGGGAGGTGGCAGAGCGAGAGGAGAGAGAATCCCAAATAGGTTCCGCATTGTTAGTGTGGAGCCTGATGCAAGGCTTGAAGTCATGAACCTTGAGATCATGATCTGAGCCAAAGTTATATGCTCAACCACTGAGCCACCCAGTTGCCTCTAGGCAACTGATCTTTGACAAATGAGTAAAGGCAATACAGTGGAGCAAAGTAGTCTCTTCAACAAATTGTTCTAGAACATCTGGACTTCCACATTTTAAAAAAGTGAATATAGATACATATCTTACACCATTCACAAAAATTAACTCATAATGAATCACAGACCTAAATATAAAAAGAATTATAAAATTCTTAAAAATATAATAGAGCAGAAAATCTATATGACTTTCGGAATGGTGATGGTTTCTTAGAAAAATACCAAAGACACAATCCATGAAAGAAGTAATTAATAAGCTGAACTTCAGTAAAATTAAAAACATCTGCTCTGCAAAAGACAATATCCACAGAATGAGAAGACAAGTCACAGAATGGGAAAAATATTTTCAGATGATACATCTGATAAAGGACTATTATCCAAAATATTCAAAGAACTCTTAGAGTTCAACAGTAAGAAGATAAACAGAAGAAGAAGAAGAAGAAGAAGAAGAAGAAGAAGAAGAAAGATGAGGAGAAGGAGGAGGAGGAGGAGGAGAAGGAGGAGGAGGAAGAGAAGGAGAAGAAGAAGGGAATAAGGGGAAGAAGGAGAAGGAGGAGAAAGAGAAGAAGGGGGAGGAGGAGGAGGAGGAAAGAAGAAGAAGATTAAAAGTGTGCCAAAGCCTTAACAGACACCCCACCAAAGAAGATATATATATGACAAAAGGCATACGAAAATATGGTCCAAAAAATAAAAACAAAGAAAAGATTGTCCACACCATATGTTATCAGAGATAACAACAATGAGAGATACTACAACACACCTATTAGAATGCCAAATTTTGGAACACTGACAACACCAAATGCTGGCATGGAAGTGGAGCAAAAGGAACTCTCATTCACTGATGGTAGTGAAGCAAAATGGTACAACCACTCTAGAGGATAATTTGACAGTGTCTTAAAAAACTAAGCATATTTTCTTATCACATGATACAATCATCATGTTCTTTGGTATTTATCCAAAGGAGTTGAAACTTATGTCCACTAAAAGAAGTGAGTGAAAGAAGATGATCTGAAAAGGCTATATACTGTGTGATCTCAACTAAGACATCTTGTAAAAGGACAAACTTTTGGGACAGAAAATGTGTCATTAGTTGCTGGGGTGGGAGGAAAAGGTGACTGCAAGGGGACATATGGAAGATTTGGGGGATGAGTAAACTGTTTTATATCTTAACTGAGGTTGTGATTCTAAGACTGTATGCATGTGCCAAAGCTCTTGGAATGTAGAATTGAAAGAATAGATTTTATGTAAATTATAACTTGATAAAAAATATAAAAAGTAATTAACCTGTAGGGACACCTGGGTGGCTATTGGTTAAGCATCAGAATCTTTTTTAAAAAACAATTTTAATGTTTATTTTTATTTTTGAGAGAAAGAGAAAGAGAAAGAGAGTGAGAGAAAGAGAGAGAATCCAAAACAAGCTCCAAGCTCAGGGCTGTCAGCACAGAGCCAATGATTGACCTGAAGCCAGCAGCTGTGAGATTGTGACCTAAGCAGAAGTTGGACACTTAACTGACTGAGCCACCCAGGCGCCCCAAGCATTAGACTCTTGATTTCTGCTCAGGTCATAATCTCACCGCTTGTAGAATCAAGCCCCACATCAGGATCTGTGCTGACAGTGTGGAGCTTGCTTGGGATTTTCTCTCTCCCTCTCTCTCTCTGCCCCTCCACTCCCTCTCAAAATAAATAAATAAACTTAAAAAAAAGTAATTAACCTGTAATTCAATATACAACTTATGATGAAAAAGGATTGTATTAAAAGTATTTTCTACCCTCGCACATTATTTGTTTAAGCAAATCAATTTATTTGTAAAAGAAACCAATTGTTAAATAAAAACTAATCCTGGCTCCTAAGATATCCTACATTTAAAAATAATAGTATCTGAATTCGTCAGTTTTTGGTATAATGTGAACAGTTAAATCATCCACATTTTAATGATCAAAATTCATTATAGAAAGTGATTGTATTGTCATTTAATGGAATCCTTGAGTACATTTTGAGCCTGAATATCTATCTGTGTGAAATGCCATCAGAAATTCTTTCTGGTAGCTTACATTATACAAATAAATGAATACACATCTCTGAATGCAATGCCTTTCTTTTCAAGCTCCAAATTACACTTTTATCTGTCTTCCTGGAGCCATACATTTGTTGCTACTACCCAAGTGACTTCTTAGCTACCAATGGAAGAATTCAAAGCTTACCACCTATGACAGAACAGTTACTGTATTGAATTTATGATGCTAGGAGTAAAGGTCAATGAAAGGGGGAGGAGAAAAGAAAAAATCTGAAAACTCTCACGGCACTGAAGACTATTTTGCCAAAATAACATTCATTTCATCAGTGGTTTGATCACTACTTCTCTTTAGATCCTTTGTCCACTAATATGATTCTTGGGCTAGCTACAATTAATTCATTTAACAACTATTTCTTGCATGTCTGTTACATATGCTATGTTGCTAAAAACAAACATAAGGAAATAGTTGTGAACAGAAAGACAAAGGGACATTTTAGGGAGGATACAGATAATAAAGTTGGAAATTATGCACAGTAGGATCTGAGTTGTGATTGGTGTCTCCAGGAATACAAAGGAGGAAAGGCAAATTCTTCAAAGGAGGCTCCAAACCAGGGGGCAAGGGTACGGTTTGTAAGGAAAAAAATTACGAGGGCATGGGCAGTAAGTCATTTGATGCCTACTGACCAGGTTGATGGGGTACATGGGGAGTAAAAGAAGAAAATATGAGCAAACCCTAAAAACTTAGAAGTTGTGTAGCTTTATGTAGTCATGTAATTAAAGCTTTCCCATGTGGGAAGAAAAATTTTATAAAATATGAAGACTCAGTAAAAAAAAAATATTCAAATCTCTGTTTAACTGATCTGTAGGTATCTAATTGAAGTAATCCATTGACACTAAGTGGGAACAGAGGGAGCAAAAGTAACTTGGAGAAAATTCTATCCCCAAATAATATAATTAATTTGTTTTTAACTGGGGAAAATATTTTGGCATAAGACTGACTTATGCCAACTAACCTCTCACAGAATGTTGTCAGTTGAGTGAAAAGCAAAGTGCGCTGAACAGTCTCCATACCTTTCCTAGCTCTGAGATGGTATGCACTTGGAGGTACAGTGTGATCAGACTGATTTCTGATCAATGTTATTTTAGAAATTGACACTAATTTTTACTTTTCATGAATTTCCAGCAACAGATGTGTTTTGCACATTTAATCTTACTATTTCTTGGCATAAAAAGTTAATTGTTCATAGAAAAATCCATTCATTCATTCAACAAATCTTTACCTAGTTCCCATATTGTACCATGACCCAGAATCCTCATTTGGGTTATGCAGTTGGGTAACTGCTCTCACCAGTCATATAATGTCTGAAGATACACATAAAATTACTTAGCCAATGACTTAAATGCTTAGGTAAGCTCTCCCTCAAATCTCAAGACCTATAATGAAATGATGGCTAAAATGTCACAAATCCAGCCTTTTTTTTATCTGTACCATTTTTAGGATAGAGTTTCAATAAATATTATTCCTTTAACATGCTATAAATTCACTTCTCTATTGCTTCAAAAGCTTAGTCATAGTTTTACGGCTCTCAATTTTAGTGAATTTGTCCATCCTCAGCCATCAGTCTTTGCCCTTTCAAAATATTCACACTAAATCATTCAGAAATAGCACACCCCTATTTTTTTCATGTATAACATTTTGTTGTTGCTATTGTTATGTCCCCTTCTCCTTTAATCAGATCTCATTTCTCCCCTCTTTATGCAAAGACCATTTTGATGTTTGTGGTGCTAAGTTGGCAATAGGCTAAGGTACAATTTTTGAAGAAGTGCCCTGATAGTTTAAACTCATGACCAAACAGTAACCAGTAACCTGGCTGATATTTAGAAAAGGTTTGAGAATTACCAAGAAGCCAAACCCTCAATTGTTTTCTCAAAGAACAAAGCAATGTTGGATGCCCATTTTTTTTTTGCATGCCCCTATAATATTCTGCCAGATAGTTCTTTTGTTTTTAAGAGACAGATAAGAATCTCACATGAGTGGGGAAGAGGGGCAGAGGGAGACAGAGAGAAGATCTTAAGCAGACTCCACACTCAGTGCAGAGCCTGACAAGGGGCTCAACGCGGGGCTCAATCCCATGACCCTGAGATCATGATCTGAGCTGAAATCAAGAGTCATTCATTCAGTTGACCGAGCCACCCAGCTGCCCCTCTGCCAGATAGTTTTATACCTATTTATCTGGCAACCATTTCTCAGATTCCCTGTGTCTCCTAAACAGTGACACAAAGTAGATTGTCTGAGACATCCTTTTATGTGGATAATGGATTGCTTCAGGAAGAAGGAAGCACTCCTATAATAAATCCTCTGGGTGGGTCTGCTCCACAAGGGTTTTGAAAAGCTGAGAAAAATAACACAAGAACCAAGTGTGAAACGTGAAGCAGTTGTTACTGCCAACTCACGAAGTCAAAAACACTCATGCCATTTACCAAATATACCTACTCTAGTTAGTAAACTGACCTTCTCACTCACTCTTTTATTTTTATAAACCAGGAGGAACACAAGAAAAAAATACTCTCATTTTTATGCTTACAACCTAAGGAAAGAATGCAAGAAAATGGTACAGTTTGCAGATTTTTCAGTATTTACTTTGGGCAGTTATTGTTAACTCTTAAAGATTAAATCAGAAGAGATATAGGATTCCATCAATCTTGGGCAGTGCTAGAGAATATTCAACTCCTGTCTTCACATGTATGTGATATACCTTCAGAGTTAGACACCACAGCATCATGGGAAGCAGCATGTTGAAAGGAAGTCACTGCTGGGCGCAGTTGCTTATATACCCTCCCCCTATAATATCTATAGGTATTTTGTTCAAGTGCACTCCGTGAATTTCTAACTTGTGGGTTGGTACCTAATTCCTTCAAGCATTAATACTCTCTTCAATGAATCCGCTTGTGAGTCTTCCACAGGGTGAACCTACATGCCATAGCTCTTATGTCTCACACAACAAAGAACTTTATGTGGAGGATGAACTGAATACCTTACCTGAAGTTCCTGCCTTCAATCTCCCATCTAAAGTAATCACTATCAATACGTAGTTGTTGCTTTGAGAACTGGTTATAGGAAGTGACAGTTATAGGGGACACAGCTGAGCTCCACCCAGAGGCCCTTGAGTTCCATGTTCCCTGTCTGTATGCCAGTCCACAAGCTGCTGTGGGCCTTGCTTCCTGTGGCATGAACTTGTGACTTTCTTCAGAAGGCTGACCTTGGACTTCTAGAGCAACTTCGCTGTTCAGAGAGCCAGAAATGCCTGGGAATTTATATCCTTCAAGTGGGACCAACCAACCCAGTTTGTTTGAGACCATTTCCCAAGATGTGGAAATTTCATTGCCAAAGGCAAGGAAGTCTCAGGCAAACTGAGATAGTTGGTCACCAAGTACAGCCCCCATACCACTAGTGGGCAGTCCTTAGCCAATATCTGACTAGTGGAGGAGTTTGAAAGCCCAGGTCCCTTGCCTAACGTTGGTACAAATGTTCAGGCATAATTAGGTTCTAGAGTTCCTTGCAGGATCCAGGTATCTTTCCCTTTATGTCTTATTCCCCCTCTCTCACATCCTCATGTCTCCTGGAAGCACTTGCTTTATAAATCACTTAGATCTCCTCCTCATCTCAGTGAAACACTTCTGGGTATCCCTTCTGAAGAAACCTGCCTTTCTGTGAGTGTTAGAAAATCACCGGATGTTCTCTGTATTGAGGGTTGCTGGAGGGGAGGTGGGTTGGGGGATGGGTTAAATGGGTGATGGGCATTAAGGAGGGCACTTTTGGGATGAGCACTGGGTGTCATATGTAAGAGATAAATCACTGGGTTCTACTCCTGAAGCCAAGACTAAACTGTACATTAACTAACTTGAATTTAGATGAAGAAGAAGAAGAAGGGGAAAGAAAAGACAAGAAAGTAAAGAAAAGAGAAAAGAATAGAAGAAAAGAAAAGAAAAAAGAAAAGAAAAAAGAAAATCACAGGATTTGTCTGTCATTGAAATCCTCAAGGCAGCCAAATTTCCTTTTAGCCAAATTTTCAAGCTTCCTCTCCTGAACAGAAACTGATAATAGAGATATTATATATTATATATATAATATATATATAGAGAGATATATAATATATATATATTATATATATATATATAATATATATATATTATATATATATATATATATATTGAACTATATATTTAAAGGCTCCCCTTCACTGATCTGCTCTCTCTTTGAACCATCAGAGTTACCATATGATGAGGAGCGATTTGCAACAATTTATGAGAAAAAAAAAGAACACCTAATAATAAGGTAGCTGTATATCCTGCATGTTTGATTTAAGGAAAAGGGTTTCCCTTTCAGGACCCTATGAATGTACAAGGTTCAAACAAAGTGCGGGGCACTAATGAACAGACTCTGTTTTCCTGTGCAGGGCCCCTGGACAGAATGACTTCATTCAGGGCTACCGCTCGCGCATGGAAAGTGTTGGTAAAAAATCCCACAGAGTTCAGACGACCTTTTCCTAACTTTCGTTTTTTTTTCCCCTGTTTGTCTTTCGGGTCTCAGCCAGGGATAACATAAATATTCATCAGCTGATATTTGCAGTAGCTGTGAAGTTATGAATGAGGCCATGCGGCTTCCCTCCTATCCCATCTACCAAATGGCAGCTTCTCCACTCAGCTCCCAGCCAAACGACACTTTCCAAAATCCCCAAAGTGTACTAGTAGGCTTTTCAAATTCAGTCTTTTTTTTCTTCTTTAATGCTCAAAGCAGAAATGCTGTCTGCTTAACGTTTACCCTAGGATTATAGAAGAAGAAAAAGAAAAACATTACTTTGCCAAGCTTGAAACTTTCGGGTGCCTTGACATAACAGGCAAACGTGTTAGTAGCTCAACATACTGGTAGCATATATATCAACAGTTATGATGGTGGCAGGTTTCCTTTTTATATTAAATACCAGACAGATACCTGAGACATGTATTGTGTGAAGAACAGGGAAAATAACCATAGCTTTGATCTGTTTCTGCTGCTTTGTTAGCCAACCTGGGCAGGTGTTGGAGAGAGATGCTGGAAAATACTTGTGAATGAAAATTTTAAATAGGTCCTTGACGTTGAGACATAAAAACGTGAAAATTGTGCCTGTCACAGAGCCTGGAATGGAGCTGGTCTTCCTGTAATCCAGATTTCCCACCAATCAGCACTTCACACTTCAGAATCTGTTGTTGTTGTTGTTTAATCTTCTGGATTCTCTCACTCAAATAAAACCTAAGTTGAAGGTGAGTTGTAAATGGATACAAGGGACTATGGCAGCAAATAGTCCATCGATGAATCATCCCCCAGTGGTTAATAAATATAAATAAAACATGTTTTTATGGATATACATGTCAACATACAATGTTCTTTTTTTTTTTTTACTTTGCTCATCAGTGTATTGTATTCAATACCCAACATTTGGTCTGTCCTTGTCTCTATAGAAATGTTACCTACATATATGCATTAGCTGAGTTATTCTAGAACACGAGGATCATTTTTAACAAGTGTTACTCCAAGTGCTGTACTTGGAAGAATCTTCTTGGGAATGTTCTCTATTTCTGAATTTTAAATAACAATTGCAGACCAAAATCTTCTATAATCACGGTTCTGTATTTTTCTGTATTCAGCCATCTTACCCACACCTGACAGTGGAAATAATTGTCTAAACCACAACACCATAGAGCTGAAGAGCAGGATCTCAGGTGTTCGAATAAGGACCAGATCCCAGTCTGGCGAGAATCTGACTGGAACAGATACTTATGGCTGGATTCCTATTTCTGCCTTCATCCTGGAGTCTAGCCTTGCCAGGGCCAGAACAGGAGCCAGAGGCAAATGCTCAACTGTATTCTCCCTGGCTCCAGCCCTTACCAGAGTAAGACTTGATGAGGAGCTGTTGGAGGGAATCAAAGGCAATGAACTTCTGCAGGAAAAACTAGATGGTAGACAAGAATTATAGATGGTCACACTTGCCCAGAGACATTTGGGAGACCAGATGAGTTAGAGCAGGCAGGAAAGCCTCTCCCTCTCATCCATTCCCCATATTGAGGATTCTGACCTTCAAGTAGCAGAGAGGAGAATTAGATGTTTATCTTTCTCTAAGAAACTCTTTTTTTCAAAGCACATCAAATTACAGTGTCAAAAAGGATTCCAACTAGATACTCATTATTCTTATGTCATCAGGGCAGAATATAACCCGATTTGATAGTGGCCTATAAAATCTTGTGTACAAGTGATTCCGTGTTTTGATTTTGGTCACAAGCAAGCAAAGGTTTTTGTTTATTTATTTTTCTTCATTCTTAAAGGACCGTTTACCTATTAAAAATGACTTCCTTGGGTTCTAGCCTTTCTTTCATCCCTCTGGATTCTCCAGAAACACTGCATTTTTCCCATCAATACTTCATCTGTTCAGGTACACAGCTAGGATTTTCAACAGTACGAGAGAACCTCAGATCAGTTGAGGTATATCATAATATAGTTTATATTGTTCCATCCATGGGTCCATGTAATTTATAATCCAAACTGGGAGGCTCTGGGAGTGAATGGAGTATTTACACTGGGAGAATGAGTATGAAATTGGGACTGTTGTGGACAAACTGAAGCATATGATTACCCTGTGAAGCATAGAGTCTTCTAACTGATTCTCTCTACTTATCTTCAGTCTTCACTTCTGTTCTCTGGATAAGGAGTTGCTTTCCTATTAGGAGATTTAATGCCACTTTATTTGGTGGCTATACCTTACTCATCCTGCATCCCCCTGAAGTTGCTTTGGGAGATGTCATCCTCTTTCTGTCTTCCCCTTGATGATTTTAATGATTTCTAAGGCATATCACATAAACAACTATGTGCTCTTCCTTCATGTAGGGCCAGTACTATCTAAAGAAAAACAGAAGATTAGGGGCACCTGGGTGGCTCAGTTGGTTGAGCATCTGACTCTTGATTTCAGGTCAGGTCATGACCTTGCAGTTCATGAGATCAAGTCCTGCGTCAGGCTCTATGCTGACAGCGTGGGATTCTCTCTCTCCTTTTCCTACTGCCCCTCCCCTGCTCATTCTCTCTCTTTCTCTCTTTCTCTCTCTCTCTCTTTCATCTTTCTTTCAAAATAAATAAATCAACTTAGGAAAAAAAAGAAAAAGAGAAGATCAGATTATTTTCCTTTCTTCTAACAGACTACTTGGTGTATACTAGACAGCCAACTGTTGGTTCTCTGTACTGAAGTATGCTTAGCTCCTGATAGCAGGATCAAGATAATTAACAGCATATAAATGGCCCTTGGACTACTTTCATGGGGTCAGTGTCCACAGATGTTAGAAAAGGACACCTTAATAGAATGACAACTTCAACACATTGGTTTGTGCTCCATGATGCCAGCTGACTTCTATCTCCTCTGTGGTGAATTCCTTTTACTATTTGGCGATCTTGAAGAATCACTGTTATCTCTCTTGCTTCACGCACTTCCTTCAGCATTGTGATGTGGAAAATAAAATTGTGCCACTTCAAAGTTTATTAATTTTTTGAAGTAACAATTACCTGAAGTCTACAAATATTATTTCAACTGATGAGGAGTATTCTGGCAGAGATTTGCATTAAACAAGTTCTTAAATTTCTTGCCATTACAGTTTGATTTATTTTGTTATTAAAACTTTATCAATGGGGTGCCTGGGTGGCTCAGCTGTTTGAGCGTCTGACTTCAGCTCAGGTCATGATCTCGCAATTTGTGAGTTCCAGCCCCGCATTGGGCTCTGTGCTGACAGCTCACAGCCTGGAGTCTGCTTCAGATTCTGTGTCTCCCTCTCTCTCTCTGCCCCTCTTCCACTCGCTCTCTCTCTCTCAAAAATAAATAAACATTAAAAAAATTTTTTTAACTTTATCAGTTATCTCTAGCTCTGGGCTACTGTTAGTTGACTGACTTTGGATGGGTTGTAATCCTTCTAGGTCAATTTTCTACACTAAAAATGAAACGGCTGGATTTGTAGCTTTTCTTACACTGCATTCCACAGAATTTTAGTTCTTTATTATATATTTTTCAAAATGTTTATTTATTTATTTATTTATTTATTTATAGAACACACTAGAGTGGGAGGGGCAGAGAGAGAGGAAGAGATGGAATCCCAAGCAGACTTCATGCTCTCAGCTTAGAGCCTGACATAGGGATTCATCTCACAAACCATGAGATCACGACCTGAGCCAAGATCAAGAGTTCAACGTTTAATCTGCTGAGCCACCCAAGTGCCCCATTTATTATATTAATTATAGACATACACAAAGTGTTTATGGAAAATACCTGGTTTCACAAAAGTAACTAGATGTCTTTAACATAAGACTTGAGATACATTAATAGGCAGATGTGTCTTATTAAACCACAAGACTCAACTTTAAGTTTATATGATTAATTTATGAACTTCAACAATAAAGCAATCAAGAAGTTAAATTTGCAAGACTGGACACACTAGCTCTGAAATAACATGTTAAATTTCCATCAAACATTCTGTGGTCTTAAACTGACAGTATGGTTCTGGATCATTGATGCATGGTCAAGCAAACAAAGTAACACACTGCTCACAGTGGGATTCAAGGCAATCTCTGGCCTGCATCAAATTTCTCAGTTGCCAATTGATTGTGTACCCTTCAGATGTCATAAGATTAAGGTCAAATAACTCATATGTTTCCTGTTTCTATTTTTTAATTGAAATATGACCATAAAACATTGTTAATTTGTAAAGATGTGCACAAATTTAGTGCATGCGTGCATACACACACACACACACAAAGAAAACAAAGTGCCAAGTTGAAATCAAATATCAGATAAAAAAACAAATAATCTTTTGAGATAGGTATGTAACAAATATTGCGTGGGATAAACTTATACTACGAACGCATTTGTTTCTAAAAGGAACACTTATTGTTTTGTTCCCAATTAAACTTCCTTACTCTGGAAACAGCAGCACTTCTTTTCTTCCCTCTTCTCTGTATTGCAGCATTTGAGGTTCAGTGTGGCTTTATGTTCCTACTGGACCTTTTCTCTAACCATGTTTGTTTGGTCAAGGAATGCACAAGTGGCCCAATTAGCATTCTGCTTTCAGATAATCTTGAATTGGAGCTGGAACAAGAGCATGAATTCTTCTTGGTAGCAGAGCCAAGAGATGTGAATCTAGTGAGCAACAGGTAGCCATATGACCCATCATCTGGAAGTTGCCTATCTGCAGTGAGAAAGCAATAAAGCCAACATTCTGAGAGAACCAAAATGAAAAAAAAAAAGCAAGATGAGTCCTTGTTGCTTTCAAATTCCTGGACCCAAGTTTTTCAAGGCTGAACTGTACTCATGTTTTTCCTGTGGCTTGGTGTTTAACACTTCCTATGATTTAGTGAGATTTTAAAAACCCCTCCTTTTGCTTGACCTAATTCAAGTTGTGTTTTGTTTTTTCCAATAAAGTGTCATGAGTTACAAAATCTCAATGGGACATTTTTAGGATGATTAAACAAAAATTCATTTTCTCAGAAGGACTAAATAAATATTAATTACTCACCCTGTTTTAGGGTCCAACTATTGCATGATTGAGATATGGCACACCTACATCACCTAACTTATTTGGCTACAGTCATTATTCAGAGTGGATCATAGGGCTTGCCTACTAAATACATCTAATATTTGGCCACATGATCTGACATATTCCAAGCAACTCTAAAGTTCTATGACTTTGCGACATTTCAACAATTTTTCAAACTCAGTTTGGTAGTTATTTATTATAAAATGTGATAAAAAATTTGAAATTATGAAATATATCCTTGAGAAAATTATAGTTCTTAATTGTATAATATCTCCTGTTTAATTTCTATTTTGAAAATCAAACACAACTTCACAATAGCTATTCATGATCATAAAATACATGTAAAATCAGTATTCTTAGAATTTTCCATTACATACTTCAATTTTAAATTTCTAAATAAAATTTCACTAAGTATTTGCTATATCTGATGCCAAACACAGAATGTCAGAGTTGGTTCTAAAAAAACATCTCTATAATATCCCCAACAAATCTTCAATGATTAATTTAACACACATTTATCGAATACAATTCCAGATAGTGTGCTGATAATATTCTACCAAAAACAAGACAGAGAGATTGCTCTCATGGACGTGAAAATCTAGCTTCTAGCACTATTTCCTCATGATTTTTCCTTATTGGTGTTTGTTTTGTACTTAGGACAACGTGGCATAAGTTTACTCATGTATTTACTTAATAGCATGTAAGAAAGTAAAGATTATCATGTGAACCCCAAGACTGTGGTACCTTCCATAAGCATGACTTGATGTCCAGACATCTTTACCATATTGTTTGCTTTCCCCTGAATGCACTCAGTGTGGCAAGATCTGGAAGCAATGCTACGTGAGTAGAAAGAACACATTCGAGAGATACTGTCTATTGCTCTTGACACTGCATTTCTGTCATACTAAAGGGTTAATAAGTATTACAGTTAGTGATAATAGAACTCTGACCTCTCTGAGATGAATATTCAAAGCACCAAAGAGCAGTGCAGAAAGCAGTGTGCCATAACAGAAGGAGGTCTCTGTCACAAGCCCAGAGATCTGGATGGCATCCCTTACTCCAGTATTCATCATGGCATGACCTCAATGTTCAGAGAAATATCTGATGGCATCTAGGGTCCTCTAGGAAATTAAAGGTTATGTCCACAAAATTCCACTCTCCTAATGCTTCACACCTTTCACATAAAGCTAGTTAAAAGTTTTTTTTTTAATAACATATTGTTTTGATAACTGATATGTTATCATGTGATAGCCAGTAACAAGCATAATTATTCATTTTACTGAACTGCTTCAATAGCAGACAAGGTATGATTATGAGCATTTTCTAACAGGGTCCCATATTTCTCAGTTTCATTCTTAATTCTTAGTTTGGTGGAAGCAAAAATGTAAATGAGTCTATACTAGAAACAATGTTGTCTCTTATACTGGATTGGACCACTGAGAAAACATGATGTATGCTTTATTTCTGAATGAGAGTTAAAAAACTCAGAAGGGTCAGCAGCCCATAACATAAATTGAAATTGATATGGAGAATTTGATTCTTGCATGATGTGAGTCTTCTCTTGTTGTTGCAGCTCTATCATCTCTCATTCCCCTCTATTGGGCAAGATAAAAAATATCCCAGGACCTTGTGAACCTTCATCATCAGGAAGGTTTGGATAAGCAACAAGAATGTGAACATTTATGAAAATTACTAGAGACTACATCATCTTAATTAATTCATCATATATCATTATTAATTAACTTTAAAAAATATGTGTTGCTACGTTTTTACTTACCTGAAGTCTTTGAAGCATTTTGTAAGTAGGGGTGCTAACAGAGAGGATATTTAGAGGCAGAGAGAAGCTCCTTAGAGTAGGCATCTCAAATGTAGAGGCAGTTTGGGCATGAACCTCCCATGCCCTTTTAACCATGCCCTTCCTGTGAAAGAGCCAACAATGAGTGTCAGGCTTTCCAAAGACCTTTCTTTCTATGTTTATTTACTTACACTTGCATCAATAAAGGATGGACAAGAGGTGGCAAAAGAAGTGAAAGCCAATCAAATCATGCTGGATAAATTGTTAACAGACCTGGAATAAGATTAGCCAAGAAACATTTAGCTAAAATAAGGTTTGGGGGGGGAATCTGTGGATTTCATTTAGATTGTGTTTACATGACAACAAAGCATCTGGTCAATTTAGTGGAAAGTAGGCAAATTGTTTATGCAGTTGTGCAGACAAAACCACCAGTTGATCCAATGATTGCATTTTCAAAGTTATGGATTCTGGTTTTCATATACACTGCCTTGCCATAATCACGGATATTTAATAATCACATAAATTAAAACTTTTCTTCTCTTTTGCAGATTAACAGTTTACTAATGCCTGAATCTTCTAATATTTTCTTGGTTTATAAGGTTGTTGCCTTTGCGTGTGTGTGTGTGTGTGTGTGTGTGTGTGGTTGGAGTGCTGGAAATAGTGAATGTTAAACCTTACTCAGTTAGACTATTGAAGAATATCTTAAAAGAGTTTCTTCCTGACTGCTTTTTTAGTGCATTTAAAAAAATTACTCTTTAGGGCACCTGGGTGGCTCAGTTGGTTCAGCATCTGACTTCAGCTCAGGTCATGATCTCACAGTCCATGGGTTTGAGCCCTGAATCGGGCTCTGTGCCGACAGCTCAGCCTGGAGGCTGCTTCGGATTCTGTGTCTCCCTCTCTCTGTGCCTCCGTCGCTCGTGCTGTCTCTCTCAAAATAAATAAACATTAAAAAAATAATAAATAAAAAATAGAAAAATAAAAAATCACTACTTAAAACAGGAATGTTCACATATTAAATTATTGTTATTTAGAAATTCTCAAAAATTTAAGTCATTGTTTATTAATGTTTAAAATAAGAAGCATTGCTATAATGTTAATTAATATTGAAACCAAAACCATATTCTTGAATATGTTAAAACTATTGTCTACTATTATTCAGAAATTTTGCAAAAATCTGAGAGGTTTGCTCATTAATATTAAAACCAGATAATCTGGTATCAACAACAATAAAGGAAAATCAGAACCAAAGTGTGTTCTTGACTTTGGCAATGCTACTTGTTCATATGGCAAAGAAATTTGTGCTCCTGGATCAAGAAGATGCCAAATTTGCTTAGAGAAAGACTCCTTATTAATGCCAGTTGGCTATTTAGGATACTGGATTTTGTCTACTCTACAGGACATACTTCACTATGTCTAACAAACTTTGCTCATTCCTTTCAGATTTCCAAGACAACAGTCATTACACTACAAGGCATATATTCTTATTACTGTTATTTTTATAATAGCTTACACATATATATATATCATTCCTTACAGTTTCAAAGGGAGTCACTATTCATTATTACATCTTATTGACTAGTAATATTACTATTCCACCTACAATATGAAAGTTAACATTCAAGATTATTTTCTCAAGATATGCTCGCTAGTGGCTGGGTTGGGCCATAAATTCAAGACTTTAAAGCAAAATTCTTAGGATCTTCCCATAAACCACAACTGAAAGATTAATAAGAAAAACAAAACACAAAGCTGCTTCAGATCAAAAGAGTATTTTCCTTTAAAATAATTTAAAACAATATTACATTTATTATTACAATTGATGTCCTTGCCATATAGGTAAGAGCTACTTTAACAGTTTATTATTTAATTGGGAAAGCTGCATTGAAAAGTCCTTATATCACTTGCCCAGGGTAACAAGGTAGCAAGTTTGGTCCTGAGTCTATTAGATAAAGTTTCTTTGATGCTTCAGGTTGTTCTGAATGTCTAGATGTATTCAATCCAGTATGGAACCAATAGGCCACATGCGAATACTTAAATTTAAATTAATCAAAATTAAAGAAAGTTGAAGCATCTAATATTGGGTATATTTCAAGTGCCCAATAGCCAGCCATATGTAGCTAATGGCTATTATATTAGACAACACATATATAAAACTTTTTCATCCTCATTGAACATTCATGGAGTAGCCCTGGACTGGATAATAAGAATCTTTAAATAACTTTGTTTTAATGGAACAAATGTCCAAAAATTTATAATAACCACTGATATTACTATTGTTATACCATTATTGGTCAAGCTAACATAAAAATAGAGGGCTGTGCTGTAAAAATATGTTAATAGTTGATATTGGTTGAGTTGGCTTTTTCACATTTAAATTAAAAATAAAACAGCATTCTAGACATAGTTCTATTTTGTTTTGTTTTAAAGACAGAGAGAGAGAGAGAGAGAGAGAATGGAAGAGGAGTAGAGGGAGAGGAAGAGAGAGAATCCTAAGCAGGCTCCACACTAAGCAGTGTGGAGCCTGATGCAAGGCTTGATTCCACAACCCTGGGGTCATCACCTGAGCCAAAATGAAGAGTCAGATGCTCAACTGACTGAGGCACTCAGGTGTCCTGGCATAGTTCTCTTTTTAAACTGAGTCATGTGATATGTCACATTACCTCACTTGAAACTATTAAAATTCATAGATAAGGAAATCGTTTTTCAGACACAAGGCTCTGTTCTATTCTGTTTTGTTTTGGGAGGAGGACACAGTAAACAGCAAGGGGAAGAAAACCAGCCCATGTCCATTTCTCCACATCAGATTCAATGCCAGGTGGCAATCCAAAATGTCTACAAAAAGCAAGTGTGATCCCAAAATATATTCATCTGTCATTCAAATGTAAAAGCATGCAGCAGAGTTTTAAGCACACACAAACTCAAGGAATATAGCTATTTTTGAAAATACAATTTCCAAAAAAAATGCAGGAAACCAAGAACACGTGAGTCAAAGTCAAGAACCAGGGAATGTGGAATCTCTGAATACTGTAGTAAGTATTAAACCCATTTCAATGAAAACTGATACATTAAAAGAAAGTTAAAGGTTGTTTTCCAGGCTCCTGAATACCCTCTACACAGGCTTCATGCCAAAGGAGTTTCATTCACCCTGCAGCATGAGTCTGGCTGCTGTTCATTCAATGCCTTTTCTTCCTGGGCACTACCAGCTGTGAAACTGGTAACCTATTGATAAATATGTTATTTTTTTTCCAGCTGCACCTGTACTCAATTCAAAAATTTTGGAAATTATTGTTACATAGGAAGATGTTTTCTATTTTGATGGTATAAGACTAATAATATATTAAGAAAGTTGAGAGACAAGGGAGAGAAAAAGAGGATAGTAGGTATAAGAGGATAATTTCTTCATTTTTTATAGCAACAAGTTGACTGATACTGTCTACAAATGAAACATGTGTATGCCAGAACAAAAAATTACTCCAACCTGTTAAGTTTTTCATAATTTAAAAAATATGATGAACAGGCACTTTTATGCTGCATTTATTTTTTGAAAGAAGCATTTACCTTAATTTTAAGAATTCCTTTCAATTTCACTTTCTCTTCTACTAAATTCAGGTACAACTAGATTGAATATTTTACTTAAATGTAAAATGTATTGTGTTGTCCTATTCTATAGAAGCCGTTTCTATCTATCCAACTGCTATTTATTATATGGGTACAGCAATATCTGAAATAGTACTCACCTAACATAAGTAACAATTATCTCTACATGGTAAAATATATGATTCTTACTTCTACTCTGTTGAATTGTTTGAAATCCTTAAAGATTTTTCACCAAAAAAAATGTTAATTTTCCAAAATAAATAATATAAAAACAAAATACATATCAGAATTTACCTTATGTCTCCTGTTAATAATTATTATTAATAAGACTTTCAATGCCAATTTATAATCCATTATCTGTTCTCACATAGTTCACCATGCTATGTCTTCATTTCACAGCTTTCATTCTGCTAGGTCACTCAGATCTTCAGGATCCTAATCCAGTGCTTTTGGGCAGGTATGCCCTGACCATTTCGTGAGGTTAGTAATGAGGCTCTAGCATATAACCAGAAGCATATTACCATAAACAACTCGATCAATGAGAAGATCCCACTCTTAGAAACAGACTGAGGAGTTTGACTGTAATGGAAAACAAATCAGCTTTCAAGATGGATGATCTAACCAGAGAATAACAGCTGAGAAACCAAGTCAGAATCTCTTCCCCAGTGATGCTGAATCAAATGAACAAACAAAATCAAATTCACTGTTTGCTTGAATTCAGCCCTTGTTTTGAAATTATTCAGGGAAACACAATTCTTGATTTGTAGAAGATCCTGGAAAATCTTCAGCTGAACCTATGCTCATTATCTAAAATGATATTCAGAAAAAAAAATCAGTGGAGAAACAAAGATAAACTGGATAAAAATAAACATTTCTTATTCCCCCCAACCAACTATGGGCAACCACATTAGGGAGAAAAGAAGACAGCTATTGCTCAAGTTAGATTTGGATAAAGACAGGAAATTGCATCTTTTAAAATAGATAAGATTTCCCATCACATAAACATATAATAATAGCCTTCCATCATTTGGGTTAACATTTATATTACCTAAAATAAACTCTCATCATGATGTTCTATTATTGGCATGTGACAGAGTGCGTGTTGAAGCAAATGTAAGTTCAGAAAGCATCCTCTATCTTTATGTTACAAGAAACCTTCAGATTTTCCTAAACAGACAAACTTTGTTTTGTTGCTATGCAACTGACATGTAATACAGTCCATCAGACAGTAAATAGATTATGAATTTTACAATGAAAAGTCTTTTCTCCCTGTTCGAGAACAAGCCACAACTTCCTTTCATGCTGTACTAATCCACCACAACCCTCTAAAGCTGTTTCACAAATGCTAATGTTTTGGCAAGATAAATAAATGAATGAATAACACAGCAATGACACAGATGCACTTTGCAAACTGCACGCTAAGCATCAATACCATTCAATTCATTCCTATAGGACCGTGAACCTGGGCTCCCCAAGCCTGGTGGAGAGAAGGAAGTTTATTTCACACCCACAATCTTCTAGGGAGCAGAATCTATGTAAGCTTAAACAAAAGAGATTCTGGGAAATTTTGCTGGCAGGCACCCATCAGCGCTACATGTCTCAGGCATGACTCTGTACAGGGGCATAAGAGGCATTTTAGCCATGAGGGAAACATTTGTGAGGACAAGATGTTACAGGCGTTGAGATCCTGTGACTCGTAGGCCAGACATGGGCCGCAACCATGTTTAACATGACCTGCTCAATGTTCAAAATGTTAAATATTCACCAACATTTAAAATGTTTATGTAACAACATAGATGTCTAGCTCCTTTCTTGAAAAACCAGAAAATAATACTGTGCTTATATTTAGCTGGAATCGGCTTTCAGCAGAAAAACTGCAAATAACCCAACCAAGTAGCTCTAGGAGAACGGAGAGACAAATTGTGGTAGTTTCTACACTGGATGTACTACAGGGCAATAAATAGAACTAACAGCTGATATACTCAACAACATGAATGGACTTCACATACATGGTGCAAAAGAAACCAAAACAAAAAGCATACACTGTAAGGTTTCACTTATGCGAAGTTTAAGAACAGCCCACACTAATTTGTGGTGTTGGAAGTTAGCATAGTCTACTTCTAGCAGAGCAGGTACTTTTGGGGATGATGGAAACATTCAGTATCTTGATCTGGGTGGTAGTGGTGGTGGTAAGGGTGTATATGTAAAATACATTCACCTATGCACTTAGGTTTCAACCCTCTACACACCTCACTGGAAGCACTTTCTACCTCAATAAGGAATAAGATTCAATAAAAATAATCAATTGGCTAAGGAGAAGTTGCCCTTTATAGGTGGGGCATGGTCCACATCCAACAACTGGCTCATTACATGATGTGCCTGGCAAATCTGATTTGATGCTTCCTTCTCGACTAGATGGGCGGTTCTCAAGGTGTGCTGCCCAGAAGAGCCGTATCAGCCTCACCTGGAAGTATGTTAGAAATGCAGATTTCCAACCCCTCCCCAGACCTGCTGCATCAGAATCTATAGGCATGAGGCCTAGCACTCTGTTTTTTTTTTTTAACGTTTATTTATTTTTGAGACAGAGAGAGACAGAGCATGAACAGGGGAGGGGCAGAGAGAGAGGGAGACACAGAATCCGAAGCAGGCTCCAGGCTCTGAGCTGTCAGCACGGAGCCCGATGCGGGGCTCGAACTCACGGACCATGCGATCATGACCTGAGCCGAAGTCGGACGCTTAACTGACCAAGCCACCCAGGCGCCCCCCTAGCACTCTGTTTTAATCAGTCCTCTGGGTGACTGTGATACACTCTACAGTTTGAGAAATACTACTCTAGAGCACTATACACATTAAATTAGTGACATTCAAGGAAAGCAGGGTTGGCCTATATTCAACTATCCATTCCCTTTGACCCCTTCCCAACATATTTCAGAAAACTCAGAACAGAAATGTCATGTGGCTTCTTCAGAGAACTTCTATCAAGTTCATGAAACAAATTCTCAGCAGGAGACATGCAACCAACATGCTCCATTTCTGTCTCAGCCATCAGATAGCTTTAGTGTTAGTATTATTACACCTGGACTGGAGACACTCTCAAAGGAAAGTAAAAATGACTTTGTATCTTTCTGGTAATGGAAATAATATATACCATAAAGGCTTCAGTGATATTATACCTCCGTAGGAAAATTGAAAGTCTACATTCAAGTAGGTAGCATGGCTGAGGAGGTCATAAAAGTGTCCAGAAATTCAAAAATTAAGACCACGAATCCCCAGTCTCACATAAGTTGCATAAAATTTTCTTAGAATGCCATGTGTGGATCTCCATTTGCTGGGAAAGTTATCAACTTTTTATTTTCACCTCTCGGCCACATACTATGATATAGTCAAAGTAGAAATTCTTTGCCGACAGCAGAGGCATTTCAAAATCAGTTGTGGGAATCAAAGAGGTGCTTATTATATGCCTATTAAGTACCATTAATCGTACAGGCATTAGACAGTTACATGATATGACAATGATATTCCTTCTGTGCATTTGGAGAAAATATTGAGGGGTAACTATTCCTTTCTATCAGATTAAACGATTCTTTTTTATCAGACTAAATCAATAATTTTAGAAAGAAAGAACTATGACATTCCATCATAGTATTTGGGAATGGCCCAGCATTTAAAGGGAGAAAAGAGGGAGGGAGAGAGAGAGATTCGAGAATAATAAAACAAAGTGATAAAACATAACATAAAAATTGTATTTTTAGTTAGTGATTCTATCCATTGTTTCATTTACTATTTCACAGGGGTTGAACAACCAGGGAGATGGCAGAAAATTAAATTTCAAAGTTATTTTGGCTACCAAGTTTACCACTAATCTGCCAACGCCAGGTTTCAGGAACAAATTTAAAAGTCACATGACCAGGGCTTCTAGAGCGCAAGGCCAGTACAGCTGCACAGTACCTCCACACTCAGAAGGGGGCCTCACACTGGGGTTTAACGCTCTGTGGTTGTTGGATTCAAATTCTTAATAATTTTACCTTTGAGTTTGTGTCTTATAAGTAAAAGTCATTGGGACAATGAAACGTGTTAGGGGCTTGGAGCCTAGAATCACACAATGTCCCATCTCCTGCCATCTGCCCACCTCCCCTAAATGAGTCCTTGGCAGCTGGCTCACCCACCTGTCATTGACAGTGCCACTGTCCACCTCTGGCTGGGTCCTGGGAACAGGCATCGGAGAGTCAGAGCATATCACAGAGCAGTGTTCAGGCACCTGTGAGGGTCTACACTTGCTCTGTAAGTAACCTCATACCCAAGGAAACAGGACATTAAATAGCAAATAAAGGATACCACGAGAGGTTAAGAGAAAAACTGTGGAAGGAAAGAAAGGACATTTTCCTGCTTTTTGAGCAAGGGCATCACATTTTCATCTGGCATAGTCCTCATAAATTATGCAACTGGCCCTGCTTATGACTCTAAGTGGAGAAGAAGCAAAAGAATAAAGAAGAGCTAGAAGGTATAAGAGAATTAGTGGGGGAACAGGGCAGTTACTAGGGTTCAGAGATTAAATGGTTGAATTTCATCTTGTTATGAATAGACCAGATACACTCTTTTCAAAAATGCTTTATTTTTTTCTGATTAAGAAGATATATATATATATATATATATATATATATATGTCATACAATATTCAGATACCTGCAGGCACTAAAGATGTGAACAGAAATCTACGTTCAAAGAAGTAGCATAAGTCAGGGTGTTAAAAAGTATCCAGAAAGTCACATATTCCCACCAGCTTGACCCAATTCTATCAAGGGCTACCTCCTCCGTGTTGGGAATCTAAATCTCCTGTTTCTCCTGGCATGGTCCAACCTTTTGAACCTGAGCTTACAACTTAAGAACCCGGCTTAAGGATATCTAAACACAATGCAAATTAATAAACAGTGAGATCATTATCTTTTTACCTCAGTGGTAGCTACCTCCAATTTTACCAAAGGATATCTTTTGTTTTTCAGCACTTTAGCCTGCCAGGGGATGACGTTGTCTAAGCACATTTTCAATGTTTTCTTTTTAACAGTTAATATATTTCCAGGATGCAAGTCCATTTCTTTCTAAAAGGTTCCTAGGACACCCATTGAAAAGTCAAAAGCAATGAGCTCAAAGGGATTGCTATTTTGTTGGAGAAGAACGACACCCTTTGTATTGAAGTGGGGATTGCAGACTGTGGTCACCCTCTGCACAGTGTCTCTTTGTCAAGTAATACATGCCGGAAAAAAAAAATAATACAGATGGGAAAATATTGTGCACTGTCAGATCTTGGAAACGGCCAAAGGATTTTTCCTCACCAATGTCTTGTCGATGACTTTCACGTTCTGGCACCCTGAGAAAATAATGCATACATTTAATATGACATGAATGCAATAATAATCAGGCAGGTAATCGTTTTCCCAAGGAATGTAAAACTTGACAAATGTAAGGTTTATGATTCAAGGTAGGCTTGCCAAATCTTATGTGGCACGAGACCATTTTTATTACCTAAACAGTCCTTAACACAAAATGACTGGCACATATTTTTATTAACACAAAGAGTATATTCTTTCTGCCACATTTAATAGAGAGTCAGTGGCTGAAAGCTCTCTTTTAGGATATGTCTGCAGCAAATTAAAATGCAGAGTGAGGATTCACAGAATGGCATGCTGCTCACTGAGGCTGTGTCCACACAGGCTCAGCACAGTAGGAGTAGACCATTGATCTCAGGAATTCTATCCATGAGGACAATCTGGGTGACATGGATCACAGAAAAGGAAACTCTCATTACCTTTGGAAGTTGATCATTGGACTCAATGTCATTCTTTGCATCTCAAGGTCCATTCTGAGTCAGATTCAAAACAGCCACTAGTAATAAGGTGATTTTTTTTTTATTTTTTTACTTATTTCTTCAGCAAATATTATTTAAGTGCCAGGAGCTGCTGTAAACACTGGGGATGCTGAATTGAATACAATAAAGATCCCTGCCTCATGCTTCTTGTATTCTACAGAGCTAAAGATAATACATGATGCAAATAATTTAAAAAGTAAATGAAACAATAGATGGTTTATAGAAGGTGATAGGTGCTGTGGGAGAAGAATGAAATAGTAACAGGGAAAGAAAACTGGAAGCTGAGCAGGTGGGTGGAGGATGGACTGCCATTTTACATAGGGTGGTCAGGATGTTGAGAAAAGGTGATCTAACTTATGACTTGAAGGACGTGAGGCAGATAGCCATGTAGACACCTGGGAACAGCATCTGGAAAGATGGAATGGTCACTGCAAAGGCCTTAAGGCTGAAACATGTCTGACATAGGGAACAGCAGGAGGTAAATGTGGCCCGGGCAGAATAAGCAAGGGTGACAGCAGGAGTTGAGGTCAGAGGGGTGACAGAAGTCAAGCTACATAAAGGTCTTGTAGACCATTGTAAGGACTTTGGCATTTGCACTGAGTAAATAAACCAAGAGTCATTGGAGGGTCCTTATCAGAACAGTGGAATGATCTGAATTAATGTGTAAAGAGATCATTCTAACTGCTGTGATCAGGGTGGGAGGGTGAGGTAGGCAAGGACAGACAGACAGACAGACAGACCTGCAATATCAAGGGGAGAGAGGGACTGATTAGAAAGACACAGAGGAACTCTTGTAATAGCGAGTGAGATTAGGTTCTGACAACATTTTGCAGATAGAGGTCCTGTGGATGTGAGGGTGTGAGGGAAATGAGGAGTCAAAAATAACTCAAGGTTTTTGAAACAATGGTATTAACATAAACTGAGATCGGAGAGTCTGCAGGTGGAGTAGTTTCAATAGGAAAAGTTTGTGGTTTCATTTGGGACGGGTAGAGTTTGAGATGCCACTTAGACATCCCAGTGAAGGTGTTGACTAGCCAGTTAGATTTTTTGTTCACTTGTTATGAGATAAGGAAGAGTATAGTGTAGGCTTCACCCTTCAGGTACTCACACTCGCCAACATATCCCTGGTGAGACTGTCAAAGATAGAGGCTTAGCGACTGTTGCTGGCTGTGTACACTGAGCACTTCTCTGTTCAGAGGGTTCTGCACTAGAGATGTAAACATGGAGCCAACTTCAAATTTAATTACAGCCCAAATGAGTCCATCTTCTTTCCCCTCAAGTTTACTTCTCTCCACCAAGGAGCCTGGCCTAAAGCCCATAAGAAGAAACGAAAGTTGAAAAGGAGAATGGCCAGTCTTACCACTCAGAGCCATGGCCAATCGGAATTCTTCCTTTAGGATCTCAAGGATGTCTTGAACACCTTTCTCTCCCTAAGCAAGTAAAAAGATACAGATCTTTGGGGTAAGTCAGTCTGACTTAATTCATGCATTTATGTCACTGTAGTTCTGTTTTATATATTTATTTCTTCATCCTCCAATTACCTGGGATGCCAAGCCCCAAATGATTGGCCTCCCCACAAACACAGCCTTGGCTCCAAGGGCTAGAGCTTTCAGGACATCGGTGCCTTTCCGAACACCCCCATCCAGGAAGACTTCCACCTTCCCTTCCACAGCCTCCACGATTTCTGGCAAGGCATCAATCTGTAGGGAGAAGTGGTCAATAATGTGACGGTATGCATGTTAAGTTGTTACCCAACTCAATCTCCACAGCCATTGACCATCTGACAGGATTTAGCGTTAAAGAAGCTAAGCAGGTTTGGAATCAACACTAAAATTTTTCCTTCCTGAAAGAGTAGGGTGCAAATGTTAGTAAGTAAAAACCAACTAAATTTTCAGTTGAGTGGCTTATTTTTATTTCAAAATTGAACTTTTTTCAAATTTTTTCAAATTTAAAGACCATGATTTAATAAAATATAAGCATAATTTTAATACATGTAATGACCTTTTATAGCTATGCTTTATAAAATGTATAAAAACAAATGAAATATCTTGATCATGTAAATTATTCTGTATATTATTTACCTGTTGAAAAACAATTGTTAAAATTAATACTTAATTGTCTGTGGAAGCAGTGGTACATAAAAATAAATGCAAGCAAGGCTACTAATGAAAAACCTAGTCTCTGATTTCCTCATCCAATATATTTTGCATCTAGCCATCTATTAGGGAAATCTCCATGAAAATATTTTTCTTGCTTTGTTTTTTGTTTGTTTGTTTGTTTACTAATTTATTTTATTATTATTTTCTACTGCTTATTTATTTTTGAGAGAGAAAGAGAGATAGAGTGCAAGTGGGGGAGGGGCACAGAGAGAGGGAGACAGAATCCCAAGCAGGCTCCAGGCTCCGAGTTGTCAGCACAGAGCCCAACACGGGGCTCGAACTCATGAACCGTGAGATCATGACCTGAGCCGAAGTCGGATGCTTAACCAACTGAGCCACCCAGTGCCCTTCTTTGCTTTAAAAGGACCAAGACCACATGCACCTTGAAGGTCCTCATCTGGATTCGCAATTGATGATGGACTTATATCAGCACCAAAGAACACAAGAGACTCATAGAGGTTGATCTGGTAGATGGCAATATTGTTCCTGATCCTTCACATCACTCTGAAACCACTCCATTTCCAAGGTAACTTTGCAGTGTTTCCTTCTAAAGGAAACAGAGTGCACTTGCTTGCTCCTTGACATTGGTCTTGGCCTTGCAACTTACTTTGGCCAATAACATGTGAGCAGAGGTGGCAGAGTGCCATTCCTGGACATAGACCTTA
Organism: Prionailurus viverrinus; assembly: GCF_022837055.1. Lineage (NCBI taxonomy): Eukaryota > Metazoa > Chordata > Mammalia > Carnivora > Felidae > Prionailurus > Prionailurus viverrinus. Next base: position 33,918,058 of record NC_062563.1, read on the forward strand.
AACGACCTCATACATTTCAACTTTCTCTGGCACATGTGCCACTTGCCATGAAAGGAGAACCTCCTGGGCAATGCTTTCCCTTTCCTGGGGCCCCAGAATAGATATTCAGGAATTCAGGAAGCAAAGCTAGCCCAGCTAAGCCCAGCTGGACATGAAATTTGGAGCACAGCCACCTAACCAGTACCAAGTCCAGATCAGCAGCCTGCCCCCGCCCCCTTCCAGTTGACACAAAGTTTCATGGGAATAAATGACTGCAGATTTAAGTCTCTGAGTCTGGAATCTGTTGTCTCATAGTATTATGTGGTAATAGCTAATACAGTTGGCTAATAGCCAATATAATTAGTAGCTAATAGCTGATACAGTTGTCTATTTTTATGTAAATCTTTGCACTTGAGAATGCAAACAATTCACAAGGTGACCTGTAGGCCAAAATCTGTAGAAATAACCCACATTTATTCCAAAATATTTAAGTATAAAATTAAGCCCAATCCACATCTAAAATGTATGCTGAAGAAGCTACCATGTATTCAAGTGCAGTTTTCCTAGACATAATTGTACTGAAATCACTCAAAGCCTTTCCCACTTTCCCCCGAAATTTTAGAGGCTAAACTTAAATAGAGTTTTATGTAAAGGGCTGAAGACCAAACCCGGCTACACATTTGGAGGAAGTGAAGGCAACTTTTGGCATGCAGCCCCTAAGTGTTTGGCAGGTAATGTGATTTTCCCCTTTTCCTTTTGGCTTTTCTGCCTTGCCAAACATGCTTTGGATCCATTTACATATGCCCCTTTACCTATACATAGTCCTCCTTTTACAGTCAGGCAAGTTACATCAACATATAAATGCTACAATTTCCAAAAGATGATGCAAGCTATAATTAAGCGTATTTCCCCATTTGAAACCAAAACCAAAGAAAAATATTAGCTAGCTTGGGTTCAATACACATTTTCAAAGTCACGCAAATCAAGTCTGTTTACGTTATTTCCAATGCCCAACCTGGCCTAAAAGGAAACTAATAAGGATACTTAAAATGTGAATTCTGGGCTGTATAACGGAACCCAGCTTGGTGTTTTGTGTGTCTGTGGACAAGGATGTTCTATCCACTGCTGAGTTTTTCTGTCTTCCCCCTTTTTTCTTTCAGTAGCTACAGTTCTGCTGGGTATATATTTCAGAGAATAATTCTGATCAGAGGGGATTAAATAAATAAATACAGTAGACAAATCCACTATTTTATGACTGTTATGTTTCCTTTTTTCAGCTTATTACACAACTCAGAGACCATTCATTTTGGCTTTTCTTTCCTTAGTGGTTCTTTAGACAACTAATTGTGGGCTCACCTCTGGTGGGATTAATCTAAGGGAAAATGTGGTAAAATCCCAATATACTTGCTAACTCATCCATCCATTCACTGGCTTACTAAACACTTTATTGAGGACCTGCTTTATTCAAACCAATATGCAGACGGTCTAAGGGAGGCAAAAAGAATCCCACAAGGTTGTGACTCGCAATGAAACCTTTTCCCATTCTTGCCGACGTCACACTTTTCCAGGATGTTCCCTGTCCCACAAAACTTCTACTCACAGGGAGCTCTCACCTTTCTATCTTCCCACAGCATCCATCAATATACTCTTGATGGCTGACATTTGGGGCATGGAACCCTTTAAAGGTCTCAAACCAAAGCAATTGAACACAGACAAAGCATATAAAATCAGAGCTGATTTAGTTAAAAACAAAAGAGCCAGAGTTCACATTACTGTCTGGAAATATTCCTCTGACCCTTTACCCCACTCCACTCATCATACATCATACCAGGAAGCCCTGGGTGGGGTTTCTACTAAGTGTGTTTAGGAAATCACTGGTTCCTATAGGTTTAACTATTTACTATAGCAAGAATGCCTGCAATTATTTTCCTCCCTAACTTCATTTCCTTGCAATGTGACATTTCTACTCCTCCCATCATGGGGGGGGGGGGGGCGGTGGGCATGGGGATAGGAGAGTCTATTTTCCCATCCCTTGCATCTGAATTACCCTTGTGACTTACTTTTACCGATGGAATGTAGAGAGAATAGAATAGAGAGAAGCTACAATGTGTCTATTCTAAGCTTCAGTCTGAAGAGGCCTTACATGTCTGCAATTACCCTCTAGGAAACCTGCCATCTTGTGAGAACCAACCTATCTAATGTGAGACAATGCAGAGCTGTCCCTACTGAGGCCACCCCACCCCAGCCTGTCCTAGTCAACCCAGCAGCTGACCATGTGCATATGAGTGAGCCCAGCCGAGACCAGAAAAACCTCCTAGCCAATCTCAGCCCAAATTTCCAACTTACAAAATTGTGACATGAAGGAACAGCTATTGAATTTTGGCCAGTAACTTTCCAAGTGGTTTGTTACACGGCAAAGGCTAACTGATACATCAGCGTATCTCAAAGGTAGAATTACATGGATCCCTTTAAAAAAAAATATCTTGGATCTCATAGAACGTGCTCAAGGACTCAATTTTGGAAACACTTGACTTAACAACCCAAATATTATTTTATGAAAATTTTTTGTAGATGAACATTTTCACAAGAAAAGAGTGTCATATATATATATATATATATATATATATATATATGTATGTGGAGCCCAACTCCCAGCTGTGAGATCAAGACCTGAGCTGAAATCAAGTGTTAGACTCTCAACCAACTGAGCCACATAGGCGACCCAAGAATATTTTTAAGCTTAAGGTAGTTTAGGTCCAGTTAGCATCAAAACAAAAATGAAAAATTGAAAAAAATGCTTCTAGAATTCAAAGACTCCAGAGAATCTGTTCTTGGACCCCAGTTTGAGATATTCCAGTACAATGGGTTTTGAAAATTGATTTGATGCTGTCATTTTGATCTCTAATTACTTCAAGAGGAAGAGCAATCTTTTTTTTTCTTTCTTTTCTTTTTTTTTTTTTTTTTTTTTTTTTGAGTGAGCTCTACAGCCAATGTATGGCTTGAATTAATGACTGCAAGATCAAGAGTCACATTGTCTACCAACTGAGCCAGCCAGGTGCCCCTCTTCAAGAGTGATGTTGGCCACATTATTACCTTGAGTGTAAGGACATTGGCCTAAACTTAATTTGTAACTATTTGCTCTTCATCTCAAAACCTACACACTGAGGGAAAAACATCTTCAGTGTAAGCTGAATCTAATCTCACATTTCTCTCACCACCATGGGCCTTAAATTTGCTCTAAAGTATGAGGCAAAAGTCAAGCAAGCATCTCCTCTCTTGCACACAGCATGTGAAGGGGAGTGTCATTGTTTTTTTTTAAAAGTCTCAGAGACCACAGCTCAAAAAGCCCTTTTAGATAAGTTTCCATATCCCCTCAGCCAGAGGGAAATAAACCACACCATTTAGATATTTTCCCCTTAAAATCTAGTTAGATTTGATTTCAGTAGATTTAGATTTTATTTTTAGAAAACAAACTTAATTTGGCCTGCACACTAAGTCTATGTCTTCATACACAAGAGAGGCATAAATCTGCAAAAGAGCCTTGAGCTGTGACCAGCTTCTCCTCCCTGCCCAGAGGGGGTCTTCATTCTCCACCTCCCTTTCCCTGCAGGCAACATTTAAGAAGACTGGTCTCTATAAGTAAAGCTGAATTAGAAAGGACTGAAAACTTCCAGTTTTGTGATTTGATTCTTGACTCTGTGATCCTACAGTGTGCAAAGATGAGTTCATTCCTACCATTGATGCTTTAGGAAAAATGGAGTACAAACATGGATGACATCCAGTATTCCCCTGTCATCATTTAGTCTGTCCCAAGACCCACACAACTAGTTTATGGACTTATCTAAATCTACCTGATAGTTCAGTGAAGAGTAATCCATTACTACTTAATTAAATTATTTCTCCTGCTGTACTTCCAGTTGTTTGAGTAAATTCACTGGTCATCCTAATTAAAGCCATCCATATAATAACCATGACTGAGTGATTCTGATAACAGGGGTCAAATGCTTTTGGCCCTCTTGGGGCTAACTGCTCTCCTTCACAGTTTTAACTCAGTCCCACAGCTTTCAAGCCAATTTGGTTTACTTTATTTATTTATTTTTTATTTATTTATTTGAGAAAGAGGGCACAAGTGAGTAATGGGCAGAGAAAAAGGGAGAGAGAATTCCATGAGGGACAGAAAGAGATAGAGGGAGAGAGAGAAGTGGGGCTCACCCAAAGCGGGGCTCGTGTTCACCCAAACAGGGTTCGTTTTCTTCTGAAGTGGGGTTCAAACTCAGGAATCCGTGAGATCATGACCTGAGCCAAAGTCAGATGCTTAACAACTGAACCACCCCAGGCTCCCTGGTTTACTTTATGTCTACATTCTGGATTCTGATTTGCCTGGCACAGTTTGTACAGTGTATTAAAAAAAATCATAGATGCATACTGGAATCTCGTGGGTAGCTTTAAAAAATACTGGTGCCTATGTCCCCTGTCCCCAGATATTCTGATAAATTGATGTATTATGCAGCTTGTGCATCAGGAGTCTTTGAAGTTCCCCAGGTGATTTTAATATGCAGCCAAGGTCATGCACAGCTCAAGCAAAGTAGCCCATTTGCAGCTGACCTCCTCTCACCTGGGCTGTAGAATTTCTATTCCTTTCCCCACCCACCCAACCTCTCTCTGTAGCTGTTCAACTCCCACAGTCAGAGGAAATTTCAGTCTTTCCTTCCTCCTGACCTCTTATACCAGTGATCTCAAACTCCACCCAAGTCTTTTATAATTACAATGGATCTGTTAGCTCCTCTTAACTCTCAAGACATAACCATTTCTCTTATACTCTAATTTACATTGTACCTCTCAGTGTACCTATGAATACAAAGATAATCCCTGCCCACAAATGACTTATTTTTTAATGATGACTTTTAAAAGTTTACAAATAACTGTACTGGACTAATTAATGATCAAATTTAGGTAGTTCTATGCCACTACACTTAAAATCAAAGATCTCATATATTCACACATATTTTACCTTGAGTATTCACACACACACAATACACAGGGTAGAGGTAAATACAGAGATACCCCAAACTGTGATAGAAATGAAAACTCCAAAGGGAAATCTCAGCATTTGCTGAAACTCACGGTGGCTGGCACCCCATCAAGTTGTCGAGCCCCATGATTCGACACCAAGATCCCATCCAAACCATGTTTAACTGCCTCCCTGGCATCATCACCTAGAAAGAGAAAGACAGCCATTGTATATGAAAAGGCAATTTAACAGAAGACATGGGTTTAGAAATTGAAAGGTCCCAGTCAAAGGGAGGCTGACCTCATACCTTGCTCAGAATCTTTAGCATAGGAATACACCAAGGGTTAGGTCTAGAATAGTAGTGATAGTTTCCTTGACCAAAGTGTTAGCATTGACAACAGTTTAATGATGGCATAAAATTTTCAGTAGATAGTAAATTGATATGCAGTTAAAATTTATTTAGTCTCACAAGGAAGTACTCCTACTAAGCATTTTTATTATTATTAATGAGATAATACCATTTAGTGTTTAGCAGAATTACCCCTTTGCAATTTGCATAGCATAAAAGAATACATCAGTGGAAAGCACCTTAAGTGTAACAGGAAAGGAACAAATCTATTCCAAAAATATTCTTTAATACAAAGTTATGTCGTCAATAATTATCTTAAGTTGTATTTTTCTATAATTAAATGTATTTCACCCATTGAAGTATATGAAAATGTACAAAAATTAAAATTATATGTTATGTCTTTAATCATGCTTCAAAATATATCAACTTCTGAAAATATAGTTTTAAAATAGATTAACATTCTCTCAAATCAATTCCCAGCACACTTTTTATATTTTATATTTCAAACTATTGTTTTCAGCATGCTCACAATAAAAACACATTTGCTAACAGAATCAGGCAAATGACACTGATACTCAAATTTAACACTCAGAAATAGTTGGCCTAAGATTGTAGTGAAAAACATATTTAGGAAATGTAACCAAATGGATACCAAACATTGTATACATTCATAAATCCAGCAATGGAGATTAAGGGCAGACCTGACCAAGAATAATGAAAAAAGATTCATAAGAGAATCTGTAATTCTGACCTTTTTTAAACTGTATGCTAAACCATCATTTTCGAACCTGTGTTTTATTGAGTGCTAGTTTTTAAGTATATCCATTTAAATAAATGATGCTAGTATTATTTCTCTTCTAAAACTATATGTACATGAAAATGTTAAACTCATGGTTCATGGACTGAATGTTTGAATCCCTCCAAAGTCTGTATGTTGAAACCTTAACCTCCAACGTGATAGTATCTAGAGATGGTGCTTTTGGAAAGCGATTAAAGTTAGATGAGTTCATGAGAGTGGGGCTTTCATGAGGGTATTGGTGCCCTTATAAGAAAAGATCAGAGAACTTACTTGCCCACCCAATCTCCACTCATAACAATGAACACATCATGTGAGCGCACAGCGGAACTTGACTGTTAACTAGGGGCTACTGGACTGTGAGCTCCTTAAGTCTCAGAGCCGAGAACAGCATCATGTCATATTGTCAATGTTTTCCACCCATAGGTTGTTCCAGCCATTCATTCATTTCTTTAGAAAGGATGGAGCTACCACGTCAAGTGGCCCATTGTTGCACAAGCGATGAGGGAGGACAGGATGGCTGGCTTCTGTAAGAGCTTCACAAGCAGAACTCTCATGAATCTCCTGGCTTTCTTCTCCACTTCTCATCTTCCATCTCTGTCACACTTGCAGACTAGACCCTGGGTGCCTCTCAGACAATCATTACAGAATCTCCTGTCTCCTCCAGGGCTTCCTCTGGGCCTATCATGAGGGGGAGTTTTCTTTGCATTTCCTCCTACAAACACGTTCCCTTACATTTTGTGTCTCTCATAAATCTCTTGAAGTTTCTCTGTTGTGTGTGTCCTTTATCTTTCATTCCTCTGCTGTCATAAGACTTATGCAGTTTTGTATGTCTCTACTTTATTTTCAGTGGCTTAATGGGTTTGATGAGAGGGTACATATCTACTCATCCATTATTTGGAACCAGAAACCCAATATATTATCATTTACACTCTGTTTGGGTAAATGGTTCTTTAAAAATATGGCCTTAATACAATGTAAAGTGTATGTGGAATTGGGGAGGTTTGCTTTGGTTATCTAATTGTGTGCATGATACCAAACATCAAAAGTAAAAAAAAAAAAAAAAAATCAAAATACATGTAGTTACAACCTATGTTCTCAGAAACTGAATATTATCAGCAAACCGATCCTATACAATATGAAAAAAAAAATGATTAACTTCTTAGGGTTAGTAGTTAGACCACCTGAATTTGAATTTGGATCTGCTACTTGCCTGCTACATAAATGGCAAGCTTCTTAACCTCTCTGTGCATCAGGGTTCCTAAGTCATAAAATAGGGATAGTAATTCACATAAGATTGGCTTGTGAATTAAAGTAGTTGAATGAGTGTTTAGAAAGTGCCTGACACATGTTGAGCACTCAGGTAAATATTAACTGTTACTATTAATTTCATCCGATGGTGCAGGAAGTATAAACTCAGATGAGTAAGTGGAGGAAAATTCGTTTGCTGGATGCCTTTGGCAAGTCTGATTGAGTTTTGTTTATAACAATAAATTTTCATCCTGGTCAGGATTATGATTATAAAGAGCCTTTCATTTGAAGTAAGCACTGCTTAAGTAACAGTTTGTTATCTCCTATCATTTCAAGTGGTTTTCCAGGTTCTTCTAGGCAGTGCTGGGAATGTAAGGGGAAATGATAGAATGGTTTACTCAGAAGATAAGATCCTGAGTATCTGGAGAAGCAAAGTAAGAATAATTTATGACCAGATATGAACCCCTTTCATTAACTGCTTATGAAGCCTTGTCCAAAGTTTCACATTTTATTTTAATCCAGAGAGAAAAACAATGTTGCCTTAATAGGAGGGTGAAAATGTTCTGGCTTTGCAAAAAGTTCATGAATTTTTGGTATTTTCATTAATCCTTAACGTTTACTGCTATGGCATTCCACGTATGTTAATTTGCCAGTTAATACATTAATTGATTGACAAATGCAATAGTCAATGGGGAATAGCACTGTTTGCTATCTTCTTGATATATTATTTTTATATTTAATTAAGTACTCAAGATTTACCCTCAAGCCCATGGAGTTTTTGACTCAGGACTCTGCTATCTCATAGGAATTTAGTAACTAAATCCTAGTTGCATGGCAGCAGTTTTGAGCACAATCTAGAAACTCTGAATAGCTTTGAGAGTGTTGTAAAAAAATGTGTATAGGAAAAGAGCTAGTTACAGTTTTGAGAAACAAAAAAGCCACTATGGAAATATCACAGAAGAGTTTAATTTTTGTTTTTAATTTTAAAACTACTCTGAAAAGCATTATGCCTTTGCTCATAAAGTCATTTGTTTATTAGCATGAGTTTTGGTGAAGACCAAATCCTGCCTCAAATACATGTTTAGAGTTTGTGTTGAAGTTTTCCAAGGGCAGAGTTTAACCACAGCAAGAGATTACATCTTGCACTTCAATTTGCGTTCATTAAGATGCAATTCTTAAAATGGTGGTAAGGGGGGGAATTTTCACTGAGATCTTTCCAGCATATGTGAATTCATGCTCCCGCAAACATCATCTATACCTTTTTCATCAAAAGAAAACGAAAGAGGATGGATGATGCTCAGTCTATCCATGTGACTTCTGGAAGAAGATCTGTGAAACAGAATTGGATTTCCCAGAACTGCCCCGTTCACCCGCCCCCATCAAGATTGAGCTTTTGCACTACTTGATGCAGTTGTTGTCATGGAGACAATTCTTGTTTGTTAAATAAATGAAACAAATAGTCACAGAGAAACTAGACAATGTAAACTGTACATTTGTAAATAAGCTATTTCCTTTCAAATGCCAAATGCTCCATCTCTCTTTCTCTTCCTTTTTGAGGTCTCTCTAATTATATAGACTCATAGTTTTCACTGAGGATTTTAGCCAATAAACATTTGGGCTATCTACTATGTGTAAAACATTATGAAATATGTGGAAAGAAATGATATGATTCACATGGATGAGAAGAAAAGAGAAGTGACGGTGAGGGTGGTGGTCCTAGGTAAGATGACCACAAAAGGAAGTTCTAGAAGCCAGAGTATTTTTCAACATAACACATGATAGTAAAGTCTAATTAAATAGACACACATCATATCCTAGAGGACAGAGTTGGAGAAAATGATATATATTGGGAATCCTAAATTGAAAAGCTTGTTTAAAATGTAAATAACCTCATTCTTATATATGTTCTCTATTAGACAAATATGGGACTATACTAAGACTTCATTCTTCTTTGTGTTTTAAGCCCTTTGCCCTGGGCCACACTTGTGATGAGAATGAATTAAATACTTGGAACTACATTAATTTTCTAATTCAATTCCACCTTCTCAGTTTCCTGAGGTCAGCCACAATCATCTCTTGCCCAGGCAACAAGTTTCTTAAGTGTCCCCCTCACCACAATTTTGCCACCTCCATCCATCAGGTCCATGAAACAATGCTGGATTTTTCTAAGATACTAATCTGATGAGGTTGCTTCCCTGATTAAGAATCTCAGTGGTTCTCAAATATGTTTTATAAATTGTTACTCAGAACTGCTTTATTTTGCTATTATTTCAGTCTGAGTCTTTTGATATTGTGGCAAAACTCAAACATTATCTGTCATTCTAAAATGAAACTCCCTAACCTGCTTTTATAAGTGTCCATGCCCTATTTGAAACCCCACCCTAATACCGCATAGATTTCTATCTCAGCACTTGTAACATCTTATTGCCCCCAAATTCTTGTTTTTATGTCTGTCTCCTACAAGAATGGGCTCTCCTCTTGGCCAAAGACCTCAAATTACTATCATTTTTAACTTCAGCACACAATAATCATGATGCATATTTACAAAATGAATGCCTTCGTGAGTGAGTAACTGAATAGATGCATGAATGAATGGGGCAGAACCTTTGGGTTAATATTCTATAGTATCTACAGTTGAATGTAGGTATAGGAAGTAGTGCTAACAATCATGGATGACAACACGTATGCCAGTTAAGTAAGTGAAACTGTTGTTTAAAGATGTCTATAACACTAGGAAGTATTCTTTGAAGTGGAATCCACAGAAATTTTGAACTAGTACAATGATCAACAGAAAAGAATGTAACAATATTTTTGAAAAGCACAAATGAAGATAGGTCTGGATTCAAATGTATTTCCACTATTTAAAAGCTTTGCTGGACCCATTCTTTTACTTTTATTAACTTTATTTCTGCACACTTAAGATTAAATAGATAAAGCCAAGGGCAGGTCTACAGCTTTATAAATAGGGGCCATGTGACTCACATATTCAAGTAAATCTGATGAAAATGTTTTGATTAGAAGTTGTTGAAAAAAAAAAAAAAGAAGTTGTTGTTGACCCTGAGATAAGTTAATAGAATATCTCATCTCAGAGCCACTTACTTAAACATTCACATTTAAATAATAAGGTTTTGGCAGTTTTCTATATAATTAACTAAAAAAAATGTTTTCAAAGGCAGGAAAACATTTCTGTGGGAGAATACATTTATACTTATACTCCAAATTATCCAAGTCATTGGTACTTCCCTGTGGGATTTGAATACATGTGGATACTGGAGAAGCAGTCAGTTTTCTTAATAATCATGGCTTGATATTTTAATGTTGTAGTCAACCATTCTTCATGTGGGATTCACCACACTCAAAAATCAGTCCTAGCCATTGGTACTTGCAAGGAACAGAGAAAAATAGAAAAGGCTCTTGAAAGAGGTCTGGCTGTCATAATATCATCCTTGGGTTTCTTCTTGGTCTAGAAGCAGCTTGTTGTAGCTTTCAGCCAAAACAATGAACTCAAGACGTTTTGCCTAGACCTTGTCAAGCTCCATGATTTAGTGATGGCTCCAAGATAAGGCAACAGAAACCCAACACTTTAAAAAAGGTTAACTTCTTACTTCATGAGAGACAAGGTCTTCTGTGTATTACCTAAGAATGAGGAAATATTTACTCACAAACATCAATATGGAGAATTGAGAGATGGAATGTCTCCTTAGATATCCACATTAATTTTTCCTGGTTATTTTCTCTTAAAAATATCATGATCATATCTACAAAGAATCATGAGAACAGTATGAGAAAAACACAAACCTCTCAAAATGCCTTTTGCAACGATTGGCAATGATGTCAGCCCCCTCAGCCATTTAATATCCTCCCAGCTGATGGATGGGTCTATTGCTTTAGATACGTATGTAGCAAGTCCACTATTGTCTCCAAAATTTTCCTTTGGAGAAAATGCTAAATCATTGGTTTCAAAATTTTTCATTCTGAAATAAAGATACATAAAATGAGAATTTCCCAGAGTTAGAGATAATTTTACAAAGACTCATTCAATGAAAAATGAAATGTCAGCCTTTCAAATCAATTAGATGTTCTTCAACCATCTATAGGTTGCTTGCATGCATATTTCCCATGTTTTGAGGTAAGATTCCAGACTAAGTGTGACAAACATTATAGACTCTTTCTCCTGCCCTCCTATTATGTTGTTCGTGGTGATGGTGGACACAGGGAGTGGTGGGAAGTGTTTCCCAGCATGTGGGTTCTCAGCTCTTGCCTTTTCCTCCTCCATTTAGTTGTTTCCTCTGAGGCTGTCTGCCTACCGACTCAAACTTACCAATCTTTCAGACAATCCTGGCAGGGCATGAGCTTTCCAATTACAAAGATCTTCATTTCTTTGCCTGTGGTACGACCACTAATTTATGTGCCAATTTGATTGGGCTAAAGGATACCTAGATAGCTGGTAAAATGTTATTTCTGGGTGTGTCTGTGTGGATGTTTCTGGGTGAGATTAGCACTTAAATCAGTAGACTGAGCAAAGATGATAACTCTCATCTCATCGATGTGGGTGGGCATCATCCAATCTGTTCAGGTCCTGAATACAACAAAAAAGTGGAAGAAGGACAAATGTGTTCTCTGTGCTTGAGCTGGAACATCCATCATCTCCTACCCTTGGACGTTGAAACATCTGGTTGTCAAGCCTTCAGATTTGGACCAGAACTTACACTATCATCCCCTGATTCTTGGGCCTTTAGATTCACATTGGGACTTAACACCATTGGCTCCCCTGGTTCTCAGGTCTTCTGGTTTGGACTGGAAGTATACCAGTCTATGAGCCTCCAGCTCATAGACAGCAGATTGTGGGACTTTTCAGACTCCATAATGATGTGAGTGGATCCCTCATAGTGTGTGTGTGTGTGTGTGTGTGTGTCCGTCCTACTGATTTTGCCTCTCTGGAGAATCTAATACATGTGACTTTCTCCTGCTCCTGAAGCCCTAGTAACCACACACACAGGAGATCTGAAGTGTTAGGAATGTTGGCATATAAATACCCCAGCTCCTTCACCCCTAAGCAGGCTAAACCTGAGACAGGTTCTACATATCCCAGAATTTCCAATCAGGATTGAGCTTCAGTTGCCTACAGTTGGAGTTGTCTTGGTAACAGGCCCTTTGTTCATTGCCTCCTTTCCCTGACACCACTTCCCCGCTCAGTATTCACTTCATCTTCCGAAGAAACTATTTGCATTTAAATCACTGGCTCACAGTCTCCTCCTAGGGGAACCCAAATTGACACACAACCTCACTGAGTTGCTGCCTCTCCCTATGTCTAATTTTATTGAACCAATTTAGACCAGGATTTCTCTGACATACTGGTAAGACTCTGCTACTGGCTCATTCTATACCTGAAGTCTTTTCTCTTGGCTTAATATCCTGATATCCTGACTACAGTTTGGCAGTTCCCTAAACCAGAGACAAAGTTTTTTCTGCCTGTACCTTTGATCACTAACTGGGTAGATGACCATCTGGATATACAATGGCATCACCCCCTGTGACTTAGCTGCCTACAGACCCAAATCCAATTGCAAACTTCATCTCTCCGAAAGGGTATCTTTGAATGATGACAGTGACCTGGATTCACCTTGTTTTTCTGCACATTATAAATTACCTTGCTAGTCAATCTCCAATTTGGATAAAATACAGCTGTATATTATTCTCTGGCTTAGTCATAACACTTTCTTTCTTTCTGCTAGTTCTGCCATTGAACATATAAAGAATTTTGGAGCAATGACTCTAACAATTTTTATATAAACCTAAAAGTACATAGGCACACTATTTTTAATTTTTTCAAAACAATCATAAGACTTCTTTTAATACAAACTAGGCTTAATGTTTTTAGTATACTTTCAGCTAAAATAGCTCCTTGTGTGGCTCGAGTGGCATACATTCTCATAAGGACATGAACATTCATATCCCACCTAACTTTATTCAAGCCATTGGTGACATTTTCTCAATAAGGATTGAACAGCTTGTCCTATAGACCATTGACTCAGTTGACCATTAAGGATCATAGAAAATTTCAACTTCATGAGAGTCTTACTGGTACCCATCTATTTGTTGAGATTTGGTTTGGATTTTAGCTGAAATACCTAGCTAGGCATTTCTTTTTATCAAACCATTTAGGGTTGTACATTTTATCACAGCCTTTGGTATTCTGTGCTCATCTTCATTTGAATTAAGCTAAGCTTTTGGTCTATAAACATACCCTTATTATGAAGACCTATTCCAGAATATTACCTAGAAATGGTATCAAGTGATATTAAATTCCGAACTTTTAAATAATATTGTTAATAAGAAAAAGGTTAGGTCTGTCTGTTCCACAGCAAGACCAGGGGGGAAAAGAAGAAAAACATCTGTATGTATATATACTCTGCATAGCACCCCACCCCCATCCCAAACAAGCTACAGTGTTTCAGCAGAGGCGGGGTGGAAGGGTGAAATGGATAGGAAAAAACAGAAACATGGATAAAATTATATAAATAACTGTTGTTATTCTTGGATGGTGAAATGCAGATCAACACTTGAATGAATGTTGCCTTACAGAAATTTCAGTGCACAATGAAGCCTTGTTGTTACTCTAAAACGTTGTTCAAAGCCAGAAGCCAAGAAAAAGTTTTCAGATATCTTGACAGAGACCCACGATGGAGTGTTTTACCAGTGCTTCTGAAGGAAACCTCCGTGAATACTATTTTTATTTGAATTATGACATATACACAAGAAACACTTAAAGTGGCTGCCGATAACCAAAGTGTTCCATTTCTCAAGGAAGGAGAGGAGCAACATCAAAGTAATAACACAATTACTTGGGACTTAATTCTCCAAATCCCACCCTGTTTAAATGACCCAAAAGCAAAGGAAAGAACTGGCTTTGTAAGAAACTCATTGTGCCTTGAATGCCTGAGAATATTATTTACTGTAAGTACTGATGGTGTGACATTAAAGACAAAGCTTTGTGTCTCCATGGTGGGAAACAAAATATAAAACAATAACCAGTAGAGCCCATGATATCTACACAATATGAAAGGGAGAGAGATTCATAATACATACAGAAATTTGTGCATAGGCCACTAGCTTTTAATGCTGGTTAGGAAAACATTTATATTGAGAACATAACCCTGCTAATTTCTTCCTCATTGTTCTGGGCAGTTAGAAGAAATGTTCAGGGCATGGATTTTAAGTTTGAGCTCAAATTCTTGTTCAATGTCTTAGTAGTCATGTTTCATTGGGTAAATCTCATGTAATCTAGTACATTTTCATTGATGGATTCAACATTACTTACTGAGCACCTGCTATATGTTTTAGATGTTTAGGAGATACCAGTAGGTTAGATAACCAAAAATACCTGGCCACGTAGGGTTGACATTCTAGCAAGGGGAGACAGAAAACAAACAACAAACGTAATCGATAAGTAATTTATGGAGTATGTTAGAACATAAGAGCTATGTAAAATTTTAAAAAAAGGTAAAGCAGAATAAGAGCGATGTGAGCTGGTAGAGGTTTAACTGAAAGTTTAAATATCATAATCAGACTTGGCCTCGCTGAGAAGGTACCTGGTAGAGGAAATCAGCAGAGCATTGTTATTGTATTTGTTTCCTGTTGCCGCTATAGCAAATGACTGCAAACCTTTAAAATGACACAGATGAGGATTTTATTTTTTCTTTTTTTAATTTTTTTTCCAACGTTTTTTATTTATTTTTGGGACAGAGAGAGACAGAGCATGAACGGGGGAGGGGCAGAGAGAGAGGGAGACACAGAATCGGAAACAGGCTCCAGGCTCCGAGCCATCAGCCCAGAGCCTGACGCAGGGCTCGAACTCACGGACCGCGAGATCGTGATCTGGCTGAAGTCGGACGCTTAACCGACTGCGCCACCCAGGCGCCCCCAGATGAGGATTTTAAAATAACACAGACTTATTATACTACATTTATGGAGGTCAGAAGTCCAAAATGTATCTCACTGGACTAAACTCAAGGTGTTGATAAGGCCGTTTTCCTTCCAGAGGCCCTAGAGAAAAATCTTTTCCTTTCCTTTTCCAGCTTGTAAACACCTACATGCCCTGACTTCTAATGACACCCTTCCAATTTCTGCTTCTATCATCATATCTCCTCTGACTTTTGACACTCCTGCTTCCCTAAGGACACTTTTAATTACATTAAGCCTACTGGAATAATCTAAGATAATCTTCCCATCTCAAGGTCCTTAACTTAATCACAAGCGCAAAATCCATTTTGCCATGTAACTTAACATATTCACAGGTTCCAGGGATTAGGACATGAATGTCTTTGGGAGGTTATTATTTTGTTTAACACAGTTACATTTTGAATATTTTCCTAACCAAAGAATTTAGAGGCTGTTGGCCCTGTATCAAGTTCTCCTTTGCAAATCTTTCTCTCCCCTTAACCCCACCCAGGATTCCCAAACGTACTGTATCTCCATTCTGATTTCTACTGTTTGTTTTTATTTGGGTTTTCCACTAGAAAGACATGTAGATCCATCCTTGATGTCAAAGTGTAAAAGAAGTGAGGAAGTTAGTTGTGCATGGATTTGAGGAAAGACATATAAGATGGAGAGAGGAGTCATTTCTGAGGCTGTAAGGCACCAACCAGCAAGCCTGGCATGTTGAAAGAACAGTAGGCAAGCCCATACAGCTGGGAAGAGTGAATGGAGGTGAGGGTGCCGGGTGATAAGGGAAAAGAGATAACGGGGTCCTGCTCCTGGGAAGCCCTGCAGGCCACTTTTATCATGACAGACCTGGGAAGATAGTGGCAATCTGATCTTCTTCCCTGTGATATGTTCTGGCTGGTGTGATTAATAAGTCCTTTTAGGGCTATAGGGCTATAATCAAATCACCAAAAGAATAGGTGTCATGATTTACCTTGATCTTAGTCAATGGCTGGAAATTTCTTTTCTTTTCTTTCAACTGCCTTGGTGCTGCACTAAAGAGCCAAATCTTTACTCAGGGTAAATGAACCATCTCCAGGGGGTAGAGAGAGGAAAAGGCCCCTGCCTCAAAGCCTGAGCAATCAATCTAGTGAACTGGCCCCATTCTTTGTTTCTTCCAAGAGCAGATGAGACTTCCCCTTATTCTCCCTCAGTTTCAGGAAGCTCCATGCCATTCATAATACACACATACATGTGTTTTGCATATAGACCAAGCAGAGACTACCAAACTCCTGAACTCTGGCTGGTCTCAGATGCCAAGAGTCGGGATCCTCCCCCACCCTGTTTACCCTTCCCCCTCTCCTCCCCAGCAGAGGAAGTAGCTAGGGCTGGAAGGAGCCACTGCTTTACAGACTCATTCTTCTCTGGATTTCCTGCCTCCCCCGCCTGCCAAACCTCACTTCTGAAAAGCCCGGCTTCACCTTCTATGAGTCAGGTCAGTTGCGGAAAAAAACCTGATTTCATATCAGGCTGTAACAGATGAGCTTTTTGGTTGTATGTGGCCTCAGGCGGAAGCCTGGGCCTCCCATTAGTGAGCTCTGCCTTCGACTGCTGAATGTGAGCTGCTGAGGAGTGGACCAGAGAGTGCTGGCCTGCCCCGAAGCCCAGGAGAACAAACAAGGCCAGTGTGCACTCCAGGGGCCCGGGGCACCAGGCTGTGGGGTGTTTCCTGTGTTCCCTGTAACCTGGATGTGTTGCTCATTATTTGATCATCTTCAGATGGGAGATGTGACAAGCTGGGGAGTCGTGGCCACTCCTGAGCACATGGACAGCTGAAAAGGGCCTTTGTCTCTTGGTCCTTCTAGTCATCTGGGCAGGAGCCCAGGAGCAAAGGACAAGGGGGAGAAAGCAAATCAACCCTCCTGCTCCTGACAGAGTGGCCCTGGCACCGAAGAAGCAAGCGATATCAGCCAGAATTAATTAACAAGTGTATACAGTAGGGTGTATAACACCTTAATGTATTATTTATTATTGTTGTTGTCAGTAGAAGTCGTTGTGAGGGGAGGAGAAAAAGGAATACCAAATTCTCTTTCAAATGGCCAAAGGGAAAATAACGTAGAATGTTTCCTGTCAGAAGCCTGAATACCGGGAAACTAATTATTTTAGAAAGTCTAATAAATAAGGTAATCAAAATAGAGAAGTAAGGTGAATACAGATTTCATATTAGGGAAATTTGAAGCCATCTACTTCTGATGGATTTGGCAAGAAGTGGGAATATGTCAGGACTTTTGTTTTTGTTTCTGTTCTCTTAGAAAGACAGAGTGTTTGGGTAACCCAGTGTCTGGGATACACGGAACAGGTTTATTGACAGCTCTGTCAAGGAGAGTACTTTCTCTTTCTGTCATTGGGTTATTGAAGGTACCACATACACAGACAATATCCTAAATCTGCCTAGAAGTAACACAGAGATAGCACCACACAGTTAATTTACATATCATTCAATGATGGCAAAATTTTATGCATGGTAGTTTATACTCAAATAGATATAGACACAGCAGAGCTACATAATAGTTCTGTGACACTCAGATAAGACTATACATGGACTTACGTGGTGGTTGAGATACATGTTACTCTATACCATATATGGAATTCCTACCTTTTAACGATCTTCTTGTCCTTATATGGAATGCTGATTTGATTTAGAATTTTTTGGATTTGGATCTTTTAGAAGTGTTCACTTCATATACAGACAGAGTAAGCAATGGCCCATTGTAAAATGAGGTCTAGGATCCTGGGAAGGAATCCTTTATCTTTTCACGTACTCTGATGGATGGATGCCTTGAAATCCCATCATCAAAATGTCCTCCATTAAAATGAATATTTTGATTCCTTTTCAGATAGCTTTATCCCTAAAAGCCATCAGTCACATATTGATATGAAAAAACCTAAGAGCAGATTTTGGCGGGAACTAGGGTAAGGAAAAAAACAAAGGGGAAAAAAAAGGCCTCCAGGTTAAAGAGATGAGGGTTCTTTCTCAATAAACTCCAGGAGTTCCTAGCTTTGACACAATATAAATCTAGTCTTAAAATATTACAGGGAAAAGGACAATTCCTTGCTAACAGACAGGCTAAATGACCTGATAAAACCATCACAGTTTAATTTTACATTACTAGATAAATTGGTTTTGCCTAGATAAGTGAGTGAGTGAATGAATGAATGAATCTTGACCCATTGATGAACCACAATGAAAGAGGAACATTGCTGAATAGAGTAGGAGATAGGGAATCAAACATGTGGTTTCTTTTGTCTCCATTCTTTTAGCTATTTAGTCTTAATAGACACGGGAAAAAGCTTTCTTTTTATCTTAATAGACATGGGAAAAAACCTTTGGAGATGGTACATGACAAAAATGAAGAGAATTAGAAGATCAGTTCAGGGGGCGCCTGGGTGGCGCAGTCGGTTAAGCATCGGACTTCAGCCAGGTCACGATCTCGCGGCCCGTGAGTTCGAGCCCCGCGTCGGGCTCTGGGCTGATGGCTCAGAGCCTGGAGCCTGTTTCCGATTCTGTGTCTCCCTCTCTCTCTGCCCCTCCCCCGTTCATGCTCTGTCTCTCTCTGTCCCAAAAATAAATAAATGTTGAAAAAAAAAATTAAAAAAAAAAAAAAAAAGATCAGTTCAGGAGCCGAGGTGATCAGAGACCCATGGTTACCTGAGTTGAGGTGGCAGCTTGAACCTATTACGCACATCGTCAAAGCGGTTCCCGAGGTAAGGAGTGTCCACTGTCAGAAATATGGCCTTGTAGCCCCTTTGTTCTGCCCGCTGCACTAGCTGCTTGGTGACCTCACGGTCCTTGTAGATGTACAGTTGCAGCCAGCGGAGTGCCTCGGGACTGGCCTCTGCCACTTCTTCAATTGAGGAAGTGGACCAGGAACTCAGCATCATCCCGGTTCCCAGTGACCTGCAGGCTGAGGAAGAAAGAAGATAAAGGCAAGCCCAGCATTCTTCCTCACTCCAAAGCCTTCAGGCTGTGGCTCAAGGGGGTGGAAACATCTACAAGAGCAATTTGGCAATAAGAAGTCAATTCTTTAAATAATTAGAAATATGCTTTCCTTTCTACACTCCGAATTGATCTTGAAGAGAAAAATGAGTCAAATAGCCAAAGATGTACTATGGGTAGGGATGAAAAAATTTGGAACAACCTGAATCTCCAACCTTAGGGGATTGGATACACTGCAGTACATATATAAAATGAAAGGTACACACCCATTAAAGGCAATATGTTTGTGGTGTTTAATTTTGTGTGTCAACTTGGCTAAGTGATGGTTTCCAGAATTTGCTCAAATACATCTGGTTGTTGCTGTGAAGGTATGTTTTAAGGAGACTAACGTTCAAATAGGTAGATTTTAAGTAAGGTAGATTACTCTCCATAAGGTGAATAGGAATCATCCAATCAATTGAAGGCTTTCCCTGAGGATTCTGTTAGCGGACTGCCTTCAGACCCAAACTGCAACATGAACTCTTCTGTAGGTCTCCAACCTGACAGCTTACCCTTTAGGTTTTAGACTTGCCAGGGTCCACAAATAAATCCCCCTACCTTTGCCTCTCTTTCTATGTACATATTCTGTTTCTATTACAGTTATAAAAGAATAATATTATTTGTGGATACAGAAAGAATTTCAAGATATATTTTTGAAAAGTCTACAAAATGACACATATAATTCCACATTTGTACCAGTGTGATTATTGGTTTATAAACCTAAACAAACTAATTGTTAATGAGAGGTTGGAGAGTTTAATTTTTTTCTTCGTTTTTAACTTTTTAACTTTTATCTTCAAACATTTTGTTGAGGGTGCATTCTCCCGTTTATGTTGTACTTTTTAATATTATAAAATATGTATGCTAGACATCCCAAGTACATAGCAGCTCCCTCACAACCTTTTAAGCAAGATATCAAGAAATGAGCACAGTGAAAGTGAAAAATAAGTAATAAATTAGATAGATTCACCTAACCAATAGTCTTAGAGAACTGGGAAGAACATGGGGGATAAGCTTTTCACCGAAAAAAGGGTAAAAGGCAGTAGAATTGGGGTCATCTTTAGTGGAGGAGAAACTGATACAATGTTTGTATGCCAAATACCAAACATGGCAAGAGACAATATGTCTCTAACCATATGTAAACTAATCATATGACCCTGGGTCATTCAACTTACCTGTGTGCCTGACATATATCAAATGGCAGTAAAAGTAGTTGTCCAAGTGACGCTCCTTGGGTGATGTTGAGATCAAGTGATGTGCTGTTTAAGATACGACTTTGAGAAGCTAAAATGCTTCCGTGCATTTTCAAATCTCCCTTCAGTGTTTGTGAAAACATAGTGTGCAAACATTCCCCCAGAATTTCTAGTTCAGTAGGTCTGAGATGAGGCCTGAGAATTTGCCTTTCCAACCAGTTCCCAAAGGTGCTGATGCTGCCAGTCCCCTGTACCACACTTTGAAATTTAAGTAGTAGCATTATCATTTGGTAGTAAAATTCTAAGTCCACACGGTAATAAAATGGATTTTGTTCTGGACAAATGTTACTTTTCCTATGGTAGGTGCTGTGTTCCTGTGGTTCAGGTGAGAGTTCAGATAAAGAAGACCTAAATTGGAGATTATCTTATCTGTGGGCAGCTAATTTGTTCCCTCCAAGTGTGCCTTGAGAATTGCTCTCAAGAGGCTCATGACTTGCAAAATATTGTCACAACCCACATCTTATTAAGTAATAACACATATGCACATCTAGACCATTGTCTGATTTTCATTAAGATTTATAAATATGGAAAATAGCTCCAGGTCATCTACTGCTGTTTGGAAGGAACACCAGGGAATGCTTACTGGGTCAGAATCCCCTAACCATCAATTTATCACAGAGAAAATATGCCCTGAAGAGGATGTGCTCTAAGGTTGCACAGAAATGGAGAGCTGAGTGGGATGAGGACCCAGCATGTCTGACTACTTCTGCAGGGCAATGATCTTTCTAGATAGAATTCTTAGATGCCCAAAAGACTCTCTGGTATCAAGCATAGATAAATGCGTTCTCCCAATTCTTCAGAGCCATCATCCCCAAAGGGAGTAGGTTTGCCATATCCCTGAAGGATGCTACCATGACAACAGCTCTGGGTAGGCATGGAAATGGAAACCAGGGTGTAGGGCTTGCCACATACTGCAGTACAGAGTGTAGCTACACAAAGGGGTTCAGCTAAGAGGACCATCAAATGATAGGACACCTTTTTGTAGTGTATACAAAGGCATCATGTCGGTGAGCGGCTCCTCTGTCAATAAAGATCAAGAATCCTCAAAAAGATCTTGAATTCATAAGAAATATCTACAGACACTCCACAAAGACCATTAAAATCGTTAAGCTATCAAATTTGCAAGAGGTGTTGACCTTCACAAACCTTTTGTCTAGTCCCCTTGGGTGGGTATGTCCAGAGAAAAGCAAGGCTAGTTCATGCCATCTATTTCCTGAGTCTACTGCTTTGATACTAATGGTTCCTGAAGCTGTTGGTGCTCAATGTTTATTTTTCAATGATTAAATCATATGGGGCTGAAGTTTTGAGAATCAGGGATCTTTAAACTTCTAAGTTACCAATGTTTCCAGCTGTAGGCATTTAATAAATATTTGGTGATTTTACTTCAGGAGAAAATGCTGAATGCAGAGAGAATTTCAGAGCCTGTGCTGACATACTACGAGTTGAGACTATATATTACTCCCAGGAGAGAACAGGAGCAAAACTTAGAAGGCTTCATGCTCCTTGGAACATATATTACTGTCCACTGTGATCCCCATTCACCTGTGATCATATGCTGTGATAAAAAAAAAAAAAGACAATTATGGATGAATTACACCTATGGTTTTCTTTTTTTTAAATTTTTTTTTCAACGTTTTTTATTTTATTTTTGGGACAGAGCGAGACAGAGCATGAACGGGGGAGGGGCAGAGAGAGAGGGAGACACAGAATCGGAAACAGGCTCCAGGCTCTGGGCCATCAGCCCAGAGCCCGACGCGGGGCTCGAACCCATGGACCATGAGATCGTGACCTGGCTGAAGTCGGACGCTTAACCGACTGCGCCACCCAGGCGCCCCTACATCTGTGGTTTTCAACACAGTTTTGTGTTGAATGAGATAGAGCACCCTGGGATTTTGCAAGGACCATTCAGAGAGACAATCACAACTTTGCCTGTTAAAATATTGAAACACTTCCATTCTAATTGGCAAATAACCATGGCTCTGAAGGAAATGACCCTCCTTCTTGAGTCCCTTCAATGTGGCATCATTCTCTTCTCTCCTCAAGGAATCCCTGGACCCCCACCCCTACAACCCAGAAATTCAAATGTTAACGCCTGGCAGGGCTGCTGGGCATCCAGAATGCTGTTAGAGCACTAGAAACCAGCATCTGAGCATCTCTTCTAATTGGTTAAAGTCTTTCGTTGTACTGGTTGCTAAATGTTTCAAATGTCATTTTTGCCTGATAAATAAAGAAAATACCCTTCTAGCCCACATTGCTCTTTGGGGACAAAAACTACAAGCTTTTTAATTTTATAAATCACTTGGCATAGTCAGACTTTGTTATAAAATTCTAATTAGAGTTATCCTAGTCCAGTGCATAAATGTTTTCGAAGCCCGCTTTCACTCCATATTAATTTTCTGCAATGAAACTCTGACCTGCTCTCAAAAGCAGCAACTGTTAGATTTCATTTTACAAGGGACAGTGGTTCACTTGCATGGAGCTGTGTGTCCAGCTTGCGGTGTAGCAACAGAAGACTCCAGCGTATGTTGCATTTTCATAACTCCTAGCAAAATGGAGATCACATCTGAGGTGGTAAAGACAAGGCCTGGCCCTTGCCCAAGATGAAAGTCCCTAATGTTGATCCAAGTCTAAAAGTCTTGGCTTTCATTATAGCCAGCATATCCTAGAGATACAATATCCAGGAGGATACACAATCAAGTAAACACTGATCCCATATGACATCCCACGACTCTGTTTCCTTACTTTCACTCACTCCCTCTTTTATCATCCCTAAGATATATTTTCAAGAATAAAAACCTAAACCTTTAATCCTCTAGATGTATTCGTATTTTAATTTTTTCCTTTTCTTTATTTAGAGACAGCAGTAATACATTATGCCATTGTTATAAAAAATGCATATGAGGGGTGCCTGGGTGGCTCAGTCTGTTAAGCGGCCAACTTCGGCTCAGGTCATGATCTCGCGGTCTGTGAGTTCGAGCCCCGCGTCGGGCTCTGTGCTGACAGCTCAGAGCCTGGTGCCTGTTTCAGATTCTGTGTCTCCCTCTTTCTGACCCTCCCCCGTTCATGCTCTGTCTCTCTCTGTCTCAACAATAAATAAACATTAAAATTTTTTTTTAAATGCATATGAGATACACACACACATATCACTAAAAGAGACATTAGTAAGGTTGTAGACATTAAAGCATCAAAGATAGGGGCACTTGAGTAGCTCAGTCGGTTAAGTGTCCAACTATGGATCAGGTCATGATCCCCCAGTTTGTGGGTTCGAGCCCCATGTCAGGCTCTGTGCTGACAACATGGAACCTGGAGCCCACTTCAAGTTTTGGGTCTCCTCTGTCTCTCTGTCTCTTTGTCTCTGTCTCTTTCTCTCTCTCTCTCTCTCTCTCTGCCTCTTCCCCACTCATGCTCTGTCTCTCTCTTTCTCTCTCTCTCTCAAAATAAACATTTAAAAAATTATAAAGCATTGAAGATAAAGCCCTGGAAATGACCTAGGTAATAATATGTATTTCTTGAAAAAACAACAAGCTATAATGGATTGAGAGTCAGAAAGCCTGGGCTACTGTCCCAGGCTGGCCATCCATGAGGCACACTTCATCTGCAAAATATCTGTAACCACAGCTGATATCTTGTCTGCTTCATAACACTGCTAGACAGTCAACACTGAGGTAAGGTTTGTGAACATTTTCTGTGTAAACTCTGAAGCCATGCAATTTTAAAGGGTTAAGTGAGAGAATGCCTAACACTACATGGGAAAAGAAGTCCTAGGTAGCCTTATAAACTCAGAATTTTGACAAGGACCTGGATTTCTTATCATTACTCATCATCTTCTCTACACCCAGCTTTTCCCAGCATTGGTTTTGATGATCAAGACACCCATTCCTCTTTGCAAAGAGAGTGTCAAAGAGAGTCCCTTAAACAAGAAAGCTCTCAAAGGAGAGAGGAATCTTTTCCAGCCAAGGAACTCCATGATAGGGCTGATATAAGAAGAGAATATCAAAGCAGATAATTCCTACATTCCCAGGGTGTACATTCCTTTGAAAAGCCAGGGACAAGACAACAGAAAATAATATGAGAGATGCAACAAAAACAAGACTTTCCCCACTCCCCACCTCTATCCCTTATCTGTCTACAGATTTCTGAGGAGAGTCTGCAGAGTAGATCTGAGAGGCTGTCAGCGTTTCCTTAGTAAGACAACAACAGCAATACCGGAAGAAATTCTCACTATATTTTTTATTTGCTTTATTTGCAATAAAATCATAAGTATAATAATATGGAAATAAATGCATTTAATATCATTGTTTACTATCACCCACAATCCCGTCCCTCCCACACTGGCTATGGGCCAGTGAAAAACATTTGTGCGTTCTGGTTAACAGAATAAAAGTTATCCTAGAACCCACCCACAACAAATTTCTTATTAGAGTGAAATCACATGCCCTAGTCTGGGGAAATGCTACAAGGGTCTTCAATAATCTGGTATAAGATTTGACCTTAGTCAAATGTAGTTCTGCCTCCCCAAACTGCCATTCAGTAGATCTAACTCAATTTCCTACACTATGGAACCTATAATCAACCACTGAGGTTTATTTACATCAACTCATCTTAGATATCAATGCAACCACTTCTGGAGTTGATACAAACCCTAAGCTCCAATGTACAGTGATTTAATTGGGCTAGAACAAGTAAGTAGCTTTGTAAAGTGGCATGAACTGGCAGAATCCCCTGTATGGCTAAGAAATGCAATTGTGCTTGTACATCTTGGCAGTGTTTTGCTTTCCGTCAAGCAAGCCTTAATAAAAGTGTTCATTTCTTATCTAGGAAATCTGGATGTAAAGTAGAGAAGACAGGAAGCCTTCTGTGGACTTAAATTTTAGGGGACACTAAGCCTACCTGTCCAAATTCTTTAATCCAAAACCACTTTGTACACATTCCTCTCCTTGGTTTTGAGTCACCCTGATATCAACAGGCTTTCAGAAGATCTTATAGGGTCTTCAGGTGGGAATGATATTCATGCTACATCCAACACTGTTTCATCTTTGAGGATTTAAACTACATCATTGGCTGGGAGCCACCAAAGACTTTCATTCTAGGCTCTGTCCAGTGCTTCTCTCAGATATACATAGAAATCATGTGATGATGTTCATAAAATTCAGATTCTGTAGTAGTTCTGGCGTGGGATGTGAAATCTAACATTTCTAACAAGATCCTGAGTGATGCTAATGCTTTTGTTTTGTGGACTATACTTTTAGAACAATGAGGTGGATATTTTCTTTCTCAAGGACTCATTCAAGTTAGTTGGATATAACTGATGGCATAAGTAAAGCTAGGACTTACAGCAAACTGACCAGTGGTGGTAGGGTGGGTAGTGTCTGGCTCCCAGCTTGCCAGTTGCCAGAAACATCTTGCCAATGAATCTGTCTGTCTTCTGCATTGTTGTCCCTTTGAGGAGGGCACAGGTAAATCTGCCACATTTTCTTATTTCTTATGCATTCATCCCTTACTAGTTTTAAAGTCAAGGAATAAATTGCATTATACCAACAGCCTCTTGGCACATTTAACCATTACTATATATATATATATATATATACACACACACACACACACACACACCATATATATATATATATACACACACACACACACACACACACACCATATATATATACCATATATATACCATATATATCATATACCATATACCATATATATATACCATATATATATATATATATATATACACCATATATATATATGGTAATGGTTAAATGTGCCAAGAGACTCATATATATACATAATATATACATATATATACATAATGTGCCAAGAGACTCATATATATACATATATATACACACATATATATGTATATATATACATATATACACATATATATATACATACATATATGTGTGTATATATATATATATATACACATATACCGAGAGAGAGAGAGAGAGAGAGAGAGCACGTGAGGGAGAGCACTCAAGCAGAGGAGAGGTGCAGGGGGAGGGAGGGAGAGAGAGAGAGAGAGAGAGAGAGAGAGAGAGAATCTTAAGCAGGCTCCATGCTCAGCATGAAGTCCAACTAGGGGCTCCATCCCATGACCCTGGGATCATGACCTGAGCCAGAATCAAGAGTGGATACTCAACCAGCTGAGCCACCAGGTGCCCCATCATCAGATGTATCTTAAAACCTTGCTTATCTAGGACTTTCCCAGCTTCCTAGATTTGGGGTTAGAAACAAATATTAACAACAAAATAAAAATAAAATTGAAGAAGATAAGAGAGAGGGAAGTTACTGAAAGATGAGATAGCTCACCAATTATAAAATAGCGTCCAAATGTTTAATGTATTGTCCAACAATCTTACACATATAGATAAGATGCTGAATCACCAAGTAAAACTAAAGCTTATCATGCTAGGCTTGACAGGGAGGGGAATTATAATACATTTGAGGATGATGTTCATCCACAGCTACCACCACCACCACCACAGAGGAAATTGTAAACTATTAGTTACCAATGGCAGTAAACGTCTATTATTTGAAACATTAATTCATGTGGGTCAATCATATTTCCAGATTAGAGCAGAATGGTTAAGCAATGTGCTACTTTGGGTCCAAGTTATTTCTTTGAAAATAGCTCTCTTTTATGGGAAAGGTGAGTTATGTTTCCAAAATTGTGTTTTTAAAGGAAAAAAGGATAACATGATTAAAGTGACTAAAGTTATTTTTAGGTGCATTTGATTAAAAAGCTCCTGCAAAACTTAGTCACCAAGACAGCTGTGCTGAAAATGTTGAGAAAACGCATTCTGTCCTCTGCACAGGAAGTCATTGTGCAATGGGGAAAATATGCAATGACAAAGTACCAAGCAGTTGTGTGGCTCAAAACTCAGGGTCTGACACACTAAGGTGTTTGCATAAATGTGCACCCTAACATCCACTGGGTGTGCCCACCTTTCTTCACACAGGAACTGCCATTTACAGAGTTGTTAAAGATGGAGTAAAAATTATTTATTGTCTGCACGTCTAAAATTACAATTTGAGATTACTTAGAAAAATAATGTTTTGAAACTTCCACTATAATTATGTGTGAAATACTTAGAAGTGGTCAAACAAATCTTAATTTATGATTTAGGGAACTTAAGCAATTTCAACACTGCCAAGAAAGGCCAGAAAACCAGATTTCATCTTTCCAGTGCTTTCAAGATGGTCCATTGTCTAAATCCGGAGCAGTTTAACCTTGAGTGATCACACTGTCACTAACTTTGAGAGCTCTTTTTGTCTGCATCGAAAGATTTTCAAGAAATAACTAGTCCCAATGACATCTGTGCCCTCCCTTTCTTGCTTCCACTGTGTCTCTGGGGTAGAACTCTGCATTAGACTAAAACATTAACTTTACTGTAATGATCCCCAGGTTATTATTCTGTCATTTTATTAAGTTGTCAGGTCCTGGCATATAACTGGCAGATCACATGGAGACCACACCATAGTGAGATGCCTTTTATGATGGTTTCAAGGCAGATCAAGCCTGCACTTGACCTCAATTAACCTCCCTCAGTATAACAACCTCGGTGTTGAAACACACACATGAGCCTCTGACTTCTGGATTATCATGCTTTAATGTCATCAGGCACACTTATAATTTGAGAAGAAGCAATCTCATGCTCTCAAGAAAGCTGCCCGATAGCTTAAATTCTGGTGCGAGATACTAAAAATCATACCACTTGATGTTGGTCTTTAATGTAGTGAGAGGCTAATTTTTTACTAGCTGTTTTTGATTGAAGTTTGTCCTACTGCAAAGTGGTTTCAATCCCGAATCTACCATTTCTTGGAAAATTTTTAGATATAAAATTTTGATATATCTATGCACATATATACATTTTATATATTTTGTATACCTATGTATATATATATAAAAAAGGTCCATAAGCTTTTAATATGTGTGAATGTATATATACGTATATGTGTGTGTGTCTATGCTTATGTGTTGTGTGTGAGTTGTGTGTGCGGAATGAGCATGTCCACTGAATTTTGATTGTGGGAAACATAAAATTGAGCTGAAATAGGTTGAAAATAAAGGTGAGAATTGATTGATTTTTACTACAATGAAGCAAAGAGGTATTCTCTCCCAAGTGTTTAATGATATAATTTGGACAAAGTTTTAGTGAACTGTCCTTCCTTCTTATTCCTCCTTAGTTTTGTTAATGGATTAAGACAAATAACTGGATCAAACTCTAGAGGGCAGATTGCTGTTCAAGCCCCATCTTGATCATGGGCCAGCCCTAGACTTTGGTCAAGGGCGTCCTTCTCCTCCACTGTCAAATGAGGGGAATGATAAATGATAATTACATCACAGGTCTATTGTGAGGATTAATGATGGGGCTGTAAAGTCCAGTATCTGGTGCATAAAAGGCACTCACTCACTTCAGGGGAAAAAAAAAGCTTCATAAAGAAATCTCATGCTTTCCTGTATTTAGGTAAAATTAAGAATAATGGGATATTTTCCTCATAGGTATGCTGAAATGTATATCTGCTCGGTCACCTAGTACAACACATAAATATATAAATCAATAAAGCTTTCAAAAATATATCATTTGGGTCTGGAGCAAAGGAAATGACAATTTTTCTTGCTGAATGGTCTTTCACTCAATGTCGAAATCGATCACTTAATCTCGGAAAATCCAGAAAATTCAACAGCTAAAGCTCTCACCTATGCCCTAATTCAGTTCTTTGGGGTCTGTATGGCTCTTTGTGCTACTCCCCCCATCTCTTCCACCTGCATCTTAATAGGTGGTCAAGTCATAGCCAAGTCCCAAAACTTCACTTTGGAATGTTCTAGCCTTTTAGGCTCAAAAAGAAAGTGTTTAGAGTTAATGGTTTTATGGCCTATCAAATCCTGTGTGGTAGCCTCTAATTGCATCCAGGGGCAGGAATTTCTTTTAAAATCTTTTTTTCTTTTCTTTTCTTTTCTTTTTTTTTTTTTTTTTGACACTTTACTAAGAATTTGCTAATATGCTGAGCATTCCTAGAACGCCTTAGGTGGCTTTAATTTCTCTCTATTTGAGGTCCTGGCACTCCCTCATGTGGCGCGTGGACATATAACAGTCAGAAGCAAAGGGATGAATTAGTAACTCAATCTCCTCCTTCCTCTTGATTTCTCATGTTTAAATGATGCAAAGGAGCTAATGTAGTTCCATGGAGGCTGAAATAAAATTTCATTACAGCCACTGTGCATAAAACCAGAGAGATTTCTATGATAATGTCCTAAAAGCCTCTGTGGCATAGTAAGCATTTTGTTAATTTGCTCTGTGAGAAGTCAGAGATGTTTTACTTCTCTTGCAAGATGGAAATTTCACCTAATGAGACTACCTGTTTTATATTACACTAGCATTTATATTTATCATTGATATTTCTTTCACTACTTTAACTATTTGTAGAAATGATTCTGTAATCATCCCTGAAGCTCATAAGAGGAATAAAACATAAATCAAAAACCAATCTAATAGGGTTTCAGATGGATGCGCTGTTTATGAGTAGAGGTGTTTATATGGCTCCTTAAATATTATAAGAATTGTCAATTATTAAAATGTTAACTAAATCATCTACTGCAATAAATCCCTTATTCATAACACAATGCATGACAAACTGCTCTCCACTCAGTGTTTCTTGGTTAGTTTCCTTCCATCTTAAAAGATTTTTAGGAGTTTTAATTTTTGCTTAAAATTCAAGCCCCTTTATTTATGCTCCTGAGTTTTGCTGAAGGCTCATATTTCCTAATAAGTTTCATATTCGGTGGCTTAGTCCATCCTCTCAAAATCAAAGGGATAAAACTATAAAAACATAGAATGCAGTTAATATTTGCATAATTAACATATTTGCAAAACATAATTGCAGTTAATATTCTGAGACTATAACATAGAGTTTGCCTTAGGCTTCTTGCTGTAGTTAATGATACTTGGAAATATCAGTCACTGATCAGGATCTTATACACAGCATTGAGAAAGTGATTAATATCCCTGAACAAGGTATTTAACCTCTGCAAGCCTCAGTTTCCACAACCACAGGAATTGGAAAAAGATCCTTAGAGTTTTGGGACTCCTGGATGGCTCAGTCAGTTAAGTGTCTGACTCTTGATTTCAGCTCCGGTCATGATCCTGTGGTCGGTGAGTTTGAGTCCCAAATCGGTCTCTGTGCTGACGGTGTGGAGCCTACTTGGGTTCTGCCCTGTCTCTCTGCCCCTCCCTGCTCACGCTCTTTTTCTCTCTCTCAAAATAAATAAATAAACATTAAAAAAAGAAGATCTTTAGAGTTTTACACTCATGTTTTAAGATGGGTAAGACATAGATAAGTTAATAAATGCAAATTGCCTGGCATACGTGAATTGCCAAATAAATGTTGGCTATCATCATTTTTCACAACAGTTAATTTCTGTGGCATTTATTAAGCATCTATTTGTATTTTCAGCAAGAGCCGGAAATATATATGTCTATTTGCTTTCCTCTATCCCAAGAATGCAGCTATGAGAAATGAAAAGCAATCACATATAAATGCTCACTCCACCGTCTACACTCTCCAGGGCTGGCACAGGAGGAAGGAGGTAGAGGATAAGGGTGGGATTTCAGAAGAACAGTTCTCTACCTTGAATGGCTTCTCTAGTTCATGAAATCTTAAAGAAGGACAGAACCATTCATTTCTAACCTGAAAAAAAAAATGGTAAAATCATCTTCCTGTTAGGAATTTTCTGGTTTGGGTTTTTTAGTTTTCTCATTGTAGAGATTTTGTCTGCATTCTTGGCTTCACAGCAGAACTCTTTTTTTTAACTGTCTTTTTGAACCCCAACATGCAACACAAGTAGCTCCATGGTTGGTGACACACCTCACTTCCCCAAGACTCTTGGGAACAATCCCAACCTCTTTGGGACATGATACGCAAACCGCTGATCTTGCTTAAGCAGCTGACTTTATCAGTGAGGAAACGTAATCCTCCTAGAGAGTGAAAATGGCCTGCTACAGAAGTGAAACTAGTTAGTGGTGAATTCCACATAAATCAGATGTCCCAGACTGACAGCCCAGGGGACAGTTGTAGCCCGCAAAAGTATTTGCTTTGGCCCACACATTACTGCCCCAAACAGTGTTTTAGAGAATTTTTGATTTATTTGCCAACATTTAAAAACCAGGAGATTACACATAAAAATCAAGGGTTTTGGCTTCTCTTAAAGTTTTTGGAGATTTGGCAGCCCAACATCCTCAATCCCTTGGGGCAGTAGTTAGCTAGCACTAAAATGTGGCTGCCCCCCTCTATGGAACCTGCAATCTCAGGTTTGCTACAGTCTCCACCATCAAGCCTGCATTGTTGTTTTCCTAACTTCATCCCTCTCTGGGTATTTATGTTACCAATCTGACCCTTAAAGTCATTTTTGAGGTCCCTGCATAAAGCTTAAATTAAAAATATCTTTAGCAAAGTAAAAAGAGCAACTTTCATTCCCACTAAAGTGTAAATGGAGTGTACTTTTATTTAAGTTTTTTTTTAATTTTTATTTATTTTGAGAGAGAGAGAGAAAGCTTGGGAGGCACAGAGAGAGAGGGAGACAGAATCCCAACCAGGCTCCACGCTGTCAGCACAGAGTCCGATGTGGGGCTCAAACTCAAAAATCCTGAGATCATGACCTGAGCCCAAATCAGGAGTTGGACGCTTAACTGACTGAGCCACCCAGGCACCCCGGGAGTATACTTTTCTGAAAGTAAGTTTTTTAATATGTGGAAGACATTTTTGGGACTCTGAGGGGCAAATAAAAAGTGCACCCCATTTTGGGAAGCTTTTCCTAGCATTATTCTCAGGTAATTTTCAAAGGACCCCTAGAAGTAAGAGCTCTTATTCAACTAAGGTTGTCAGATACAGCAAATAAACATATAGGATGACCCAGTTACAAATGACTTGCTGTTTATCTGAAATTCAAATGCAACTGGTTCCCTGCATTTTATTTGGTAACCTTATATTCACTGCCATTTTGAAAACGAAGAAAGAGTAGCTCCATTGGTCACTCTACAACCACAAAGCTGTATAAGAAAATAGAGCTCCATTCTCAGGCCCAGTTATACTGGGGATGTGCTCCACAGTGGTGTAAAGAAAGCCCAAAAGACCCTTTAAGCAAGGTGCTGTGAAGTCTAGAGAGCCAATTGAGAAGGCAAGATTGTGGTACTGTGGCAGCTTTGAGAACTTTCTGGATGTCCATTCTAATTATTCAAGCCTGATCATTCCCTGGAGATTTGAATGGTCCTCACCTTGATTTGCATTCTTCCAGGAGCCAACAATGAGGCAAAGATATGAGTGCAAGTCTTTTATTTGGGAATAATCACAAGGTGAGTTGAAGAATAGGAAAGTGAAAGAAGGAAGAGAAGGCAGTCAAGGAAGGGTGTGTTAATGGGAAGGTAACCCCCAACCCACCCATCTATCAGCTCCTGTTGCCAGAGAAAATACAGGCAAAAAGTTGCAAGTTCTTATAAAAATGATAAGTAACAAGGGGATATAACCTGAACACCAACAGCATCTGCTCCAGGTACATATACTTTCTTTCCTTCCAAGTAACCTATCCATCTCACAACCCAAACATACCAACCAAGGAGTACTCTTGGTTATGGGGGGATCACCATTGTCTTTCAGGGTTAATTTAAGGATACATTTTTATTTTTAATTTTTTACACTTTTTTAAAGTTTATGTGCATATTTCTGAGAAAGAGAGAGCATAAGCAGGGGAGGGGCAGAGAGAGAGAGAGAGAGGAAGACACAGAATCCGAAACAGGCTCCAGGCTCTGAGCTGTCAGCGCAGAGCCCTACACTGGGCTCAAACTTACCAACGATGAGATCATGAACTGAGCCATAGGTGGACACTTAACAGACTGAGCTACCTAGGCACCCCCAGGGTTAATTTAAATATTAAATAAATCATCAATCCATAGATGGTAATTGGACCATAGAAAAAAACCTTAGGAATGTCAAAATCCTTACAGGAGATTTCTACTACAAATCTAGATCTAAACTGTGATATCACTGCCCTCACAACAACCTGATCCAGGGTCTTAGATTCTCAAGGGCATTGTGTGTAACATGTCATTGCCAGTTACTCTGTGTCCTCAGTGTCACGACATCCTCTTCGTTCTTACTGTTCCACCCTGTCCCAATGTTTATCATGTATCTCACTCCCCTGGGGGGGGGGCTGCTTTGCATGTGCATAACGTGATAAATCAGTTATTTTTAGGGAATTGTAACTGACAGATAAATGGGCTTCTTCTCATGACATTTTATGGGATTTTCTGGAAATTAAAAGCAGTACAGGGAGGTAAGGAGCCACGACTCTTCAGCCAGGCTGTCTAGGTCTGAATCCTGTTTCTACCATTTATGAGTTGTGTGATTCTGGGCAAGTTATTCATCTGCTGCATGCCTCAGTTTCCCAGGTGTAAAATGGGCTTAATATAGTACTATTCTTTGGGCTGCTCTGAGGATGGATTCTTTAATATTTGTTCATCTGTTTTGTTTCTAAAATTCCACATATGAGTGAAATCATATATTTATCTTTCTGACTATTGTTTGTAACTGCTTTTTAAAAAACATGCCACAACATTTTTCCACACCACCACACTCTTTCTCTCATATCACTAAAAAAATTGATTCCATTTTTAATGCACCCTATTTTGTTTTACAACCAATCTCCAAATATGGGGACATTTGGGTTTTTCTTTTTTCTAACTTTTCTCCTATTAAAAATAACAAAGGCAGGAGAATCCATGCAGAGATGTTATTCTTCAAAGTCATAATTATTTCCTTGCAATGCCTAGAAGAGGACTTACAGCATCATATGGAATTCATACTTTAAAATTTTGATAAACAATTGTCAAACAATTTTCTAGAAATATGATTCCAGCTTACACTCTTCTTATCAATATTTGTAAACAACCACATCACACTGTATAACCTGAAAATGGTAATTTGATATTCAGAAAATAAAACACATAGTTATAATTTGTATGCATTTGATAATTGGGGAAATTGAATAATTTTCATATGTTTATTGGCCATTTTTATGTGTCCATTTATGAATCTCCTGTTTGTCCTTTTCCACTTATATCTCTTCATCTATTTGGGGTTAGATGTTATTGCATTATTCAAGTGTAATGACAGAAAGGTCATTAACACTTTGCAGCCTCATAATTTCAATTTGTTTTGTTTGCCACTTGTTTTATCAATTTTTGTAGAACTTTGACAGCATAGAAGTTTCTGGGTTTTTGTGTTGATTTGTTGGCTTTTGTTTTAATGGTTGTTGTCTATGGCCTTTGAAAGCCATAAGAAAGGAAAGGCCTTTCTTATTCCAACTGTAAATAGACAGATACTGGTTTTCTTCTCCTCCTCCCTTCTCCTTCTCCCTGCCCATATTTCAGGTTTCTCATAGACAAATGGCTGGGTCCTAAGGTCACTTCTCTGTGTGTGGTCCTAGAATTAAAAAAAAAAAAAGTTCTAGACTCTAACCTAAGTCTGTCCAGCAAAATCTCACTCTGTCATGCTGATGTCCCTAGCAGAATTCTATGGTAGACGTTTCAAGAAGGGAAGTAAATCCATAAGATCGGTAATACTTAGAACTGAAATGCTTTAAAATAGTATTTAGTTCCTGCTCCTTGGGCCTGAATTTCCTGCCCTGCTTAGTATCAAAAGAAGTCAGATATGAGTTTTATAGGAGGTTTTGAAGTTGGGGGGGTGGGTAGATTTATCACTGTACATACCTTTTCAAATGTTCATGGTTGCCAGGGGACTGAAAGTTAATAAATTAGCCCTAAGAAGGAATTTCTTTACATCATATTTGAATTTCTCATCTCTCTCTCCTAAGGCAGTTAGAAATGCTCTATTGGGAATCTAACCCATTCGTAAAACAGAATCATGGTCCAAAGCCATGGCAGAAAATGCAACCAACCAGGTCACTGCATTTGCTGTTTCCCTGTGAGACTCACATGGTTTGGGGAAGCAGGAAGGGCTTTGAAATAAGGTAGCCATGAGGTTGAATCCCATCTCTGCCACTATGTTGCTGTATGACCATGGGTGAGCCAAGTCAATTTCTCAGACCTCCATTTTCTGAAATATGGGTATTAATACACATAATATAACTAAAAGCTATTGAACCACCATTCTGTGCAAGGCACTATTTTAAGTGCTTTGTTTGTGCAAATTCATTTAATCCTGATAGTAACTTGAGGAGGTGGGTACTATTTTTATCCCTATTTTGCAGCTGATAAACTGAGGCACAAGTATCTTGCCCAGTGTCATACAGCTAGAAAATAGAGGAGGAGAAGGTGCAAAAACAGGTATATTAATGGCAGAGTCAATGAGCTTAGTTTTTGTGAGTGTAAACATATCTAGGGAAGTGTTTGCTTGATGCATACACAGAAAAGAGTCACTAAATGTTAGTGCTCTTCTGTCCTTTTGAGTGAGGACTTTCTTCCTACCTCGCACAGTTGCAAGCTCCCCATCCACGTGAGCCATGCACTGCATGGCAGTAGCCCCAACACATATTGGCATGCTGACCCTCTGTCCCAAAACAGAAGTCGACAGGTCTATTTCAGCAACATTCCGGAGCATCCGCGGATACAGCTTCCATCTAGAATTTTTAAAAAAGCGTTTCAGAATTTTAAAATCATAACCAAGGCTTTGATATTACATTTTAGTTTAAAAAGAGAAAATATTCTTGTATTTTTCCCACCCAGCAAATAACAAAATTGAAGGAAAAGGGGCAATTTCAATGCTTGTTAAGATAGCATGTTAGCAATAAGATAATAATGAATTTCACAAGCTATCCTTCTTAGTGAGGTGTAGTTAACATATGTAGGATTCACCCACGTGAGTGTCCGGTTTGGGGAGCTTTGTCAAATGCATGCAGTCGTATAAGTGCCAAGACAATCAAGAACAGTTCACCATCTTTAAAAATTTCCCCATTTCCCTTAGCAGTGAAACTCTGTCTCCCACCAACCCTCTCACAACCACCGGTATTTTTTCTGTCCATATAGTTTTACTTCGCAAGAACATATAAATGGAATCATAAAGTATGTAGCCTCTTGAGTCTGCCTTCTTTCACTTAGCACAATGCATTTGAGATTCATCCATGTTGCCATGTGCATCTATAATTTGTTCCTTTTGGTTGATGAACAATATTCTGCTGTACAGAAGTACCACAGTCTGTTTGCCCATTCCCCAGCTAAGAAATATTTGGAACATTTCCAGTTTGAAGCAATTTTAAATAAAGCTGCTGTAAACATTTATGTAAATGTTTTTGTGTGAACATAGCTTTCATTTCACTTCCTCCAGGTCATTTTGAAGATGGTATACAAAAACATGGATTAGATTATAATTTAAGAAGAGGGGTACCCAGGTGGCTCAGTTGGTTGAGGATCTGACTTTTGATTTTGGCTCAGGTCATGAGCCCAAGGTTGTGGGATTGAGCCCTGAGTCAGGCTCCTCACTGAGAGTGGAACCTGCTTAAGATTCACACACACACACACATTCTCTCTCTCTCTCTCTCTCTCTCTCTCTCTCCCCTGCTGCCTCTCTCCCCAACTTGTGCACTTGCTCTCTCTCAAAAAAAATTAAAAATTAAAAAAAAAAGATATATTATGTACAGTTTGTCCTTTTTGTTTTTTTGTTTTTCTTTTCAAATAACAGACAGTAACTTCAGGTAATTACTTTTAAAATTTTAATGTGGTTCAGTGCCTGGGTGCCTCAGTCTGTTAAGCATCTGATGCCGGCTCAGGTCATGATCTCATGGTTGGTGAGTTTGAGACCCAGGTCAGGCTCTGTGCTGACAGCTCAGAGCCTGGAGCCTGCTTTGGATTCTGAGTCTCCTTCTCTATCTGCCCCTCCCCCACTCACACTGTCTCTCTTTCTCTCTCTCTCTCCAAATTAAGTAAGCATTAAAAAAACTTAAAAAAATAAAATTATAATGTGGTTTCTTCAAAATTCTTAAACGGAAGTCAGTATCCACTGAAGTATGGTGATGAGGGAAGATAATTCTTTTTAGTTTAATTGTGCATTTTCTCCTAAAAGGGTATTTGGTAGAAACTGGATTTTTGGCTTGAAGAATTTTTGACTCCTGAACACGATCTTAAATGACTTTTCCTGCAATTCTTTTGTGTTGTAATGAAAACTATCAATAAACCAAGAACCAAAAACTTTACTAGTAAAATTTACAGGAGAACAAGTTCTCTTTCCTCTCAGCGAAATTTGTATGTCCTATTTGTTCAGGATTATTTTTCTCATTAGTAACTCATTAGAACTGAAGAAAATACAGCTGTCTTTCTAATGAGCACTAAGAAACAAACATGTGTGTAACACATACATACTTACCTAACCAGCCCTCACCTTTTATTACCTAGATTTTACTTTGCTTCCAGAGAGAACAAGATTTTTAGTTAATATACTGAAGTGTGATTTAGAAATGTAGTAACCAAAATAAATTGAACCTCCAACGTCTTAACTGGAGCCTACTTCCTGTAGTGGAAGAAGAAATTCTGCCTTCATGTTGCTTTGGGTCTGTAATCTAACCCTTCCCCACATAATAAAGTAAAAACATCCAGCCCTTGAAAAGCATAATAAAGAAGTTTTACTGTGTGATTTCTCTGCAATTCCTTTGAACATCATAATTGTCATTATTTTCTGTCACACCACATGCTTTGCTGCTGGAAGTCTTTTCTTTTGGACTGACCCTCACAGCATGCTTCTTTGATCTCCATTTTGAAGGGGGAAAGGCAGAAGCCTTGAAGAGAGTTTTTATTACCAATCATCTCTAAGTGTATTATGAGAATGAGAGAAAACGATTTTAATAGCAGCTGTTGGCCTTGGAAGGCATTAATATTTACTTAGAGCTGAGGAAACAATGAAAGCTTTTATGAAGAGCACACACAGAGCTGCTGGGCATCGTGTGTGTGTGTGTGTGTGTGTGTGAGAGAGAGAGAGAGAGAGAGAGAGAGAGAGAGAAAGGACATTGTTAAATGTTAATTCCTATGTAGAAGGCAAGGTTCAACCCTTCTATCTCCAGACAGTAGCTTTATTTATGCTTGTCCACATGGTGGCGCAGTCCCTTTAATAACTGTGTTCTTGGCTTTCCCACACACATTATTTTCTGTTCTGACGGTGACATTACGGAGACTCACCAACCAATGCACAAAATGCAAGTTTCAGGCAAAATTATATAAGATCGATGGAGTGGGAAGTGTATGTTCTCTAAAAAGTTTTCCATTTTTTGATATTTTCCAAAGAACAATTACAACTAACCTTGTCAAGTAGTTCCAATAGCTTTCTGAGTCCCACCTGACTCCACCCCCAATAGAAGTGATTTTTTTTTTTCACAGTCTTACATCAAATAGTAGCTGAATGTAACCTTGGACTGTGCTCTTATGAGACCTCCACTTTGGAAAAAGGATATGAAGATGGACAAAACAATTGAACCAATCAAATAATAAACCTCTTTCGAAGGATGGAAAATAAGATGACCGAGTAAAGGAAGTAGGGGGTAAAGGTGGGGATCTTTTCACAGAACTTTTGACCCACCCTTCACATCCAACAAAAGCCTCACATTTAATTTACAAAAAAATCTGGTGATGTATACACTCCCCAAGATGGGATACTGTATTTGAAAGAAGACACTTATCACCCAGCTGTAAAGCCAAGTGCTGTTACTGAATCCCATCAACTGAACACAGTGAATTAATGTTTCATAAGTCTGTAAGATGATCATACTTCAGTCCAATTTCTTCACATTAATTGTTTAAACTATTTAAAGCAAATAAAATGTATGTAAATACGTATACAAAACACAATTTTTGTAATCTTATTTTTAAAACGTTTTTAAATTTTTTTTTTTAGAGAGACAGAGAGAGAGGGAGAACAGGGGAGGGGCAAAGAGAGAGGATCCCAAGCAGGCTCTTCACAGTCAGCGCAGAGCCCAACTTGGCTCAAACTCTCGAACATTGAGATCATGACCCAAGCCGAAATTGAGAGTCCGACGCTTATCCGACTGAGCCACCCTGGAGCCCCTGTAATCTTATTTTTTACCCTTCATTCTTAATATTGTGACATCTTTAAAACATTTAATTGGATCACTATCAACCTGTGAGGCACTGCAATAAAGGAATAATGACATCACTTTATCACCTGTTATTTAAAAGAAAATCACCCCATTTTTAGTGTCAATAAATGACACAACAGAAAAGAAAGGAGCTTCATTTTCTAACTTCATCAGGACTTCTAGACACCCAAATTACAGAATTAAGTCTCCACTAGTGATGATTTCACCAGAAGCCACAAAGTGCAGACCATGGTTGAGAAGGATACACTGAGTTAATGTGTAAGAGAAACAACATACTGTGTGTGTGTGTGTGTGTGTGTGTGTGTGTGTTTAAGTTAACTCCAATCAGGTCATGATGATTCCAATCATGCAAAATGTTGCAAGCTAACACCTACTGTTCTCGAAATGTTTACGATAGGTAACTTTGTTCTTCAGTATGGTTCCATCTATTTGACTTCATGTGTCTTTTTGTATTTTATTTTATTTTATCAGTTTTTAGCCATGATAACATTAGAGTCGCAAGTCTTACCCCAGAAACGTTTACAAGCAACTGCTAGGTCACATAAGTGAGCCATATCCCCAAAACTCCAAAATGTGATTGTCAGAGCTGAGCACAGAGAGATAACAGCTGTCACTGTGAATGACCTTTTGTTGTGCTTGTGGGAGGGAAAGTGTACACATTTCATAAATGTCTTTAAAATGCCCTGACACTGTGTCACAACAGGTTATCTGAGGTTTGGTTGTTTTGCAGTCTTCATTTGAATCAGAATGAGAGAGTTCAGATTGATTTCCTTCATCCCGTCAACCCAAAGCCACCACAACTCTGGCAGAAAATCTATTCTTAGTTCCATGTGATCAGCTCAATGATGCAAGGTGAGGAATGAAGGGTCACCCAGAAAGTTACACAAGAAAAGAGGAATTGAGGTGTTAGATAAGCAATGGCTGCTAACGTTTGTTGCAATATAAAAACTCTTCAAGTGGTTGATCATAAAATAGCATCAGCCAACCTCCAGAGAAAGTTGATTAATCCATGTTTTTTCCCTTTCAAGCTGAACAAAAAGGAAAGATCAAGGTTCATGGAAAGGATGGCATTGCAAACTCTTTCTCATTATCTGTGCTCTGTCCTGAAGTTACTGAGTACATGCACAGGGTGGGAATACTTACTGGAGTACCATGAAACCCACACAAGCATGAGGCACTCTTCCAGTCCACAACTTGGAACTCAACAATGCCTTCCATGTCTGACAAAGCTTCCAGAATTTCTAGGGTTGCAGAGGTGCCTGTATGTGCTGCACCCCTTTGCTCTCTCTTTAAGGCCTCTACTAGGCCAGCTGTTCGGGGTACATTTTGCATCAATTCAACCCACCAGCATTATGGAAGTCAAAGGTCAATGTGCATCCATTGGAATGTAAGCACCTGTGAACAGGAGCTTTGTCTGGCTCATTGCTCTATCCTCAGCATGTAGTATAGAACCTAGCCTATAGAGATTCCTAATAAGCATGAGTCCATTAATTAAGTAGCATGAGCGGAAGGGTGTTAAAGGGGGTTTGAGGAAATAGATGGTCACCTGAGCATTATGACATAAGAAATGCAAGGAGACACCAACTCCATACACCTGTCAAGGGCCTGAAATTTCCTTGGTTAAAATAACCTTTTTGGGTTAAAGTGTTGTTTTCAGGAGATTACCAGGAGGTAAGCCATATTACCCGGTGAACGGAGCTGCTATTGGGCCCAGGAAGGGACATCTTCCAGGAACAGAAAAGTTTGGAGAGGCCCAGAATGTTAAATGATTGAAAAAGATCATACAGAATTTTAAGCCCCTCCACTTTTAGCCAAATTTTCCCTTTCTGTGGCTCTTCCACAGAAGAGCCATGTGGGTTCCAGGGAAGAACTGAGACAAAGTCAAGGCTTAGAGAAGTTTGGGGGAGGCCCCATCCTTCACCCCATTCTCAGACTCCTGACAGTACATCGGTGCTATTTGCCAGGGACCACCTTGGTTAGAATCATCTCATTTTTCCTAATTTACACATAGAAAAGTGATTTTTGAGAGATTTTGCTCTAGACAGAAGAAGCCAAGCAGGAAAGCATATTCTTTCTTCTGGATATTTTCTACCCTTTTTCTTTAATTTATCACCATCAATGAACACCCACAATATTCACTAGCTTTACTAA
The DNA here is from genome assembly GCF_022837055.1 of Prionailurus viverrinus. Taxonomy (NCBI): domain Eukaryota; kingdom Metazoa; phylum Chordata; class Mammalia; order Carnivora; family Felidae; genus Prionailurus; species Prionailurus viverrinus. Next base: position 33,959,927 of record NC_062563.1, read on the forward strand.
AGACTATAATGTAAGATGGATGAGTTTGAGAGAGTATAGTGTATGGAGGGTTCTCCTCCCCTACTCCAGCAAATAAACCATTTTGTAACTGCTGAGAGAAAAACACTCCTTTAAAGTTATTTTGTTCATTGTTTTTATTACAAACAGAAAACATAAACCGTGATACCTACCATCTTGTGCTTTGAAATATGAAAGGCAAGGGAAAACTAATTTGGAAACAGAGGTAGGTGAAGCACTTTGGATGATGGATGAAGCAGCAATGTTGAAAGATTAATGTTATATAGACAAATTGAAATCTAAAGTGAAAGTTGAGACAACAATAATCAAAATGAATGATAAGGGAAAGCCAGCAGGATGGGAACATTTGAGGCAACAATCCGATCTGGTTCAACCAGATAAGATGGCTATCTTGAACCTAGTGCTAACCACTTCCTACATCATGCTCATAGACCCTCACTGTCCAACTCAGAGAAAAAGACAGTAGAGTCTTTAGAATGCATCACTATTTTTATACATAGTCAAATTAATTATCCACATAATTCCATGTGAGGACAATTAGGGGTGGCTTTTTCAGTCAATGGTTTGAGATTCCCAGGCTTGGGATATTTTTAAACAGTTTGATAGCCCAAAATTTCTCACAGCCCCAAGAATTGTTCCCTCTCTACTAAGCATCTATCTAGACGGATAATTTCACATCAACAACATTAAAACCTGAGGTCTTATTTTGGTAGAATGTCTTCGTGTAATTACACAAAACATGATTTAAAAATTAATAAATTTTCTTACCTGGAAAATGCTGCAACATTATCAGCCAATGTTTCCTGATCATTTGCCCCAGACCTGTAATAGTCATATACAGACTTCTGAAGTACTGATTTAGCATGTTGTTCATAATCACTGATACAAACTAACCGGGTAAACATTTTCACAGTTTATTCCAAACCCAAGATTTGGGATTTTTTTTTTTTCCGGATAGCATTCTATATCTTGATAATTTCACTATCTGTTAATTATTAATAGACTTTTTCCAAAGTTCAGATTTATTTCTCTGTTGCTTACATTAAGTGAGCAAATATGTGCTTAGATTTTGCAATTTCATGTAACAGCTGTCTGCCAAAGAACAGCCACATCTAAGCCATGAGGAGGGCCTGGGGAGGAGCAGAAGGGGATTAGCTGTTATATCAAAACTGAAGGATATAGAGAAGTACTTGCATGACCCCTCTTGGCCCAGTTCTAACTAAGGCTGCTTCTTTCACACGATATGTATGTTTGCACTTTGCTTGGAACCTAGAATGGGCTGCTGGCTCAGTTTTCTTCCACATTTGGACCATGAACATATCATGTGACAAAGAGCTTATAGAATGGAGGATCTGTAAAAATAGGGTCTCTACGTAATACGATTTCAGCTGATTACAGAAATTTGGCTTTAGCAAGGAACAGTAAGCCCACATTTAACAGCTGATTCTTTAATGTTTATTTATTTCTTTTGAGAGAGAAAGGATATGCACGTGTGAGTGGGGGAGGGGCAGAGAGAGAGAGAGAGGGAGAGAGAGAATCCCAAACAGGCTCCACACTGTCAGCACAGAGCCCAACAGGGGACTTCATCCCATGAACGTTGAGATCACCCTTGAGATTACAACCGAGCTAAAATCAAAAGCTGGATGCTCAATAAACTGAGCCACTAGGCACCCCTACAGCTAATTGTAAAGAGTCTTGTCTCTGGGGAATATGTAGAGAGGTGCCATTCCAAAGACCTTGTGGTCTCCATCTAAAATTTCACTCAATCATGGAATACTTGGGGGAAGATTTGAATTAGAAAAAAATGGCTTTGACATCAGTCAGACCTGGGTTTCAGTCCATGAGTCTCCAATTTAAGCTGCTCACCAGCCATTCAGCAGCTGCATTCCAACTGCCTGTCTCTGCACAAGAATGTTCTCTTCAACTTGGACCCTACTTTTCTATCCACTTGTCATACCACAGTGCTATGGAGTCAATGCTCTAAGGGACAGCCCTCCACCAAGTCTTCAATCAAAGACTCAAGGGAGCTGGTACATAAATACCCATAAATACCCCTCCTTGGTGTGTATTCTCTGTTGCAGCCTTCAGTTGCCCACAGTATGAGTTGGTTGCTAAACCACCATGTGGGCTCACTTTCCTACCCCTTAATTTAATTAAAAGCTTTAAGCTGTCAGGATTGGGCATTGAATTGAACATAGGTTCATTCCCAAAGTACTTTTTGCATCAGTGTGGCAATAGGTAAAATGACATTAAAATTGTTATTGGAACAGGATTCCTGGGTGGCTCAGTTGGTTAAGCATCTGTCTTTGGCCTAGGTCATGATCTTGCTATTCCCAAATTGGAACCTTGCGTTGGACTCTGTGCTGACAGCTCAGAGCCTGGAGCCTGTTTCAGATTCTGTGTTTCCTTCTCTCTCTATCCCTCACCTCTTATGCTCTGTCTCTCTCTTTTAAAAATAAACATTAAAAAAATTTTAATTGCTATTGGAATGTAAACATCTGTTAATATGATAAGAGAGTCCTACAAAGCATAAGTCAATTTTATAGTTACTGAAGTTACTGAGAAAGTTGACTAAGGAATCTTAATTCTGCTAAGAATTAATTCAAATTTTGCAGATTAAAATACATTTTCATTACAATTTTAATAATTGTTAAAACTGTAAGCACCTTGCTTTTTTTTTTTCATCTCTCATCCCTGAAATGCAGCCAGATCAACACTAAACCATCTTGCATACCTAGGAAACTGATTTGAGGATTAACACAACAATCTGCACAACCTGAACCATAGAATTCGGCAGGTATGCAGTGGGGAGAGGTGAACTGGGGGAAAGAGAAGACACAGAGGGCAGGGAGCTGTTGTTGCTTGCAGAAAGAGAACAGAGACAGGGTGGGGGGTGGGGGAGAATATGGGAAAAGCACCCCCCAACCCAAAGCACATGGAGAGAAAGTGGAAAAGCGGAAACAGCTACAAGGACTGAACAAAAAAAGGGAGAAAAGAGAAAGTAGAGGTTTAAATTCCATTAAGACTATAAACAGGGGGAGTGCAAAGTCTGAAAGTCCACAGCTCATACCTGGTGGTGCTCTGGTGGGAAGGGTGAATCCACAGGACGAGAGAATGAGGTCCAAGTGGTCCTTGGGCCATACGGGGAGAGGCAGTTCCCCTGCTGGGAGGACATTTGGTAGAGGCTGTGTGGCCACCCCACAATCATAGGTTCCAGCACACCCCAGGGAACAACCACATTCACTGGTGTTGGAACAAGGATGTCAAGGGTGATACCTGGCACCAGATGTGTGCTGTGATTTTCCATAAACCCTGAAACACTGCTTGGTAGCTGGGTAATGCCATTTTCACCCCTCCGGAGCATGCGCATACTTGCCTACAAGTGCCCCAGCAATCCACCCCAGTAAGCTAAGCAGCACCATCTAGTGGAGAATGGAACCATTTCACTAAACCCCACCCAACTGGGCCTACAATGCTCTTGACAAAGTCTCTCCACCTGCTTAGTTTATGGACTATAAAGTGCTTCATAGCTTGACATCTATGGGAAAACAGATGTAATTTCAATTGTACTTCATTCTGTTCACTGGTCCTTTTATTCAATTTTTTTTCTTTTTCTATTCTTATTCTTGAATACAGAAAGTGAAAAATCTATTATCTTCCATTTTTATTAAAAAGATTTTTCCTTAATTTTGTTCTACTACATTTTTTACTTTTTTGTAAATTTTTAAAATTATATTTTACTTTCATCATTTCATTTTATTCTATTTTTTCAAATTTTCAAACATTTTCCTTTTTTCCCTTTTTTCTTTTATCTTTTATTTCCTTTCTTATCTTTCCCTTTTTTCTCTAATCTATCAAGCTTCTTTCAACAACCAGACTGAAATACACCTAGGATCTGGTACCCTTTATTTGATTTCTTTGTGTTGTTTTTAATTTTTTTACCTTATTAATTCCTTTTATTCCTCCAAAATGATGAAATGAAAGAATTCACCTCAAAAGAAAGAACAGGAGGAAATGACAGCCAGGGATGTAATCAACACAGATATAAGCAGATGTCTGAACTTGAATTTAGAATCACTATAAAAAGAATACTAGCTGGGATTGAAAATAGATTAAAATCCCTTTCTGCACAGATGAAAGAAGTAAAAGCTAGTCAGGATGAAATAAAAATTGCTATAACTGAGCTGCAATCTCAAATGCATGCCACAGTGGCAAGGATGGATAAGGCACAGCAGCAAATCAGCAATATAGAGGACAAACTTATGGAGAATAATGAAGCAGAAAAGAAGAGGGAGACTAAGGCAAAGAGATGAAATAAAAATTAGAGCACTCAGTGACTCATTAAAAAGGAACAACATCAGAATCATAGGGGTCCCAGATGAAGAGAGAAAAAAAATGGCAGACAATTTAAGTGACCAAATCATAGTAGAAAACTTTCCTAATCTGGGGAAACACACAGACATCAAAATCCAGGCAGCACAAATGATTCCCATTAGATTCAACTAAAACTGACCATTAATAAGGCATATCATAGTCAAAAATCACAAAATACTCAGGCAAGGAAAGAATCATGAATGCAGCAAGGGAAAAGAAGTCCTTAACCTACAAGGGAAGATAAATCAGGTATGAAGTAGACTTAGCCACAGAAACTTGGCAGGCCAGAAAGGAATGGCAGGATATATTCAATGTGCTGAATCAGAAAAATATGCTGCCCAGAATTCTTTATCCAGCAAAGCTGTTATTTAAAATGGAAGGAGAGATAAAGTTTCCCAGACAAACAAAAATTAAAGGAGTTTGTGACCACTAAACGAGTCCTGCAAGAAATTTTAAGAGGGACTCTCTGAGGGGAGAAAAGATGAAAAAACAAAAACAAAAGCAAAAACCAAAAAAAAAAAAACTCCAAAACCCCCAAAATCCAAAAGCATCAAAGACTAGAAAGGACCAAAAAACACTACCAGAAACTCCATTTCTACAGGTGACATAATGGCAATATATTCATAACTTTCAGTACCCACTCTAAATATCAACGGGCTGAACACTCCAATAAAAAGACACAGGGTAACAGAATGGATAAGAAAAAAAGATGCCTCTATATGCTGTTTACAAGAGACCCATTTTAGATCTGAAGTCACCTTCAGATTGAAAATAATGGCATGGAGAACCATCTATCATGTTAATAGTCACAAAAGAAAGCCAGAGTAGCCATATTTATATCAGACAATCTAGATTTTAAAATAAAGACTGTAACAAGAGATGAAGAAGGGCATTATATCATAATTAAGGGGTCTATCCACCAAGAAGACCTAACAATTGTAAACATTTATGCTCTAAACATGAAAGCACCCAAATATATAAATTAATTAACTACAAACATAAAGAAACTCATTGATAATAATACCATAATAGTAGGGGATTTCAACACCCCACTTACAACAATGGACAGATCATCTAAACAGAAAATCAACAAGGAAACAATGGTGTTGAATGACACACTGGACTGGAGGTACTTAACAGATATATTCATAACATTTCATCCTAAAGCAGCAGAATACACATTCTTCTCCAGTGCACATGGAACGTTCTCCAGAATAGATCACATACTGGGACACAAATCAGCCCTCAACAAGTACAAAAAGATCGTGATCATACTGTGCATATTTTCAGACCACAACGCTATGAAACTCGAAATCAACCACAAGAAAAAATTTGGAAAGATAACAAATACTTGGAGACTAAAGAACATCCTACTAAAGAATGAATAGGCTAACCAAGAAATTAAAGAGGAAATTAAAAAGTACATGAAAGCCAATGAAAATGATAACACCACAGCCCAAAATCTGTGGGATGCAGCAAAGGCGGTCATAAGAGGAAAGTATATAGCAATCCAAGCCTTCCTAAAAAAGGAAGAAAGTTCTCAGATACACAAGCTAACCTTATACCTCAAAGAGCAGGAAAAAGAACAGCAAATAAAACCCCAGACAAGCAGAAGATAGGAAATAATAAAGATTAGAGCAGAAATCAATGCTATCGAAACCAAAAAAACAGTAGAACACATCAATGAATCTAGGAGTTGGTCCTTTGAAAGAATTAACAAAATTGATAAACCCCTAGCCAGTTTGATCAAAAAGAAAAAGGTAAGGACCCAAATAAATAAAATCAAGAATGAAAGAGGAGAGATCACAACCAATACAGCAGAAATACAAACAATAATATGAGAATACTATGAGCAATTATATACCAATAAAATGGGCAATCTGGAAGAAATGGACAAATTCCTAGAAACATATAAACTACCAAACTGAAACAGGAAGAAATAGAAAATTTGAACAGACCCATAACCAGTAAGGAAATAGAATTAATAATCAAAAATCTACCAAAAAACAAGAGTTGAGGGCTGGATGCCTTTCCAGGGGAATTCTACCAAACACTTAAGGAAGAGTTAACACCTGTTTTCTTGAAGTTGTTCCAAAAAATAGAAATGGAAGGAAAACTACCAAACTCTTTCTATGAAGCCAGTATTACCTTGGTTCCAAAACCAGACAAAGACTCCACTAAAAAGGAGAACTGTAGACCAATTTCCCTGATGAACATGGTTGCAAAAATCCTCAACAAGGTACTAGCCAAGTGGATCCAACAATAAAAGAATTATTCACCACAACCAAGTGGGATTTATACCTGGGATGCAGGGCTGATTCAATATCCGCAAAACAATTAATGTGATACATCACATCAATAAAAGAAAGGACAAGAACCACGTGATCCTCTCAAAAGATGCAGAGAAAGCATTTGACAAAATACAGCATCCTTTAGTGATAAAAACCCTCAAGAAAGTAGGGATAGAAGGATCATACCTCAAGATCGTAAAAGCCGCATATGAAAGACCCACTGCTAATATCATCCTCAATGGGAAAAAACTTTCCCCCTAAGGCCAGAAACACAACAGAGATGTCAACTCTCACCACTGTTATTCAACATAGTATTGGAAGTCTTAGCCTCAGCAATCAGACAACACAAAGGAATAAAAGGCATCCAAATCAGCCAGGAGGAAGTCAAATTTTCAGTCTTTGCAGATGACATGATGCTCAGAAAACCCAAAAGATTCCACAAAAAAACTGCTAGAACTAATCCATGAATTTAGCAAAGTTGCAGGATACAAAATCAATGCACAGACATTGGTTGCATTCCTATACAGCAATAATGAAGCAACAGAAAGAAAAATCAGGGAATTGATCCCATTTATAACTGCACCAAAAACCATAAAATACCTAGGAATAAATATAACCAAAGAGGTGAAAAATCTATACAATGAAATCTATAGAAAACTTATGAAAGAAATAGAAGAAGACACAAAAAAATGGAAAAATATTCCATGCTCCTGGATTTGAAGAATAAACATTGCTAAAATGTCAATACTACCCAAAGCAATCTACATATTCAATGCAATCCCTATAAAAATAACACCAGCATTCTTCACAGAGTAGAACAAACAAATCTAAAATGTGTTTGGAACCAGAAAAGACCCTGAATAGCCAAAGCAATCTTGAAAAAGAAAACCAAAGCTGGAGGCATCACACTCCCAGACTTCAAGACATCTCACAAAGCTGTAATCATCAAGACAGTATGGTATTGGCACAAAAACAGACACTCAGATCAATGGAACAGAATAGAGAAATTTGAAATGGACCCACAAATGTACAGCCAACTAATCTTTGACAAAGCAGGAAAGAATATCCAATGGAATAAAGACAGTCTCTTCAGCAAATGGTGCTGGGAAAACTGGACAGAAACATGCAGAAAAATGAATCTGGACCAATTTCTTACACCATACACAAAAATAAACTCAAAATGGATGAAAGACCTAAAGGTAAGACAGGAAGCCATCAAAATCCTCGAGGAGAAAGCAGACAAATACCCCTTTGACCTTGGCCGCAGCAACTTCCTACTCAACACGTCTCCAGAGGCAAGGGAAACAAAAGCAAAAATAAACTATTTGGACCTCATCAAAATAAAAAGCGTCTGCACAGTGAAGGAAACAATCAGCAAAACTAAAAGGCAACCGATGGAATGGGAGAAGATATTTGCAAACGACATATCAGATAAAGGGTTAGTATCCAAAATCTATAAAGAACTTATCAAACTCAACAACCAAAAAACAAATAATCTAGTGAAGAAATGGGAAAAAGACATGAATAGACACTTCTCCAAAGAAGACATCCAGATGGACAACCAACACATGAAAAAATGCTCAACATCACTCATCATTAGGGAAATAAAAATCAAAACAACAATGAGATACCACCTCACAGCTTCCAGGATGGCTAAAATGAACAACTCAGGCAACAACAGATGTTGGTGAGGATGTGGAGAAAGAGGATCTCTTTTGCACTACTTGTGGGAATGCAAATTGGTGCAGCCTTCTGGAATACAGTATGGAGGTTCCTCAAAAAATTAAAAATAGAACTACCCTATGACCCAACAATTACACCACCAGGTATTTATCAAAGGGATACAAGTGTGCTGTTTTGAAAGGGCACATGCACCCTGATGTTTATAGCAGCACTATCAACAATAACCAAAGGATGGAAAGAGCCCAAATGTCCATTGATGGATGAATGGATAAAGATGTGTATATATATATATACAATGGAGTATACTCAGCAATCAAAAAGATTGCATCTTGCCATTTACAACTATGCGGATCGAACTAGAGGGTACTATGCTAAGCGAAATTAGTCAAAGAAAGACAAATATCATATGACTTCACTCACATGAGGAATTTAAGATACAAAACAGATGAACATAAGGGAAAGGAAGCAAAAATAATATAAAAACAGGGAGGGGAACAAAACATAAAACACTCTTAAATATAGAGAACACTTATGAAGATAAAAAGCTTCTGCACAGCAAAGGAAACAACCAACAAAACTAAAAGGCAACCAACGGAATGGGAAAAGATATTTGCAAATGACATATCAGACAAAGGGCTAGTATCCAGAATCTATAAAGAGCTCACCAAACTCCACACCCGAAAAACAAATAATCCAGTGAAGAAATGGGCAGAAAACATGAATAGATACTTCTATAAAGAAGACATCTGGATGGCCAACAGGCACATGAAAAGATGCTCAATGTCGCTCCTCATCAGGGAAATACAAATCAAAACCACACTCAGATATCACCTCACGCCAGTCAGAGTGGCCAAAATGAACAAATCAGGAGACTATAGATGCTGGAGAGGATGTGGAGAAACAGGAACTCTCTTGCACTGTTGGTGGGAATGCAAATTGGTGCAGCCACTCTGGAAAACAGTGTGGAGGTTCCTCAAAAAATTAAAAATAGACCTACCCTAATGACCCAGCAATAGCACTGCTAGGAATTTACCCAAGGGATACAGGAGTACTGATGCATAGGGGCACTTGTACCCCAATGTTTATAGCAGCACTCTCAACAATAGCCAAATTATGGAAAGAGCCTAAATGTCCATCAACTGACGAATGGATAAAGAAGTCGTGGTTTATATACACAATGGAGTACTATGTGGCAATGAGAAAGAATGAACTATGGCCCTTTGTAGCAACATGGATGGAACTGGAGAGTGTTGTGCTAAGTGAAATAAGCCATACAGAGAAAGACAGATACCATATGTTTTCACTCTTATGTGGATCCTGAAAAACTTAACAGAAACCCACGGGGGAGGGGAAAGAAAAGAAAAAGGAGGTTAGAGTGGGAGAGAGCCAAAGCATACGAGACTCTTAAAAACTGAGAACAAACTGAGGGTTGATGGGGGGTGGGATGGAGGGGAGGGTGGTGATGGGTATTGAGGAGGGCACCTTTTGGGTTGAGCACTGGGTTTGTATGGAAACCAATTTGACAATAAACTTCATATATTGAAAAAAAACATAGAGAACAAACAGAGGGTTGCTGGAGGGGTTGTGGGAGGGAGGATGGTCTAAATGGGTAAGGGGTATTAAGGAATATACTCCTGAAATCATTGTTGCACCATATGCTAACTTGGATGTAAATTAAACAAATAAATTAAAGAGTAAAACTGTAAGCACCTTGCAACTAATGTAATTTTGGCGCATAGGCAACTTAATATTCTAGAGTGAACCTTAAGCAGGCCAAGTTCTGGTGAAACTAAGGAAGAGAAGGCCCGGTCCTTCTCAAAGTGTAGCCCTGAACCAGCAGGACCAACAGTGTTAGCCTCCCCCTGGGAACTTGTTAGAAATGCAAATTCTCAGGGTGCCTGCATGGCTCATTCAGCTCAGTCAGCTTCCGACTCTCGGTTTTGGCTCAGGTCATGATCTCATGGTTGGTGGGATGGAGTCCCACATTTGGCTCTGTGCTGACAGTATGGAGCCTGCTTGGCATTCTCTCTCTCCCTCTCTCTCTCTCTCTGCCCCTCCCCTGCTTGCACTCTCTCTCTCCCTGTCTCTCAATAAATAAATACACAAACATAAAAAAAGAAATGCAAATTCTCAGGCCCCATTCCAGTCCTGCTGAATCAGAAATTCTATAGCTATTGTTCCTTAACAAGCCTTCCAAGTGATTCTTAGGAATAATATTGTTTGATAACCACCACTTTGGCAAGATGGAGAGTAAAGGAAGATTTTTTTTTTAGGGTTGAAAAAAATCTACTCTCATCCTGCACAATGGCAGGCCAACAGCTCATTTTGGAGAACCATCTTCATGAATAAATTAAAATATAGTCCTCATGTTGCTTAATTAATCTCTTGGGGGAAAGAAGCAGTTGGAGCTTAAAAAGCTTTTCTTAATTTGTGATAATTGCATTGTTTAAATACCTCACATTCTTTTGGAGACACGCACTCCTCTCTAGGCTTCTGTGAAGTGAGATGCTGACAGTGGAAGGTGACCAAACAAGTTCAAGCCTTGTTCAAGCTTCTACAGGCTGCACTTGCCCACATGACACCTCCCTCCTCAGCCCCCAGTCTGGGATCAGAACTGTAAATTGCGGCTTGATGGCACCTGCTGGATTTGAGCACTCTCCTTCACAGTGGCCAAAGAATAGATATTTTTTTTTCTTATACTATACTAGACTCAATGAAATCTTAATTCACTTCCAGCCCTTCCTAATGCCCCAATAAAATGTTCAGCAGAATAATGCCTCACCATCTCCACAACACTTACTTTCCGACCCATGGGGAACTGTTCTGTCTTCATCTCAAGGACAGTTCGAGCCTGAACTGGTAGAGAACTCCATATAGAAGACCTTGGTCTTCACTCTCATTTGCCTTAAGGTGTCATTTACACTATTGCTTGGAAAATATCTTATTTCCTGTTTTTATCCCTTTTAGAGGCTTTTCATCTTCAATGAGGTGTAGGGTTGGTGGAATCTCAGTCTCTCCCCTTTCTCTAGGCACTAGGAGGGGCTGTTTACAGTGTCCTAGGCACCAATGCCAGCAAGATGCCAACCTATCAGGGCAGCTGGAGAGAATACTTCTCACAAGGGTAAAAACTATTTCATGGTGGTGGTACTTTGCATTCTCCTGCTTACTAATGAGTTTGATAATATTTTATGAGCTCATTTATTGACCTTTTATTTTCCCACTTTATGAAATGCTTGCTTGTGTCTTTGGCAATTTCTTATATTAGATTTGTTATTGTGACTGAGTGACAGAATTTCTTTATAAAATTTGGAGACAGATCCTTTGTAAGTATACATATAGAGGTACGTTTTTACTAAGCTCTTGACTTTTTTCACACAGGAAAAATGCTAATGTCAGCCTCAAAGCTGTGTGATAGCATGTGGTTAGATATTCTCCATTCCTTTTCTTTTTCTTCTTTACTCTCTCTCCACACCCTTCCTCTCTTCTCTTTCTCTGTGTCACCTTTTACTTAATTTCCTTTGTCATTGTCTCCATTCTCCTCCTCCTCCCCTCCCCCTTCCCCTCCTTCCCATTCTCCCTCTCCTCTTTCTCTTCCTCCTCTTCTTCCTCCTTCTCCTCCTTCTCTTATTATCCGTCTTTATTTTTCCCACCTTGTTCTAATTAGAGCCAAGTCCTAGACAGGCAAGTTGCCTTGAGCTAGGTGGATTTTTTTTTCTGGTTCACCCACTAAATGTGTTGCCCTTTGAGGTCCTGGCTTTAAGCTGGGATGAAAGGGTATGCAATCATTACAAACTTCTGGAAAGGTTCCCTCTTTCATGCTGTGCAGTAGGGCTGACTTTGTAAGCAGTCACTTACGGGTGTTCTGAAAATGGAGATGAGGGGTGTGAAGAGTTTACTTGCATTTCTCCACTACCCCATCCACATTTAAAGCTGTATGGTTTGCCCTCTGTTTCCCAATGTCCATGAGGCCCTTAAAATAGAGATCCACTCCTGGGATCAACACATACCCTTGGGGGACAAGTCTCTATGCTTTCTTCTCTGGGCTCTTGCTCTCACCCAATTTTTAGTCAGTTTATTCCTTACTATTTTATGAACATTTTAATGCATTTAGAAATATGTGTTATATTTAAAATGGCTATAAATTATCTTCAGCAGGATAATTGTATTGACATGTTTTAGACCATTCAGTACGAATGTGGGTGACAACTCACTTGACTACTAACTGAAAGTCATGAATTATTAATTTTAGTTTTGTTTTTCCTAATTTCCCAGGTCTAGGATGTGTAAACAGATCATTTTCCTCTGGGTCTCTCCTTGCAGGAAGGGATGTCGCCCATGCTCATGCCCATCACCACTATCTTCACTGAGGGGGTGGCCTGTTTAGTTCCTTTCTTCATACAGGAATCTCCATGGCTTTGTCTCCTCACCCCACACACGCAGACTCTCAGTGGACAGGGTTTCACAGATGTCCTTTGGACAACCCTCAGGTTCAGTGTCATTTATCAGTCTGTTGGGCTTTTGCTTAGCTTTAAGTTTTTTATTTTGTGGTTTTTTTTTTGATATGTTTATTCATTTACTTATTTGGCGTCTTGAGAATATACGTTACCTTTTTGCCATTTCAGCAACACATTGTAAAATATGCTTTCAATATTTTTTTCACATCTGTAGGTGTTTTGTGAAGGACTTTTTTTAGTAAACCTAACGCACAGTATTTTCAAAAAGCTGGAGTCTGTGTTTTTTTTTCTTTAATTATGAATCTTTTATTGCACAAAAATTTAAATTTTATAATGTAATCAAATTTTTCATTAGTTGTGGGCTCTTTTGTCTTATTTAGAAAGCTCTCTAAGGTTCATAAAAGCATTTTCCTGTATTTTCTTCCATCTGGAACTGATCTTTGTGCACTGAAGCTGTCATTACTACTCTTTGGCAAATAGGTCTCTTTGTCTCCTAAGCCCATCTTGGGATTGCATGTCCTGAATTGCTTGTGGTACACTTGGGCCATAAGATCTGTTCTGGCCAGGGAATCACAGGTGGAAGTATAGTTTGTCAACTGAGAATTTAATTGCCAACTGAGACCATCTGGGGCTACCTTTTCCTCTGCCACAATAACTACTAATATTCCAAATAGTGGCTATTTCATCAGACTGAGTTTCCAAATGTGAGTATCATAGAACATAACCTCTAGCCAGACCAAAATGGCTATGTAGTGTGAGCAAGAATGAACTTCTGTTGTTTTAAGACCCTGAAATTTTGAATTTTTATTGTTGCAGTAGAATCCAACACACTCTGACAAACTTAAAACATAGAAAAGGAGTAACAAAAAAAGGAAAAATGTTAAGTATTTGGTTAGGGGATATGTGATAGGATAACTGTTGAGGGGAAAAAAAAGGTAAAAATGCATGTCATGCAGTGGCAAAACCATTATTATTCATGTCATTTGCAATAACTTGGAGATAGACTATGTACTTAATGAACATGTACCATTAAGGGAAGGAATTGGGAAGCAAAATACGCATCATGAGTTGGCTGCTATTGACTTCATTGGGTGAATTATTACAAGAAAATAAATCAGCTCACAAAGTCTTGGCCGGGTTCTCCAATGGAGAAACGCAAAAGATTCTTCAAAGAAAGAGCTCAGAGATGTTTGGATTTGAAAAGCTTGAAGAGGCTAGTGGTTCCCAAACCCTGTAAATAAAATATAAAATTTAAAATTTAAAAGATGTGTGAGTGATAAAGGCCATTTCAAATTTGGTTTTGTGCAAGGATCAAATCTAGGACACAGTTCTCACACTCCTTGTTAACACAACTGAGTAAGTGAAGCCATTTCAAAGCAAGACCCAAATAAGAATATGATGCTCAATAAATCCTTTTAAAGGAACAAGACAGCTTGGGGAAAAGAATAAAAACATGTGGCTAATATACCCAAGATATACTGTTCCAAATAGCCAATGCTGCATGACAAACTATTCCAAATTATGACATAAAGCAAGATCCATTTTGTTATGCTCATGTATTCTGAGTGTAAGGAATTTGGACAAAGCAAGCAAGGATGGCTTTACTCTGTTCTGTGATGTGGGGCCTCCGATGGTATGACATGAATGGATAGAGGCTAGAATCATCAAAAAGCTAATCACTCACATATCTAGCACTGTGGCTGGGATGTTTCAAAGGCTAGGATCAGCTGAGACTGTCATCTAGAACATCTACTACATTAAGCTTCTTCAGGTTGCTAGAACTTCCTCAACATGATGATAGCCTAGGGTGCTTGAACTTCTTACATGACAATGGCTTAGCACTCCAAGAGTGAATGTTCTAGCAAACAATGCATAAGCTACATGGCTTTTTATCAGCCGGCATCAGAAGTTGTCTTTTGGTCAAAGCAGTCTCAAGTCCACCCAGATCAAAGGGAAGGAGACAGAAACCCCAACTCTTAATGAATTGTGTGTCTAAGAACTGGTAGTCACATTTTAAAACCAACATATTCCCAGTGAGGTCAAAAGAGAGACAGAACAGCACAGGGGAAGAAAGTAAAGAAATACTTCCCCTTAACTATTTAGGAATCCATTCTTGAAAATCAGAAATTCTACATGAAAATAAAAATTGGAAACCTACTTCATTATATAAATGGGGAAAATTATAATACATTAAATGCCAACATTCAATCCTCAACCAATGTCCTAATAACAGAGACAAAATAAAGTAGAACATCTACGTGAAAGTCTAAACTACATGTCAGGATATAAAATGCTTACTTAAAACATCATTTCCTGATGGTGGTGTCTGGGTGGCTCAGTCGGTTAAGCGTCCCACTCTTGCTTTTGGCTCAGGTCATGATCTCTCTGTTTGTTGGTTTGAGCCCCCCATGTAGGGGTCCACACTGACAGCATACAGCCTGCTTGGGATTGTCTTCCTCTCCCTCTTTCTCTGCTCCTTCTCCACTTGTGTTTGCGCGTGTGCACTCTCTCTCTGTCTCAAAACAAAACAAAAGACACATCATTTTCTAATGATCAATTTAAAATGTGGTAAACATATAATTACTTTGTACTCACTAACAAGGTCACATCCCTGAAGACCCTCAGCACACTTTTCAAAACATCTGCATGTGTTTCTGCCCTTTTACAAATTGTAATCAGAACGTAATGCAAGACTTTTACCCACATAATTTTGTTTAAAATGTTCAGTTGCATTTGGGGGACATAAATATACATTTTGACTTCTAAAATTGTCCAAACAATTGAAATTATATGTATGTTTTAATTGTGAATCTTAAGAACCAAAATGTGTTTTATTAAAAAGCAAGAAAAAAAAAAAAAGCAAGAGAGGACTTCAGAATTGCCATAGACAAATGCCCACTGAAGTCTCCCATTCTTTTGCCTTTATTGTGGTTATTCTATTCCTGTTTTATAGCTGTGCACCATATAGGACAGTGCTTAGCAACCTTTTATCAGGATCACCTGGGGATTAAGCATAAGCAACTAGGCTCACCTCTAGCATTTCTGATTTAGCAGGTCTGGGGTGGGGTCTGAGAATTTACATTTCAAATATTTGATCATGCTGGTCCACAATTGAAGAATTCTTCTATAGAAGTTAGGAAACATTTTTTTTTTTTTAGGTCATAAGTCTCCAGATAAAGAGAAGCCACATTCCAACCCAATGCAGATTCCTACACCTCAACTCTGATGTCAGAACTCCCACTCATCACAGGGTGGAGAGCCTGGACTCTGAGCTGAATGCCATTATTAAGTGATATTTTCTGTTCCTTTTTAATGGGGAGGAAATGAGTTCATTTTACTTGAAGGAGGCACAGTGGGCCAAATATCTGATTTAACAAATATATCCAGTTCCTGCCTTCAAGGCACATGGTGATAGTGCATGTTTTATTCCATTGTGGATGAGGCCCTGCTAGTTCTGGGCCATGCAATTGGTTCCAGTCAATGAATTGTGCATGGAAGTGATGATTTTCAATCTGGGGTTGGAACACTGAATCACCAGTAAGACCTTCTTACCTCTTCCTCGTCACAGCAGCCAGCTATGTTCTAACAGTGGTTGCCTGGTCAACCTGGCTCATGGACTGAAGGTAGTGAAGAGTCCCAGGCCGCACATACTGGGAACATAATGTGGTCACAAATTATACCTTTGTTGTTTTTGGTCACTTACTGCATCCCAATCTCACTGATATATACATACATATATATATGAATTTATTTTTCAAATAACTACCCAATAGTCTCACTGTCACTTACTAAATATCTCATCTTTCCCCACTCACTTAATAATATTCTATAAGGCAGAATATGTCGTACTATGTATATAACCACTAGAATCTAGAACTTGTTCTTTTGCTTAACCAAAAACTAACTTTATGCCACAATTTTTCCTATGTAGCTATAAAGATATTCCCAAGGTTAATGATGAAACAAGATAGATAGTATGTGTTAGAAATTATGTTTTCGGTAAGCAGTGTGGAGAAAATGTAAGCCGGCAATCTCCAGAGAGCACTGTTCTTAAAACACAGCTGCATGTGCGGCCAGTGAGGGAGAGCCAACTGGCTAATAATGAGATGTCATGGTCTCTGATTTTATTTTATTTTTTAATTTTTTTAATGATTATTTTTACTTTTTGAAAGACAGAGAGAGAGAGAGAGAGAGAGAGAGAGAGAGAAAGCACACAAGTTGGGGAGGGACACAGAGAGAAGGAGAGACAGAATCCCAAGCAGGTTCCCCACCATCAGCACAGAGCTGTATGTGGGGCTTTATCTCA
This sequence comes from Prionailurus viverrinus, assembly GCF_022837055.1. Lineage (NCBI taxonomy): Eukaryota > Metazoa > Chordata > Mammalia > Carnivora > Felidae > Prionailurus > Prionailurus viverrinus. The sequence goes on from NC_062563.1 coordinate 33,977,053, forward strand.
CAAACTGTGAGATCATGACCTGAGCTGAGATCAAGAGTTGGCGGCTTAACCAACTGCGCCACCCAGGTGCTTCTCACACTCTTTGATTTTAGAGATTAAGAATCAGAACTGAAATGACCTTCATCAGTGCAGTTTTGCTTAAGCTGTAGTCTCATTCTAAGAGGAAAATCCCTGGATATTGAAAACAAGATGTAATTTCTTCAAGGAGATCATTGGAAACTAGCCAGGAAAGAAAACTCTACCTAAAAGCTGATGTTGAGAGGCAATTGCTGCACTTGGACATGCATCCTGGCATAGATTCTCATGTGTAGGCACCTTAAAGGGGGAGACAGAGACGCATGCCATCTTGCTCACATATTCAACTCTATGACTCCTAGGATGTTACAGATGAATATTAATTAAGCACGCTTCTTATAAATCATTCCCAATCACCAAAGGCCGAGTCACATATTCATGTACATGTCAAATGAAAAACTCCTGTTAGTATATTTGAAAACTGGAAAATTGTTGGGGCCAAAATCTCTTGGAAATTGCTAAAATAAGAGAATATTTTTATGAGAAGTGTGTGTGGGAACCATGCAAATTTATTAAAAGCAAATGGACTTGGAGGAAGGAGCAGACTGAATGAATTTTCATCCTTCCTCCTTGGTTTTGTTGATAGTGGTAAGGGTAATAGATTTTAAAAAAAAAATAATGATGGTCCATTTTTTAAAAAGAGTTATAAAATGCTTTTTTATGTTTTGGTACTTCGACTCAATATGATATTCAACTCACTACTGTCACAATATCCCTTGTGGCAAGGTAGTCGCCCATCCACAAAGGATAACATAGAAAGAAAGAATGTTTAACTAACTTATTATTACCAGTGAGGGAATAGCTTGGCAGGAATGGTGTTTCTTTTACCTGCTTTGGGGCCAGTGGAAATGAACAGTTCAGTGTGAGGTTTCAGGCCAACATAGGTTAAGTTATGTGAGAATTAATTCTCTGCTTTTCAAACTCCAATGGAAGTCCTGCATTAACCTGTTTTTATAAGCTACAATAGTATAGTATCTTTGCTTTTCACTGTAAATATATTTGCTTAACATAATATTATATTGGCTACCTGATAGGTTTTATATATATCATGTGCTATACTAGCATGCCTAATATTATATTATTTTAATATATTATGATAAACTTTATCAAAAGTTTTACAAGTCTTAGGCTAGGCAAAATTGGAAAACATTATTACTTATGAAAGGCAATTTCTTTGTGGTGGTCACTTCTCTAGAAATACTGGGTCCAAGTGTGAAGGAGGATGGACAAAATAAATGAGACCTCCTTTTCTCAGTCGTGCAAAACCAGAGGTACTACACAATTTTTGTGTAGAGTGGTTCAGCAACATCCTCCACTGTATAATTCCAGTATTAGTATATAATCAAGAAGTATTTTTTAAATAAATGTTAAATATAGGTGCCACAGGGAACTTTCAAGTGTTTGTGTCTTTCTTCTCAAGATTTACATGGTCAGGTCCTAGGAAACAGAAACAATGGTTAAATTTCTTATCAATACACTATGCTGCCCAACTGGTATGTGCTTTATGTGTTAAAAGAAAAACCTACTGACTTTCACATTCCCCATGGCCCTCCCTTTTAAATACTCCTCTATGGAGGATAACTCAGCTGCTGGGTCCACTATTTGCCGTTCCCGCCTTTTCTCCTCTTTCTGCTTAGAATGCTCCAGCAGTCATCTGGAGACAATGAGGTGACCCAAGGTTGAAGACCAGAGCTAAAGGTAGCAGGATGGAAAGACACCAGGAGCCTGGGTCCTGAGGCTCACACAGCCACCATACCAACTCCAAACCACCTGCCTCCCGATTTCCTTCACACAAGAGAACATAACTCTTTATCTTAGTTAAGTTCTTTATACACAGAGTATCTTTTGTTAGAATCAAAACACAGCTCTTTACTGACCAGACCTCAGTTCATCAGAATGCCCAGGAAAGGATGCAATAAGGTACAAATAAGATGTATAACTTTTATATATGCAAATATATACACACATATACTATATATATATATATATATAATTATAATTATATATATACACAATATTTTGTATATATACAAATATATGAAATTGTACTTTACCTTATATACATGCAAGATTAGCTATAATTTATAGTTAACTGAGAATTAAAAGTAACTTTAAAAATTGTTTTTAATTTTTTTTTTATTTTTGAAGGAGAGAGAGAGACAGAGCATGAGCGGGGGAGGAGCAGAGAGAGAGACACACACAGAATTTGAAGCAGGCTCCAGGCTCTGAGCTGTCAGCACAGAGCCCAATGCAGGGCTCAAACTCATGAACAACAAGATCATGACCTGAGCCAAAGTCGGATGTTCAACCAACTGAGCCACCCAGGCGCCCCTAAAAGTAACTTAATACATAATCTACAGAACTCGAGATATTAGAAGTCATTGCAATTAGTTTTACTGAGAGCAATCCCAGAAACACTCAATAAAATGTTGGTTGTTGTTATTTTCTTTTCTACAAATTTGTTAGGAGGGGCAAAATTATGTGTGCGTGTGTGTGTGTGTGCGTGTGTGTGTGTGTGTTGTGATTTTGACCCTCAACATTAATAGAAAAATCTGGGTTAGAGGATTCTGTTTTAGACCTTATCAACTGAAATTTTCCAATATAATCAAATACTATCAATGAGGGGATTCAGAAACTATGAGAACATCATAGTGCCCAACTGTAGCTTCTGATGCCACAAGAGTAGAATTATTGATTCCTCTCTAGTGCCCTTTTAAACTACTTTTTAAAAGCTTTGTGCCACAAATCTGGAGGGCCTCTTCTTAGGATGGAAACAGATAAAATATCTAAACAACCAGCAAGCCAGGGCACTCAGCTTTTAGAAATCCCAACAGAAGAAATGTTTTGTTCTGTACAGGAAGATAGATAAAAGACATATATTCTAACCCTGAACCCCAGCACCCCCATTAACCCTGATAACTGAGGCAGGGTAGTGCTAATGGTATTGTGTCCTGAGCAATGGCTCTTGTTTTTTAATGAACCCTTCTAGCAGTTCTCAAGCTCAGAGATTCTTTCAATCTGTTGAAGGAGACCTTTACTATCTCAGCTCTCTCCTCAACAATAAATAACAGATGCTCCCAAGGTTCTCTGGGTTATTGGAAACTTACCTCATGCCAACAGCCTCATAATTAGGAAAACAAAGGCCACTTTCAACTTCTTTGCAGCACCTGAGTGAAATCTACCAGTCAGCTCATCATAGTAAGTAAAAGCAATTTCTCAGGTGTCCAAGGTGTTCAGTCCCTTGAGCAAAAAGACAAATCACAGGGTTTTTTTTTATGGCTGACTTTCTTCCTGAGCTAGAACGAGATAATATTATAATGAAACCTTACAGCTCTCTCTTTTTCCTGAGCCATGCTTTACTGACAGAAGGACTATCTCTTGAAAGTTAAATATATATGTAGTTAAGAATCCTATTTTTACTCTTTATTTGAGAGAAACATCACAAAAAAGGTAAGAATTGTTGGGGCACCTGGGTGGCTCAGTTGGTTAAATGTATGACTCTTGATTTGGCTCAAGTCATGACCCCAGGGTTTGACATCAAGCCCTGCATTGGGGCTCCACACTGACTGTGGAGCCTGCTTGGGATTCTCTGACTCCCTCTCTCTCTGCCTCTCCTTCTCCTCAAAAAACATTAAAAAAACTTTAAAAATAAAAGAGGTAGGAATTGTTGAAAAGAATATGGTGAATTTACAGCAGAATGACAATTGGAAAAATCCATCTCATATTTTCTCTATGAAGTGGCTTTCAAAGTTGTCCCCAATGAGCACTTATGTCACTTCTGAAGACAATGATGATAAATTAGCCTGTGGTATTTTCTCACAAGTCCTCAGCAGACCTGTGTCTACCTTTTTCTCCTCTTACTATCCACACCCATCCCTACAGTTCAGTGAGACAACAGTGGGAACCAGGCCAGCTCCATAATTCTCAGCTCTTTATCTTAATGGGATTTCCAAGAAGTCATGTGGATATGGATCATACACATTATTCTGCCTTTTCAGCTCTCAGTAGCAGGAAAGTGTCTGTTAATGAGATTTCAGTATTGACAGACAATCAACATTTTCCAGAAAGGAGATGGCATCATGTTCAATGTGCAGGAAACAATTTCTCAAGTTCAAAAAGCACAGGAAATATAAAACAGCAGATTTAAAATTACGGTCATATCGACAGGTTATTTATTTTTGGCCAATGTTTCTCAATAGAAATGAAATGTTTATTATTTTTTCCAATCTGGAGTCACTCCCTACTGCTCCAAAAATCAATGTCTGATAATGTTAAATAATTCCTGCCCATAGATTATACCTAAGTTTTCAAAATGTTTGGATACATATAAAATGGGCAGTACCTGGAATTCAAGTTCAACTAATGGGACACAATCTATCTTGTGTGTGTCTTTTCCCATTTTCTGTGATTGACACACAGAAAGGCAGCAGCTTCTAAAGTCATTTCCCGAAGTGGGTTCTGTTTATCCCTAATAGATAATCCCTGACAGAAATACACATAGGAACAAACATGTGTTTCAGTGAAAATTATAAGTGTTTAGATGACAACCTTCCAGGTTATCTGATTTTAATCCCTCATTGTCTTTGAGCTATTGTATGACTCTGTAAGTCATAGACATCTGATGGAAATGCAATATCACTCTCATCTAGAAACAAACAGATTTAGTCCCATGCTGTAGACGATCAACAGACTTCCTTCCTGTCTTATAGAAACATCAGTATTGCTTCCATTTGCACATTTGTCTTACTGCTCCTGATCTAGAAATGTGTCAACCTTTTCTGTCTGGTTCTTTCACTGATTATGAGTTAAATAAAATCTTTAACCTATACTCATTTTTATATCTCTATGTCAGTCATTTTACCCCCGGGTGAAATTGTCTTTTAACATGTGTATATATTTTTTAGGAAAGATACCACAGGTTTGGGAAAGGCTGGTAATGAGGACAGGGCACTGAGCTGAGACTTTGAGACCTGAGTCCCTACCCAGACTGCCATTAACAATGGGATGGCCACCTTTTAACTTTCTCTTGTGGAAAATTTCAAACAGATTTGAGAGCAAGGAGAACAGTATAATGACATTTTCTCCACTTAACCACTAACCAACTTTCACAGTTGCCAATTCATGGCCAATCTTATCTCTTCCATTCTCTCCCCACAGCTTGCCGTGGGATTATTTTGAAGCAAATTCTAGACATCATACCATTTCGTCTATCTCTAAAAGATAAAGTTTCTTTTTAAAAAGTCATAGCCACAATACCATTATCTTACATAAAAATCTAACAAAAATTCCTCTAAGTCATCACATATGCAGTTATATTCAGTTCAAATTGCAACTTTTCTGTCTCAAAAATAAATAAACGTTCAAAAAAAAAAGGGGGGGCACCTGGGTGGCTCAGTCGGTTAAGCGTCCGACTTCAGCTCAGGTCATAATCTCACAGTTTGTGAGTTCGAGCTCCGCGTCGGGCGCTGGGCTGACAGCTTGGAGCCTGTTTCGGATTCTGTGTCTCCCTCTCTCTCTGCCCCTCCCCTGTTCATGCTCTGTCCTTCTCTGTCTCAAAAATAAATAAACGTTAAAAAAAATTTAAAAAAAAATTGCAACTTTTTGGCAATTCATCTTCTGCCCCTGAACAAAATTTCTTTGGCAAAGAGAGACCGAATATCTAACACGTGTTTAACTCCACTATACTGTTTGAAGGTGCATTTTCAGGAGTACAGGTTTCCTCCACTATCCAAAAGTAGAGTGTTCCTATGAACACTTTGAAAGCCAAAATGGCATAAAGCAAAGAAGCAATTACCATTTTATATGCAAGAATTTTTTACTGTTTTCAAAACCAAAAAATAGCTTCTCTTGAGCTTTTCTGAGACCTTAGGACATACTTGGCTGAGGGATGCACAAAATCAATCAAACACAGATGCTCACAGACACGGTTCAAAGCTATAAAGGCTTGATGCTGAGATGCTGAGTGTAGGTCCATGGAAGGAGTTTGGTGGGGCCACTCAGTGCTTGGAGAGTGCTCTGCCTCCGTAAGGGCTTGCTGCAAAACAAACATTAGAAGCTATTTGTTCTTTTCACATTTTCACTTTTTTTTTTTTTGGTAAAACCAACAATCCTCTTCGAATTTCTTTTGGTTAGAGAAAACAGGTATTAATGTAGGTCTTTTGTAAAAGCCAAGTGGCTTAAAGCAGACTTCCAAAAAGGTGGACTTCTAGAAGGGAGCAAGGTGGGGGATGTCTGTATGTTGATGAAATATCGCTCTTCAGAAATATTGAGCTTGGTCTGAAATTTTAGAAATCAGACCCTTGGTCAAATGCACCACTATGAATTACTACTTCAAGAAAATGAGTAGTAAGTAATTTTGAATGAGCATCTCCCATTAAGGTGTTTGTCTGTATACATTTTTGGGTATCAGCTTTCCTAAAATGAACCACTCCTTCACTATTGATCTACTTCAAAAAGTCTTATAAAATGACAATACAGTTGACCATTGAGCAACAACGGCATTAGGGGAGCTGAACCCTCTGCACAGTTGAAAATCTGAGGATAACATTTGACTCCCTAAAAACTTGACAACTAATATCCTACTGTTGACCAGAAGCCTTACTGATAATGCAAACAGTTGATCAACACATTAAAGCATAAGCAATTACTAAAATAAGGTCTCTGAATTTTTCTACAAGTTCATGAATGTAAGAGGCATTCACTTCATATCTTTAGATTTGCCGCTAACATATAAGCCAGTAGGAAGCACTCTGGGATTAAGAGATGGGATTGTCTTCACTGTTAATGATTGGGAGGAGTCTTAGTTAGCTTGGGGTGTTATAAAAAAAATATCACAGATCGGTGGCTTAAACAGCAGAAATTTATTTTCTCATAATTGTGGAAGCTAGGGATTTCAAGATCAAGGTGCTAGCTTCTTTGGTTCCAGGGAGAGCTTTCCTGGCTTGCAAATAGCCGACTCTTTACTGTGTCCTCACATGGCAGAGAGAGGAAAGCGGGAGCACTCTGGTATATTTTCCTCTTCTTCTAAGGACACTGGCTCTATCATATTAGGACCCAGCCCTTATGAATTAACCTAACCTTACAACTTCCTTACAAGACTATCTCCAAATACATTCACAATAGGGGCTAGGGCTTCAGCATATGAGTTTGGGGCAGGGGACACTAACATTCAGTCCATAATTGTAGCTTAATCCAATAATTCCATCTTTCATGAATCATTCACTCAGGTGCTCAGGCCAAAAACCTAGGAAACATTATTAATTCTTCTCTTTCCCTTTCACCTTCCACATCCAATTTAGTGGCAAAGTCTTAGTGGCTTCTTATTAAATTATATCCCAATTCCCATCACTAATCAATACTTGTGTTTCAATCACTATGGTCTAGGCTACCATTTTCTCTCACTGGAGCTGATGACCTGAAGATGAACTTGAAAACAAGTCAAATCATGTCACTCCTCTGCTTTCAACCTTACAATGACTTTTCATCACACTTGGAATAAGATCCATACTTGTTGCCAAGTGGCCTTCAACGTGTTACAGGATTTGCCGCCTCCCGCCACACACACACTGAATGCTTCATCAACAACCATTCACCCTCTGTTTACTTTTACTTGAAGATATACTTATTCTAGTTCCAGAGCCTTTGTGATTGCTCTTATTTTCCAAGAAACAGTTATCTTCTAGATTTTTCTAGAGTTGGCTCCTTCTCCTTATTCAAGAAATTATTTAAATGCTGCCTTTTCAGAATGGACTTCCTTGAACACTATTTAAAATTGCATCCTCCTTCCTTAACCCCACCCCTTATCCTGCTTTATTTTCTTCATAGCACTTAGGAGAATCTGAAATTTAAGTCATTTCCCATTTGTCTATTTATTAGTATTGGTGTCCCCACTAGAATGTAAACTCCTTGAAGTCATATGCTCATCTCTCTATTCCACAGTTGCATCTCCAGTGTCCTGAATGGAGTGTGCCATATAGGATGCTATGGTAGGCTGAATGACTCCTCTCATCCCCTGCAAGATGTTCATATCCTTGTCCCTGGAGCCTGTGAATATGTTGCCATGGCAAAGGGATTTTACAGATGTGTTTAAATTAAGGACATTAACATTGGAAGGTTATTCTAGACGATCTGTGTGGGCCTATATGTAATCATGAGTTTTTACAAGAGAGAGGTCATAAGGCCAATAGAGAAGAAGGTGGTGATGTGATGACAAAAGCAGAGATTGGAATGATGTGGCCAGGAAACAAAGAATGCTGGTGGCTTCTGGAAGCTGGAAGAGTGAGGGAAATGGCTTCTTTCCAGGAGCCTCCAGAAAGAATCATCCCCACTGACACCTTGATTTTAGCCCCTTGAGACCCATTTTGAACTTCTGACTTCCAGAACTGTAAGACAATAAACTTATGTTAAGCCACTAAATTTTTAGTAATTTGTTACATACAGCAGCAGTACAAAACTGATATAGATATATTTAATAGAGACTTGCTTAATGAAGAAATTCTATAGAACACATGGGAGGTACAACCATTTAATTAAAACCTCTCGAGTTACACTCAGAATTCTCACAAAACGTATTTCAAAGACAGTATCTGCTGTACTAGGTATTAAACTTCCAGGAAAACTGTGAAATAATAACTTCCAATTAGGCTTTATAACAGAAAATCTCCAAGTACTAACTTTTAATGTTTTCAAATCTAAAGGTAAATTATAAGAATGATTTTGAGGATTTTGAAATTATCACACACATAGGAAAAGTATCTCAAAATCTTCTAGTTAAGTGTGTATTGGGGAATACTGAGTTGGTTCAGGAATCAGATTTGAGAAGGGTTCATTAGTATTTCATGGCTGTTACTGTAAATGGAAACATATCCAGTCGCTCAGTCTAATTGTTTTCTTTTTTTCATATGAGGCTGTGATGTGTGGTTTAGAAGTTTTTATGAGAAATCCCCATCTTTCTGTGCTCACCGAGTTAGGTCAATAATAGAAGTCTGTTGAATTTTACCTAAACTAGAGAACTTTTTGTAAACTTTTACAATAAATTCTAATTTCCTGTTGGTATTATTTTTCTGAAAGAAAACTAATTAATGATGCTTCCTTTGATGGAGAGCCTGTTTCCCTGAGTTGACAGTGGTGTCATGCTGTGAAGAATGTAGCCCTCTGGAGAGGTTTTTACATATAAAATTAAATTGCATACAGAAAAACAAACACACAAACATTAGCAGTTGCACATTCTTTGCTGGGAGCTTAAGACAGAAACAGGGAGAGAAGCAGAGAGGTAGAGGCACAATTCTTCCTGTGCTGGAGCAGCAAATGTGAGAGTTTTCTTTTTCTACACCCCAATTTACCCTGAGCAAAGAACTGAACTGAATTAATTCTGCTAACTTGGGAACTCGTTAGAACATCTTTCACTCAAATGTGAAAATTGCTATAAGTAAATGTTGCAGAAGAAAGAAAGAACAATTGTTTTATTTCTAGTTTTAGAAAAAGACTCAAAGTGTCAAACCCATAGAGCAAAAAGGGGGAGCAGGGTGGGGGGAGGTGGTGGGTAAGAATATGGTCCATAGAGGCAACAAATTATATCAGCTATAATTTATTATTTCATTGTAATGTGATAGAGACAACATATTAGTTTATGAGTATTTGATAACCACCACCGCCCAGTGAGGAACAGCTTAGCTATATCCTATTTCTTCCTTTGCCTTCCTCCTTCCCCCTAAACCTTATTATACAAATTCAAAGCACCCAGGTGAAGAGAGGGGCCAAAGGAAAATAGAAGGTAAAAAGATTTGGAGCAGAAAAAAATGAGATTTGTGAAAATAAGAAAAAAGAAAAAAAGGAGACATGGAAGGAAAAGGGAAACAGGGGGGAAAAATGAGAGCTTATATAAAGAGTCCAGGGAAAAGTTTGTAGGGCAGAGAATGAAGAATGAGCAGAGGGGTGAGAATTAAAGGACAGTCAAAACAAAGAGATGGGATGGGCTTTTTAAAAATGCTATTATGGATAATGAACTGGACTCTCCTTAGTATTTTTCCAGAGATAGGATTATTCATGTTTCCAGCTTCTGGGCTGAGTTGTGTTGGCTAGAAAACTGAACCATTTAGAGTCACTAAATGTAGACAGGTTACATTTTGGGAGTGAATTTCCAAGTCTGGATTTTGTGATCCAAGTGCACCTTGATTTAAATGATCACCTGAGTCAATGGTGCATTTTGGTATGAAGGCCAGACTCTTGGAACAATGAAATGAAGAAGTGGGAACTGGAGAGTGGCTTTCGAAATAACTCCAGAGAGCCAGACCAATGTGGTTCATGCTTTGCCGAAATGAGAACTCCAATTGGGAGGGGAAGAAGGAAAAATAGCTCCAACTTGGAAATCAGATTTATGAAGCACATATAATGAATTAAATCGACATTGTCTTTAAAAAAGAAAACTTCCCTTGTGAAATTATGAACTGGACATTAGCTTTAAGACAGCTTCAATGGCTATCTAACTTCTTAAGAAATTATATTCCTTTGTCAACAGAGAAAGGCCTATTTCAATCCTGCTTGGAGCAGTCAAAAGCTGCCCTGCTCCACTGGTGGTGAATAGATTCATTCCAGAAGGATCTGGCTACTGCTGTGGAAGTCAACTTCAAGCAGGGTTTGGAACCATTGGAACAGAACAATAGCTCCCAGAAACTGGAGACATTTATGGGAAATACCATGCTAAGAAAGGGCCAAATAAAACGCTATGAGTTGTGATTTGATCATCCACCAAAATGATACAAAGATGCACAGACACACACAAAAAAAGAGATGCTAGCATCTAACATCCTACACCAAGGGTGATTTATGAAGTCAAAGCTAAAACAGCTGCCATTAATGTTATGAATGGTTTTGAGAGGATGTGCCCATAAGAAGTAAGTGGCTGGAAGAATTCCTAAAGCAGACTGTCTGCCAGGAGGGATGGAATGAAGCTTGGCAAATCTACTGGTTGGAGCAACTAGGTGAGCGAGCCATGGTTTGCTGGGTTTTAATCCCAAAGAGAGAGCCTCACGAAATCTCACTACTGGTGAAGCAGACCTCAGTTTGAGGAGAATAAAGAATGAATTTTAATGACCTTCAGGATCATCTAACGGTGCTGGCACCAGAGGCATTGAGCAGATTTAGGAAACTAGAAGTTATAGCAAGGATACTCCATCCTATTGAATTTTTCCCAGGTGATCATAAATAGGATCCAAAGCCCAATCAGGGACCATGAGAGACAGATCTTCTTGCAGATTGGGCACCAAATTGCTCCAGTGCAGGTAGGTATCCTATGACGAAAGGAGATTTGAAAGAACTCAGCATGGGTAAGTCCATGTAAGTAGGGATCACTCTCGGCCTTTTGGCCTGGCCAAACTTAGAGTACTGGGCATAGTCAATATTTGCTTCTGTTGTGGAGAAGAGGAACTTCTCGTGGCAGCCTCTATCTCAAGGTGTCTATTAGACGAATAATCTTTCATTATAAGAGGAATGGGAACTGGAGGAGAGGAGGGGAGATTCTCGGGGGCAGAGGGGAGGGATTAAATACTAAATCTGACATGTTGGCCATTAGAGAGTTTTCCCATTCTCTGCCTCCAACGTTTGGGAAAGGACAATTATTAATTTTGGCAGAGGCAGCTGAACCTGACAGTTCCTCCTGTGACAGATATCTGACAGGGATTTTGATCTGCCCAGAATAAACTAGATAAGTTAGGGGCAATAGATGGAAAGTTTAATACGCACATAGGCATGGGCATTCATGGCCTCCCTCCCACCTCTTCTCCCAATCAAGGAGATTTCTGGCAATATCATTTTGGTATTTTCCACTTTCCTAGAGCTCTGTGGTCTAATTGTGCAGTGAAAGAAACCTGTAAGCCAAGATGGGTTATCTGTATTAGAAAGGATCGGTGGAGGAAAGGTCTTTCTCCAGAAAGGGTAAAAATGGAGAGGTAGTAGGCAAGAGGAAAACGGAAGGGGGAAAGACAGCAATTAATACCATATTTTGGGGATACCATAGAGAAATTTTCAGGGATATATAAAATATAAAAGGAGGGAGTAATGCTGGCTTGGGGAAGGGATTGCCTTGGGGACAAAAAGAGGCAGATAATGAAAATAATATAAAGAAATCAATGTTTATTTTGGTTTGCTAGATTATGGGGGGTTTTTGCACACAATGACCCACAAAGACAAGGCTAGATAAGCCTCAGGATTTATTTAGACCCTGGTATCCTACATTGTAGCAAAGTAAAAGAGGCAAGAGAACCCACCAGTTAACTTAAGAAGAACTCAATCACCAAATTCATTCTTCCTAGAATTTGCACTTGCTTTCAGGGTCACCTCATCCTGTTTTCCATTGCTGGGCAGATCGTAGCTGAGCTGTGGGGCCTAATTCTGGTTCATCCTTATTCCTAGTGTGAGTTCTTTAAGAGACCCAACTCAAACAAGGAGCTTCATAGGCCCTCCCACCCTCAGCCAATCCCTGTTCCCTCAACCAGACAAAGTTGTCAAAAGTAACACTCAGCCCCACGGCACACTCTCTATCCCTGCTCTTGAAACACCAAATGCCCCCAGAAAAGCAGCTCAGAACACACCAGCATGGCATTCCTGACCTTTCCATCTCCCCTAGATCCTGGCCTGGTAATCCTTCACTGTCTTATAAACTCTGATGCCTTCAAGCACTGTGTGTGTGTGTGTGTGTGTGTGTGTGTATCTAAAATTTATATTAATATTTTAACATACACATATAAATGTATATTTTAGAGTATGTTTTCTAGTTGCCTTAATTAGGAGGGTTGGTAAAATTGTCTAGAACTTCATTAATAGATGTGGAAATCCCTTACTACCCCACTGTAAAGATGAGGCACAGAGAAGTTAGGTAACTTGCTCAAGTTCATACCACAGGCAAATGGTGGACCTGGGATTCAACCCAGGAAGACCTGCACCAGCATCTATTTTCTCAAGCATCTGTTCCCTGCAAGGGTGATGCACACTGCTTTCTGGTGATATAAGAGCAAATCTTGGAAAATCCTGAGGAATATATTTCTAACATTCATTCCAGTATTTCTACCAAAGCTTATTATAAAGTAGTTCTGGGAATGCCTCATAATCAGAAGATTAAAAGGGCCATCCAAAAACTGGAAACACTCTGCATGGGCAAACACCACATAGAATGAGATACTATACACTAGTGAAAAGGATTGAAATACTGATGATATATGCAGCACAAACAAACCTAAAATATGGTGTTCTGAAGAAAAAAGGACATTATTCTTTTGTGTTTTATGTTCCTTCTTCTATTTTTTTAATCATTTTTAAAAGTTTAAAGTTTTTATCTGATATTATTTCAAGGACTGGGGCAAATCTAATTCTGCTGATTAATGGTTTCCTTGTGCACTTTGTAATTTTGGATTTCGAGTTTATCTTAAGTGGGGCTTTATCTATGGAAATCTTAATGCCAGGTTGAGGGTGTTTTCAAGAGCACTTAGTTTTGTGGTTCCTTCTGCTAGTATGTCCCCTCCCCCCATTAGCCTTTTGATTATAATTTCTTGGTTTGGGGGCACCTGGGTGGCTCAGTTGGTTGGGTGTTTGACTTCGGCCCAGGTCATGATCTCGCAGTCCATGAGTTCGAGCCCCGCATCGGGCTCTCTGCTGACAGCTCAGAGCCTGGAGCCTGTTTCAGATTCTGTGTCTCCCTCTCTCTCTGACCCTCCCCATTCATGCTCTCTGTCTCAAAAAATAAAATAAAAACGTAAAAAAAATAATTTCTTGGTTTGGGGCCTGCTGAGAGAATGAAACTAGTGTAAATTCGAACTTCGATATGTAAAGGTTAGGCCCATGGCTATGCACACTTTCTCTGGGAAGCTAGTTTTGAACACACAGACCAGGCTGAGATAGGAAGCCTTATGGTAGTTTCCATGTGCAAGTGAGCAGATTTTTTTGTTTCACTGAGGATGTAGCTAGGAAGTTTCTGCAATTTCAGTTCCAACTTCTGACCTTGCTATAGTCAAGACCTTTTATCTATACCTATGTGGCCAGTAAAATACGTGCTCTGTGGTTACCTAGGGCACAGATCTCTACCTCCACCACCACCACCATCACCACCACCATCACCACAACCATCACCCACTGAGGCAGCCCCAGAACCACATCACGTTTATTTACCTCATGGTTTTCGGTCCCTGTGAATTCTTTCTTTTGCAGTTAGCTCTGCCTTTAAAAAGAGGAGTTATATTTTGCCAACACTTTGAGTTTTTAAAGTGGGAGGATTTTCAAATTTCTGTTCCACAACATTGCTTGTCAAAAAAGTCTTGGAAATGCTAGATTAAACTCCTTGGGGAGTCACATCATTAGCCTGTTAAAGGCCAACAATTTAACCCTTTTCAGAACAATGTACACTAAGATCTCTCTTGATGGGTTTGCCCCTAAATCACCATTCTGTTTGCATATTATAAATGAAGCTGTTCTCCCTGCTCTAGAGTACTGATGGGCCTGTTTCTCAAGGTCATTACTTTAACCTGTCACTAGGATTGTATTGTACTCATGGAACAGGGGGCCTATCTTTCTGCTACAGCATGAGCACAGAACTGTCATTTTAAAACAAATACCAATACTATTCATAAGTGTTAAAAAGAAGAAAAAAGAAATCATCCTATTCTATGCAATTTAATGGGACAACTTTCTCTGTTAGGAGGTAATTCTTACCTTTTTTAGTATCAATAGAGTAAAGGCTCTGAAGGAGGGCTGGGTGACTTGATGCCATACTATGGAGTAGTCAAGGATATGAAAAGTCTTAGAATACTCTATACAGGGGCGCCTGGGTGGCGCAGTCGGTTAAGCGTCCGACTTCAGCCAGGTCACGATCTCGCGGTCCGTGAGTTCAAGCCCCGCGTCAGGCTCTGGGCTGATGGCTCAGAGCCTGGAGCCTGTTTCCGATTCTGTGTCTCCCTCTCTCTCTGCCCCTCCCCCATTCATGCTCTGTCTCTCTCTGTCCCAAAAATAAATAAACGTTGAAAAAAAATTAAAAAAAAAAAAAAAGAATACTCTATACAAAATTGCTGTTAGTAAAATAATTAAAAGCTAATGGCCAACTCATAACCTGCTGGCTTCTAATACTATTAGATTGAGACTCATGCTTAAAATTTATTGCACAGAGAGCTAGAATTTGAAGACAATCCCATGGAGTGGCAGCTGTGTAATTTTGTGAATCCTGCAGGTTGTCCCTTTGGGATACAAATGTGCTTTTGGTCTATCCTATGTGCTCTACCAAAGTAACTAATTATAATAAGTAATTTTAGAAATTATATGCCCCACCAGTAACAACAGAACACAAAGAATTCTGATAGTATCAATCTTTCTATAGTGTCATTTTTAGGTTAACATGTTTAACCAGATGTCTATCAACTAGAATTCCATTTAGGGAGATTTATGGAGTTTATTAATTATTGATTAGATATCAAAGATATCAAAGTTGAAGAAACAGCTCATGAAAAGATGAATAACAAGCTGTTTCTCTATCACTCCCTTATACAAAGGGAAAAGGAGGCCCAGAATCTACCCCAATGGCTCAGCCAAGAACCTCTCATTGAGATAAATGCTAGTCCTATTTTTCCACATGTGCAGTGTAAAGATTATGTGTGTATGTTTGAGGGGTCCCAAATCTATCTCTGCATCAGCAACCCTGATCATGCCCTCCTGGTCACATGTACCACCTAAACTCTCACCTAGATTGGGTTCCTTTTTCACAAACTCACATTGTAATTCTTTTCCTGCTTACTAATATCCATCTTCCCAAATAAAATATAAACTCTCTAAGAACACACCATTCACAGTTTGAAAAGTCTGGAATCTTGAAGATCAAATACAACAAAGTCCAGAAGGAAGACAAGCATTCTTCCCTCTCCTGCCACCAGTGCATTCATGTGACTAACATTGCACATGGGCTTGCTCTTTGTGAGACGCTCAGGTGGCAAAGGTAGGAAAATGACATCACTGTGGCAGAGAGGCCAGCTCTCTAATCTCCATTTTTTATTAAGCACATGGCAAAGCGACACATCCTAGCCTCCCTTTCGATTAGGCGTGA
Organism: Prionailurus viverrinus; assembly: GCF_022837055.1. NCBI lineage: Eukaryota > Metazoa > Chordata > Mammalia > Carnivora > Felidae > Prionailurus > Prionailurus viverrinus. The sequence goes on from NC_062563.1 coordinate 33,993,203, forward strand.
CCCCGTGACTAAGTCTTCTCACAGGAATGAAAAAAGTAATGCGTATGTGCCTCCTGGCAGCCTGGCTTTAAGATCTCCCAGAAACACTCCTCCATGCTCTTTCCCCTTTAGACTGGTTGGATGAAAATGACCATAACCACCTTAGAAGCCACATGTTAGACAGCAAAGCCTCTCCTGACCTCTCTTGGGTCCCAGAAAAACCTACATGAAGTGGAGCAACTATTATCTGGGTTGGCTGATCTAACCTAAGTGAAGCAGAAATAAAATTCTTGTTCTTAAAGCCTCTGAGATTTGGGAGTCTGTAAACACAGTCTAGACTGACCTAATACAGTCACCAATCTTGAGAAATTCACATGTTCTAAGATAGAATTCCAAATACTGTGGAATATGTTCCAGATTTGGTGTTTTTGCCTTCAGAAGCTGCAGGCTTTGCTCCCACCAAGGATGTATGACCAAGTTCATGTAGGCTGCGACACTGCATAATGGATATTTTTCCTACATAGACAAAAGAGCCTTCTGAGGCAGTTTCTCTGAAGGAATGACTTGGCAGTATGGAAGTTTAATCATTTTCTTCTAACTGCACATCCGTTACCATCTTTCAAAAGTGAAAAATCCAGGGGAGCATGGGTGCCTCAGTCGGTAAGCGTCCAACTTCAGCTCAGGTCATTATCTCACGGTTTGTGGGTTCAAGCCCCACTTCGGTCTCTGTGCTGATGGCTTGGAGCCTGGAGCCTGCTTCAGATTTTGTGTCTCCCTCTGTCTCTGCCCCTCCCCTACTCGCTCTCTCTCTCTCTCTCTCAAAAATAAATAAACATTAAAAATTTTTTTCAAAAGTGAAAAATCCAATATCCATAGTTCAGTCCCTAAGGGCATTTAAAAGTCACCTCATCTCCTTTGTGCTTTTCCAATGCTACCATGATAAGAAGGATTAGGTGTAGACCAGAGCCTTCTGAATGCCCCAGGAGACCAGGTCAGTCCACAGTGTCTTGAAGGACTAGCAGCATCCTTTGCCCTATTCACCAGCCCTGGCCACCTCCACACCTCAGGGCTGGGCCAAGGGAGACCTGACATGAGTAAAATGAGTTTCTATAGGCAACACAATGGCTATAACAAAGAGGAAGTCTTGGATCTTTGCACTTGTCCTTGGTTTGTGCACTTTCCAAAGTAGCTAAAAGGCGCATGGTTTGCATTTCACCAAGTCGAAAAGAGGACAGAAAGAAAGGGGCAGGGGGCGGAAACAGATTGGATGCAGAATGGACAGATGAAAATTATTTTTTAACAAAGCAGTGTTTTTCACTCCCTAGGTGAATGACTTTTGTGAAAATAGTTCTATGAAAAGCCATACACTGTTTTGATTTTACTTATCACTATCATTAGGTTTGGCTGCAAATAGAAGTTTACAATAAAATAAAAAGGTATATGATCAAAGATTCTATACAATTTTGTGATAAGGTGATTTGTAATTCAAGCAATATAATGCTTGAGGCTTATATCTTGATTTCCTATTACTGTTTCCAGTTACTGCAGATGCTATCTGAGGAAGCAAAGAACACATGGATGAAGAGAAAAATAATTAAATATCTCTGAGCTAAATAATTATGACTATTACAAAAAATATAAATAACAAATTTAGAATGTATTACAATACAAATAAACAGTATTTTTAGTGTAAAAACTGCATTTGCACAAAGAAACTAATTAGGAACAAATACAATCACACTACATCGGAAACATGTTAAAATGGTCTGAGGCACACAGAAACAATGGCACAGTTCACGTGAAACTTGACCGAGAAGAGGCCATCTGAAGGCCATGTCCTGGTCTGAAACTACCAAAGGCCTTTCAACCAAATCTCCTGGTTCAGAAAAGCTACTCAAAAAGCTGCCCCATCAAGGTTCATCAGACTTGATGACTCCGTGTTTGGTTTTTCAAGACAAACTAATCTTCTGAAGAGGATCAAAATGTAGGACTGAGGTAAAGATACTGAACAAGGAGGAAGTTTTCTGTTGGCACAAAAGATTTACATGAATACTTTTCAAAATGTTGTTATATTTGATGGGATGGGTCAATTATACATTTATAATACTGGCAGATAACACTTCAACACTGAGTTGGACAGAGATAAGTTGATACACATTAGCGAAAGCACCAATCTTTCCCTTCTTTCTCTCACTTCAGGCCAATTTAACATTTTATACTGAAATCTTAGGTGTACCCTATTGTTTCTACTTTTTTTTTTTTTTTTTTGGGACTCTTTAATGCTTGCCATCCTGTAAAGCAGCATACAGGCTCCAGTATTAAATACTTGGTCATAAAAAGTCGTATGCTAAGTGCTCACTTCAGAAGACATTTTTTATCATCCTTCCCCAAAGGTGTTATGCACTGTAGACTCTGCAGGCTTATATAAACTCAAATCATGTAGCAATGCCATAGCTATCAGTAAGGATTGGGGCCATAAAAAAGTCAAAATTTGGCATTCTCTAAAGCTTGTTTACTTTTTATTACAGTCATTATTTTGGATTTCTTTTTGTAGTTAAGGAGTCCTGTGGCTAACAGGGCTCATATGCATCAGTTCAGGTGGTAAGTATGCACCCATGCAGTGCAGGGACCTGTGAAGTAGAGGAGTCCTGCCTGTCACCCCATTCAGTGCTTACACTTCAAAGGGAAGGAAAGAAGTGGGATTGTCTACTCATTGCTTCAATGGGAGAGCTCTAAGCAAGTTGGGGTGCTTTAGCAGATCTAGCAAGAGATGAATGATAAAAGAAACTAAGAAAAAGGTGGAAGTTTCAAATTTTCCTTCTAATCAGCAAAAAGACACCCTGCTCCAACTGCTCCCATGTAAAGTATTTCACTTCTATTCCAAAATCTAGAGTCACTTTTATTTAATTTTCCTGATTTGAGTTACATAAAACACTATTCTGTAAGTAACTGATATTGCAACATAAGGAAGCATGATTATTTTTTAATTTTTAAAATCAAAATTGTGTTTCCATGGTTTGGCTCCTGGATTAAATATATTATCCACACAAAAAATCCACAAAATCCTATTGAGGTGTTAATCTAATCATAAATTATTTTAGGTTGACTTTTTCCCTTTAGTTTTATATACAGTAAGTACTGAAAACAAACCTAAAGGCCTCAAGTGGGAAGAGATTTAATTAGATGTGTACTTATCAGTCCATTGAGTAAAAACCCCATCTTTTGCTGGGATGTTAAAAAAAAAAATGGTACCTGTAGCCACAGATGCTCCAACTTTTAATGGACCTTCTTCGCCAAATTGTTTTCTCCTCTTCCTCCAATTTTTTACAAGTATTGTTGAGAAAGAACATATATTTTTCTTATTATAATTAGATACTATTTGGGGTCCAATTGGAAATTGGCCTTACATTTATAAAAAGCCAAAGTGGATTTTATTTTTTCATTCCTTCCCTTCTGGTCAAACACTACACTAAAAAAAAAAAAAAGTTTTAATATAGGGGAATGGGCAAAGGGGGTAGGTTTAAACAAAAAAGTCAAATAATGAAACCTTTTTTATTCACACCTCTGAACTTGAACTTAGTGATCTTTGAAAACTTTGTTTCAGAGAAAGAAATCCAGTGACAGAAGAGAAGAGAATGATCTAGAAAAGCTTCCCAATATTAGGGAGACATAACTGCCACCATCAGAACCATGGTGCTTGGGGTGAGGATGTATCAGAGACTTACATGGCAGGAGGGGCAGGAAATGAGCCAAAGTCAAGGTTTCCCCAGTCCCTCAGTTCTGTGATGGCTTCAAACTCAAGATTCTGTAGCTGTCTGAAGCAAAAAACTATTGGCGACTGTTAATGAACCTCACCATACTAGGGGATGAGCCTGTCAGGTAACTGAGTTGGAAAGATGAAAAATAACCATCTCTAAAAACTAGCGTCTGTCAGAATAAAAACTCCCTTTGTGTGAGGCTTGCAACAGACCCATTCATCCACCTGAGGGTAGAGAGTTTCAGACCTCCCCCTCCTCCAATGAGCCCCTGTTCAAAGTTAATATGAGGTAAGGGTTATCTAAATAGCCAGACAGGAGTATACTGCGTATTTCTTTATAAAGATGACAGAAACTTTTCGAATTTCATAAACCTGTACTACTTGTTTTTCTGTCTGGACCCAAGGGGTGTAGGATCAACTTTAGACATCTTTCATAAGCTTGGAATCTAATTTTATGAATTTATTCTAAGACATAAATCAGGTAAGACAGAAGTAGATGGATGGATTCTTTAAAAGAAATCAGGCCCCCTGGGTACTTTGAGTGGACTGAGTATTGAGAGATTTACAGGAATAAAATTCTCTACAAGATTAAGGAAGAAGGAAACGAAACCAAATCTTTCATTTCCAGATATTCACTTTCATTAATTCTTTCACCAAAAGCACATCACTGAACGAAAACCAGAAATGGTTTTGCAGTTAATAATAAAGTGGTTCAAGAGCCAAGGAACCCCTTGAGATGGAAGCAAAACAACAAAGTATTCAAGTTCTCTTCACAAGACTACCTTGTACTGGCAACACTTAGGGCACTTCTGGCTTCAAAAGAATATTGCTAAAGGAACTTTTTGAAAAAAAGTAATTACTACATTTTGGCAAAAAACAAAAACAAAAATCACTCCTATAAAACCCCTACTTCCTTTTGAATCTCCAAAGGTTACAACATTTCATTCAAGATGCTTGGCAGTCACGGGCTTTGGTTCCGGATTATGTAAACCCTTAAGTCAAGAAGGAAAGCGGCTGATGTCAACCGGCTGCTGTCTGTGGCCTATCACTGAGGAAGTATTGTGAAGCGTGTGGGGCGCCTGCAGGCCCGTGGTGGGAAGGTTGGAGATACTAAAGGTAAGAAATAAATCACAGCAAAAGCGATTCAGAGAGTTGGGATGATGTCCAAGCTCTTTTCTACCATAATAATCCAGGGCCCTCTCAATTTCTACCTCTAAAAAAGTGTCTCTCCACCGCGGTGGCTGATGTTTCTTACATTTGACAAAAACGAATACTTCACACAAAAGACTTCCACAAGATGTCTGCTGCTTGTGAGGAGGCTCATGTTGCTTTGCTTTCATTTTATGGCGCCTGCGGGGTGCTTTCTCAGGTCAAAACTCTCTAGCCCCAAGCAAATGAATTTGTGCCCATACTAAGTGCTCAAACAGATTTAACACCGTGTTTGTCTTTCTGTTTCCTGATTGTCATGCCTGAAAGACTCTCATTAATATACATGAGGCTTAATGCCATAAGACTACATGACTAGAGATCATTTTTTAAGAGAAGCTTGCTCATTCAGGAAAAAGTACGGATTTGATTTACACTGCAGACCAGAGGGAAGCTGACACAGTCCTTTGGTCTGAATTCTTGGAAACACCGTCACTAGACCTATGGGCCCTTATCGGCATGCTGACTTTTGCGCTGCCTCAATGTGTCTTCCGCCACCTCTGTGTCGGCTGGGCTGGGCTGCACAGGCGTGTCTTCTTCAGGCTCAGGTTCTCCATCCTCCTGCACCTCTCTCAGGGGCCCCTGGTCCTGGGCATCGTTCCTCTCCTCATCCACGCGAGCGGCAGCACTGTCCTCCTCCTCGTCCTCCTCCGCTTCATCCTCATCACCAAGGTCTTCTTTCTCTTCTTCATCATCTACAAGGCTGTCCTTGTTTTCTTCCTCATTTGAATCATCTTTTTCCTCCTCTGCATCCTGCAACTGTTCAGCTTTGTGAGCCTCCTCTGACCTCCGAGTCTGCTCTGTGGAGGGAAGAGAGGGGAACATCCTCTGAATAAACTGGTCATTCAGCAGTCAATTGAGTGTGGTTAGCTGTGAAATGAAAGGGTGGGGCCCGTGACCGTTTTCTCCAATCTGAAGCTATGTTATCACACTGCACAGATCTCTGGCTGGCGGTGTCCTACCTCCATCCAGGGCTTCTCCATTCCTCTCTGGAAAGTTCACTAACTGTGTTGACTGATAGAGCACAGAGCCAGAGAGGGTAAAGGTTCCTCTGGCTTACTCAGTGACCCACTCACTAGTCATGGTGATTAGTTAAGAAATGTGACTTAACCCAAGCCAATCAGAGGACTTCCCAGGAGTTTTTTGGCCAGAGTCAAGAAGAAAAGCCTTCTCTCTTTCTACAGGAATTGATAAACTGATAAAATGTGAGTTAGGGCTGTTGACAGCCACTGAATCAGCCACATAGAAACAGAAACCTAACATCCCTTGGGCTGAGCTTGCAACCAGAACATCCCTAGATTTTTCAGTTATGTGAGTTAATAAAATTTCCTTTTTTTCCTAAGTTACTTTAAACTGGGTTTATGGTATTTTTAACAATTCTAAGGAACATAATATATTTTCTAATTATCTACGGAAATCTCCAAGTCTTGAGAACTTCAAGAACTGAAAAGAAATATAAGCTTATTTAGTTAAACTTCCACATAAAATTAAACAATTATAAAGTCTCAAAGAAGTCTTCATGCAAAGTCTCAAAACTAGGAATAAAAACATGAAAACCCAGGGCTGTTTAGTCCCACAAACAGTGTGGAGCAGTGCAAGGATTTGGGAAGACTGTTTTTATAGGATTTAGAATAGTTACTGATACACGGTTGAGACTCAATAAATTTGAGTTCTCTTCCCTCATTCCAGTTTGAATGAAGGAAAAGGTGTCAACTAATTAATGAAGGGCATATACTCAAGGGGAAAAACAATGACCAAAATGAAGTGTTACCTAATTTAAGGGAAGAAAAAAATCATTTTTGTTCAAATCTGACCGAGAAAACATATTTCAAAGAATTTGGTAGTAGTGATGGTTTGGTCACCTCACGAGTCAGGGGGGAAAACTCCAGTATCTATCTGAGCACAAAAGGGCACACCACAGAATTCCAAAACTACTCTATCACATGAGTTTATCATACTTACCAGTGTGCTCAGATAAATGCCTTGGAAGTGGTACATAGAAACATTCTGATATTATCACCAAGACCTGAAGGGAAAAAGTGATTTTACAGTGAATAGATATCACATTTATTACCAAAGAGCCTCAAATTTAGGTCTTGGATCTATAATCAGATATTTACAGACAAATAATTAGCGGTTGGTCAAAAGTCCTCAAAAAGGACAAGGGCATAATTAAGACTTTCCAATTTTTCAAATGTAACAATGTAGGAAAATATTGATTTATAACAGGGGTCACAAAGTCAAATGTCTATAGAGATCCCACCAAAAACTGGTAAATCAAACAGGTATAAGAAAATGGATACTATCAGTCAAGTCTAAAGCGGCCTTTTTAAAAACACCCCTCTGGACAAACAAAACTAGTCTGTATATGGCTGCCTCTCACCAATGCCTGAGTAAAAGGCTATTTATTTCAGGGTCTAGAATTCTTAAGAGTACCGTAAGAAATTTCTACAGAAATAAATTGCAAGGAAAGTTATCAATGATATGAACTAAACCCTATTTTAGACAGTGACTGACTTGGCTTCATCTCCGACCTTAATGAAATATGCATGAATCATTTTCTACTTGCTAGAAACATCCCTCTCCCTTGATAAACTACAAGCTCCTTAGGGGCAGGTTCATCCCAGTCCCTGTTCCATGCCTAGTCCGGCATGGGCCACGGTGATGAAGCTATGGGTGTGGGGTGCAGTTAGCTGGACCCAGAATAAGCTGCAGCCATTCTTCACACCTTCCCCTGCAGCATCACACAACATAAAGATACAACCAGGAAGAAGCTGCCCATTTAGAAGGACAGTGTCCTTCTTGTACCTAGCTGACTCCCAGACTTGGCCTTTAAGATAGTAATACTACTTCATACATTAGTGTTTTAAAGATGCTCTAAAATTTTAAAGAACCTGATATCATAGTTCTTTTGATTCAGTTTCATAAACATCAAATGAGTGCCCTACTTTGTGTTCAGGATTATCACCATCTGTATATTCATTTACCACTTTACTCAAAATTTGGTTCATTAGGTTCAAGGTATCGTGTTAACTTCTGTGGGGACAAGTTCAAAAAAGGAGAAAAAATGGCAGTTTAAACATAAAGCAATATGGAACATGAATTTCATAAGAAAAATGAATAAAACACTTTGACAGATATTTCAAAGATTCAGATATTACAACCAGTTATGGGTTTGGGAAGGATCAAGAATGCCCACTTGAAGGAGGCATCACTTAAGGCCCTGGGCATAGTCCAGAGTGGATGGGTAGTACCAGCTGCCCGGTTCGTCTAAGCTACACCAAACTGGACCACGGGGGCTCCTATATCCAGAGGAAGCCCTGAATGCAAGGCTGGGGAGACCAGTGTGGTAGGACAGTGGGATGCATAAAGCTCTGTGGGTTGGTGAGGAACAAGCTCCCTGGGCCAGCTAGAGGGCTAGGTATAGAGGGCCTAGAAAAAGACTTAAGGCATACTAACCTCAACCTTGTCTCTCATTAACTGTGTGACCCTGAACAAGTCATTTAACTGCTTTCTCACTGGAACTCTCTCAAAAGGATGGATTTGGGTTAACCTATCATGAAAGTCTATTTTGTATCTAATAGTACACAATTCCATCATATAGCCTTAATTCAGAAACTGGAAGGAAAACCCTCTTATTCTCCCAGATTCTCTCAGTTCAAGATCTATTTTCTCATCTAGAGAACTATTCCCTTGGAATGGTCCACTTCCTAAGCCACTAAGAATGGCACTGTTTAAAAGCAGGGTCTAGGGGCGCCTGGGTGGCTCAGTCGGTTAAGCGTCCGACTTCAGCTCAGGTCACGATCTCACGGTCCGTGAGTTCGAGCCCCGCATCGGGCTCTGGGCTGATGGCTCAGAGCCTGGAGCCTGCTTCTGATTCTGTGTCTCCCTCTCTCTCTGCCCTTCCCCCGTTCTGTCTCAAAAATAAATAAACGTTAAAAAAAAATCAAAAAAATAAATAAAAGCAGGGTCTATAGGGGAGTAGTGCCCTTTTCTTCCTCTTCCCTTCCAGGGTTATATTTTCATGTTCCAGCTGTGACCCAGGTAGATACAGATAGCCATGCAACTAAATGAGGAGGGGAGTCAGATTTGCCACCTTTCACAGAGAGTGAAATCTAGGCCTCTTGATATTAGAGACCCTCCTCTGAGGGAGGCTCTGTGCTAGACACTGGGGAGCAACACACAGAAAAATAATCTACCCAAGTACCAAAATTTAGACAGTCACCACATATACCAACTGAAATGGAGACGGGAGAGTAGAGGCATATGATCGCTGCCTGTGTTTTCCACTGCTCTTCTGTTTGCCTAGAGCTTTGCTATCTTTTATCCTTCAGAGCAGAGTCACTGATGACAGAAATCGACACTGCCAGAGTGATTTCATATACAGATGATACACTTAAGGGTCTTTCCCATATTGATTTAAAATGCAAAATATATACTTGATTTCTAAAACTGGGCCCTTTGCTGACATGTGCAAAATAACATTTAGTATTAACATTTCAGCCATCGTGAGGCTCAATCACGAAAACAAACAAAAATCTAAACCAGCAGCCTTGTTTTGACTTCTCATCTTCTAAAATTAGGAAAAAGTAGAAAACATAATAGGCTTATGGGAAACAATGACTTGATCAGGAAATTACTTCTCTATGGAAAACATCCTGCCCTCCTGGCCACTGTAGAAGTTAAACTCCATAAGAATTCATACAGGGAAGAACTTCCAGGGTCACCAGGACCAAGCCTCAGGTGACTGCATGCCTGGGCTCTGCTTTCAGCCCTCAGTTAATGGCAAAGATGACATACAAGACAGAACTGCACACCTGCAGACCTCCCTGAAGGCAACAATTCTGGTTGTTGTGTGCTTCTTTTGGTATGTATTACAGTTGTAGAAAAGGAATATATTACCAGAACATTTCTGAGTTTATTACTGCTTTGAAATTATTACTATTTTGTTAAATAGTTACTCTCCCAATTTCTTATAAAGGAATGATATTCTATATCATTTAATCACTTGAATGGTCTATAATCAACTCTCTTGTTTCTTCAGGCCAAATCTTAATAACCCTCCTGTACTGATTATTTGAATCTAAGTTCCCAAATGAAGTTAGGGCATAGACAAGCCTGACTTGATTTCTTGAATTTAAAGTTGACCTCAAAGATAAATTTCAAAAAACCTTTATGCTGAGAAGAGTTTCCAATGGTCTTCCAAAAGGCTCACACTCAACCTACATTCTCCATAACTCCACTTGAGAACCACCCAGTATCTCATGGTGCTCCCCCTACAAAAGCTTCACACTCATGTGGCCCTAAAAGACACCACCAGAACAATCCAGAACTAGACCATAGATAGGAGAAGCATATTTATATCCAGTCAGCTTTATACAAAATCAAATACTTTAAGGCCAGTCAGTCAGGGACATGTTAGTTAGCACTAGGATTAATGCAAGCTAATGAATGACATATCTGAGTTCCATCCCCACCTGTGAAGCTAACACCAGCAGTCACAAATCAAATACACCATAATTTGAAATAAGCATGTTTGTAGCAAAGCCAAATCGAATCAAATAAAAGCCTCCTTGGCTTCTTGGGAGTCTGACTTTGTCATCCCAAGTTATATATCAATATGGATAAAAGCAACTGCTAACACTTTAAGCTAATTTTTAAAAAGAACTTGCTAATTTAAAAAAGGTAAACAAATAAAATAAAAAGAACTTGCTAAAGAGCTGAAATGCATTATACAGTGTAAGGACAGACCTACCTAAATGTTTGTCCTTTTTACATAAATTCTTAATAATCATCAATATATATCAATATATATCAATATATATCAATCATATAGCATTTAGGAGCTGTGTGATAAATATATAGCACAATGGTTTTAAAGACTTATCTTGGGGCACCTGGGAGACTCAGTAAGCATCTGACTCTGGATTTTGGCTCAGGTCATGATCTCACAGTTCATGAGTTCAAGCCCTGTGTCAGGCTCTGTGCTGACACTGGGGATTGCTTGAGATTCTCTCTCCCTTCCCTGGCTTGCGCACATGTGCACTCTCTCCAAAATAAATACACTTAAAAAAAAAAAAAAAGAACTTATCTTAGAGTTTAAAGCTCAAATTGATCAAGTGTGGGTAAAAAGAAAGATTAAAAAATTATATAAAAGAGTAAAACATGCCAAAACCCTTACAGTTATCTATACAGCTAAATAAATAAATTTATTATTTCAATTCTTACCTAAAACATCTAGGAAGAAAATGCACAGATACCTATTAGATACCACTTTTTACACCGAAAGAAGACATAGTAATGTGCTTTGCATCTCATTTTTTCCCATAATAATGACTGTGTTTTTTGTCTACCTTATCTGACAAATTCCACCTTGGGATAACTAGAGTCTATGTATAAGTAGCTGGTCAGGATTAGAGATTCAATTGGAGGATATGAACAAGAAAAAAGTCATCTTGTTCACTCAAGGAACAAATTCACAGGTTTGGCCTTATCACCACAGTGTTTCAATCAAGTAGGCAATGTGTGAAATCACAGCTGACTTGGTTGTCTTGGAAACTGACTATGAATTCACATAAGGTCTCCAATTCTTTCATTACCGCCTATATTCTAGGCAGCACACATCTTCAGGATATTTCAGGATAGGATTAGGAGATAACAATTAAATGAATTTTCCATTATATCTCAAATTACCACTGACAGTAATATCAAACAAGTAAATGCTACTTAACTTCTTAGATTATACACAAAATGATATTTGTTTATGCATCTTTTCTTCCTTGGCTGCTTTCTAGTTTTGCATAAAATCCATGTGGCTTTACAGAAAGCGGGGGAAATGGCATTATTTCTTACCAGACCCATGAGAAGGCCAAAAATCAAGGTGGCCATGATGAAAAAGACATAAGAACACCAAGCAGGAATTCCAAGGGTCACTGTGAAATAGTTGTGAAGATGCTGTAATCAGAAGAAAAATATAAAATAAAATCTTTACTTATTACCAAATATGTTTGAATCTCCCTCCCTAGCTATAACTCAAGTCTGCAAATTATTTCTACATGTATGAGCTCCCACAAAGGTCATCCAGTCTGCATCTATATGATTCTTCAAGAACAAGTCAGATTTTACAACATTGAAAATCTGAGAGTAATAATCAAGGTCATATCTTGACCTTTGTTCTCAAGTTATACTTCTTTGAGTTCTATTTCTTTGTTCATGATCTGGTAGAACTCTGGCAGAATTGTTTTTCTAGCCCCTCATCATTTCATAGATTCTTTTTGGTCATTCTCCCCTAATAATTCTGTATCTCAATTTTTACTCATCATATGGCATCCATAAAAAATTAAACTTCTTGGGCCTTTGTCAATTTTTAAGTGAAACTAAATTACTACTTACAGAGTATCAACCATTTAAAATGTCTCCATACTTCCTTTTTTCTAATCAGACCATTACTCTACCCCACCCATCCTCAACAACTTTCGTAATTCACTATAAAACTGAAAATATAATATTACACAGAAAAAAATTTTTCCAGTTAATTCATTATGAACAAATGAGATTCCATCAGTCTTTTGAGTAGAGCTCACATCCCTTCATTCTTACTGTTCCCTCAGACCCTATTTGATGTCAGATACTTTAAAAAATCAGTGAAGAGATACCATTTTTGCTAGAAATTATTTACATGCTAAGTCATATAAATATGAACCTACTAGTTTGGTGCCAAGGCCCTTTTAAATGTGGGCTTGTAGGAGCCATGCTTCACCATGATGGCTTAGTGATCATCTGTGTTAGGTCCTTCCAGCTCCAAAGCAGTCATTCACTACAATCCAAGCACTTACCGGACACAAGATGAAATGGCCCTGAGCTAAATGCCACAAGCAAGCAGAGGTAACAACTGAATGACTTTCCTAGAGCTGATGAGGTGGGTGACAATGAGTCCTAGTTTCTATTTTAATATTTCTCAAAATCCAAATTACTCAAGTATCTTCTGTTGGCTTTTCCATTTATAAATGCCAATACAATTAAATAATATATTTTATTCTGGCTTAATTCTGAATGATAAACCAACAAACAAAAAAGCTAGTTCATTGGTCTAGAATAATCTGAGATCTCCTCTCTCCCAATTTCTCATTCATTAGAAGAGATAGATCTAAAGACCCAGCGAGTAATTTACACACTGATACGTGCAAAGTGTTCAATAAATACTTATTGAACAAAAAAAAAGATACTAGCAAATCCTTCAATTATTCATAGGAAATGCAAACAACTTGTGATTTGTAAAACTATCATCTGTGCTCTGTTGATGGAACTGGTCATCATTTTATCTTCAGCCGAGGCAATTGTTTATTAAAAATAATCTGGGGTGTCTGGGTGGCTCAGTTGGTTAAGTGTCAGACTTTAGCTCAGGTCACGATTTCACGGTTCATGAGTTCAAGCCCCGCATCGGGCTCTGTGCTGACAGCTCAGAGCCTAGAGTTTGCTTCAGATTCTGTGTCTCCCTCTCTCTCTGCCCCTCACCTGCTCACACTCTGTCTCTCTCTCAAAAATAAATAAACAATTAAACAAATTAAAAAAAAAAAAAAAGAATAATCTAACATTGCGCTGCCCAGTAGGCAAAAGAGGTATTTGGGATAGCAAAAGCTTGCTTTATTCAAATTCTGTTCAGTGTAAGTTCTAAAATGTATCATACAAATTCTGTGTTTTCATAGTTTATGCTTTTCTTGATGACTCAGTGCCACTATCAGGATTAAACTCTGAAATGTGCCGAAGAATTAAAAGATATGGAAAGTCAGTCTGGCTTTGTGCTGACCCATAGAAATACGCATTCTGGAGCTTGTTTTATAAATAATATCCGTCTATATGGCTGGAATGAATAATGTCCAGTTATTAGTCCTTCTAGACTTTAGGTCCTTAGGCCCTTTCTGCAAAATAAATGATTAAAGTAACCTTCAAGAAATTTTCTAAGTTATTTTCTAGAATTAAGTAAATTGTTTGCGTTTGAATTATTGCATTCCAAGTCAGACATTTCTTAGTGCATTCAAAATATCTTCTTATTGTAGCAAGCTCTGCTTCAATTTTCTTGTATCAACTTACCATTTAAAGGATTTATTTGAGCCTCACTTACTTTTTAAAGGATTTATTTGAGCCTCTTAGAGAAACCCTGCCATCTTGTGGTCTTTTAGTTGATTAATATTAAAGCCTCATTAACCAAGTTGTGTTTTCACAATTGCAGACATAAATCCTTATCTGTTTACTTTGTCTGAGTCCACAAATAGTTTTAGAACACCTTAAGAGTGTTGGGGTTTGTGGTATTGAGTACTTGAAATTTTGATATATATATATTTTCAAGTAATAACTGATTCAAACTGATCTCAGTTTTAGATTCCTATATTTCTGTTTCTTTAATTGCTAAAGTGACAGTTTTCATTTGTGGAAAATATTGATCCTTGTTCAATATTATATCTCATTATAAGGAAGCATCTTACTGTTTCTTTAAAAAGCACAAAAATAGGGGCGCCTGGGTGGCTCAGTCGGTTAAGCAGCCGACTTCGGCTCAGGTCATGATCTCGCGGTCCGTGAGTTCGAGCCCCGCCTCAGGCTCTGTGCTGACAGCTCAGAGCCTGGAGGCTGTTTCAGATTCTGTGTCTCCCTCTCTCTGACCCTCCCCTGTTCTGTCTCAAAAATAAATAAAACGTTAAAAAAAAAAAAAGCACAAAAATATCATCTAATGGGCCTGATGACTTATACTGCACTATTGTAATAAATAACTGAATTAGAGCTAATTTTTGGCTAGATACAGATTTGAGAGGACTGATGAAGACACCACTACAGTAGAATAAATGAGAAGAACATTCTACCCTGTGGTCAGATGGATTTAAGGAATGGAGTAAGGCCAAGGCATCCACGGATCAGAGCTAGAGCCTTCTCTCTATAGAGATCTGTAACTGATCTGGGATCAGAACCACTGCAAGTCAGGTTAGATACTGCCCAAGGGCACCCATCCAGCCTAGTGTTGCACAGTCTCATTCAGAGCTGGGCTGGCCCTGAATTACACGAGAACCTTTTGGATTTTGATCCCATCAATGTGGATATACTCTGAGGACATTTGGGACAAACCCAATATCCCTTTCAAACACAGATCAGAATCCTCAAAACATCTGCCCTACATGGGAGCAGCTCAGAAAGACTTTCTCTAGTAATGGCCAAGGGTTTACTTCACCTGCGATGTTTTACTCTCACACTTGCAACAAGACACAATCTTGCAGTCTCTTGTAGGCATTGAGAGAGGTATTTTGTGGGTGTACATCATCCCACTATAATATGGTTCTAGATAACTTCACAAGGAAAAAAAAAACCTCAAAACAGTAAGAGATGAGATGCCACTATCTAAAACACAGAGAAATGTTTTGAGAGCTTTAAAATATACTCTTGTTAAGTGTTGGTGTGGATGTGGAGAAAAAGAATCCTCAGGCACTGCTGGTATGAATGCAAACTGGTGCAGCCAATGTGGAAAACAGTATGGAGGTTCCTCAAAAAGTTAAAAATAGAACTATCATGTGATCCAGTAATTCCACTACTGGGTATTTACCCAAAGAATATGAAAACACCAACTGGAAAAGATACATGTACCCCTATGTTTTTTTGCAGCATTATTTATAAGAGCCAAATTATGGAAGCAACCTGAGTTTCATCAACAGATGAGTGGATAAAGATGTGGTACATATGTACAATGGAATATTACTTAGCTATAAAAAATGAAATCTTGCCATTTGCAACAACATGGATGGATCTAGAGTGTAAAATGCTAAGTGAAATAAGTTATCAAAGACAAATTCATATGATTTCACTCATGTGGAATTTAAGAAACAAAACAAAGAAAAAAAGACACAAACCAAAAAACATGTTCTTAACCATAAAGAACAAATTGATGGTTACCAGATGGGAGGTGGGTGGGGGATGGGTGAAATAGGTGAAGGGGATTAAGAGTTCACTTATCATGATGAGCACTGAGTAATATATAGAATGGCTGAGTCACTATATTGTACACTTGAAACTAATATAGCACTATTTGTTAATTACACTAGAATTAAAATTTTGGAAAAAGTAGTCCCACTTTGAAAAAAAAAACCACTCTCATTATTTTCCAGTCTAAATACTCATGGCCTTTAATTCTCATTGCGAGGGATTCATAAGAGCGTTAAATCTTCTCCATCATAGACCGTCCTCCCAAAGATGCAGCATACCTTACTGCCTACATCCTTGCATAACAGCCATAACACTGAAGTAAGTTACATACTACATTAGCTCAGCAAGCAGCAAAAATTCACCAAATCAAATAATTACTGAAATGCATGCAAATGCTAAACCTAGTTCACAAACGTACACGTTGTACAACTGGCATACAATCCTATTTTAATCCTGTTATCAGCCTGGATTAAAACATAAATGAATAAAAAGATAAAGTATTCCTTATTGACTAGTCAGAGGTAAAAAGTAAAATCATGATGACAAATGATTAATGAATACAACTAACAAGAAACAGTTACCAAGTACTGACTACATGCCAGGTTCTATGCTAAGCACTCAAAGTGTTCTAGTGACAACAGTTTATAGCAGGGGAAACTAATGGGTTCAGAGATACACACACAAGGTGGAGAACAATGAGTTGTTTCTCTGGAAGACAGAAAGCTAATACCTATCTGCACCACTGTCGCTAACTATGAAAAGAGATGAAAAGACAAAAGACTAGAAAGTCTCTTCATACATGTGTCACAGACAACAGCTCCGGGATTCCTAACCCTGACTGTGGCCCCAGACTCAGAGACAGTGCTTCCCAAGTTCAATCTCCTGTACATTGCTTTCATGACATTAGTCTCACCTTGTACTATCTTTTATATTTGTTAATATTTTTCATTAAGTTGAGTGACTTTTTATAAGTTCAAAGAAATTTTATATTGCTACCAAAAATATATAATCAGTACCAATTCCATATCTAGAAAATGTCTATCCATTCTTTGAGAAATTCCTTGAGTTGTACATCTTCCAGGCTTCAGTGACTCTAATGAGGTAGGCAAATGTCAAGACTACATGTGAGGATAAGTGTTATAGTTAAAGTGGCGGTGACTTCTAGGAGTTTATATAAAAATTAAAATACATAGGTGGATACCATCATCACTGGATTGGAAAGACAATCTGAATTTTAGTGACTGGACAGAACATTTGCGATTATCAACCACCCCTCCCCCTACTTTTCCCACATTGTTGTACAAGTTACCTACCAAGCATCCCTCAGATTCCAGAGGACAGCAGGAAGCTCACAGGATCTGGCTCATAACACAATTCAAGGAACTTCTTCACTCAAGCGTTTATTCAAGCAAGAACATATGGGAGGTTGGTGTAGAGTTAAGAAAGCCAAATGTAGAGCACAACAAAACCCTTGAGTTCATAGGAACTCAGCTGTGTGGGTGTCTCCTCACCAAGCAATTCTGACATCCTGAGGACAAGTTCTTATTTCCAAATTGCCAGACCCAGCAGGCTGGCTTCACTACTAAAGCAGAAACTCAAGGACTTTAAGGATTAGTTAAGTAGGCTCTGATCTTATAGATGCTGCTCTTCTTTTTATTTTATCTTTTCATTACAGAATAAAAGACAAATACAGAGTAAGATAAGAGATTTTTTAAAAATCAGCCATAATTTCAGTATCAAAGATAGCTACTGTTGATATTTGATTATTCTCCTTCCAAGCATTTTCCTACATACACATAAAAACTCCATATGAATTTAACCTTACACAAACTGTTTTGTTATCGTTTCCCCCACTTAATAACATAAAATCTTCCCTATAGAAGTATTTTTTTAATGCTTATTTAATTTATTTTGAGAGAGAGAGAGAAAGCATGAAAGAGAGTACTTGCACGTGAGTGTGAGCAGGGGAGGGGCACATACAGAGGGAGAGAGAAAATCCCAAGCAGGCTCCACGCTGTCAGCACAGAGCCTGATATGAGTCTCAAACACACTAACTGCGAAATTATGACCTGTGCTGATATCAAGAGTTGGAGCCTTAACCAACTGAGCCATCCAGGCGCTCTGCAACACCCCCATAAAAGTATTATACATAACCAGCCACTCATGCATGGTTAGACTGTTGCTGAAGAAACACTGACTTCTATCTGTCTATGTAGGCACAACATCTCAGTAGGATAAGAGATTGTGGGTGGGCATCAACAATCTTGTCTCACTGGTATTAGCCACTCTGTGTCTTTCCTTCTTCCCTGTTTTGATCTTCTTCCTTAAAGACTTTATACTCATTTAGTTCTTGCCATTCCCTCTCCCTCTCCCTCCCTCTCTCTCTACATGCTGTTTCTTTTGTTCACTGTTAATATGATTGCACTATAGTTTTATATTGTCTAGACATGAGTTATAAACAGATTATGTTCCCCACAATTATACATTCAACTGATGAAAGGATCTTGGGCAAGGGAGATGTGCTGGCTAAATATGCTGAGTGGGCTGGGTAATCGGCTAGGAGGACTGGCTCAGTAAGTGGTTCTTTAGGTGTAAAAAGGCAAGACTACACCTGAAGGCTGAGGTGGGAACCAGGCTGAAAATCATACCCTCTTTGAATAAGAGGGCCAGGGCTCAATTCTGGAAACAGGTTGTGAGAGCCCTTCCCAGAGATTTCATACAAGTCTGGAAACTTGTTTCTAAGAAAAGAAGAAACTACAAAAGTTGCCAAGAGACTTGAAAAACCTAGATGCTGATACAGAGGGTGATACATGATTTCTATCACAGATTTTTAAGGTAATGAATACACATACGAAGAAATCAAAATAATCTACAGATTTACCATTTATGTTCTTTTAGTCACGTTAACCCCCAACGTGCACACGCGCACACCCCCCCCCCACACACAAAATCTATAGTCAGGGCAAATACATTACTGATGCTAATAAACATAAATGGACTAAATTTATCATTTAAAAGAATTACTTGTTGCTGTATGCATTTTACAAGACTCATTCAAAACAGAAAAAGCAATTAAAAAGGTTGAAAGTGGAAAACATTCCAGGCAAATACTGACAAAAAAGAAAAAAAAATATGGTATTAATATTAGATAAAAGTGATTCTGTAGAGTGTAAAATGTAATTGTGTGTCAAATTTAACAGTTTGTTCTATAAAACTATCTTCTTTTGTCCCCTTTTAAATATTGGGAAATACATTCTAAATATACATGTGTATATAAATATCATATATACTCTACTTCTCAATCACTAAGAAGAACATCTCAATTGGTTATTCAGAGACAGATCATATTCTATTCTCCAAAATGCCCCCCCTCTTTTTTTTTTTTGGAGTCTGACACATCCACACAGAATCTTTCCATGCTTGCCCATGGCTGGAGCACTGTGTGTATGAAGATAAAATACCCACTCCTGGCCTTGACACAACAATGCCACATATTGTAATTATTTGCATGATAAAATGAAAAACTGTAACTCCTTACCTAAACTCTTGCTTATCAAAGCACAAATGCCAAGTTATATGAGGTCAAAGTAATTGTTTTTCTTCCCAGATACTGTATTTGAAAATACATCTCTTTTACAATGTGTGAAATTGATGACCAACTTCCATCCAAGCTCTTCTTAAACAACTAAACAAATTCATCTCTTGACCTGCACTTATTATAGGTTCAATGCCAAGATCTTGCTCTCATGATTCCTGAAATCCATCTATTATGAGTATCCTGTTCAATTAGACATTATAAGGCTACAACGTTCTCAGATGGCTATCAGAATATATGACTCTGACAACCTTCAGTGTCAACATACTGCAAAAGGTAAAATCCTTACTCTCAATTCCCAGTTGGCAACTCATAATTCTCAAATCCTGAATAAACTTCTCACCAGTGTTAAGAAAATAGTAGAAGGAAACCATATAAAACTCATGCTATCTGGTGAGAGGGAAAATCCAAGTTATTATTTAATATCATACACAAATGCCAAAAAATAATTAACAAACATTAACTAAGAAATACTGAATCCAAGTGACAAACTTAATTTCTGTTTTTAAAAAATTCTGAAGTTACTATTCTACCTCACAAGGCAGAAAATAAAATATAACTGAAAAACTAGGATGCAAAAGGTTGTTCTTAAATTTCCTAAACATACACTGATGTGCATGAGAAACAGAAGAGTCTTATGAACTTCTTGAGTGTTAAGTTCCAAATATGACATCATGACTTAGAATCATAGTTTGAAAAGACAAATATAAGTACACACTTCTAAAGATTTTTTTTGAAATACTTTAAGGATATATATTTAATTCCACAGCAAGTTTGTTAAATTTGGCAAAATTTAGCCCATCCTACACATAAATGGAAGTAAAAGATTATGTAACACATTCAAGATTATATAATTGTTCAAATTTTAACCTAAATAGCAGTTCTAACTCACTGAAATGACTCAGGGAAATGATAAAATCACATATACGAGGGACACTCGAAGTTCTTCCTAAATTGTCACAGAGTAAATATCTTAGGCTTGTGGGACACATGGTCTCTGTCACAACTACTCAACTCTACCACCATAGCATGAAAGTAGTTCTAGACAACAGGCAATGAATGAAAACGAATGTGTTCTAATAAAAGTTACCAAAACAGGTGGCCAGTCCCCAAGATATAGTTTGCTGATCCCTGACACACAGAATAGGACTTTGACACAGTAGTTACAGGTCCGTGTTCAATTTATGCCCTTCTACACAGAGACACGTTTCTACTGGGGACTCCACATGAGAGCAATTGTGTGCCATAAGGAGAAAAGTGAACTACAAAAGTACTTATAAGTGTTTACTTTCCTATTGCTTAGAAGCTACATTCTTACTCCTTAAAAACCTCTCTGCCAAGATAGTCACAAAAGGTATATTTAATTACTCACCCATATCTTGCCAGAGATGCTAAATAGACCAGCCATTCCAGACATCCTAAAAAAAAATTAATAAATGAAGAGAAGGAGAACCACTGGTGATATATACTATGATGAAACAAACCAAAACAAAGCTTAGGTCATAAGGATCTGCCCCTCCACTTTTTGCAATATGTTGTCCTCTCTCCTGGATTTACTTCCATTCCCATAAAGCTTAGATTTCATAGCCTTCATTTCAATTCCTCTGCTATAAATACATTCAACCCCCCTGGCCCTTTCTCCCACCATTATACATACCTGGCAAAAACTCCAACCCTGGGCAGCTGCATGTCTCTGGAGAAAACCACATGACTGACTGACTGCTCCCCCTTCCCAGTCACAAACCTCAGGAAGCACTCAATACTGCATTGTCTTAGGCTCCACTTGAGATGACAGCTCATGTCTTTTCCCTCTCTTCAGACCTTCCACACCCTCCCCTTTCCGTGCATGCTTAGCTAACAAATACTCCTTGTATGTCCCTGTGAAATCAGAAGCCATTGTGTGACCTCTCTTATCTTCCCACCATCAAATCTGAGCCTGGTGTACACCTGATCTACCTCCTCCTGTTACAGCAGAGAAAGTTGATCTGCCCTACCATAGTCTAATTCCTCGATTTGCGTCTTGGATCTTTAGTCTTGGACACTTTAGTCTTGTTAATGACTTGGTTCTTTCTGCCACTCCTTTTCCTACATTAGTAATTTCTCCCTTTCTGCTGGATCATTTTCTTCTGCATGAAAACATGTTCTATCCCCTCTTTTCTTTTAAAAAGCACATTCTTAGACTTCACAAACGTCTCCAAAGAATAGCTATGCTTACTGTTTCTTCTCCTCACCATACCTTTAACCATCACATCTGGCTTCCATCCTCACTACTACATTATCACTACTTGTCAAGACCATGATGACTTTGCACTGCTTTACCAAACATCCATGTCTCGGACTCTATCTTTTACCCTTGGTAACACAGGACACAAGTGACTAGTCCCTCTTTCTTGAGCACTCTTTGCTTAGCTTCTAGGAAATCGTACACCCTTAACTGTCTGCCGGCCTCATTGGTACTCATTTTCACTTTCCTTTTGCTGACTTCTTCTCTACTCATCTTAATTTTGGGGTGTCTCCTGGCTCAGTCCCAAGCACTTTTCTTTTTACCTCTCTCTAGGTGATCCCCTCCCTTCTAAGGTTTAAATACCACCCACACACTTTGTTCCTCAATTCTCTATGGAGACCCATCTCTACACATTCAACCTGAGAGCTCTAGAAGGAAGTCTGCATCTCAAACTTATTTTAAATCCATCCATTCTCTCAATTCCCACTGCTGACACGCTGATAGGCGCTACAACCATCCCTTGGCTGGACACTGCAACAGCCTTTAACTGTCTCCCCTCATCCATTTGTGCCCTTTCCAACCTCTCCTCCTAAGAGCCATCTTCTAATTGTATGCACTGATAACATCCAAGGTCCAAAATGAGACCCAGACCCATATGATCTGGCTCCTGCCTCTCTTTCTCGGTGTATACCACTCCTAATCCTTTTCCCTGTACTCAACCTTGTTTCTGCTCCTCAGCACGATGAGCTCTTTCCAAATTGGGGCCTTTGGCCATGCTATACCCATTGTTGAGAATATTCCTACCCCTGCTCTTTACCCAGCTAGGTCATTCTATCCTTCAGATCTGCCTGCTACTCTGCCTTTCATCCAATGGACGCCCATGTCCCCATAGTTCATCCCTGTCTTAGTAAGGGTTTGTTTTTAATAGCCCTTATCCAGACTAAGATTCTTTATATCCCTAGTTGTTTTTCTTAATATGTCTTACTTTAAGTTTCATAAGGAGAGCAGAGGGACCAACTCTGTCTTGCTCCCTGTTAAATATCTAGCACCTAGAATAGCATCTGGCATAAAATCAGTACTCAAATATTTGTAGAATGAAATGCCAAAGATGAACTGCTTTTACAGTAAGCTATGTATTTCTTGGGTATTTTATAAAATACTATTTCATGATTTATTCCTGAAATATTGCATGATTTGATTCTATTTCACCAGGAATATTCCCTATACTTGTGTAAACTAACATAATATTAACTGCAATTATCACAATTCATTCAAATTTAAAACCAACTGTGGAAAAAAGTTAGTATGGTCTGGCATTATGTACTTCACCAAGAATTATACAGTTTGCCATCATGAACAAAAGTTACCCCCAGCAGTGTTACGCTAGGCAGCCAAAGACACCATAGGTTTTATTTCCACATAGATATGATAGCTTCAGAAGAAAGAATGGTAAATGGTATTCAATATCATATTTTGTAAAGACAAAACAGTTGATATGGCTTAGTGCAAAAGCTAGAGGAAAGGCTTTTGTAATCCACCTGAATCTGAATACTTAATTCCTAGTATACTAACAACTGGCTGAAACATATGTGGGTCATAAAACCAGAAACACAACACAGGCCAAGCATGATCAGTATGTAGTCTGGGTAATCAGAAGTGAATATGAAGAAAAATTCAGACCTTGAATGCCTATGGACTGTTAACTTGATACCTCTGTTTTATAAAAACACCCTGTCATAAAAAAAAATAATAATAACAAGTTACGTCAGAGAAGCCGGGGATTTCCAGCCAGTCAGAGGCTCAACTGATTGCCATTTCTTCTCTAAGATATAATTCTGCAGGTCTTCATAGATTCCTGGGCCACGGTAACGGCGGAATATTCCATCCTTTGCACTATAAATTATAAAAACAAATAGAAAATAAATCTATTAAAGTGATAAGTGTTATACGTAATAAAAACCAAAACAACAACTAATTTTACATGTGAACTCTACTTTGAATTTTAACTTGGCTCAAATAAAGAAAACAATTATAGGTAAGCATAAATCAGAAGGTGTGCATTATATTAATCTGTTACAGCTGAGAAATTCCAAAACAGCAAGCACAATATATTCTATGTGTAATTTTATCACTGCACAATTTGGGACCACAAGCAAAGTTCTTGGCAGTGTCTAATCTACCAAGTTTCTTATTATTTTTGCTACCAATGATTTCAATTTTTCTCTTACAACAGCAAAACATTAATTGTTATCAAGCTTTAAAAAACTGCATCCACACTTACAAATTTATGTCATTCAAATCCCTCCTGTCAAAATTAACAAAACACCTTGTATTCTCCAGGCCCCTCGGCCTTCCTCTCATTTTCTCGCCATAGTCCAGCTTCCGTAAGGGAAGAGTCTACACTTGCCATTTGCTCCTCCTGTATTGCTTATTCACTACTCATGCGATTGGTGGTTCTGCTTCCATGACTCCAGAGAAACTGCTCTTATGCTCATTGGCACTGCCCACTTGTGAAAATCCCTTCCTTCCTGTTGGCTTTTATGACATGAGCTCTCTTGGCTTCTTCCTATTACTCTGACCACCCCTGTTCAGTTCCTCACTCCCTGTCTTCCTTTGCAGATGTTCTAATATTGGTCAACACCAGGTTCTATCCTTAACTTATTTCTCCTTCCACAGTATACGTTCTCTCTAGATACATTGCATTTTTATGTACCTCAATGTTGAGGAATCCCAAATACATGTCTTCAGTCTAGATCCTTCTTCTGAGCTTTAGATATGGAAATCAAACCAGCACCTAAACTTCTCCATTTGGAATTAACAGAGGCACTTCACACTATCTTCTCCATTCTGGCCTCTATCTTCCAAACTTCATCTTATTCTAATGGCTCCTCAATAGCTTTTACAAATTCTACATGGCTTATTGGTACCCATTACAGGCTCTTCCTTTGTTATAGCTAATTAGTCACCATGTCCCAATGATCTCACATCCTATGTATTTCCAGGATCTATCCCCCTTCCTTTCCCTTCCCTGTAACTCTACCTAAGCCTCTCTAACCTCATCACCCAGGATGATCCAAATGCACTCCATAGGCCAGAACCAATTACAGCCCTCAGAAGGTATCTCATTTTCTTCCAGGCTTTTCCATATCTCCTGTACCTGGAAAGGTTTTCTCCACTCTGTCTGCTTAGCCCAATTCCTAACTTATATATCATCAGAGAAATCATCTTTGACCACCCCTGTCCTACTCCCTGCCTGACACTAGGTGCCTTTCCCCTGCTGTACTCTGGGCATCCCTCTCTCCTTCCAGCTATCATTAAATACACACACCAGTATTTCTCTCTTCAAATTTTAAGTTGAATGAGCAATGGTTATGGAAGGCAACTTAGAATTCTCGATACACGTCTACTGCTCTCGAATCTTTTCTAAAGTTTCTAGTGTCTAACCAGAAAATTATTTAAACTTACTGAAAAAATGCTGGGAGAGTAGTGACAAAGAAGCGGCCACTTAAACCTACAAGGGGCACAAACAAAAAAAGTTACAAGTCAAACTCAGACTACCCCAAGCACCTAACTTACATTGTAAGAATAAGCAGCCTTGAGCTTGTTTTCATAGCCATGTAATTAAAATTATTCCAGTTATTTAATCACATTTACTAGTTTTTTTGTTTTTGTTTGTTTTTTGTTTTTTGGGTTTTTTTCTTACTTTAAGATATCTTATTTTTATCCATTTTTATTTACCTACCACTTTCTGATGACTGACAGACAATGTGCTTATCTTTGATGTGTTACACTAAAGTTTTCTGGCTTGTGCATTGCTTGGAACTGTATGGTGGCTGAAAGGATAGATTTTAGAGTCATGCAATCTGGGTTAAATACTAAATTCTCCAGTTACTAGCTTTGTGACCTTAGATAAATTACTTAACCTTTCTGTGAAATGGGTATATGAAAGCCTGACTGAATTGTTCTGAAGTTAAGGTAAGTATATTAAATGCTTAGTACATATTAAATAGAATAGCACATAATTAAAAATAGTATATATTAAATATAAATATAGGTATCAAATTATAGGTTTAAAAACAACAAAGAATATGAAATTATAAGGTCATTATAATTTTTGCACATTTATAAAATTTGTAATTTCTGTCAAGGAACTCTGTGTACTTTAATGGATTGTTTCAATTTGTCTTAGCAAACCCTTACAAAACGATAACCACATATCAAATGCTTTCCTAGGTACATGTGAAAATAAAGATAAATAAAATCCTTCGTCACTGATCCAATATTTACTAGGCATCTTCTTTGTTTCAGGGACTGTAATAATGGCTCAAGACACATAGATAAGGAAGAACAGAGTTTGACATAGACTGTTCTGCCACAGTCTAGTGGCAGAGGGATAGAATTTAATCAGGTAATCACGACCAGAAACAGAGATGCATGATATGAAGGAAAGGGGCATACAACAAAAACTTGCATGAGACTAGGAGTAAAGAACAGATCCCTGCCCTTTAAATGTTCACCAATAAATAATGTTGATGTGGGCACAAGAGAGTAAGCCCAGTTCTGGCAAAGAGAAAGCTAAAGGACCGCGCTGGCCAGCATGGTAAGCTGGCAGAGACAGCATTTCCTCATTTCTCACCACTTCTGCCTTTCCCACTGAAGGACAGTCTGGACAAAATCAAATGCCTATTTAAATAATGTGGCTCAAATGTTACATCTCTGGGATAACTTGCAGTTTGAAACACAGAAGGTTTATTTTTAACAACAAGGGATATTTGTCGATATCTACTTTATAAACTAAATCTATACTCAGCAAAATAATTTATTCATTAATGATGAGTCTTCCCAAAGAAGGGTTCTCTGTTTTTTCTCATACCAAGCCAAGCAATTCTAAAGCATTCCCTATGGCACTCAAAAGCAAACACAGTACTCTGAAGGCAGTAAAAGTCAATGTTACAAAAAGAAACATAAACTTCATACATTTATCCCTGTACCTTTTTTTTTAAAGGTTGTACTGGCAGTAACAGAACTCTAACAAGCGTCTGTGTCAACAGGGCATTCTCACCTGTAACAAGCTTAGAACTCCCTCTATCAAGGAAAAAAGGCTTTTTTTAGTAGAGTTCCAAATCTAAATTGCCAAGGAAAAAGTACTGGTAATCCTAAAGACCTGAAGATTATTATATGTTTTGCTTATTACAAAGTTTCATATTTCAATTCTTCCCTAGCTACAGATTGTTTTGACTGCTCCAAACTTTGTACAAGCGGAGTTACAGTGTTAGGGAATTATGCTTTATTTACATGGCCTTTAAAATGGAATGCATAAACAAATTAGTATCCCATCACTACTTCAAGTTTCTATTTAGGGTTTTTTTTTTTTTTTTTTATCAGAAGAAATAGATAGGATTTCTAACAAATGTCAGGCATCACTGAAGGCAATATTTTTTACTTGTTCTTTAAAACCCTTCATACGTTCTTGGTCATCATTGGCCATGGCAATAAATTAAAAGTAAACAAATATAAGAAATATTTCATAAAACACATTAACTTACACAGTATTTATAAACAGTATTTCCAGATTCACAGGCCAGCTTGCCTGAAGTCAAATCCCACTTCTGGTTCTTATTAGTTTTAATCTGGGGCAGTAAATTTAAACCATCAGTTTTCACAAAAATGGATATCATTATTTCTATCTCAGTATTTTTTAGTATTAAATGATTTCTTATTTATAAAGCAAACAGAATGCAGTGTTTGACATAGAATAAGTACTAAATACATCCGAACTAATATGCTGTATATTTAAATCTCTGATTAAAAGCTAGGATAAAATAGGATGTAATAAACTAACTTAGTGTTAAGTGCTTTGGAAATCAGACACTATTTTGGCTAACGTGTCTTTACAAATAAATGTGCCCATGAAAAAACACAATAGAGAAAATAATGACAGATAGTCTCTGAGAATTTTCTGCATTTTTCTGGTTCAGGCTAGAAGGATGCTCATCCCCAAAATTCCTAGAATAAAGGGTATAAGAACTTTATGGCTCTTGATATGAATTGCTGTGCTGTTTTCCAGAACTACTGTACCAATTTATAAGACCATCAGTTAAGGCTTATTTAAAATAAAGATCCTTTTTGGGACGCCTGGGTGGCTTGGTTGGTTGAGCATCAGACTGCAGCTCAGGTCATGATCAGGTCATGATCTCATGGGCTTTGAGCCCTGTGTCAGGCTCTATGCTGATATCTCAGAGCTTGAAGCCTGCTTCCAATTCTGGGTCTCCCTCTCTCTCTGCCCTTCCCCCTACGTGCATGTGCGTGCTCTCTCTGTCTCTCCCTCTCTTCCTCTCAAAATTAAATAAACACTTAAAAAATTAAAATAAAGATCATTATTAATAAATTGTCACACCTCAAAACTTTCATTTATGTTTCTCTGTCAGTATTCCTTTAAATGAAAACCCATGCAGGATACTAATAATAAAATCATAGCTCCTAACTGAGATATGAGTTCAGTTTGCTGTCTGGGATAATATACCGTCACTGAGGCTGTATTCAGGACAATCAACAACAAAATCAAGAACAATTAATGTAGCCCTGAGATTATGACACATCACTAACTCCTTGAAGATCTGACACCATAGGATAATCACTTCAAATAAATGACATTTCTGAGAGGTTAACAATGTCAGAAAGCTTTGGGTTTCAGGTCAGTGCTCCAAAAATGTCTTCTAACCTTTAGTATTGATACCATCAAGTATCAAGGGAACCTTTCATTACCTGAAAAGTTAAAACATGACCACCCTGGAACGGAGAAGTACCATCTGAGGTTGTGAACTTCAAGCTTTAACAACAAGTAAAGTGTGGATCTTAACAAAGGATTACAACAACAGATCAGCAGCTCATTTCAAAGTCTGCATAATGATTCACTACAACAAACTTCAGAAAGTGTAAAAGAAACAAGTGTACTCTAAACCTTTAACTAAAGGAGATAAAGGTTGGTCACAAGGTCTGCCAACATTTCTGCATGTCTTTTTTACTTTAAGGGAAACTTCCCCTTTAAATGAAGATTTATTGCAACATAAAAGAGGCATTAATCCAAAATTCAGGAAAAATTTTAATTTCTTATTAGCAAGCTTATCTTAAACATGAAAGCTTATCTTAAAGATAAAAAAAATTAAAAGATTATAGAAAGAAAAACTACATCAGGGAACTATATTTTGATATGCAGAAACACAATAGAAATTATTTAAGTTAAATATTTAAAAAATGGAGATAGCTACCAGCTTTCGTTCTACCGTTATTAGCTGTGCTACTTTGGGCATGTTATTTAACCTCTCTGAGCCTCAGGTTTCTTAGTAATATAGAGATAAATAGTTCTCTCTAGAGTTGTTATGAAACTAAAATGTATATAAGTGTCTAACAATTATAGGTTGAAGTAAATGCTTAACTAAATGTTAGTTATTATCACCAAAAGAGTAGCAAAAGGAAAGCAATAATAATAATAAAAAAAAAAGAACTAGCCTTACCTTTGAGACGGAAATAAAGTTGTCAATATAATAGAATACAAAAGACTAATTTTTATAATTATCAAATTAAAATATGAACATTAACTGAAACACAGTTAACTAACAGCTTTTGCTGTTAGTGACTTAAACATAATGCTTATTCTTGACCGTGGTGGGAGTCTGGTTTACCTCTAGTCTAGTGAAAAACCATCACCCATGGGTGCTCTATGAGCAGCTACTGTTTTCCTGTCCTTGACAACTAAGCTCATCTGCCTGGAACAGAAGTTTCAAGTACATACTCATTACACTGACTTTCCCAAAGAGCATGCAACTGAAATATCTATTGCCTGCCCTATGTAGTATTACACAGACAATGTAATCTGATCTAATCTAAGGCCTTTCCTTTCCTTGACTTCTACATCTCAGCTGTAAAATGCAATGTGTTTATAATCCCCAATCTTGATAATTTTGAAATCTTATTTTCTGTTCAAAATACCTACAAAAAAAATCTCTTGTGAGATATACCCCTGGAAGAGTTACAGGCATGACTAAACGCACGCATAAACACTTCAGAAATTCTTGCTTTCACTTCTTTTTAAATTTTATTTGCAAAGAAAAGAAATGAAATTATGCCTTACTAGCAGTGTTGGCAAGGCAGCCCTGATGAAAGTATATACCAATGGAGATCTGTGACCAAACACCAATCTGTATACGGAAATATCCAGAGGTGCCTGGGTGGCTCAGCCAGTTAAGCATCTGACTTCAGTTCAAGTCATGATCTCACAGTTGGTGAGTTCAAGCCCCACATCGGGTGAGCCTGAGCCCCACTTTTCTCTCTCTCATGGGATTCTCCTTCTCATGGGATTCTCTCTCTCTCTCCTTCTCTCGTTCTGCCCCTGGCTCACTTGTGCCCTCTCTGTCTCTGGAAAAAAAGAAATCTAGTAAAATGTTCAAATTGGGGAAATGTAGTATTCAGGATGTTAGACTTTGTAAAAACGAAGTAAATACCCAAAGAACTTTGAAGAATAGGGTCAAGCTGCCCTGGAGGTCGCCAATGAGTCAGTACAACCTAAGACACGTCTCTCTTCATTTGGCTTCCAGGACCCCCTACTCCTCCAGCTCCTTCCTACCTCACCTGCTTCTCTTTTTCCTCTGTTGGAACTAGCTCTTTCCTTCTACATGTTAGACTTCCCTGGTTCCCAATCCCCAAAACGCTTCTCTGGCACACTTTCCCTAGGCGATCTCAATTCTTCCTTCCCCTTCTTTTAAATACCATATACAGTGATGATCCTCAAATGTATATCTCTAGCTCAGCTCTATTTGGTTTTCTATTGAACATCTTAAACTTCAAGCCTTTGGTCTTCTCCATCTTCTTTCTTTCCATCAAATGCTACAGCCAATCTATAAAGAAATCCTTTTGGATATTCCAGCCAAATGTAGTATCTCAACTCCAATCACTCATCACTGCTGCTGCTTGTCCGAGCCACCATCATCTCCACTTGGGACTACTACATTAACCTCTTAACTTCTTGTTTCCACTTCTGACTTCCTACAGACAAGTTTTCATGTAGCAGCCAAAGCAATTCTTTCAAAACATAAACCATATCATGTCACTCCTCTACACAAAACCTTCCAGTAGCTTCCTTCCTATCATACTAATATCTAAATTCCTTGTCATGGCCAAGAACACCCTGCATGGTCTGGTCCCTAGCTACCCCTCCAGTTCTGTTTATCTTGAGTATCTCACTGGCTATCATATGGTTCCTCAAATAAGCCAAATACACCCCTGCCTGCATATGCCATTTGCTCTGCCTGGAATGCTCCTTCTCTATGGCTTGTTGAAATTCACTTTCTCAATTTGTCAAGACATCTAGTCAAACAGTCCTTCCCTGCACATCCTATATAAAAGAGTGGCTCTCACAATTTTTTACATTTTTATCCTGCTTTCTTTTTCTTCAAGTCCTTACTGCCACCAGACATTATTTTCCATTTTACTCTCATTACTATTTATCTCCTTCACTAAAATGTAAATTCAATGGGCAGCCAGGTCTTTACATTCCTTATTTACTTGTATCATTTATCTATATCACTGTCATCTAATTTTTATAATGTTTATTTATTGTTGAGAGAGAAAGAGAGTGAGCACACAAGTGGTGGAAGGGCAGGGAGAAAGAAGGAGACACAGAATGTGAAGAGCTCTGAGCTGTCAGCACAGAGCCCGATATGGGGCTCAAACTCATGAACCGTGAGATCATGACCAAAGTCAGATGCTTAACTGACTGAGCCATCTAGGCGCCCCTGTATCACTGCCATCTAGAACAAGACCTGGTACATGGTAGAAACTCAAATATTTCTTGAATAAGTACATTATTCTGAAACCCTTTTAAAAGATTGGTAGCATTAGATTAAAAAAAATTTTAGAGACAGTGTGCACACAAGCAGGGGAGAGGGGTGGAGGGACAGAGAGAGGGAGAGAGGGAAAGAAAGAGAGAGAATCTTAAGCAGGCTCCATGCTCATTGCAGAGCCTGAAGCAAGGCTCAATTCCATGACGCTGGGGTCATGACCTGAGCCGAAATCAAGAGTTGGACACTCAACCAACTGAGCCACCCAGGGGCCCTAACAGCATTAGATTTAATAAAGTATAAAATAAAATAGTATAATCTGAAGTGAAATATTCTTTAGGCCACTCAATCATGTGTGTGGAATTTTGTCTCATAATTTTTATTTATGAGTTACAGTTTTTAAATTTTTACTATTTAAAATAATTCTAGAACTTATACTTTAAAACTTGTTTTAATACATAAAACAATCATTTTTTCCTTTTTTTGGACTTTGTTTCTTCGCTATTCCTAAAGAATACTGGACCAAAGACTTTTTTCCTTCTTCTTTGATAAATATTTCAAATATATATAATTTACATTTACATAAATAGTATGAGTCAATGATAAATTTGTTTTTAAAATATTTCATTATAATAGATTTCTCTCTACCTTATCAAAAAAGCACTCAATCCATTCACACTGGAAATAGTAGCTGTAAACCTACATTTTAGATGGAAAGACTATATTCAGTTAACCTTTAGATTTGTGAATCCATCACAAAGTTAATTGTTTAATTCTTTTAACTCAAATCATGCTGTGAATTCACGGCAGGTACACCAAACGACTGAAATGTGAATAGGCCAGCTGCATTTCCAAGAAACACATCATCAAATGTATCTCCTGCCCACTAATTAGCAAGGCTTACACCTGATTTCACTGGACTCAAACTACTAAAAGACAAAAACAAGTTTACAGCAAAAATGTAATTGCAATGACATGACTTCCAAATGGAATAACTCATTCTAATAGCCCAAACCATGAACTAGTAAGTGTAATTGTCCAGCTCGAAATAGCAAATGGGCAGAAATGGATTTAATTCAAATGATTAAAAAGGTGGAGGCTTGAGAAGTAATGACTTTAACAGAAATCTCTCTCCAGGGGTTTGTCAACACATTCATCTTAACAGACACCATCAGTTTTCCTGTCCAAGTAATTGGTAATTCATTACTTTGTGTTTTTGCACTCACGGTTGTTTCAGAAAAGTAATTGCTACACCTCCATGCCTACCTTCTTTTTTCCCTTGTAAAGGGAAGAGAGAGAGTATGCACAAGCATTGGGGGAGGGGCAGAGACAGAGAGAGAGAATCTCAAGCAGGCTCTGTTCACAGTGCAGAGTCCGACGTGGGGCTCGATCTCACGACCCTGGAATGATGACCTGAGACAAAATCAAGAATCGGCAGCTCAACCGACTGAGCCACTCAGGAAACCCTTACACAGTTATTTTTAAACTACAAATACTACTTGTGTGTATCTTTTCAGAATTTAAAAGTTTCCTCTATTTCTCTCTTTTGAAAAATTATATCATTAACAGCTAATAAATGTAGATGAAACAACAGAATTAGAAATTCACCATCCTGGAACACACTGTGAAATATTTGGTTCGGGTAAGATCATCATTTGATTCAGGTAAGATCGTCAACACCATGTATCACCCCATAGATTATATGCTAATCACAAAATGGGGTCTTTTCTTTACAATGGAGATGTTTAATGTCATCACCTTAAACAAGTGCTCAAACTCAACATCACTAACGTGTCTTAATATGTGTGATAATATTTGTCTTTTGGTAGAATACAATTTAAGTCACAGGATCACCTATGAAGTACTCTTGGCCATAAATGTCTAACCTGAATCATGTCTCTAGACCAAAATTCAAGTTACAGAAAATATAAGAATAAATTAAATGTTCCTACAGAGAAACACCTAGGCAAATCCCCAGCCTGTTCTCTTCAGAGTATCAATGTCATGAAAAAAAATGGGGGACTATTTTCTAGAATGAGGGAGACTAAAAAGTATAGCTACCAAACTCAATTGGTGAACCTTGATTATACCCTGGTTCAAAATGGGAAACAATGAAAAAGATTTTAATATACTTAAGTACTGAAGGGTAAAGTATCATGATGTCTACAACTGATTTTCAAATGACTCAGCAAATTAATAACAATATAAAATATATATATGTCAACACCAGCATACATAGACAGACCCAGATATGTTAACATGTTATCTGTTGATTCTAGATGGTCAGTTCATGGGTACTCAATATCCTAGCCTTTCATCTTTTCTAAATGTTTGAAAAAATTCAAAATAAAGGGGCGGCACCTTGGTGGCTCAGTTGGTTAAGCGTCCGACTTCAGCTCAGGTCATGATCTTGTGGCTCCTGAGTTTGAGCCCTGCGTCGGGCTCTGTGCTGACAGCTCCAAGCCCAGAGTCTGCTTCGGATTCTGTGTCTCCCTCTCTCTCTGCCCTTCCCCTGCTCATGTTCTGTCTCTCTGTCTCTCTCTCTCTCAAAAATACATTTTAAAATAAATAAATACATTTAAATAAAAAATTCAAAATTAAAAGTAATAAGCTTTTGCATTTCATGTCCAACATGTACAGCACCTGGCTCTTGAATGACGTCCACTTTGCCCACACTGATTTGAAGTGTTTCACCGTTCCTTGCAAATGTCTCCCATTCTGAGTCAGTCTGCTGGCAGGACGGACACCAAGGGGCATAACTATAAAAGAAGAATAGCTAATCAATATCATCAACATATGAAAAAAATCTGTAAAACAAAATAGAGAAATAAGTTTTTAACTAAAGGGAAGCACAAGAGCAAGCTTTTCCAAAGACACTTGATATAGATAAACAGAAGCATATTTCCCTGCTAGAATCTAATGTATGAATATCAGTTCCCCAGGAAAAACTTAGCCAAAGTTTAAGAATATTTTCACAAATTACTATAATACATAAGATATTTTATTTCAAAGTTATTCTTACAACGAACCCAAATTATACTACTTTGCAGATAGCTTATGATTTTTCAGGGTCAAACTATTTTGAGTGCCCCACTAATGGCAGACAATTTTCACAAGGGCCTCTTTAAACTAGGCAAACCAGTTGCAGACCCATCAATGTGAGATCTGATGGACAGAAGATGTATTGCCAGTGGGTGCCCCCAAATGCAAATCATTTCCAAAGATATGTGGCAGTCTGAAGCATTCTCAGAAAGTAGAAGCTATAGGCTAAGCTGGCTAAATGACACTTTCTTAAATAGAAGAGGAATTAGAAATAAACACTTGGGACTTCAACCAGAACTCTGTTTTTTTACATTATTTTTTTCATTCAACAAACATGATCTAAGCACCATTCTAGAAACTGAGGCCACAACTGTGAACAAGACAAACGTGGTACCTCCTTCGTCCTTGTGGACTGCATCACCCACAGATGAAAAGAGGTAAACATAGGGGTAATGACATTCCAAGTGGCAAATGCCATGACTCAGAAATGGATGCTATGGGACACTCAGGAGCTGGGTGATCTCAGAGGGCCCACAGAGAAAGGAGCATCCATGCTAAGATCTAAAGTAAGAGTAACGCCCAGAGAGGGCTCAGGGAATGTTCTAATCTAAGCAGAGAGAACAGTTAAGTGTGAAGGATCAGAGTACTGACAGGACAGGATGAAGGCATCATTCACAGCCTTTAAAAATGTTGTATGAGGAGTTAGGACTTTATTCAAAGCTCCATTACCTGTACTCTAAAAAAGTGAGAATCATAATCAGATTTACATTTTTGGAAAAGTCACCTGGCAGTTCTTTGGATAATGGATCAGGGAA
Source organism: Prionailurus viverrinus (assembly GCF_022837055.1). Classification (NCBI taxonomy): domain Eukaryota; kingdom Metazoa; phylum Chordata; class Mammalia; order Carnivora; family Felidae; genus Prionailurus; species Prionailurus viverrinus. The sequence goes on from NC_062563.1 coordinate 34,028,619, forward strand.
GGATAAGATGGAAGGAAACAAACTGGAAGGTTAGGCTGTTATCCTGGCAATATGTTAAGGGCCTCGCTTTGTTCCTATGATCCTAGAAAACATCATAAATAGGTCATAAAGCTCTAACACAGCCAAGATTTTATATGCAGATGTTAAAATAGGAATCCAGAAAAGGTTCCTGTTTAGAAATATAGTGGATTGAACAGTGTCTCCTAAAAAGATACATCCAACTTCTAAGCCCCCATACCTATGCATATGATCTTATTTGGAATAAGGGTCATTATACATATAATTAAATTAAGGATCTTGGGGTGTGATTATCCTGGATTTAGGATAGGTTCTCACAAGAGAAAGAAGAAGGAAGTGTGACACAGAGAAGAAGGAAGGCCATGTGAAAACATAGTCAGAGATGGGTGTTATGCAGCTACAGGCCAAGGGAAGCCACGCTGGCCACAAGAAGCTAGGAGAGGCATGGAACAGACAGTCTCACAGCGCCTCCAGAGGAAGCCACCTTGCCAACATTTTGATTTTGGAATTTGGGTCTCCAGAATTGTGAGAGAGTAAATTTCCATTGTTTTAAGCCACTAAGTTTGTAGTAATTTACAGTTGTCCAAGGAAACTAATACAGAAAGGAAGATAAAATTTGAAATAAGAAGAGATTGAGATCAAATATGCCTTATGAAGATTTTAAGAGTTGGTCGAGCTATGCTTATTATAAACTATTGTTAACAAACAGTAACATGTGCTGGAAATCCATTTTAAAGTACTAACATAGGACACAAGTAAAAGAAAAATATTTACAGAATAATGTCACAAAAATACATTAGTACAAATGGAGAGATATTTTGTTTTGCTGAATAATACCCAGATGGAAAAAGCAGTAAATAAAATTAATCAATGCTCACAAAATAGGACACAATGCCCCCCAAAAAATCACTGGACACTGAATATTTTGGGATGCCACCAACTAGGCATATTTTAAAAATCTGCTTAAATGGGGTGCCTGGGTGGCTCAGTTGGTTAAGCATCCAACTTTGGCTCAGGTCATGATCTCAGTTTGTGACATCGAGCCCCATGTCAGGCTCTGTGCTGTCAGCTTGAAGCCTGGAGCCCACTTCAAATTCTATGTCTCTCTCTCTCTCTGCCCCTTCCCTGCTCGTTCTCTGTCTCTGTCTCTCTCTCAAAAATAAATAAACATTAAAATTTTTTTTAAAAATCTGCTTAAATCTGTTTAAATTATACTTTAAAAATCCTCAACTCAAGTCAAAATACTGAGTGGATAAATGCAATAGGTATTTTTAAAAGACTTGATATCACTGATTGTTTACATACAATGGGTGAATATTAGAGTAGGTAAATTATTCCACCAAGGGGTAGAGGGCAGGAGATATAGATGAACCAAGATTGGCTGTATGTTGATACAACTGATAAATCTGGATGATGGATGAGGAGGGTTCATTGTACTACCCCTATTTTTGTGTATTTTTTAAATTTTCCTAATAGTTTTTGTCGTCTTATTGAAGTATAACTGACATATAACATTACATTAGTTTCAGGTACAACATAATGATTAAATATATTTTTTAAAAGACTTGATTAAATGGAAAGATAAGCCAAGTTCTGGATGGGCAGGCTCAGCATTGTGAAAATGTTGATTCTTACCCCCGATTTATTTTCCGTTTTATTCCATTCCCCAACTATTTTTACAAAGTATGGCATCTATTATTTTTATTTTAGGAGAAGAAAGTGGTGGGGGAGAAAGAGAGGTAGGAAAGAATGTCTGCCAAAGAATGAGACAGGAACACCTGGGTGGCACAGTCAGTTAAGCGTCTGACTTTGGCTCAGGTCATGATCTCACAGATCGTGAGTTCGAGGCCCACGTCAGGCTCTGTGCTGACAGCTCAAAGCCTGGAGCCTGCTTGGGATTCTGTGTCTCCCTGTCTCTCTGCCCCTGTCTACCCACCTCTGTCTCTCTCTCTCTCTCAAAAATAAATAAACTTTAAAAAAAAAAAAAAAGAATAAGACAAACACACATGCACACACAGGGAAAAAATGCCTTAGGAAAGGAAATAAAGGGGAAAAAGTGTTAAATGATCAAATTCTGTAATAAGATTTAGGCACGAAGGTGCTGTTAGGTCATCATTTACAAACCCTTTTACCTCAACCTGGGGGGAAGCATGCCTGTAAATGCCATGCAATACTCAATGCAATGATGCATACAAACCAACTTTCCTGAAAAACAGTAACAAACTGAAAGTGGGCAATATTTTGATCTTTCACATTATGAGGAAGTTACAGGGGGTTAAAAGTCAACATGATGGGTTGCATTTACTTCAAGACAAGTATTGAGATTAGGCCCAGTCCAGCAAAAGAAAGGGCTGTCCAAAGCAAGGCACGCATTTCTCTGTCCAGCCAGGCCCCTAGATGCAACCAGACTTAAGCACAATTTTTCACCCTCTCTAAGGATTGTTCATACTTCTCTAGAGGGGTAGAATAGCCAATTCCAAGATGATTCTAAAAGGTCATTAATCTTCTCATTACATCTCACTGTCTAGTCCCTGAGATCCCAGAGATACATGTGGACCAGAAGACATGATCCAAGAACAATCCACTGACATCTTTGAACATAGCTGATTTTAAACATGTGAATCTCTACATTTCCAGGGTATTGTATACACCTGGTGCAGTAAGTGCTCAATAAATATTTGCTGCATAAATAAATGAAAAAATTAAAAAATATATATAGTCTTTATTTGAGAAAAGTCATTTTCTACATATTTGAAAAACATTCAGGGGTGCCTGGGTGGCTTAGTTAAGTGTCCAACTTCAGCTCAGGTCTTGCAGTTCTTGAGTTCGAGCCCCACGTTGGGCTCTGTACTAACAGCTTGGAGCCTGGAGCCTGCTTCAGATTCTGTGTTTCCTGCTCCCTCTGCTCCTCCCCTGCTTTTGTGCACAAGCTCTCTCTCTCTCTTTCCCTCTCTCTCTCTCTCTCAAAAATAAATAAATTTAGAAAAAACCCGTCATATGGCAGATGTTACTGGGACAAGCAGTTGGTAAACTTTAGGAAAAAAGAGGACATTTTATTATTAAGTATACTTTGACAGGCATTTCTGTGTATTAGATAAGAGTACTGCCAGAGGATTCAGCAAGACCAACCACAAATTAACCATGTGACTTTGGGCAGGCAGCTTAATACTCACTCCATGCCTCAGCTTCCTCAACTGCAAAATGCGATAATAACACCAGCTACCTTAGAAGGTTGTTGGGAGATTAGATGACTTATATAAAACAGGTACGTGTTAAGAACAATTATTAATACCAATTACATTTCTAATACACTGTTTGGTTTCCAAGACACTTTTTTTTTTTAATTTTTTTTTCAACGTTTTTTATTTATTTTTGGGACAGAGAGAGACAGAGCATGAACGGGGGAGGGGCAGAGAGAGAGACACAGAATCGGAAACAGGCTCCAGGCTCTGAGCCATCAGCCCAGAGCCTGACGTGGGGCTCGAACTCACAGACCGAGAGATCGTGACCTGGCTGAAGTCGGACGCTTAACCGACTGCACCACCCAAGCGCCCCTCCAAGACACTTTTATGATACATTAGCTCATCTGAACCTTACAACCTCACTGTCAAACAGACAATGCAGATTTAAAGGACCTAGCTTAAGGTCACCTAAGACCACACAGAGTAAGAACCCAGATGGAGCATTTAGTTTTTGTTTTGTTTTTTGAGGCGGGGGGGGGGGGGGGGGGGGGGGTGCTTCAGGGGAAGAGGAAGAAAGAATCTCAAGGAGCCTCCATGCCTAGCACAAAGCCTGACTGGGGCTTGTTCTCATATCCATGAGATCATGACCTGAGCCAAAATCAAGAGTCAGATGCTCAACCAACTGAGCCACCCAGGCTCCCCCCCCTTTTTTTTTTTTTTTTTTTTTTTTTTTTTTTTACATACCAGTCCCTAGTCTCTAGACAGGCTATTATATAAAGTGGGATTTGGGTAACACTGATCCCTAGATATAAAAATGCCACTGAGGTTATTTTAGATATTCCATTTTTTATGTAGCTGCTACCCACTGGAGACTGAGGGACTATGAATGCCACTATTTCTGAGATTTAATCAGAGCTATTTGTGTTGGAGTGCACCAACATCATTCATTAACTTAGTGCATTCTTTGGTGGTAGAAATAAGGCAGCTCTGAGTCTCTGGTGTGGGAATTGGCCCACTGTTGTTTCAGCTTTTCAAATTATTAGTATTCTTTTGTATCTGAAGGACGATGATTTAGATGGTAATTTAGAACCTACTACAAGAAGGTTCTTCAGGGACCAAACGAATACAAAGAAGAAAAGTCATGACTTTCATGTGCTAATGCACTCTCTGTGTCTGTGTAAGTACGTGTATATAAATGTAATCTTTCTGTACATACGCATGATGAAAATCATCAGAAAGGACTGATCACGATCTTTATTTATATTATTTAAAACTAGTTCATAATGTCAATCTTCTAAGAACTATAAAAGGGTTGACCTGCCATAACTGTCTTTTACATTCAAATTAATCCTTCTTTAAGAGCCTCCAAAAGGAATTAGAACCTTTACAGTCATGAAAACTATATGACAGTATCTTATTTATTTAAGCTTTTCCCAGGTGCCAGGGGTATATAAAATTAGCAAGCTTCATAAACACATTTAAAATGCCGTACGGCTAAAACACAGACTTGAATATTAATCCAAGGTTTTTAACCACTTTGGGAAACAAAATTCTAAAGCATGTTTTCGTCATCCATGTTATGCAATTCATGCATAAATTATACTTAGTTTCTGTTATATGTAAGGTAGTTGAAGGCCTTTGATTACTTTGATTTCATGAACCAACTGAATTTGGTGTGAGATTTCATTAAGTACATGAAACACATCAGAGAAAGGAGTTAACTTAAATACATTTCCTAGAAATAAAATTTTACTAACACTACATTTTTATTCTCTCAATAATGTGCAATTTTTCTTCTTCTGTTTTGGCTCAAATTTCACCAGTGTGTCCCCGTACATTCTCTTTTTTCATCCATGCAGAGATGAGATAGACAATGACTGATACAGTCGATTTTCACTTAGAACTTATTTTGCCCAAAATGCTCAAAAGAATATGTGACAACGAAGATGAAAGAGGTAAACTAGGGTCATTTTTCTATGCCTTAATACATGAAACTAAATCAAAATGTCTTAGCTGATGACTTAACTACATCAAGTATCATTCTTATATCTGGAAAACATGGGAAAACTCATAATAATCCAAGAGTTGGAAGGCTTATATTTAATTCGATTTCTTTAGAAGATCATTTCTAGGGCATTTTATCATAAAATGTAGAGAAAAAATAAAAATGGATAACTCCACAAAAATCATGTTATGTGCTAGAGAAAACAGAATTCACTCCATGGGGGCTCCTGGGTGGCTCAGTGAGTTAAGCATTTGACTTCATCTCAGGTCATGATCTCAAGGTTCTTTAGTTCAAGTCCCGTGTCAGGCTCTGTGCTGACGGTTCAGAGCCTGGAGCTTGCTTCAGATTCTGTGTCTCCCTCTCTCTCTCTCCCCACTCACGCTCTGTCTCTCAAAAATGAATAAATGTTAAAAAAAAAATTAAGAAGAAAAAAAAAAAAAAGACAAACACTCAGTGAAGGCAGGGACTGGTATATTGCTTATACTGAGCCAGAACAGAGCCTGGCAGGTCCTGGACCACAGTAAATATTTAATACATTAATGAACAAATGGGAGATGATAGTGACTCTCCTTAGTATCTAAGACAATATATACAGGTGTTACCTCAGTGATACACTTGAGAAAGCTCTTGATTAAAGGAACAACTAGTCTATTATTCGTTTACTTAAAGTATTTATTGAATGTGATAGCTATTAAGGCTCTGGAGATAAACAGGAAAAAGAAAAAATTTCTTTCTCTACTGAAAAGTTTATTGTCTAGAGGAAGAGTCAGAGAAGCATATAAATTAATATATAATTATGAGTTGTGATAAGGGCCAGGCTAGGTACAAACAAGGCAAAGTGAGAATTTTCCTGGGTGGTTGGGGTGCAGAAAAGGCAGAGCACCTGTTTGGGTGGTGAAGAGTGTCAGGAATGAGCATATAGCAATAATGCTCCTCATCTGGAGAATCTAGAGACAATAAAACCATGGGTGGGTCGTTGAATCCCACAGGGAAAAGGCCTCCCTTAATGGTGCAACCTTCATGGTGCTGGCCAGCTGACAGCCTAAGCATGAACCGGCCAGGCTTTGTACCTTCCTCCCCTAGGTCCCCTCTATTCTCCTAGGTTTGCAGCAGGAACTGCAAAGCTCAGGCCTGTGTTCTAGTTCTGGCCTTGCCAATCACTTCCTAAGGATCTGGTCTTGGCCAAAGCTTTAACCTTTTCAAGTTTCATCTCCCCTAGTTAATGAGAATGCTAACTCTGCACCAGATTGCTGGGATGATTAAATAAGACAGCATTCAGGACGTGAAATGGAAGCAATGTAACTTTATTGTGACTGAGATGATGATGATCATAGAGGTGATAATGTGGATAACCCTTTGTGGAAACAATCTGAAATTAAATACTTCTATGTTCACTTATGAGCTATTCTTTTTCGTGTTTTTAAATACCTATAACAGTACCCGGGGCAGTGGTTTTCAATCAGAGACATTTGGGAATGTGCATAGGGAATGGAGATGATTAAAATTTTTTTGATGTCACATGAACACTAGAATGTGATGGGTAGAGGCAGTGATGCTAACAGTTCTGCAACAGGCAGGCCATCCCCACATATCAAAGAACTGTCCAACCCAAGATGCCAACAGTGCCCTGATGAGAACCACTGCTGAATGCCTGACAGAGAAGAAGCATTCAGGAAACATTTGCTAAATAAATGAATGCTGTATCTGCTATTTATTTCCTTCAGAGCACAGTAGATTGACAGTCCCTTGAAATCAAAGAATGTCGTTCATTCATTTTCATCTTCCAAGACCCCCAAGTCTAAACCTGAAACATAACAAGCATTTAATGACTATCTCTTAAACATTCAATCCACACATCACTATACTCTATTAAACTTCAAAAAATTATGACTATCTGACAAGCTAAGGTGATGCTGCTTGAAGGCACTCTTCGGGAATAAGAAGGATTTTGGAAAAAAAGTACTAAAACCTAGAGGTTCTAAGGATATAAATGAGGCTTCCCTCCATCACAGTGACTAATTTAAATTAGAATCAAGTCAGAAAAGGTAGTATTTTATAAATATCTATAAGCTTTACAGAGGTAAATTAATCCAAAGATATACTTTTCTTCTGAATATCAGTTTAAAAGTAGGCAGGTCAGGGCCCCTTGGGTGCCTCAGTTGGTTGAGTGTCTGACTTGATTTCAGCTCAGGTCATGCATGATCCCAGGGTCATGGAATCGAGCCCCGAGTTGGGCTCCATGCTGAGTGTGGAGCCCAGTTAAGATTCTCTCTTTCTTGGGGCGCCTGGGTGGCTCAGTCGGTTAAGTGTCCCAACTTCCACTCAGGTCATGATCTCATGGATAGTGGGTTCAAGCCCCACACTGGTCTCTGTGCTGACAGCTCAGAGCCTGGAGCCTGCTTTGGATTCTGTATCTCCCTCTCTCTCTGTCCCTCTCTTGCTCACACTCTGTCTCTCTCCCAAAAATAAGTAAACATTAAAAAAAAAAAAAAAACATTATCTCTTTCTCTCCCTATGCCCCTCTTCCCTGCTTGTGCTCTCACTATATATATAATAAAATAAAATAATTTTTTTTAAAGAAGGCAGATCAAAATTAAGCTACTTGGATATCTACTTATTTCTTTGGGGTGGGGGGGAAACACCAGAAAAATATATAGAATGTACATTTTTGTGTGTCAAAAGAACAAAAGCGGTATTCTCAAGAACTGATACAATGGGAACCAAAAAAGTTTAAAATAGCAAAAGGTTGCAAAGTAACTGAATAAAGGATAGTATGAAACAATGGAAATAGAAAAAAAGAAAACTTCAGAAGGTATTCTAAGGATTATGTATACTCTTTCCTAATCCTGAGAAAGGGCAAACTTTTCATCAGAGGTTAGGATGAGAAAAGTACAACAAGCCAATCATAGAGACATGGCAGAAATAGGGATTAAAATTATAAAACAATATATGAAAGCAAACAAGAAGAGAAAAACTGAATATACAACAAGCATTAAAGAAAATGCAAATAATAATGGGATAATTTTTCAGATTTTTTAAAAAAAGGTTTCAGAATTGAAATGGTGAATTACTACAAATATATTTTTAACTGATATTTCCCCTTAACAGAGAAGTGCTTTTTAAACACTGAAAATTCAATTGCAAGTTTCCAAAAAAATTGACTGTTTTTAAAACAAAGAAAATATAACAAATTAAATTTCATAACAGGAGCAGAAAACACTGCTAGGTCCTTAAAAACAACTGAAATTATCAATACCAATATAACCAAAAATTGTATTATAGGAGCTTTGTATTTAGTGGGATATGAGAGAAAAAAATCCCAGAAGAGAAGTAGGATATAAGCAAATGAACAAATAAAGAAATGTCATTCACAGTAATGTCAAATTTTTCATACTATCAGAAAGTCTCCTAATTGCTTCTTTAGAAAAGTTAAATGCATCATCTGTAGACCCCTCACAATATCCATTTATTATGATCTGTTTACTTGAAAAAAGTGTTGAAACAGTAGCTAGTATTAACACATTTGGCTTTTCTGTTTTATACATCAGCAAAAAGATTCTGATAAGGCTATTTGAGTGAATTCTTAGAAATTTATGGTAGGCCTGTAGTGGTTGAGAATATAATGAATTTTCTATTTTTTTAAGTGTTCAATTTTGTGAAAGGGAGGAAAGGGGGTATCACAAACAGATAAGAGCAACAATATTTCTTCAGGACTTAGGTTCTGTTATGTAGAAAAAAGTTGGATACAATGGTTTAAATCTTCTTTCCTTTAGAGCCTCCCTTCATAGTGACTTATTCTGAAGTGTACCCAATGAAAAGGGAACTTCTAAAATGATCTCAGGCACAATACAGCTTACTTCTGAGTTCTAAGTCCCATCTTTCATCACAGCCCAACATATTCCATGCGATACACATGGCAAGTTTAGAGCAATTGGTTACTATGTCTGGGCTTGAACATTTATGAAAAGTTTAATTTGACAGTCGACGTAGCCAAACATACGAGTTGTTGGCTGTTGCACGTTTACAAGCTTCACATGGCTTACACTCACCTGAGCTTTAGCTTGTTTAGTTCTTTTACTAAGAAAAAAAAATAGAGAGAGAGTTATTCCAAAAAGGAGCTATAAAGGAGTTGAGGCCTTTCTGTTTTGACCTTCATCATGTACATACACAAACTCAGTTTTAATCAGAAAACTGGCATCTAGAAAGCTCCACCTACTTTCAAAAAGAACTCTTTGTAGTACTAGCTGACAAAATGCAGTCTAAAATCTTACAATTATTACAAACATGACAGTCTTGAATAAAGCTCCACTTATGTGAAAAGCTTCTCTCTTAAATGGAAAATGACCTCTTCATCTTCATCCTCCTCATACTAAACTCATTAAGTAGTTTAATAAGTGCTTCATGACTACATATTTCCTTAATCATTTCATTGGTTCATTATGACACCAAAGGTATTTTACTTTCAGGTCTATCACCTTCTTTGTGGACAAAAGGTAAATGCATGTTTGAAGGGGTAACGTGTACTATGTTCTCTGAACAGTGTAATCTGCTAAGGGACTTGTAACTTTGGGCCCTAATCTCACGCTGAGGTTTTCTCTCCATACGCATCTTATTTGCAACCGAAATTGAGAAAACCAAAATGTGGTCTTGGACAAATAAAGGAAAGATCCAATTCTGTGTGTCTGGGTCCTCAAGGTAAGATTAATGGCCAAACAGTAGTGATCAAGTATGTACATGATCTGAAACTACAGTCTAAGGAGATAAGGTATCATTTCTCCAGATGTTCTTCATATTCCCCACAAGCCCACCGTGATGGTCTCTGAAGCCTGTTCAAACATCCTCCCATGGTCTCCTTCAAGGCTTTTTCCAAAGGATCACTTTCTTCCTAGAAGTTAATTTTAAGCCATGTGCCTGTTCCTAACTCAAAACTGTATTTTCCCATCTCCTTCAAGCAAAGACACTATCCACAGTTTACCTTCTATTGTTCAAAAAAGGCGATGTACTAATGTCCCTTTCTTTATTACAGTAGCACAATTATCTACCCAGAAATCTCTACCTCTAAAAATGATAAGGAATATCAATATTTATTTGAAATCTTGTTCTAAAACTTCAAAAACACCCCATCTTCCTGTTTTATTTTTCACAATGACATCTCGGAGAATTCAAAATGAAAACCAAAATACTTTGCATTAGCTGGTGTGCCCTTCACGGTCTGTAATTATCTATTCAACAAATACCCTGCGTAGCCCGTGCTACGTATTTGTACTGCGCGTTAATTTCCCTGAATGGCAGCCCTTTTCTCTTCGTACACACCTGTACCAAAAGCACGCGATTTTCTCACAGATTTCCTCCATTTCCCCCGACTCCCCTTGGCCCGCTGCCCACCCCATCCCTCAACTCTTGCCCCCGCCCCCACCACCAAAGGCAGGGGGCTTAGCAGGCGAGGGGGGCGGCGGGTGCGGAGAGAGGCGGGATGCTCCGCACCCGCAGCTGTCACCGCGGAGGGCCTGGCGCGCATGCGCAGCGTGAGCAGCCGGCCCCCGCGCGGCGGGCCGCCGGGCGAGCAGTGGCGGAGCCCAGCGGGCGGTGCAGACTCCACAGCCGCCCGCGCGGCTCGGGGAGGGCGGGGCTCAGGGGGGCAGTGTGGCGTGCAGGATGTGCGGGCACACTCACAATTTCAGCATCCACTCGCCCTCCATCACCAGCGTCCAGTTGGAGGCGGTCATGGGCCGCACCCAGCTCCGCTCCTCCGGCAGCGCGGCCTGCGCGGGGCCGGCCTCCTCCGCCACCGCGACCCGGGCGGCCAGGAGCGCCGTCAGCAGCGGGCCCCAGCGCCCGCCCGCCATGTTGGCGCGTGGAGCGAGCCTCCTCGGCAGGGGACGTGGCGAGAGGAAGCGATGGGCCCGGAGCCTCGCTAGCTCGCAAGCCCGGGCCTTTCCAGGTAGTCGGAGGTGGTGCCGGGACGCCCCGCCTCCGCCCCGCCGCAAGAACAGTCCCAGCTTAGAAGGCGGGCAGTCAGCGCCGCCTCTCATCCGCCTGGTCCCGCCGAGGCCACGCCCCCTCCCGCCTCCCCCTGCCGTTGCCCGGGGTGTCGGTTGCCTGGGCAACGGCCGCCCTTTCTTTCTGACACCACTCCCCCCTTCCCCCCCGAAAATAAACAGATGACCCAATGTTGCCTAAGTTAGAACAGGCGCCTCATGCACCCAGGCTCCAGTACTGAGGTTGGCGCGCGTGGGGTTTTCTAAAGAGAATCGCGGCCAGTAATTAAAAAATTCACCCCCTATTCAGTGGCAGCGAGAATAACAAGAATGGACTGCAAAGTAAACCTATTTATAATGAGAAGATGGGAGGATGTTTGGCCATGGCCTCTTGCTGGAAGGGAGAGGAAAATTTAAGTACTCTCTGCATGTGTATATTGAAGTATCACTACCTTATTGGAGGTAATAGTGAAACCGGACTCTGCAATTGTATCTTTTATTAATTTAAATTTTAAAAGAAACTTTTAAAACATGAGTACTAACATAAAATGAGTCAGTGAATAAAAGACTATTGGCAGTTGGAATTACATGGGTCTCGCACGGCTCTTGGCTACAGTTCATCAGATCTAAAATGAAAGTAGCCTAAATGATTTCCAAATTTCTTTGCAGATACACATTAGATGCATCTATACCTTGAGATCACCACACCCTGAGTATGTATGACTGAATTACAATTAGAAGGTGACTGAGCTTTTTCAAAGTGTGCTTTATAAAAATTTGCTAGCTGTGCAAAGCATAAAACTGAGTAATTTGGTCAATACATGGTGAAAAAGTGTGATTTCTATCCTGGGCTTACAACAAAGACAGCTATAAAACTAACAGTACTGCAGGGCATATGAGATCAATCTCCAATCAGTACTTATAGGAGGGATAGGTTTAATTTTGCCTTCAGAGAAGATCTTACTTTAATAAGGTGTTAATTGGTAGTATCTCAATTCTATGTGGAGCTAGCCCTTATAAAAATATAAGACATTTACAATCTATTGTAAATTTGGAAAATATTCTTGCAATAAATGTTACTAAGAATCACTGTTATTGCCTACAGATCAATCCTATAAACTCATTAGAAAATATTTTGCTTATAAAAAGAAATTTCATACACAGGAATTCTATCATTCTTTTCAGTGAAACTTTTGTATATGATATGTGATTGGTAGAAAAAAGTCTTAAAAATAGAATCTGCTATTAAGGAGTAACAATTTTGGGGGCAGCTGGGTGGCTCAGTTGGTTAAGCATCGGACTCTTGATTTCAGCTCAGGTCATGATCTCACGGTTCATGAATTCGAGCCCTGGGTCAGGCTCTGTGCTAACAGCTCAGAGCCTGGAGTCTGCTCAGATTCTGTTTCCTCCTCTCTCTGTCTCTCCCCTGCTTGTGCTCTGTTTCTCTCAAAAAATAAGTAAACATTTAAAAAAATTAAAAAAAAATAGAAATAACAATTTTGTTAATTTTGTTGGGTGTGATAATGGTGTTATAACTATATTTTTAAAAGTCTTTATTGGTTACAGATAGTAAAATACTTATGTGTGAAACAATCTGGTGTCTAGAATTCACTTAAAAATACTCCAGAAATAAAATTTGGGGGATGGAAATAGGATGGATAAACATAAGTGATACAACATCAATCTGTGCTGAAGCTAAGTTCATTTTTGCTTTTCTCTACTTTTGTGTATGCTGGAAAACTTGCAAAATTTAAAGTTAAAGAGAGTATCTGGAGGCACAAAGGAAACTCATTGCTGAAGCTCTTTCTCTTTCTAACATAAGACATGTATTCAAGGATTGCATTTCCTGGCTTTCAGAGTAAGTCAGTAGGAAGAAGTATAGCAAGAATGTATGGGAGCAAAGGAGCAAAAGGGTTGCACGGAGCAGGGTAAAGGCAACTGCTGTCCAGTGATTGGTATCTGAGCCTTGACACTTCTTACCTATGTGACTTGGGGCTAAAACTAGTTACCACAGGGTTTCTGTTTAAATGCAGGTAATAATAGAACCTCCGCATAAGGTGGCTGTGAAGTTTACATGGGGTAAATATAATGCCTAGAACATGGTATGATTAATAAAGTTTATGTCTTGTTACCTGGAGGCAACAACATACTATAACACTTCTCAGTCTGTCTTTCCTAGATTAATGTCAAATTTGCTTTTCATGGTACACAAAAGCCTTCGCAATCCAGCTTCAGTCTTGCCCACTTTGCATGCTGCCATTCCCACAATCCTCTGCCCCATAGCTCTATTCCCCATTCCCCAGGCACATCAGGAATCTGCTGAAGTCTTTGGGAGTGTGACTTGAGGTCACATTGACAAGCTGCTTCCCTTTTCTCTCTAGGGTTGAAGAGGGAGTTAAAATCCAAGTGTCCTTGTCTCCTTCCCCAGATCTGCACGTTTCTCACCCATGCATCACATTTCTGTCACAGGATATTGGCCATTCCTGAATTTACTGTGTAATCAACATCACATTAATCTAGTTATAGTCATTGTGTCCATAGAAAACCTCGGTATGCTGGCATTTTTTGGGCAAAGAGTTAGCTCCCTGCCTGCCCCTTTTTGTAACTTCACTCCAGTTATCTCCTCTTTCAATACCCTTCCTCACCTACCCATTCTGGATGACAAAGTCTTTCGACAGAATCATGTGTGGATCTTTCTGAGTCCATGGCCCAGCAGCGAGAACCTGCCAAAGAACTGGTTTGCATGACTAGCACCTCCCAGAAGAGCAGGGAGGGGTACCCAGCAGTAATGATGCCACAGCCACTGTCTCATTATATCCATGACCTCTAAAATAATAATAATAATAATAATAATAATAATAATAATAATAATTTACTTGTATGCCCTGTTGCTTTTCATTCTGCTCAGAACCCTCTTCTCTAGTAGCCTAGCGAATCATTATTCAGCCTCTATCATGTAGCTCACATTTTACCTCCATAGCCATAGAGAATTAGCTGCTATTTCTTCTCAGATCCAATAGCTTTTCTTCCATATAACTTGGCCACACCCCTCTTTTGTATTATAATTACATGCACTTATGACCCTCTTTCCCCACTACTCCAAAGTTTAGTGCTTTGCCTTATTTATCTTTGTGTGTCCCACATAGCAGAATACCCATCTCCTAGGGGTGAAGGAGTAGGCAGCCTCCCACATGGCCCCAGTATCTCTACCTCCTGGTGTTTAGGCCCTTGTGTAATTATCTTCCCTTGAGTGTGGGCTGGGCCTAGTGACTCACTTCTAATAAACAGAAAAATGACAAAAATAATGGGATATCATTTCTGGGACAAGTTTACAAAAACTGGAACTTCCATCTCTTTATCTCTGGCTTGCTCACTCTGAGACTCTGTATGGAGAGCTCCATGTGACTAAAGGAGGCCTTCAGCCAACATCTCATGAGGAACTGAGTCCTCGATTCAGTAAGCTTGGAAGAACTTAATCTTGCAAATGAATAACCACGTAAGTGACCTAGAAGCAGATCCTTCCTCTCCTCTTGACATGACTGAGCCTCATGAGTGACCCAAAGCCAGAGGGACAAGCTTAACTAGGTCCTCTAACCCACAGAGAGTGTGAAGAAATGTTTTTCTCTTTGTTTGTTTTTGTTTTGTTTTCTTTAGTTGGCTCTATGCCCAACATGGGGCTTGAACTCACACCCCCTAGATCATGAGTTGCATGCTTTCCTGACTGAGCCAGCTAGGTGCCCCATAAATGTTGTTTTAAGCCACCAAGATTTGGTTGGGGTAATTTGTTACACAGCAGTAGGGAACTAGATCAGTGCTCAATCCTTTTTATGTGTAAAGTACCTACTGACAATTTTAAGAAGTTTGGTCCCTGGTACTGGGAGAAAGAGCTTTTACCACTAGTGCAGTTCGAATGGTGATACTGTGGGGCAGCTATAGTCACATGAAGTGTACGGTTCCTACCCAGAAAAGGAATTTTTTGGACTGTGATGAGGGGACACTATAGCAGGAGAGAGAGAGAGAGGAAGAATGTGATAGATGCCTATCCAATTCCCTTCTCTTTCTCAGCCTGCAGAGGAGTATGCTTCTACACCCCCTATGCAGTGTAAAAGTTCTGGCTAATGGGCTGCAAGCCAAAAGGATATGTATATACCACTTGAAGACTGAAGCATTTAATCTCTAATGTGAGACCATGCAGTGGAAGCAGGAAGCTCCTACTGTCAAACTTTTAGAGAAAAGACACAGTCTAGGAATCTACAAGACCAGAGAAGCCTAGGTTGCTAAAATGCCCCGCGGAGAACTGTTGCTCCTGAAGGTCCCCTGGATTTTCAATGGATTTTACATTGGCAACAAATACACTGTCATTGTAAGAAAATTATGAGAAACCTATTCAGGTTAGCTATTACTCCATAACTACCTCAATATCAAGTCTCATGGTTTTGAGGGCTGATGGGCATGGTTGGATTGTTTTTGCTTGGGTCTCTGCATATGATGAAAGACATTTGGAAGCTAAGGCTAGAGTTATTTGAAATCTTTTGCACTCTCATATCTGGTACCTGGTACAGAATGGCTGGAACAGCTGGGGACAGATGAGACATCTCTCCTATCCATACATCCTCTCCTTGTGGCTACTTAGGCTTTCCTTCATCATGACAGTCTCAGCGCTGTCATACTTTCTCTAGAGTGAGTTTCCAGAGACCTAACTGGAAGCTGCACTGCTTTTTAAGACTTCACTTCAGAAGTCTGAGAATGTCAGTCCACTACACTATATTGGTTAAACAAACCACTTAACTCCAGCCCAGATTAAAGGGAAGAGGACATTACCCCATAACAAGAAGCAGGAAAATAAAGTGTGGCCATCTTTCATCTATCAAAAAGTCACCCTGAAAACTTGGAGTTATCACTGAAGGATCATGTAACCCAGTTCTGACTAACCCAGTATCTTCCTTTTAGGACTTGGTCAAGAATAGCTGAGGGGGTGTTTTGGGGTGATATTTCCAGAACGCAGCATAGGAACTACCTCTCCCCTTTTAACTTTTGTTAAAGTTGTATTAGGTATTTATTTGCTGTATTAGGTATTTAGTTGCAAAAAAAATATATTGGAAAAAATGGCTTTAAGCCATTGGGAAGCTATACTCTTTCATGCCGTTTTATTTAAGTACTCATGGGACTTCGCAGGATTTTTGTTGGGCTTATTCCAAAAAGATTCAAAAGAATGTAGTAAGATTTATATAAACATACTCATAAAGGTGAGCTATCTTTCGTACTCTGAACTCTTTTTACACATTGAATAATGAATTTAAGAAAACAATTTACCAAGTGAGATAAAAGTATATATTCCAATCCATATCTGCACATATATTTCTTTTAATGCATAATAACAAGCAAAGACCTTCCTAAAATTGGCAACTCAGGACTTGATATCAAGAAGATAATGCAATGAGAGATAAAGAGAATATATTCAGATTATGAACTCTATAATAATAGGGCGAGTAAGTAATATACAACAGTTTCCTATTGAGGATGGTTAAACCAATATAGAAATATTAAATAAGCTATGTAGTGCTGTAAAATTAGCCCATGAGGTAATAATAGTACAGGAATTTAATTACACAAACAGATTTGCTAAATGCCTTACAGGAACAAGAGGTGGAGGGGAAATTTAAATAGGACACTTCCTAGAACAGATGGTAGGAGAAACCACGAAGAATGGAAATACATTGAATTATCCCAGGTTAGTGACTAGAAATGAATTCAGAAAAAGGATAAATCTCTACAAAATAACAATCCCAGGACCACCGCTTGGGGAAAGAGAATCAACCAATTCTCTTGGAGCTAAGGAAGGCTACATACAAGAGAGATATATATAAACCAATTCTCTTCCTATACACCAGTAAGAATTAATTTTAAAACGTAATCTGGACAAGGGGAGCCTGGGTGGCTCAGTTGGTTAAGCATCTGACTTTGGTTCAGGTCATGATCTCATGGTTTGTGAGTTTGAGGCCCACATCAGGCTGTCTGCTGTCCATGCAGAGCCTCCTTCGGATCCTCTGTCCTCCTGTCTTTCTGTACTTTCCCTGCTTGTGCTCTCTTTTTCTCAAAAATAAACATTAAAAAATAAATAAATTGGGACGCCTGGGTGGCTCAGTCAGTTAAGCCTCCAACTTTTGCTCAGGTCATGATCTTGCAGTTTGTGGATTTGAGTCCCACATCAGGCTCTGTGCTGACAGCTCAGAGCCTGGAGCCTGCTTTGAATTCTGTCTCAGTCTCTCTCTGCCCTTCCCCCATGCTCACACGCACACTCTCTCTCTCAAAAATATTTAAAAATAAATAAATAAATAAATAAACAAACAAAATATAATATGGACAATAAAAAGATAATATGGACAAAGATCTTATTGAAGAACAATAAAAATTACCAGAAAAAAAGAAGCTAAAGAAACATGCAAGACATATGAAAAAAAACAGGATGACTTTATATGATGGAAATGTCAATTTTCCCAAATTAGTTTGTAAATCTAATGCAGTATGATTCAAATAACAGCCTTTTATACAGATCTTTTATACAGAATTCTAAAAATTTGTCTTAAAAAGTTAATCCTGGGCACAGGATTTTGAAAAAGATCAATGATGTAAATATTGCCCCTTCAGGTATTAAAGTATGCTATCAAGTTACAGTAAAATGGAGGTAAATAGGTAATAGCAAATAGGCAAATGATTCAGAGTAAAGATTCAAGAAACAACTGTATACAGACGAATATATATGTATAAGGTGATATATTAGTTAGGAAAAGGTACACTTTGGCTGCAGTAACAAACAGTCCCCCAAATCTCAAAGGCTTAACTCAGAAAGCTCATGTCTCTGCCACACAAATTCCATCTTGGATCTAATAGATTCTTTAGAGAAGCTGAACCCTGGGCAGGGTTGACACAATACAAGCTGCTTCGATCTTATGGCTCTTGCATCTCAACATGAGTCCTCCTCTATGATCATAGTAGAAAAAGAGAAAAGTAAAAGGCTTCAAGAAGCTTTTTTGGCTTCCTCAGTCCAAAAGCTGCACATAACAGTTTGACTCATAGTCCATTGGCCAGGACTAATCATAAGACAGCCTAATTTCTAGGAATGGTGGTTGTCCTTAGAAACTGAAGATTAATGTTACACTAATAATGTCCACAAATGGCACTTCAAATCAGTGAGAAACATTAGACTAATGCACAGTAGTGCTAGGAAAACTTCCTCTTCATCTCTCTCTCTCTCTCTCTCTCTCTCTACATATATATATACATCTCTATCATAATCTAAACACGAAAATAGATTTCAGATTCACAAATGAAAAAAGCACAAAATAACAAATGCTCTTTAAAAAGTTTTGGGAGATACTTCTAGAATCATTGGTGGGCAAAGTCTTTTTAAGTAACACATGAAACATTGAAGCCATAAAATGATTCTGATAAGTTTGCCACACAGTAAATATAAAATTAAGCCAAATTGGGCAAAATGATCTGAAATATACACAAAGGTTTCATATCCCTAAAATTCAAGAAGTTCTACTAATAATTAAGAAAAAGAAATACAACCCAAGAGGAAAATAGAAAAGATTATAAATAGCCAGAGAAGAAGAAATGAAAATGGCAGATGAATATGAAGAGTTGCTTGAGCAAAATGCTCATCAGGAAAGTATATTTTATAGTTACTAATATAGTTTATTTGGTGATTCCCAATGATTCCTCTTTGGATTCAATCAAGTGTGTTTAGAATAAACCACGCCAGTTTCATAAACTCCCCAGTGGACTCTAAATACTTTCCTTTTGTAACTACTCGCCTTCCTCACTTAAAAAAGAAATGTTTATTTTTTTATTTTTGAGAGAGAGAGAGCTAGAGATTCAGCGGGGAGGAGGGGGTGGGGAAGGGGAAGGGATGGGGGGGGAGAAAAAGAGAGAATCCCAAGCAGGCTCTGAGCCATCATTGGCACATCATTGATGCGGGGCTCAAACTCAGAAACTGTGATCATGGCCTGAGCCAAAACCAAGAGTCTGACGCTTAATGGACTGAGCCACACAGGTGCCCCTCACCCTCCTCACTTTTCAGTTATATGCTCTGATTACAGGATATTCAGGAACCTGGCATGTTTGTGTCAATTTTAAAGTAGGATTAAATGAAAACTGGGAAAGAGGTATGCATCATGTTTATTCTATAGCAGTCGTGTGCCACAAATCTAGCAAACTGTACACAAAAGGGAAAATAACATTAATGTATCCAAGTATAACACTTGCCTATAATGCTTGGTGATCTCTAATAATCACTGGGCCTAGAGATTTCATTCAACAAATTTCATGGAGCATATATTGTGTATAGGTCTTATGCTAGATTCTGTGAGAGCAAGAGAGGCATGAGTCTCTGTTCTTAATGTGCAAGGCATTGACTGATAACACATTAAACAATAAAATTTAAGTAATGTTCAGAAAATACTAAGTTTTAGATGGTGTAGAGCATTTCAGAATAGGAAGGCTGAGAACACGCCAGTGAAGATAATGAACTTGAGTGCTACTCTGAAAAGGACATAGGAATAAAGAGGGGCAGATGGAGAAAATGATACAACGGCATGAAAGTATAAGAACATCAAAGTTCAACTCTCAACCTTAAAAAAAAAATCCAAACCACGTTTATTATGAACAAGTATCTGTTATCTTTTGGCATTTGAAGGTTGGGAAATTAGAAACTATATTTGTGTGCTTAACACATTAAGTCAGTATTTATTTTTATTGTAGAGAAGAAACTGGAAGGAACAAAGCTGTCCTTTGAGTTTATTGCTCTGCTCCAAGGCAACAAAACATTTTAATTAAACTGTCAGCTCTTGTGTGTCTATACAAGAATTCACTGTACATACCTCATTTTGGTAAATATTTCTTGATATATGAAGCAAATATTTCCCCAGATACTTAAATTATGATTTTTAAAAAAATTTATTTGTTTTGTTTACATTTTGGTGAAGGTAGGAAACAACTGTTCACCACTGAATAAATTTAATTTTATACTCCTAATGTTTAGTCTCTGTCCCTATTTTAAGCTCCTCTTCCTTTGTCATTATATAAAATTCTAAAATCCAATATTAGACAAAGGTAATCATTAAAATATTAGATAATGCAGGTCTAGAGTTCAATATCTTGCATTTTACCTAAGAAAATGCTTTGGGATAACTGCTAGGGAATAATTTATACATTCCTGATAAAAATTGGAAAAATAGTCAAAGTCTGTGCTATCAGAGAAAATGTAACTAAAATGTAACTTAAAACAGGAGTCTGTATTTCACCTAAATCACTAGAACAATTTATTACTGAGGAATAAACAGATTACTTTAAAATTATAAATGTAGTAGGATAGATTCTATATAGCGTCCTTTTATGTTAAGCCGGGAGGTATGATGGTAGATGTTTAACAGCTCACATCTCTGAGGCTGGGAAGCCTTGATTTGTTGAGTTTGCCAGTTTCTGAGTTCTAAGTTCTGCCACCATGGCTGATTTCAGACTGCCAGCTTAATGTCCTCCAGCTGATAAAATTTCTGAAAACATATTATTTGTTCTGTAAAATCTGATACAAGATAACTCCAGCACCCCACTGCAAACACTGATAAATGATACTATACTACCACTTAACAAAATGCATCTCCTTAACTTAATATTCTAAATACTAAAAGTACGGATTTAAAAACTCTAATAAAATACTTAAAAAAATATATGATTAGAGGTGCCTATGTGGCTCAGCTGGTTGAGTGTCCAACTTCGGCTTAGGTCATGATCTCACTGTTCATGGATTTGAGCCCCATGTTGGGCTTTGTGCTGACAGCTCAGAGCCTGGAGCCTGCTTCAGAGTCTGAGTCTCCCTGTCTCTCTGCCCCTCCCCGCTTGTTCTCTCTCTTTCTCTCTCTCTTTGTCTCTCTCTCAAAAATAAATAAACATTAAAAAAAAGACAACATGTACTTGAAAACATCTGTAATATTAAACGTGCATTATGTTGTCAAGTTTTCAGCTTCTACCTTTTCTTACCAATAACAACGGAAACAAATCTAAGTAACACTTACAAATACTTGATTTTCCCATACTAATGGACCAGAAATAGTAAACTAATTTTATTTTCAGATGTTTAGTTTGAAAGTATAAGACTTCCTTGATTGATCTTATTCTAAGCCGTACAAAAGACAGAATTTTCATCACATCATTAAAGGTGATTAAAAAGTCCTCTTCAGAACGCAAACTGGTGCAGGCACTGTGGAAAACAGTGTGGAGGGTCCTCAAAAAGTTAAAAATAGAACTACTCTATGATCCAGTAATTGCAGTACTGAGTATTTACTCAAAAAAAAAAACAAAAAAAAAACAAAACAGGGGTGGCTCAGTCAGGTAAGCATCCAACTCTCCATCTGGGCTCAGGTCATGATCTCACAGTTTGTGAGATCAAGCCCTGAGTGGGGCTCTGGGCGGACAGTGCAGAGCCTGCTTGGTATTCTCTCTCTCCCCCTCTCTCTGCCCCTCCCCCACTCACGCCCTCTCTCCTTCTCTCTTAAAATAAATAAACTTTTTAAAAATATACAAGAAATGGTAATTCAAAGGGATACATGCACCCCTCTATTTATGGCAGCATTATTTACAATAGCCAAACTATGGAAGCAGCAGCCCAAGTGTCCATTGATAGATGAATGGACAAAGAAGATGTGGTATATATACAATGGAATATTATCCAGCTAGAAAAAAAGAATGCAATCTTGCCACTTGCAGTGACATGGATGAGAGTATAATGCTAAGCTAAATAAATCAGTCAGAGAAAGACGACTTCTGTATGAGTTCACTCATATGTGGAATTAAGAAACAAAACAAATGAGCAAAGGGGAAAGAGAGAGAGAGAAAGAGAGATGAACCAAGAAACAGACTCTTAATTATAGAGAACAAACTGATGATTACCAGAGGGGAGGTGAGTGGTGAGATGGGTGAGATAGGTAATGGGGATTAAGAAGTGCACTTGTCATGATGAGCACTGGGTGATGTATGGAAGTGTTGAATCACAATATTGTAACCCTGAAACTAACATACCACTGTGTGTTAAGTGTACTGGAATAAAATAATAGAATAGAATAGAATAGAATAGAATAGAATAGAATAGAATACGTCTCCTGTATGAACCACTGGATAAAAGAACTAAGAAGTAGAAGCAAACTCAAACCCAGGATTTGGAAAAGTGACAGAAAACATTCTTCCTAGGAGAAGGTGAAACAAACACCACACCACTTTTCACTTAGGTTGCAAGGAGGCAGGTCCAAGTAAAAATCATGTTGGCAATTGTGAAGGAGTAGACAAGCATTCTCCTGTTAGTGGAGATTTTCATTAGAAAATTACTGTAATAGTGGTTCTCAATGGAGGATGGAGGTGACTTTGTCCCCTAGCGAGCATTTGGCAGTGTTTGGACACATTCTGGTTGTTACTTAGGAGGGGAAGATGTTATAGGTACATAGCTGTCAAAGGCCAGTGGTGCTACTAAATATTCTCCAATGCACACAACAGCCTCCCACTAAAGACCCAAAATGTCAAAGAAACCTTTCGTTATACCCAAAAATTTCCACATATATAAATGCACCCCGGTGAAGAAATGTAATGTCATCAGCACCTGCTTCAATCTTATTTGTGAAATAGAGTACGTTTTGTAAATTTAGACCCTTCAGTCAAGATCCAAGAGAAAGAATTCATATAGTATAGTGTTTCACATACACTATATCTTCAATGATGTGACAAATATATGCTGAATTTATATATTAAATTGGCAAAGATTTGTTAGTTAATGCTACATTTACAGTAAAGCTCAGCTTTTGCATTCATGATTCATGTAGATGGCTAAGCCACGTGGTTCAGGTATGGAGCAAGAGCACAATGCCACACCCAAAAGTAATGTCAAAATAATCCTGTTTGTATTTCTCAAGTCTTATGAAAGGGAAACTTAAGCCACATAGTGTTTCTTTAAAAATTAAAAATAGGGGTGCCTGGGTGGCTCAGTGGGTTAAGTGTTCGACTTCAGCTCAGGTCACGATCTCACGGTTCGTGAGTTCGAGACCCACATCGGGCTCTGTGCTGACAGTTCAGAGGCTGGAGCCTGTTTCAGATTCTGTGTCTCCCTCTCTTCACCCCTCCTCTACTCTCTCTCTCTCTCTCTCTCTCTCTCTCTCAAAAATAAACATTGAAACAATTTTAAAAAGTAAAAATGAAAATAAGATTTGGTCTCCTCCCCCTCAATTCCTCATATGTCAAAGTTGTTGTCAAGTGTTTCTCTGATACGCACATACCTGAAAAACATATCCTTCTTTCTTAGATTTGGTCCCTTCCTCCTCTCTTCCTTTGCAAGAGTCCATAAAGTTACAGACTCACTCAAGGATGGGAAAGAAAACAAGACTGGAAGAGACCAGGCCAACTTCACATCAGGAGGCCCAGAGAGCCCATGGGCACCATGGGCTTTCTCATACACACTGTCAGGCCACACCAGTATAAATGATAATTACAACATGCCAACAAGAGCACTTATATCTATGAACTTGGTAATTATTATTTACCAATTGTGAATAAAATTATTACTTCTAGGAAAAAAAGTTTCCTATGTTTGACTTTTTTCTTCCAATAATACACTTATGTATTTTCTATAAAATACTACATTTACTTTTTTTTAAGATTTTTTAAATGTTTATTTATTTTAGACAGAGAGAGGAAGAGATAGAGTGTAAGTGGGGGAGGGGGAGAGAGAGGGGGACGGCGGATCTATGTGGGGATCGAACTCACAAACTCTGAGATCATGACCTGAGCTGAAGTCAGACGATGCTTAACCAACTGAGCCACCCAAGTGCCCCTAGAATACTACATTTTCAAGAAATAAAATCATCACAAAATTTACTGGTTTTTAAAGCATCATTTAGTATTTAAATGTCTTCTATAATCATTTACCACCTTTACGGTGATTTACATATGTCCTTATTGAAAGCATATTTAATAACAAAGTTGGTAGGTAATAGGTTAGTATCAACCACAGAAAAGATATTCAGAAAGAGTGGTCTTAATTCATTAGAGAACTTTAATACTTGAATACTTTCAGCCCATGAGCTTAATATAAATAGTTTCAGCTTCAGACGTATTATCACATCAGAGACCCTTCACAAGCTCAGATTTTTTTTAGCAGGAAGGCCACCGTTAAATACGTTTTAGCTGATTTGCTGTCAGAAATTAGTCATAACTGGCTCTATATTGCTAGTGCAAACTACTTTGCCATCTTTACATTGCAAAATTTATCGTATAGAGAGAACACTTGCTAAAATGGGATTTTATTCCAAAAAGGTTATGAGTTCATGAACAAGTCAGGACAGTGAGGATAGAAATTGCCACTGGTGTTTGGAAGTGGGTTTGTTCATTTCAGGAGAACTCATTGCAGTACATACACTTGTGGTTTGTATGCTTTCCCATATGTGCATGTTACTTCAATTAAAGCATTTGAGGGGCGCCTGGGTGGCTCAGTCAGTTAAGGGTCTGACTCTGGATTTGGGCTCAGGTCATGATCTCACAGTTCGTGGGACTGAGCCCCACGCTGGGCTTTACACTGACAGCGGCACACAGCCTACTTGGGATTCTCTCTCTCCCTGTCTCTACTCCTCCCCTGCTCTCTCTCTCTCAAAATAAATAGACAAGTTTTTTTTTAAAGGCTTTGGAAATATCATATCCCTGAAGTTTATTTAACATAAATTAATGCTTATCTTATTAGAAAATATAACAAAAAAAGGTAGGTTATAAAATAACATGTGTAGTATGATACCATATTGGAAAAATATATCAGTGTGGTCACGCACACACAAAAATCCCTTAAAATATATATACCAGAGATTCCTTAGCAGTTAATAAAAAAGTGTTGCAATGTGTGGCTGTAACTAATATGGTTTGTAGATAATGCTGTAGCAGCATATAAAGAGCTTTCTCATTGTTTTACAGCTTTAGTATTATGCAAATTTAATCAGTTTTCTGTTGACAGAATTTAGGTTGTTTCTAAACTTACTTTCTTAAGCAGTTGTTGCAGGGAATAATCTTGTACCCTTAATACACTGCATATATGCAAGTACATCTGTAGAATGGTTTCCTAGAAGCAGAATTGCTGACTTAAAGGAAAGAGGTGTAGGGGCACCTGGGTGGCTCAGTTGGTTAAGTCATGACCCCCGACTTTGGCTCAGGTCATGATCTCACAGTTGATGAGTTCAAGCCCCGCATTGGGCTCTGTGCTGACAGTTCAAAGCCTAGAGCCTGCTTCAGATTCTGTGTCTCCCTCTCTCTCCACCCTTCCCCCACTCATGCCCTGTCTCTCTCTGTCTCAAAGGTAAATATAAACATTTAAAAAAAAATTAAAAAGAAAAAGGAAAGAGGTGTATATGACTTTGACAGCCATGGCCCAAAGGTGCTTCACAGAGATGGTCTCAATTTACGCTCCCATAAGTGATGTATGAAAATATCTGTTTCTATCCACCCCTGTCAATGTAGCTTGTGTTTACTCCATTCTTTTCCCCAAGACTGACTTAACCCAGAGAATTTAAAAACTGCACGACAAATAGAGTTTGGTGGTATTATAAGTGATCCCCTCCCTTTTTGTCTTTTTTTTTTTTTTTTGGCTTTGCTCTTTTTTTGAATTTTCAAATTAATAGAAGAAATCCAGTCACAGAACAGTATGTATCATATACTACACTGGTTAAAAAAAGTTAGGATAGAAATATGTATTGTGTATATGCATAGAAGTTCTTAGAGGGTGAGGTAGCACATAGACTGCCACGAATCACAGACATATTTCTCAGGATCAGGTTTTATTAAGAATGGCGAGGGCCCACATGATCAAAATGCTCAGATGAAGCAGAGAGAGGTCTGTGAAGTTATGGAGGCTGACACCCCATCATCCAGAAATGCTCTCTATGTGTGGTTCACAGAATCACCTCCCACAGTAGGAGCATTTAATTATGATACATCTCTATTTTATACCCAGGTATATCCTACCTGATGTTCACCCAGGAGGCCCACCTCAGTGACTCTGGGCTCTGTTTACCATAGGTCATCCTTAGCCAGGGACTGCCTGCTAAAAACCTTTTTGAGACAATGCCTCTTCCTCCTAACACGTATTAGTAAGTCTATTTATAGGTAGAGGTCCAGATGCCAGAAGCTAGACCGGGTCCCCTGTCCTTCCCTTGGGTGTATGTCCCCTGTCAAGGACTGTGTAGATTTCAAGCAGTTAATTTAACTTCTTCATCCCAGAAGGATACACTACACTGTCTTAGGGAAGTTGAACAGCTGGGAACAAAGGTAGATGGAGATTTTAACCTGAATATCCTTTTGGTCCATATGAACGTATTACCGATTAAAAATGATGATTTAAACACAAAGCACAAAAGTGATAAATGAGACACATGCAGTTTGTAACTAGCACAATGTGATATATCTGGATTTTTATTTTGTCCACATTCACAGAAAATGCTTTTATGCTATACTTAAACATTGCCAGTTTAATTTTGGTAATGGAATACTTGGCACAGAGAAGATTGGGAAGAGAGTGTAACAAGATTAAAATCCTTTGGCTAAGAACAGTACAGATCCTTGTGTTTGGTTTTGGTGTTCTGCCTAAAAACAGCCTATTTTTTTTCCCTTAGAAATATATTAGTGGATTTTTTCTTTCTGAATGTATTAATGACATTTCCATTTTTAAGTTTAAGCATTGTATTTTCCTGGGCTTTCTAAAGTGATGGCTAGGCTTCAGGACATTATCATAATAGTTCTGTGTTTGTCACTTTACTGCCTTTGCAAGACATAACTAATCTTTCTTAGATGCAGATGGAGTATGTTACAGACCTAGCATTTGGACTGGATTTGGCCTGCCACTTGCTATTTATGTGACTTCAAAGTTATTCAACTTCTTTGAGTTTTACTAATATTATCCTCATCTGTAAAATGGGGATATCAATGCCAACCATCTCAGCCCAGATTGCCTAGAAAACAGAGCCTGAGGCCAGGTTGAAAGCAATGATACTTAATTTGGGGGGTGGGGGGGAAAATCTGGAGTGGTAAGGGTAAGGGAAAGAAGAGACATGAGGCACAAGGAGATACAAAGCCATGGTAATCAGCAGATGTATCTACCTGGCATGGGATATCCTGGATTGCCAAAAAGAGAATCCACGCATCAGGCCAGTCCCTCGGAGGGAGAAAGAGAAGGGAATACATAGGCTGGGCTTCACATGTATCTTCCCCACTGGTTAAAGTGTGCACCAATGGAATATAACCCTCCATGCTGCTAAGTGGCATCATTTGGCTATTTCAGCTGCCTCCTGGGATGCCATAACTCAAGCCCTGAGGCATGATATTTTATTGAAATCTTCAGGTAGCTGGAGGAGTCAGAACTCCAGATGGGCCTGCCTGGCTGCTTTGTGGTGGCCATGAGGAAGATCCCAGCATTCGTGAGACAAGTAACTATCAGCCCCAGGAGGGGGGCATGAGCCAGGGCAGAGTTGGTATGACATGGAAGGAGGCTAAGGTTCCTGGAGGTGAACCTCATATTCACCCTAATATTTTGTGCTGACAGTAGGGCTTTTTTTTCCTTCCACAAGAAGAGCAGACAATGACCTATGTGATATAATTAAGGGACATTAATATTACTATCCTGTCATCTTGTATTACTCTTACATTCTGCCAGACTTTATCTGTCTCTGCTGAATTTCTTTTTAGATTTCTCTGAACTTCCACTATGGTCATATGTCAATCTCTCTCAAGATTATGCACCCATCACCCACTATCTTAGGCATTATTTCCAAGCGGTTAATTACAGGACAAGGGGGGCCAATGCCAGACCTAAGTGATAGTACTTCATACCAAGTGTTGATCCTTTTGTCACTACATTAATCATTGGTGTGTCACAAGCTGTTTTAAGTGTGATATAAGTCATTTTTTACTATCGTACTATGAATATTTATTACTAAAGAAGAATAGAGAGGTGCTTGGGTGGCCAGTTGGGTAAGTGTCTGACTATTGATTTCAGCTCAGATCATGATCTCACGGTTTGTGAGCTTGAGCCCCATGTAAGGACTCTGTGCTGACAGCACGGAGCCTGCTTGGGATTCTCTCTCTCCCTTTCTCTGTCCCTCCCCCACCTTTCTCTTTCTCAAAGTAAAAAAACATATTGGGTGCCTGGGTGACTCAATCAGTTGAACATCCAACATTGGCTCAGGTCATGATCTCACCATTCGTGAGTTGAAGTCCTACATCAGGTTCTGTGCTGACAGCTCAGAGCCTGGAGCCCGGTTCAGATTCTCTGTCTCCCTCTTTCTATGCCCCTCCCCTGCTCATGCTCATGCTCTGTCTCTCAAAAATAAATAAACATTTTTTAAAAATAACATAAATGATTAAATAAGTAAACAAATAAACAACTTAAAAATAAAATATTAAAATTATTTAAAAATAATTCCCAGAAATTCATAAATGCTTTGATATATCTGCAGATAACATGGAAATAACTGTGTACACACTTTCCTTATTTCTGTAAAATATATTCATCCAATTAGAATGCTAAGAATTATTTTCTTTGTGTGTGTATGACCCAGCAATGACACTCATATGTATATACCCAAAAAATTTAAAACAGGGACTGAAACAGTTACTTGCATGTGAATGGTCACAAAAACATTATTGAAATAGCCAAAACGTGGAAACGACCCATTTATCCATAGGTAAATAGATAAGCAAATGTGGTACATCCACATTTATTACTCAGCCATAGAAGGAGTGAAGATCTGATACATGGTACAATGTAGATGAACCTTAAAAACATTAACCTAAGTGAAATAAGACAGGCATAAAAGGACAAATTTTGTAAGATTCCATTTTTATGCAATATTGACAAGAGACAAATTCATAGGGACAGAAAGTAGATTGGAGGATACCAGGGGCTGGGGAAGGAGGGATGGGTGTTATTATTTAATGGGTAGAGTTTCTGGTTGGAGTGACAGAAAAATGTTGATTTTAGATAATGGTGATGGTTGTACAGCTTGGAGTGTGTAATTAATGGCACTGAATCGGACACTTCAAAATCATTAAAAGGGCACCTTTTGTTATGTGTATTTTACCACAATTAAAAATGAATATTAAAAACAAAACAGTGCCCTTACTTAGATTTTAAAAATTGGTTTGAGGAAGTGGAAAGGAATCCATGAGCCCTCTAAACTTTTCTGGGCTGTCAGGCTACTGGTGCTGTCAAAATGGTGCACAGAGGAAGGAGGGGAAGGGACTGTGGGAAGGAGTGAGAATTGTTCCTGGTTTCTGAGGATGTCAGATTTGAGGTGGTTAATATGATTCCTACCTGGGGAAGTGTGTTTGGAAACCAATCGCATTTAGTGGTAGCTAGAAAAGATGGTATAATGAAAATTAAAATGAGACAATTTTAGGAAAATTTAAAGCCCTCTTCCCATCTAATAAATACAGCTGCATCATACTTACAACAAAAAAGAACAGAAAATAGCTTCCTTCTTAATAGTAGTCATCATTCCTTTCTTGAGTTTTCTTAAAATGGAAAAATCAAAGAGTAAACATTATTGTGTCCCTTCACAGCAACAACCTGATTTGATTTTCTTGTGCTTACTGCCAAAAATCTAATTAGATACATAATCCAGGTCATTAATAGTTTGTCTATTTACTCCAGGGGACGGTGGACTTGGAGGGCTGGTTCCGAGAATCAGCTAACTTACTTGTCTGCTCTTGTGCCCTCTGTGAGAGCATGGGTTGTTTTTGCTAAGACCCCTAGATACATGCATTTGGATATTACCACACAAGATTAATGAGCTCTACCCTGGAATGACCTCACAGTGATTG
Source organism: Prionailurus viverrinus (assembly GCF_022837055.1). NCBI lineage: Eukaryota > Metazoa > Chordata > Mammalia > Carnivora > Felidae > Prionailurus > Prionailurus viverrinus. Next base: position 34,058,699 of record NC_062563.1, read on the forward strand.
CATCTTGACCCAAGGTTCAAATGGGGTAACACATGGGAAAATCTTGATGTAGTTTAAAGCTCTATATAAATATTAATTGTTATTGTTATAGTCAAATAAGGCTGAAGCAGTGGATCAGCTTGCATTATTAATGCAAACATATTAAAAAAGGAAGCTAGCAGTGTGGTGACGTGTGTGTGTGTGTGTGTGTGTGTGTGTGATATTAGACATAGGCTGGTTTTAGGACTAGAGAACTCTGATAGGGTTCTTTACCTAGTTCCTAAAAACAACTAAACTTATGTCATTAGGGTATTCAACAATATTGACATTGTCAGGTAATCCTTTTGGTGAGGGGATGTCCTATGCATTGTAGAAAGTTTATCAACCTCCCTGGTCTCTTCTGGTACAACCTCCCCGTTCTGACAATCAAAAATATCACCAGGACATCTGGGTGGCTCAGTCAGTTAAGCAACGGACTTGGCTCAGGTCATGATCTCAAACCCTGTGTCACGTTGTGTGCTGACAGCTCAGAGTCTGGAGACTGCCTTGATGCTGTGTCTCCCTCTCTCTCTGCTCCTGTCCCACTCATGCTCTCTCTCTCTCTCTCTCTCTCTCTCTCTCTCTCTCTCAAAAATAAATAAACTTAAAAAAAATTTTTTTTAATTTCTCCAAACGTTGTCAAATGTTCCTGGCAGGAGGTGCTGCAAAATTGCCTGGTCTGACAACCCCTGCTGGTGAATATATAGGTATTTACATTTTGACCCATTTATAACAAAGATAAATAGTGCTCTGACTGTCACCTAACTGGACTACTGCCCTCAGGAGATGCTAAGTGAGAGATATTTAACTATTGGAGAGCAAGGGAGTTAGTCAAAGCACAGTAGTAGGTACCAAAACCTAACAGCATAGAGGGCTTTTGGAGCAGCCAAGTGGAACTACCAAATAGGATGATGAGGGGAAGATTTTCCACCCCTCCCCGAGGGGCTTCTGTCCTCTCTTCAACTTCTCCTTCACTTCCTTAGCCCCATCCCTCTCCTGACACAGCCACTGACACAACACCACCCACAGGACAGAGCACTCAGGGAAAGGCTGCAGTTTGCCCCACTCAGGGAGACATGGGTAATGTTTTCCATTATTTGTTAAATCAGTTTTCAAAAAAAAATGATAGAACATCAAGGCGGCCATAAAAACTCTAAACTATAACCTCTTTCTTCGTTCTCTGGTGTGGGCAGGAAAATTTGCTACACACTTATGGATAATACCTATTTAGAAGGTTTCAGTGGTTGCTGTTGTCGTTCTTAACGCACAAATATGGACCTTTGCTTAAGGGTCTTAACACACAAATATGGACCTTTGCTTAAGGGTCATAAAAAAAAAAGGCTGAAGAGCCTTTTCTTTACTTGTAACAGTAAAGAAACAGCTAACACAAGTACAGGATGAAACTTTAAGACAGAGAAAACCAATGCTTAAAACATACACATACATATATAAACATATAAATATAAACTTTTCATTTTGAAATAATTTTAGACTTACAGAAAAATTGTTTTTTTTTTTTTAATTTTTTTTCAACGTTTATTTATTTTTGGGACAGAGAGAGACAGAGCATGAACGGGGGAGGGGCAGAGAGAGAGGGAGACACAGAATCGGAAACAGGCTCCAGGCTCTGAGCCATCAGCCCAGAGCCTGACGCGGGGCTCGAGCTCACGGACCGCGAGATCGTGACCTGGCTGAAGTCGGACGCTTAACCAACTGCGCCACCCAGGCGCCCCGACTTACAGAAAAATTGTAAAAATAATACAGAGTTCTCATCTGCCCCTCACTCAGATTTTTCTAATGTTCACAGCCTTCAACCACCAAAGCCAGGATAGGAATATTGACACAACATTATCAACTAAGCTGCCTCATCTGAAGCTGAGCAGTGTTTCCACTAATGTCCATTTTTGTTGCTGTTGTTCTGAGATTTAATTCAAGGTCCTACACTGCATTTAGTTGCCATGTCTACCTGGTGTCCTTTAATCTGTAATAGTTCCTCAATCTTTCCTTGTTTTCTATGACTTTGGCAGGTAGAATATTCCTGGATTTGGGTTGGTGTGATGTTTTCTCATGTAAGATGCAGGTTCTTCATTTTTGGCAAGAACATTGCACAAGCGATGCCATGTCCTTCTTAGAGCATCCTATCAGGTGGTTTGTGATGAAGATTTGTCCTACAGCCAAGGTGGTGTCTGCCAGGTTTTTGCTGCATAAACTTCCTGTTTTTTCTCTTATAATGAATTAATACCTTGGGGCAAGACATGTTGAGAGAGTGCAGAAACCCTCTTTCTCAAACTTTCACCTACTACTCTTAGCACTTATCAGTGGATCTTGCCTGTAACAACTCTGTTGTTTGCCTTATGACGATTTTCTATTCCCTCATTCCTTCTACACTAATTAGAATTCTCCTTAAGGTACAGCTTTCTATTCTCCCTCACTAATTCACTTATTCAATTATTTTTCTATCAGCATGGATGTATGGATATGTCTTGTTCTATGGGTTCTAATCCAATGCTGTAACTATTATTTATTTGTTTGTTCATTTATTTATTTTGAGAGAGACAGAGACAGTGTGAGTGGGGGAGGGGCAGAAAAAGAGGGAGAATCCCAAGCAGGCTCCAGGCCTCCAGTGCAGAGTCCGATGTGGGGCTCAAAAACCACAAAACCGTGAGATCATGACCTGAGTCCCAACCAAGAGTTGGACACTTACCCGACTGAGCCACTCAGGCACCTCTATTTACTTATTTGCTCAAACTGACCTAGCATTGGCTGCTGGGAGCCTCTTCAAATCGGTGCCCATGTCTTTCCGACATGCTCACATCCTTTGCTGAGCATTTCCTTAGTTTTTGGCGCCACAAGAGATTCCAGGCCCATTTCATATTTTTTTTAAATTAAATCTTCTATTTCCTCTCATTTAAAAATGTAAGATGAAAAAGATTTTTCACGCAGTTAATAAAAAAGGATTAGAATGTACAAGAGCCAAATAATGATCCTAAAGGAAAAAGAAATTAAGCTCTTAAGATTAAAAAAGATTTTCAGATTGAGATTAATTTTTAAAAAAAGATTTAATCTCTTAAGATAGATGGCAGATTTTGAGAGGCAAATATGAAAAGCACACACAGAAGAGCACTGAAAAGGACAAGTCTCGAACCGGTGAGTTCGAGAAGAGAAGCAAAGGAAGTGGGAGCAGAGAGAGAGACTTACTCAATTCAGATGCCTCTAAACCACAGTATACAGAAAACAGACAAGTCGTTGAAAAAGAGAAGTGCGTACAATGAAGACTTTAAACAAAGAGCGATTCACATTTGAGTATATATGACATTTGGACACTTTATCATATTAATGTTAAATACTTCAGTGGCTCTAATAATACTTATAAAATTTGAGAAATATAAAAATTTCCAATCTTTTTATTGCTTAGGTTCATTTGGTTGTAGAATTTTTTAAATTAGTGGATGGCTCTGTTCTCTGAGATAGAACATACTTCGATTGTTTTTTTTTTTCTTTCAAAAAAAAATTGTTGGAGGAGACATAAGGGCCAGAGGATTTCATAAGACCTTTCTTTATTATCAATTGCAATTTCAAGTGTTGGTTAGCTTCCACGCATTGTGCTTTCTGTCCTCTTGTGAAAGGCATTTATCTTAAGGTCTAGTTCTGGGCTCCAGAGCTGGTGTTGATCTCCACTCACTAGAACTGATGGGATGGGGTTGGTTTTGCATTCCCAGCTCTGTCTGCAGCTTCTCTGTTCTAGACCAGACTTCTCACCAGGCTCCAGGTGAAATGCAATCCTGTCTTCCTTCTGCATCACTTGAAATATAAAAGGACAGGTTCAGGGCACCTGGGTGGCTCAGTCAGTTGAGCATCCGACTTCAACTCAGGTCATGATCTCATGGATCCTGAGTTTGATCTCCTTATTGTGCTCCCTGCTGTCTGCGCAGAGCCAGCTTTGGAATCCTCTGTCCCCTTCACTCTGCCTCTCCCCCGCTCAGGTGTGCTCTCTCTCTCTCTCTCAAAAATAAATTTAAAAAACATTAAAAAATAATCTTAAAAAAGGGACAGGTTCCTCTCTATTCTACTCAGAGAGAAAACGTATATATAAAAAAACAATCAAACTAGCAAGGTTTGTTGGACCCATTCCCCCAAATCAAACCTGAGCATAGCAGAGAGTAAGACCAATGGATTTGAAAAACTAACGTCAAATCTCAGAAATCTCGGAAATATACAAAGCATATCAGCTGTCTTTTGGTGTATAACAGACAACAACTGTTCATTATTGCTTGTGAGTATGTGGGTCAGCTGGGAAATTCTGCACTGGTTTGCTGGTCAGCTGGGGTTGCCCTACCATTGCCTCATCTGACTACCAGTGTTTGCTGTCACTGGAGGTAATGGGGTGAGGGGGGCCGAATGCTTCTCATCATCCAATGGACTTGTAAATGGATACATTTCTGGAAAAAATACAAAAGGTCAAAATTAGCACAAATAGAAAACTTGGCTAGAAAAATAACCACTAAGAAGCACAGAAAATGCCCCATGGCTTTCAAATGAGTTGTATGCATTTTGAGTGAAGAGATAATTTCTTCCTTCCTTCCTTCCATCCTTCCTTCCTTCCTTTCTTTCTTTCAAAAAAAAAAAAGCTCTATTAATTTTGTTTAAATGTTCATCTCCTCTAACTTCCTCTAAAATCTCAAAGAAGTTCCAATCAAAATCCCCACAGGATATTTTTAAGAAACTAAAAAACTTAGTCTTAAATTTACAGGAGAGAATTGACACATGCAAATGATTACGCAGATTTTGAAAAAGAAGAGGGAAGAGGGAGAACATGTCTAGTGTCTGCAGCCTAAAAAGGGCCTCTGTTCTAGACAAGAGTTCTCTGGAGGGCAAGAACCCTAGGCTTTAGGTGAAATCCCATTTCACCAGAAGTCAAGACATGCTATAAAGCCATCATAATAAGAATAAAGTCCTGGGGGGCGCCTGGGTGGCTCAGTCGGTTGAGTGTCCGGTTAAGCAGTTAAGCTCAGGTCATGATATTGCGGTCCGTGAGTTCGAGCCCCTCGTCCGGCTCTGTGCTGACCTCTCAGAGCCTGGAGCCTGTTTCGGATTCTGTGTCTCCCTCTCTCTCTGGCCCTCCCCCATTCATGCTCTGTCTCTCTCTGTCTCAAAAATAAATAAACGTTAAAAAAAAAAAAGAATAAAGTCCTGGAACCATAAAGAAATCTCAAAAACCAGATTTGTGTGTATATGGAAATGTGGTGTAGGATAGAGGTGGCACCTCACATCAAAGGGAAATGACTTGTTTACTAGACAGTGTGGTGTGAGGAAAAATGGAAAAACTTGTGGAAATAAAGTTGGATCCCTTCCTTACACTATATCTTCAACATGGGGTAGGACATCATAGACAAAGTTTGGGAGAATCTTAAATGCTCCATCAGAGACGCCTGGGTGGCTCAGTCAGTTAAGCGTCCGACGTAAGCTCAGGCCATGATCCTACGGTTCCTGAATTTGAGCCCCGCGTGGGGCTGTGTGATGACAGCTCAGAGCCTGGAGCCTGCTTCCGGTTCTGTGTCTCCCTCTCTCTCTGCCCCTCCCCCACTTGCACTCTGTCTCTCTCTCTCAAAAACAAATAAACATTTAAAAAGTTTTAAAAAAGAAAATAAATGCTCCACCAAAAATCTTAAGATATTAACATCAATAATATGAAAGGATATAAAGAAAAAAGTGGACACTCAATAGAAAAATAAGCAAAATACATGAATAAAGCATTCAGAGTCAAAACAGAGTGGCTAGCAAACATATGAAGAGATACTTTACCACACTAGAAGTCAGATTAATAGCATGCAACAATAATGACCCTAACTTTTTGGTGAAAAAACAAAACAAAACACCATAAGAAAATAATAATATTATATCAAGGTTAGCAAGGCTCTGGGGATGTGGGAGACATCATATTCTCCAGGTATAAGTTTGGACAGTGCAGCATTCAAAAGAGAAATGACTCATTATTATATGAAATTATATCTATAAAATCCCTATCAATTACCCCTGACAATAGAAACCAGAGAAATTTCTGCCTGAGGCTCCTATATACGGGTGGTTATCTAAATATTACTTGTGGTACCAAGAGTAAGAGGCCATCTGGTTGTCCTTCACTAGGAAAAAATGGAAACCAAAAAAGTGATAGATACTGTGTAGTATTAGACACAAAGAACCAGAAGGAGAAACACCAAAGCAGGGTCCTAAAAAGAGTTTGGGGTTAACACAAGAAGTGGAAGGAGATATAGAACAAAATACTGTCCATGGTTTGTCTGTATGGGGAATGGATAAAGTAAGATGAAATATGGGAGAGGCTTTGTACAAAATCATGAGGGTCCCCAGAATAGAGTGCATGATCATTTTAATTCTGCATCCAGTTAAATCAAACCAAACATCTCTGTATTTTTCTCCAATGCAGATATTCATTGTGTCTTATTTAACCTACACTTTAGTCCAGCATTTGCATAGATGATTTGCATAGATGAACATTAAGGCCAAGGCTAACACAAGTTTATATCCTATACATCTGTATTTACACTCAGAAAAAATTTTAAGCCATTTTTTATTAAAACCATCAACACACAGGTTTGTAATTTTAACTTAAGAAAACCAAGTATAAACATATTTATTCATTCATGTACATGGCCTTCTCCACAGTGTTGAGTTGTAGGTGTTCCAAAGCTTAATTGGTGTGCCTTCTTTATAAGATGTCAAGATAACCTTTTAAAAAATTACTTCTTTCTTTTTTTGGTCATTTTCACTGAATCTGATGATCATTCTTCTAATTGTTATCAAAATCAGGAAAACAATGCTTAGAAAAAAGATTCTGTAACTTCAAGTAGTTTAAATAAAAGTCATTGATAATTTTCAAATAAAATTAAGTGTTTTAAAATATTTCTGAAGGAACTAATACCTTTATATGCTAAGAGGAAAATCAAGTTTTCCTCAAATGATAACTTAGTTTTTTTCACGAAGTGAAATAATAGAGAAACACGTTTTATATTGCAGTGACACAATTTCCTTCCACTTTTTTCTTTTAGAGTCTAAATAAGGAAGCTACAAGGAATTTTAACATCCCATACCACTCACTCTACCGCATACTGGCCAGGAACAAAGAGAGAAAATCTCATTCTGTGGCATTTGGTTCCTGAGAATGAACAAAGCTGAAGGCACTCAGGCAGGGGGTGTTCTAAGGCTACCCTGCTGATTGGTTCAACTGATTTTTAAGATTTGTGCCACTAGATGGAGATAGAGATGTTTAACTACGCAATCAATTGTAGACTGCCATCTTTTCAAGGCTCCACTATTGATGCATTTGATTGACTTAAATTCTTTATTATATAAATATAATTACTGCTGAGATAACTGCAAGATAGTATGAATTTTTATAGTCTTGTCTCTATTTCTTTGCATAATCTTTAATACCTGATGTAAGTATTATATGTATTTTAAATGATAAATATCTGTGTGTGTGTGTGTGTATACACACAACAAAGTTAAATTAACAGCAACATATGCACCTTTTTCACAGTCTTACAAAGTTTGATCCCAGGACTTGCTGACCTTCACACTTGAATAAGAAATTATTAGTTTACCCATTTAGAAGAGTGGCAAACAGCAAGAACCTAATAAATATTTGTTGAATGAACGTATGTAGTCACTTGGCTCTCCTCTTCTTCTTAATTCTACTTAAGCTAATAATCATCATTTCAAAAATATACTATTTCTTTAAAATCAAAATTAAATGATTTGAATTTGACAGTTGTAACAGTATCAAATTCAATTATTATACTGAATTGAACCTTTGCGGCATCTACTAAAAGAATCATAATTTCCCACATTTCTTTTGAAAGTTGCCCAGTCATAGTCATCAAACACACAGGGAGACAAAAAGAAGCTATATTTCCTCAAGTGTCTAACATCAGATGAAACTGATTTGGACATGCGAGTATAAATAAGAGACAAAGTTAATTCCACATCTGCTTGGCTCTTGTGACTTCCTGTGTAACTTGGAAAAGTCACTTAACATTACTTAATAACCATATAACAAAAGAGGCTTTCTTAATTATGTAAGGGGTGTGTAGAATGCTTCTGTCAATGGCTGTATGTTCCCATATTGTCCTCTCCTTCCCAGAGAGTAAGCCATTTCTCACCTAGTCATGAATTTTGGAGTGCACTTTTTAAAAAATGCTTATTTATTTATTTTCCGAGAGAGAGAGAGAGAGAGAGAGAGAGAAGTGGGGAGGGGCAGAGACAGAGAATCCCAAGCAGGCTCTGCACAAACATGGGGCTCAAACCCACAAACCTCGAGATCATGACCTGAACCGAAACCAAGTCGGACGTTTAACCGACTGAGCCGCCCAGGCGCCCCCAGAGTGAACATTTAATACGTGCCCAAATTCCTCTCACTCCATGGTGCCCCTCCTCTGGGCCCAGAGACACCAGCACCAGCTGCCATGGTCCTCCTCAGAGGTCTGGGTGCCAGCACCCCTTCCCCAGCCCCCTCATCTGACTCCATCTGGCCAGCACCCCCTCTGCAGAGGTCTGAGGTTCACCTCCACAGAATCCTTCTGTAAATTGCTGATTTTAATTAGTCCAACACTTTCCCTTTGTTCCCTTAGCCCTTGCGTGCTGGTTGCTTCCTGCAATTGCTAATTCAATAATACTTTTCTTCCTACCTTTTATTTCTTTAGTGCTGGGTTAACAATTCTTTGTTCTACATTTTATTTCTTTAGTGCTGGGTTAACAATTCTTTGTACTAAATTCTCATTGTTAACAAAACTGGAATGGCTTCTCAGACTGATAAACCCTTCTGTTGGTTTGAGTGCTCTTAGAATCTTCCATTAAAATCTGGGTAAATTTCTCAGCCAAGATAATAAGAAGTGAACTAATACTTAGTAAACATTCATCTTTCTTCTGAAATTAAAGATAAGAAAGACTCCTAGTGACAGGATAGGAAAACACAAAGGGAGACTGCACAAACATGCCAGTTATTTTGGCAAAGTATATACCTTGACTCTACAGTAAAAACAAATGGTTACAAATGTTAAACTAACTGGAAAAATGCAATTCAACAACTTCAAAAAAGGGGAGAAACTTTGACCCTGAACTGGGAAGCATCAGTAATCCATATAAAATCATGAAAGAAAACGAGATATGTTTAAGGAATATTATTACGTTGTCTATAAAGTTAACAACAACACCTTGTGTTTTATATAACTTCTTGTTCTCAGAGAAGAAGAAAACCATTTGAACATGTCATTCTTGTGCAAAAGCATACCTTTCCCAAAGAGTGGCCATGGTTTAATTGGGAAGGAGTTCTGTCAGAAGAAAATGAAATTAACTGGGATTAAGATTCAAGGATTATGACTTCTTATCTACTTTGATAGCTTCTGTTTATCTGTAACATCTCCCAGAAAATGGACTAGGAGAGATGGCTCAGTTTATTTTGTTTTGTTTTGTTTAATGAGATGTCTTAGCTTGCTTTTCTTATTACAGATTATGTTACTATAGCTACTGTACTTTTGACGATTCAGGGTTTTTTCTCATGATGAACATACCTTTACTGAGTTTCCACCCCTCCGCCCAGATTACATAAATATTACTTGCTTTTCAAAAGAAAAACAAACCCATCAGAAGATAAATCAAACTATATTGAGGACAGTAAAAGTCATCTGAAATCTCTTCACCCTATCTCAATATGCATTCACATTACTTTACATACCTTTATGTAAAAGTCTATGATACGAACTATTTTTATACTATTTTGTAAAACTATTTGGCATTATCTTATAAAACTAGTGTTAATCTTAGCCTGCAAACTAGCAATTCCAATCCTAGGTTTATGCACCAGAGAAACTCTCGTTCATGTGCCACAGGAGACATACAGGGATATGCCTAAAGAGAGAGCAACACATTTGTCCATATACAGGCATGGAGGAAATAAATTGTGGTGTAATCATAATTGGAACATTACACAGCAATGAAAATGAATAAACTACTCTGTCCCTTAGATTGTATGAATCTTGGATCACAATTTTTGAAGGAAAAAAGCAAGTTGCAAGGAATTACATATAAATATAACTCCATTTTTTATGAAGATGATAAACAAGTGAAACTTTTATTGAGGGATGTGTGGTTAATCTATCAGCAAAAGCAAGAGAGTGATAAAGCATCTTAACATGTTTCCTTGTTGTTACCTCTACCTTCACCCACACCCTCCAGTCTCATATTTTCACTCCCTACCAAACATCTTGGCACGTGTGCCTCCATGAAAGTGCACCATTCAGATCTTCCTTCAACAAAGAACTCCCCTTTCACCTGAAGGGAATATGCAGTTAGCTGACATCCTCCAGTGATTAGGGCCTTCATGGTCCACCTCAGGTTTTGAGTTGGTGCTGCACTTTTCTTGGGGCAAACCCCAGCCAATGACTAGCCATTTGTGCCCAGTGTGGGACTCCTCCAGTGGGCCATCTTTGCTCCAGAGCTTCCCATTGGGTTGGCCACGACTGTGCCAGAGCTGAAGCATAGTCTATGGCTTGTTCTACCCTGCTTGCCCCCCTCGCATCCTATTTGTCTCTCCACTTTTATCTTTCACAGGTGCTAGCCCTCGCCTCCCAAACTTCTTGCACTCCTTTTTTTTTTAAAGTTTATTTATTTATTTTGAGAGAGACAGTGCCAGTACAAGTGGGAGAGGGGCAGAGAGAGAGGGAGACAGAGAATCCCAAGCAGGTTCTGCACTGCCAGCATGGAGCTGGACACAGGGCTGGAACTCATGAAACTGTGAGATTGAGACCTGAGCCAAAACCAAGAGTAGGTCAGTTAAGCGACTGAGCCACCCAAGTGCCCCAACTTCTAGCACTCTTAAGCCCATCTGAACATCTGCTTCCCAGAGGACCCAACTGAAACAACTACTTTCTCCAATCGACCTAATCATGTACAAATGCACACATTAGAAGATTTAGCATTGTTCACTTTACAAAACTGTGATAATATCACATACAATCCCATTCATTTGGCTCTTTATATCACTTAAAATAGTGTAGCTATGGCTCCTAGTCCACCTTAGAGATCTGACTTATTATTTTAATGGTTTCATAATGTTCCATAACATTGATGTCCCTAGGTTTGTCAGGTTCCCCGTGGATGAGAATTTTTGTTTTTAAGCTTTTTTGCATTTCAAACAATGCCACGGTAAACACACCTGTGCATACATTTTTATGTACCAGACATTTTTATCTCAAGGGGATAAGTTTTCAAAAGTAGGATTTCAGGAGCTAAGAATATGTGCAGTTTGATTTTGAATAAACATCCTCAGATGGCAGTCCAGAAAGGCCGTGAACAGTACACATCCACATCCACCAAGTGAGAGGATACCCTTTCCCCCATGCCCCTGTCAGTAGCGGGTGTAATCACACTCACATTTTTTTTTCTAGTTTGAGAATTATAAAGTGGTGCCACTGTTACCTATATTTCAATTCCTGTTGAATACCTATATTTCAATACCTATATTTCAATTCCTATATTTCAATTACTGTTGGAGTAATTGAGCATTTTACCATGTATTTATCATTCGTTTGTATTTGGTCTTCCACAGATTGACTTTTTAAAAAAAATTTTTTATAAAGTTTATTCCTTTTTGAGAGAGAGAGCGTGAGTGGGAGAGATGCAGAGAGAGATGGAGACACAGAATTCGAAGCAGGTTCTAGGCTCTGAGCTGTCGGTACAGAGACCGACGCGGGGCTCAAACTCAAGGACAGCAAGATCGTGACTTGAGCCAAGTTGGACGCTTAACCAACTGAGCCACCCAGGCGCCCCCACAGATTGCCTTTTTACATCACCAGTCTATTTTTCCTAGGAATTGTTTCTTATTAATTTGTAAGAGTTCTTTGAATATTATGTAGTATAACTACATAGATTTCAAAATTGTATATAGTCAAATATGTTTATCTTTTCTTCTATAGCTCCGTGGGTTTCCCATCTTGTTTTAAAAGGTTTCCATAACCCCTATTTTTTCCAAATTGTTTCCAAAACTTCTTTCTGTGATGCATATTGTTTCATGCTTTCTTTTAACACTTCTAAATTAAAAACCCTAAAACAGACTCTTAACAGTAGAGAACAAACTAAGGGTTGATGGAGGGAGATGGGTCAGGGATAGGGCTTGATGGGTGAGGTGTATTAGGGAAGGCACTTGTGATGAGCACTGGGTGTTGTATGTAAGTGCTGAATCACTAAATTCCACACCTGAAACTAATATTACACTTATGCTAACTGAAATTTAAGTGAAAATGTGAAACTAAAAAAAAAAAGGAACCATCAATCAATAAATAAAATAAAATTTCTGTATTTAATCCAGCTGGGATTATTTTTGACCCCATGATATGAGGTTGAAGTTCAGTCTATTATTTCTCAGATATATTAATCAATAGCCCATGATTGTATTTTAAAAGGACCATGTTTTCCCATTAGGTTTTTTTATTTATTTTTTATTTATTTATTTATTTCTGAGACAGAGACAGAGCATGAGCAGGGGAGGGACAGAGAGAGAGGGAGACACAGAATCTGAAGCAGGCTCCAGGCTCTGAGCTGTCAGCACAGAGACCGACGCGGGGCTCGAACTCACAAACCGTGAGATCATGACCTGAGCTGAAGTCGGTCGCTCAACCGACTAAACCACCCAGGCGCCCCTCCCCGCATTATGTTTAATATCACCTTTGTCACTTATCTAATTCTTACATATATAGTGATATATGTGGGAGATTTCCAGTCTATTCTATTCTGTATGCTATTTTGATCATAGTGGCTTTGAAGGTTTTATTGTTTGAGAAATCACATTCTGAAACATTGGGGTTTTGTCATAGTTTCCTGTCTGGTTTTAATATCCATTCTGTCACATGAATTTATACCTCTCAATATGATTTTATATATTTCTTCACACACATCCTTTACCTTTCTTTCCAAAATTATTTGCAACTGTATTATTAATCTTTGCCCCTAATATGCATGTAGCACTTTCTTCACCCCTTTTTAAAAATTTTTTTAATGTTTAGTTATTTTTGAGAAAGAGACAGATCATGAGTGGGGGAGGGGCAGAGAATGAGGGAGACAGAATCTGAAGCAGGCTCCAGGTTCTGAGCTGTCAGCACAGAGCCCGATGCAGGACTCGAACCCACAAAACATGAGATCATGACCTGAGCCAAAGTCGGGTGCTTACCTGACTGAGCCACCCAGGCACCCCTCACTTTCTCTACTTCTATTTCCAGTTGTCTATTTCTATGGATTAGATTATCATAAATTTATCTTCTTATTGGCATTCTAATTTCCTCAGTAATTATGTTAATTTTTAATAAGATCTCTTTTGCTTTGTAGATAAGAAAAAAAACATTGTACATATTTTTAAAAATAATATTTAAGCTTATTGCTTTTTTGAATTACCTAGAATTTTCAGGCAATGATGAATAATGACGATACAGGCATCTTTATCTTACTATTTTAATAGTGATAGATTTAGTGCTTCGTGAGTGGGAATGGTGTCCATGAATTTTTGAAGTTTGAGAGTATTAGCTTCTTTCTCTACTTTATTTACATTTTTCTTTTCTTTTTTTTTCAACGTTTATTTATTTATTTATTTATTTGGGACAGAGAGAGACAGAGCATGAACCGGGGAGGGGCAGAGAGAGAGGGAGACACAGAATCGGAAACAGGCTCCAGGCTCTGAGCCATCAGCCCAGAGCCTGACTTGGGGCTCGAACTCACGGACCGCGAGATCGTGACCTGGCTGAAGTCAGACGCTTAACCGACTGCGCCACCCAGGCGCCCCTACATTTTTATTTTCAATAGTTGCTGAATTTCCTCAAATCTCTTTTTAATATCTATGTGAAATGTTTTTGCTTTCCCTTTAATTTGTTGACTTAATTTAATAATAAATGGAGAGATTTTTCTGATACAGTACTGTCCAAGTATTCCTGAAACCCACCCTATTTTTTGATAGATATACTTTTGAGAGAGAGAGAGAGAGAGAGAGAGAGAGAGAGAGAGAGAATCTTAAGCAGGCTCCACACTCAGCACAGAGCCCTACTCAGGGCTTGATCTCATGACCCTGAGATCATGACCTGAGCTGAAATCAAGAGTGGAAGCTTGACCAACTGAGCCACCCAGACGCTCCTGTTAGTGTATAGTGTATAGTTTGATATCCTAAATTTATATAATGAAGAGAGCTAGCTTTCCAAGATTTTTCCTGTATTAAGGAGATAATGTTAAGATTATTCTGAAAAACAATAGTCATTTAGTTTGGGTACTATTTTCATGTTTTTTAAAGAACAATTTGGCTTTCAATCTCTTCTTAAGCAATTAGTCTCTTCATGTGTTTTACATATTTGGAGGTCAATTCCATTAATTTTCATTTTTCTAAAAAAAGCATGCATTTTTTCTAAATTTTCAAATATTATATCAGAATTACATGTTATTTATTTTCACTTCTTTCATCTCTTCACACCTACATACCTTCTTTATCTTTCTTCTGGCAGAATGTTTTTTGCTTACTTTTTATCTACTAATCATATTTATTTTACATGTTTTAAATATTTTATACATATTGAAATTTTGAAAAATATATTTTCAATACTTTAGGTCTAGGATTTGTTTATCCATTATACTATATTTTTTAATTTCTGTTTTTAAAATTTCACTATATATCATTTTTTCATTACCTGTCTCCATTTTCATTGATGTCTATGTTCTTTCCAATTCTTTTTTAAAAAATTTAATTCCAGTATAGTTAGCATGGATTGTTATATTAGTCTCAGGTGTACAATATAGTGATTCAACAATTCTATATGTTGAGGCACCTGGGTGGCTCAGTCAGTTGAGCATGGGACTTCAACTCAGGTCATGATCTCACGTTTTGAGTTGGAGCCCCTGCATTTGGGCTCAGAGCCTGCTTGAGATTCTCTCTCTCTGCCTCTCCCCTGCTCATGCTCTGTGTCTTTCTCTCTCTCTCTCAAAAATGGATAAATGTTAAAAAATTAAAACAAGAAACAATGCTATACATAACTCAGTGTTCATCATAGTAAGTGTATTCATTACTCCCCTTCATCTTTTGCACCCATCCCCCACCCACGTCCCCTCTAGTAGTAACCATCAGTTTGTTCTCTGTACTTGAGTCTCTTTCTTGGTTTGTCTCCCTCTCTCTCTTTTTCCTTTGCTCATTTGTTTTGTTTCTTAAATTCCATATGAGTGATATCATATGGTATTTGTTTTTCTTGGACTGCCTTATTTTCTCAACATTAAACTCTCTAGATCCTTTCATATTATTGCAAATGGCAGGATTTCATTATTTTTTATGGATGAGTAATGTGTTCTCCCAACTCATCTTAAGATGAGTTTAACATATTGGGTAACCAGACTTCACTGTTTTTTTTTTAATTTTTTATGTTTATTTATTTTTGAGAGAGAAAGAGAGAGAGAGAGAGACAGTGTGAATGGGGGAGAGGGACAGAGAGAGGGAGACACAGAATCCGAAGCAGGCCCCAGGCTCTGAGTTATCAGTACAGAGCCCAACGAGGGGATCGGACTCACAAACTGTGAGATCATGACCTGGGCCGAAGTCGCTGTTTAACCAACTGAGCCACCCAGGCACCCCAGACTTCACTGGTTTTAAAGACTGGTACCACCACTTGCTAGCTGTGTTACATTTGTCAGGCTGTTTAACCTTTCTGTGCCTCAGTGTCCTCATCTAAAGAATAGGGATGATAATATCTACCTCGTAAGATTTTTTTGAGAATTAAATAATTTAATATGTATAAAGAACACAGAACATTTTCTAGCATACACTAAGATTCTGAAATACAGATTTTTTTTCTTTATTCTCTTCTTCTCTTGATAATAAAGGTATTTCAGAATATGTATTTTCCTGTGGTTATACTTTAGCTATGTCTCAACTAATGTGAAGTATTCTTTTTATAGTCCTTTATATGTAGATTTTCTTTTTTTTTAAATTTTTTTAACACTTATTTATTTTTGAGACAGAGAGAGACAGAGCATGAACACGGGAGGGGCAGAGAGAGAGGGAGACACAGAATCTGAAACAGGCTCCAGGCTCTGAGTGGTCAGCACCAGAGCCCGACACGGGGATCGAACTCACGGACCATGAGATCATGACCTGAGCCAAAGTCGGCCGCTTAACCAACTGAGCCACCCAGGTGCCCCAATATATGTAGATTTTCATGTTAACTTTGTTTTCCTAATTAACTCACAGGTCATTTGGTATTATGTTTAATAGTTTCAATTATTCAGTTTTTAGATTTTTTTATGTTTAGAGTTTGAGAAGATGTGACTTATAAAATTGTTTCTTTTAGTTTTGGGAGGTCAACTATATGATTAATTTTTTTATTTTTTAATGTTTATTTATTTTGGGGGGGATGGGGAGGGGCAGGGAGAGAGGCAGACACAGAATCCAAAGCAAGCCCAGGCTTTGAGCTGTCAGCACAGAGCCCATCGCAGGGCTTGAATTCATGAACCATGAGATCATGACCTGAGCTGAAGTCAGACACTCAATGAGCCACCCAGGCACCTCTATGATTAATTTTTATTAATGATGCATACATATGAGAAAATTGCACATGCTTGCCATGTAAATGTTTGCTGTATCATGAAATCAATTTTTTTATTGTGTTACTCCTTGTTCAAGGGCTTACTGACTTTTTTTCTTATGTTTGTTTATTTTTCAGAGAGAGAGAGAGATCGAGTGTGAGCAGGGGAGGGACAGAGAGAGAGAGGGAGACACAGAATCTGAAGCAGGCTCCAGGCTCTGAGCTGTCAGCACAGAGCCTGACGTGGGGCTGGAACCCATGAATTGTGAGATCATGACCTAAGCCAAAGTTGGACACCAACTGACTGATTCTTCAAGTAGTATTTATAATATCTCACCATAGTTTTACTTTTTATTATGGTCTTCATGCATTTCTAATTGCTTTAGTTTTGCATATTTAATTGCCATATTCATTGGTTTATCATCTTTATACCTTCTTCAGTAATTGTGCCTTTTATGTCACATAATGTTCCTTTATCCTGTTAGTGCTTTGAGTCTTAAATTCTCCTTCCTTATATTATACCATAAAACTAAGTTCCTTACATTTTTGTTTGCCTTGGAGCTATAGTGCCAAAATGAATATCTCTCCTTTTCTTAAAAAGAATACTTTCTTCCTTTCCTAAGTCTTGTCTAAATATTTATTTTTGAAGTTGAGGAATTTACAAGGGTATATACCAGTTCTCTTATTTCATCAGCTCTGTGAGGAACTCATTCAGTCTTTTAACTCTGAAGACCTTTTCTTTCACTCACAATAAATTTCATTATTTATTACCTCTCTGTTTCTTTATCTCTACTTGGAGTTCTTACTAGTTAACAGCATGTTAGATTTTGGTTTACTTTATGATTTTCAAAATCTTTGTAATTTTGTTTGTGTTTAATAGTACTATTACTCAGGGTCTTCCTGACTAATGTATCTGGGCTCAGCAGTGTCTACTCTCCATTATCAATATCTCCCCTGAGTCATAAAATTTGACACTTTTTTGGTTCCCAAAAGATTTTTATGTCTTATAATTGAATCTCATGACAGCCCTTTAGTTAGTTAGTTAGTTGGTTCATTCAAGTTGCCATCTGGTTCCTGCAGTAGTTCTTTTTGGCTAGAAGCCACCTATTCAGGGCAGTCAGACCCTCTCTCTGACTTTCGGGTACATCTCATTTTATTGTTATTTTACCATTTACTCATGGAACACTTATCCTTAAGACTCCGCATTAAATAGGTATTTGGTAACTATCAGAAACTTCCAGCAAAAATCATATTATTCATAAAATATAAGAGGAATTCCTATTAAAGTCTTAGGCAACACGAGGTAGGTGCTATCCTTGTCATGGTGTTGGCAATCATGGCCAATGCAATAAAACAAGAAAGAAACTAAATATAACAACTAGAAAGGAAAAGACAAAACTGGCATTATTTGCAGATGATGTTATCTGCCCAGGAAATCTAAGAATATAAATTAAAATATTATTAGAACTCATAAGGGAATTTAACAAAATCAGATGTAAGATTAACCTACAAATCTCAAATACCTTTCATAAATGGTAATAAGTATTCTAAAACATCGAGAAACAAACCTACCAAGAGATAAGTGTAATATATGTAAGAAACCTCTACAAAAGGGAAAATAATGCATGAACATATAGAGAAATGTTCAAAATTCTTAGATGCGACAATTCAATATTGTAAATATTTCAATTCTCCACATATTATTCCTTAAATTCAATGCAATAATAAATAAAGGCCTCATCAGAATTTTTATCTGGGCTAGAGAAAATGCATTTAAATTTCACCTTGAAGAGGAAAAACAAATACATATATCAACAAAAGAACAGCCAATATACTTTTTATTTAAAAAATAATAATGAGTAGCTTTCTTTGCCTGATAAAGAGTTTTTTATGAATCTACAGAATTAAAGAGTGTGGAAATAATTTCAGAAAAATATAACTAAGGAGTCAGGTAGACTGAATAGACCAAAAACAGACCTTTGTTTAATGGAAAAGTCAGTGTATGATAAAGGTGACATTTTGAAAGGATTAATTGTTCAACAAAATGTACTGAGATTGTGAATTCTGCACTTGGAAGAAAAATAGATTCCAGTTAACCACTTCAAATAGTTAACTAGTGAAGGTTGCAAATCAGGTTCCTGAGGAAGGAGTTTTTGAGACAGAGATTGGTTGAGGAGAAGTTTACTGGGGAGTTGTTCTGTAGATCAATACCTGAGGAGAATGTGAAGGAAGTGTCAATGGGCAAAGGTACAAGCTGGGTTGCCATCTAGTCTCAGTGGCCTCAGCCAAACAGAAGGGGAATTCTGAAGCCGGGGTATCCTTTGGAGCTGTCAGCCTTGTGGTCAGGGAGCCCTCATGTTCTAGTACCACATGAATCAATCATTGGATGTGGGCTGCCCCTGAGGAAAGAGATGTGACCTCGAGTGAGGCAGCTCTTCCCAGCTGAGGGCAATTTTCCAGAGAGGCTTGACACCACAACAATATTCACAAAATGAATTCCAGATGCATCTCAAAACCAGTTGTAGGAAACTAAAATATGGGATGTGAGTTAAAAAAAAAAAGTGAATATATATATAATCTTAGGATAGGATAAGAAGGCCCTTCTAATAATAGATGGATTTGATAAGTAAGAGTTGAGAAGGTCTATAAACATATTATAACATAAAAAAAGTCAAAAGCATTATAGCATAAAGAAAGCCAGGCCAGGGAAAAAATATCTGCAATGTGTTTTAACCAATCCTTGATGTTTGGAACATAACAAAAAGTGACTCTACTTTTGCCTCTGAGCTGACATCCTACAAATTATTTAAGTGGAGGAACCTTCAATAGGCCCATGTCTTTTCTGTGCTAGGTTCATGTTAAGTCAAAAACACACCCTCATTTCAGTTCAAGATATTAATCAACACTTCAAACTTCATTCTAAGATAAGATTTCTCCTCTCCAGCTCTGTGTTGCATTTTGCAGGCCCCTAGCCTTTAGGGAAGGGGATGTGGTTGGTTTCTGTTTGTTCTTTATCTCTTTTCACTTCATAACCTCTTGCTAGCTGTGGGTTTGGACTCTGCTTGGTGGTCAGAGGTGGGGAGAATGAAGTAGAGGTAAAGGGATAAAGCAGGAAGATTTATGCTTAGCTGAGGATAGTCTTTGTCACAACTGACTTGTCCTCTGGGCCTGGCTAATGTTTGAAGGTGATTCTCATGAGAAATTTAGTAGGGTCTTTAGAGACCTAGGTGACCCATCTAAACCCTAACCATGGCATTCATGTCTCTCTGGGTCATGCCTCTGGTAACTGGTGAACCACTCTTCAGACTTTCACTGTTAGAGTCCCCACATCTTCTTAGATAGTGTGAGGGCACAGTTAGGAAAGACACCCACATTCCTGGACCTACTGTGAGGAGAAGATAGTTACTTCCAAGATACAACCCTTTACCATCTTTCACTAGTCTGGCATCTTCTAGACATCTTGAGCAAGAGACAACCAGCAGTCCACTTTTCCCCAACCCCATGTAGAACATTGTTCACTAGGTGTGAGCGAGGAGAGGATAATTCCAGTTCACATGGGACAAGAGGTGGGGCAGGGATGGTACTCACACTGGACGGAGGCTCTCTTCAGAAATCTCTTACAAATCCCCACCCATCTTCTACACCCCTTGTGGAGAAAGTTGTTCATTTGTTTTAGGTTCAAAAACATCATTTTTGAAAACATCTCATCACAATATAAAACAAAAAAAGCGATTAATATATAGAACATTTAAAGAGCTTCTAAAGGGGTGCCTGGGTGGCTCAGTCAGGTGTCCAACCCTTGATTTCAGCTCAGGTCATGATCTCATGATTTGCGGGTTCAAGGCCCACATCGGCCTCTGTGTGCTGAACAGTGCAGAGCCTGCTTGGGACTCTCTCTCCCCCTCTCTGTTTATCCCTCTCTTGCTCATGCTCTCTCTCTCTCTCAATATAAAACATTAAAAAATAAAAAAATAATACACATTTAAAAAATATAAAGAGCTTCTACAAATCAATACATTCAATTCACTGAAAACAAATATGAAAAGACAATTAAACAAAGCTTAGTGTTCAAACTCAATGATCATCACCACAATAGATTTTAACTCAAGTGACATTTGTCATATGCAAAGAGGTTGAAGCATCTAGTTTGGCAAAGATGTGGGGAGATGTATGTTCTCATTCATTGCCAGTGGGAGTGTGAATTGGTAATTTGACAAGGACTCTTAAAATGTTGGAGGGTAATTTGGCTATATAATTAAAATTTTAAGCCCTTATACTTTTCAATCTAGCAATTCTACCAGAAGTAACTATATCAAGTTTTCCAGTGATGAGTGAAAATGGACCATCAGAGACCAAGAAAATATGCACAGTGGTAAAATAGAGACTTATTTTTGTACACATCTGATTTGTGACTATCAAAGTTATCTCTGCAGCCTATGCCTTACTGGAAATTTTACAATAATATATTCCTATTTTTACAAGAATATATTGTGCACTTAAAATATTTTTAAGAGATCATTCTAGTTTATTATTGTTTTACAATAACTTAGATCCAGAAATACATCTGTTTCATAAGACATAAAATGATGTCACCAGTACATTCTCTTTTGCCCTTTTCCACGCTACTAAGCATCAGAGAAGATAAGCAACAATTTCTAAACAACCATTTTTTTGCAAGGCAAATGATTAAAAATTGGCAGAATTAGAAGGTCAAGATACTCCTTCCAGCCTTGCTTTCCCAGTTTCACCAGGTCATCTTTTAAGATTGTAAACATCAGATAAAATTCTAATTTTTTCAATTAAAATGGACTCCATGGCCTTGAAATTAAAATAATTTTACTTCCACAATTGGTCTATATTAAAATTGTCTTTTAATTAAGAAGGAGTCTGCCGAGCCCATTTCCCCTCTCTTAGGGATGCTTTCTAAGAGATGGTGGGTCTCAACAGACATCTTCCTACTGCAGAACACTATTCAACTTGTTTCTAAAGCCGGTAGGATCTGAGTGTTTATGTGACCGCAGATCAAATCAGACTATCTCTCCCTAGTATCTAGGAGTGAGACTGAGAGACAGGAAAGCATCTGAACCTGTTGCTTGAACAGAGGACAGGGAAACTCAAGAGAGACAGGAGAGACACAGGCATTCAGAAGGAGGGCAAGCCATGCTGCAAAGTCGAGGGGAGATTAAAGCAGGCACAGAAAGAGAAGCTGAAAGGGGTACAGGGAGCAGGTGCTTAGAATCATAATGGCTTTTTTTGTGTTGAAAACAGTCACTATTAGTAATAACTCTTATCGAGCATTACTGAGCTGGAAACTATTCCACCCACTTTACATATGATATACTATTTCTTTCAATCCCTGTAAGTCAGAGGACTACATACTCTTAGTGACCCTGTATTTAAAGAGAGAGTTTACCTATGGTCTTAGAAGAGCAACAATTCGAACCCAGGGGGATGACTCCAGAGCTTAAGGCTGCTCACTCCTCTCTCTCTTTTAATTTTTATGTTAATGTTGTTTCTTTTTTCCCCAACAAGTTTTTATTTTGAAACGTCTCCCTTTGTCTCTAATATTTCCTTTAGAGTTATTTGTGGCTTCAAGGATGCAATCAAGATCATGTATTGCCTTTAGTTGTCAGGTTTCATTAGTCTCCTTTATTCTAAAATAGTCCCTGATTTTTGTTGTTGTTTGTTTCGGTGTGGTTTGGTTTCATCCCTTGCCTGTACATAGTTATCTACTGTTGCATGAAAATTACCCTACAACTTAATAACTTAATTCCCTTAAGCAATCACCATTTTATTATGATAACAGATACAACAGGTCAAAAAAAAAAAAAAAAGAACAGGGCACAATGAAGAGGGCTTATGTTTGCTCCATGATGCCTGATGCCTCAGCATTTAAATGGCTGGGGGGCTGGGATCATCTGAAGATTTCTTCACTCTCATATCTGTTGCTTAAGCTGGGATGACCCTAAGGCTGGACTCAGCTGTGATTGTCAACTGGAACACCTATACATGGTCATCCCATGTGGGTTGGGCTTCCTCACAACATGGTGGCCTTAGGGTAGTTAGGCTCAGAATTCCATGACCAAGTGTTCTAGCACTACATTGTAGAAGCTGCAAGCCCTTTACTGGCTTTGTCTCAGAAGTCACACTGTGTCCCTTCTGCTGTACTATATGGATCAAAGCAGTCACAGAAGAGGGGACACAGACCACCCACCTTTTATTTTATTTTATTTTGTTTTATTTTATTTTTTTAATGTTTATTTTTGATACAGAGAGAGACAGACAGACAGAGCATGCATGGGGGAGGGGCAGAGAGAGAGAGAGGGAGACACAGAATCTGAAGCAGGCGCCAGGCTTTGAGCTATCAACACAGAGCCCGATGCAGGGCTCGAACTCACAAGCTGTGAGGTCATGACCTGAGCCGAAGTCAGACTCTTAACTAACTGAGCCACCCAGGAGCCCCAGACCACCCACTTTTAATAGGAATAGTACCAAAGAATTTACACCATGTTTTAAAACCACCAGAATATCATTGATCTCTTTGGAGACTCCAGGAGAGTTAAATAGGTTTCTTACCATCATGTCATATTGTGGCTTTCATGTTTTGTCCTATTAGATTTATGATTTTTTTCCTAACTCTAATTTGAAACAGATTTATGTTAGTTAAAACTAAAAGACCTTAGAACAGTAAGGAAAATATTTCAAAAATTTAATTATGTTGTGTTGGTAATTAGCAGATTGGTCTTCAACAGAAATATCCCTTATTGTTGCAGGAAAAGTCTTTGACCTTTACTTCCTCTTATGTCACCAAATCGAAGAAACATGTAACACCTGTAACTCAGAAGGAACATTGGGCCATAGCACCTCATAGCAGACAGGCATCACAGCGTATTCCAGGAAGAAAAATAAAGGTGGTGTGCTGTTCTTTTAATAAAAATTAGAAGGAAATGTCATTTTCACCAAGAACAATTTTGAAAATAAAGTTTATTGATGTGTAGTTTATATATAGTAAAATTTACCCTTCTGTGCCACTTTATGAGTTTTGACAAAATAGAGCATGTACTTATAGTAATGTAACCTCTATCACAATTAGGATAGAGAATGATTCTATTACGTTAAGTAATTCCCTACTGTCTTTACATTTAATTCCCTTCACCTGTTTCCAGCCTTTGGCAGCTACTGATCTCATTTTTTCCCTATAGTTTAAAATTTCCCAGATCATGTACATGGAATCATACAATGTACAACTGTTTCTCTTGTAATACATCTGAGGTTCACCCATGTTGCTTCATTTATTAGCAGCTCATCTTTTATTGCTTAATAGTATTCCATTATAAGAACATACCACGATTTTTTATCCATTCACCCAGTGAGGGAAATTGCGTTGATTTCAACACACAACATTTTAAAAATAGCAGAAAAGGGTAAAAATTAATCTTGTCATACAATCTTAAGCTTCATATTTCCAGATCACCCTGAATTTCTTTTTTTTATATATATACGAAATTTATTGTCAAATTGGTTTCCATACAACACCCAGTGCTCATCCCAAAAGATGCCCTCTTCAATGCCCATCACCTACCCTCCCCTCCCTCCCACCCCCCATCAACCCTCAGTTTGTTCTCAGTTTTTAAGAGTCTCGTATGCTTTGGCTCTCTCCCACTCTAACCTCTTTTTTTTTCCTTCCCCTCCCCCATGGGTTTCTGTTAAGGTTCTCGGGATCCACATAAGAGTGAAAACATATGGTATCTGTCTTTCTCTGTATGGCTTATTTCACTTAGCATAACACCCTCCAGTTCCATCCACGTTGCTACAAAGGGCCATATTTCATTCTTTCCCGTTGCCATGTAGTACTCCATTGTGTATATAAACCACAATTTCTTTGTCCATTCATCAGTTGATGGACATTTAGGCTCTTTCCACAATTTGTCTATTGTTGAGAGTGCTGCTATAAACATTGGGGCACAAGTGCCCTTATGCATCAGCACTCCTGTATCCCTTGGGTAAATTCCTAGCAGCACTATTGCTGGGTCATAGGGTAGATCTATTTTTAATTTTTTGAGGAACCTCAACACTGTCTTCCAGAGTGGCTGCACCAATTTGCATTCCCACCAACAGTGCAAAAGGGACCCCATTTCTCCACATCCACACAGGCATCTATAGTCTCCTGATTTGTTCATTTTGGCCACTCTGATTGGCGTGAGGTGATACCTGAGTGTGGTTTTGATTTGTATTTCCCTGACGAGGAGCGACATTGAGCATCTTTTCATGTGCCTGTTGGCCATCTGGATGTCTTCTTTAGAGAAGTGTCTATTCATGTTTTCTGCCCATTTCTTCACTGGGTTATTTGTTTTTCAGGTGTGGAGTTTGGTTTTGGATACTAGCCTTTTGTCCGATATGTCATTTGCAAATATCTTTTCCCATTCTGTCGGTTGCCTTTTAGTTTTGTTGATTGTTTCCTTTGCAGTGCAGAAGCTTTTTATCTTCATGAAGTCCCAATAGTTCCTTTTTACTTTTAATTCCCTTGCTTTTGGGGATGTGTCAAGTAAGAAATTGCTGCAGCTGAGGTCAGAGAGGTCTTTTCCTGCTTTCTCCTCTAGTGTTTTGATGGTTTCCTGTCTCACATTCAGGTCCTTTATCCATTTTGAGTTTATTTTTGTGAATGGTGTGAGAAAGTGGTCTAGTTTCATTCTTCTGCATGTTGCTGTCCAGTTCTCCCAGCACCATTTGTTAAAGAGACTGTCTTTTTTCCATTGGATGTTCTTTCCTGCTTTGTCAAACATGAGTTGGCCATACGTTTGTGGGTCAAGTTCTGGGGTTTCTATTCTATTCCATTGGTCTATGTGTCTGTTTTGTTGCCAATACCATGCTGTCTTGATGATTACAGCTTTGTAGTAGAGGCTAAAGTCTGGGATTGTGATGCCTCCCGCTTTGGTCTTCTTCTTCAAAATTACTTTGGCTATGCGGGGCCTTTTGTGGTTCCATATGAATTTTAGGATTGCTTGTTCTAGTTTTGAGAAGAATGCTGGTGCAATTTTGATTGGGATTTCACTGAATGTGTAGATAGCTTTGGGTAGTATTGACATTTTGACAATATTTATTCTTCCAACCCATGAGCACGGAATGTTTTTCCATTTCTTTATGTCTTCTCAAATTTCCTTCATAAGCTTTCTATAGTTTTCAGCATACAGATCTTGTACATCTTTGGTTAGATTTATTCCTAGGTATTTTATACTTCTTGGTGCAATTGTGAATGGGATCAGTTTCTTTATTTGTCTTTCTGTTGCTTCATTATTAGTGTATAAGAATGCAACTGAGTTGAGGCAAGATGGCGGCTTAGGAGGACGCTGGGCTCACCGCACGTCCTGCTGATCACTTAGATTCCATCTACACCTGCCTAAATAACCCAGAAAACCGCCAGAGGATTAGCAGAACAGAGTCGCCGGAGCCAAACGCAGACGAGAGGCCCACGGAAGAGGATAGGAAGGGCGTCGAGGCGGTGCGCGCTCCACGGACTGGCGGGAGGGAGCCGGGGCGGAGGGGTGGCTCGCAGGCCAAGCAGAGCCCCCGAGTCTGGCTTGCAAAAGCAGAGGGGCCGGGCGGACTGTGTTCCGACAGCAAGCGCGACTTAGCGTCTGGGAGGTCATAAGTTAACAGCTCTGCTCGGAAAGCGGGAAGGCTGGAGGACAAAGGGAGGGAGAGCTGCTGAGCCCCCTGACAACAGAGCTCAGTTTGGTGGGAAACAAAGGCGCTCGCCAGCGCCATCTCCCCCGCACATCCCCCAGCCGAAATCCCAAAGGGAACCGGTTCCTGCCAGGGAACTTGCTCGTTCCGAGCAAACACCCAACTCTGCGCTTCGGTGGAGCCAAACCTCCAGCAGCGGATCTGACTCCCTCCCGCTGCCACAGGGCCCCTCCTGAAGTGGATCACCTAAGGAGAAGTGATCTAAGCCTGCCCCTCCTGCCCCCGAGCACCTTGCCTACCCACCCCAGCTAATACGCCAGATCCCCAGCATCACAAGCCTGGCAGGGTGCAAGTAGCCCAGACGAGCCACACCACCCCACAGTGAATCCCACCCCTAGGAGAGGGGAAGAGAAGGCACACACCAGTCTGACTGTGGCCTCAGCGGTGGGCTGGGGGCAGACATCAGGTCTGACTGAGGCCCCGCCCACCAACTCCAGTTATACACCACAGCACAGGGGAAGTGCCCTGCAGGTCCTCACCACGCCAGGGACTATCCAAAATGACCAAGCGGAAGAATTCCCCTCAGAAGAATCTCCAGGAAATAACAACAGCTAATGAGCTGATCAAAAAGGATTTAAATAATATAACAGAAAGTGAATTTAGAATAGTCATAAAATTAATCGCTGAGCTTGAAAACAGTATACAGGACAGCAGAGAATCTCTTGCTACAGAGATCAAGGGACTAAGGAACAGTCACGAGGAGCTGAAAAATGCTTTAAACGAAATGCATAACAAAATGGAAACCACCACAGCTCGGCTTGAAGAGGCAGAGGAGAGAATAGGTGAACTAGAAGATAAAGTTATGGAAAAAGAGGATGCTGAGAAAAAGAGAGATAAAAAAATCCAGGAGTATGAGGGGAAAATTAGAGAATTAAGTGATACACTAAAAAGAAATAATATACGCATAATTGGTATCCCAGAGGAGGAAGAGAGAGGGAAAGGTGCTGAAGGGGTACTTGAAGAAATAATAGCTGAGAACTTCCCTGAACTGGGGAAGGAAAAAGGCATTGAAATCCAAGAGGCACAGAGAACTCCCTTCAGACGTAACTTGAATCGATCTTCTGCACGACATATCATAGTGAAACTGGCAAAATACAAGGATAAAGAGAAAATTCTGAAAGCAGCAAGGGGTAAACGTGCCCTCACATATAAAGGGAGACCTATAAGACTCGTGACTGATCTCCCTTTTGAAACTTGGCAGGCCAGAAAGAATTGGCACGAGATTTTCAGGGTGCTAGACAGAAAAAATATGCAGCCAAGAATCCTTTATCCAGCAAGTCTGTCATTTAGAATAGAAGGAGAGATTAAGGTCTTCCCAAACAAACAAAAACTGAAGGAATTTGTCACCACTAAACCAGCCCTACAAGAGATCCTAAGGGGGACCCTGTGAGACAAAGTCCCAGAGACATCACTATAAGCATAAAACATACAGACATCACAATGACTCTAAACCCGTATCTTTCTATAATAACACTGAATGTAAATGGATTAAATGCGCCAACCAAAAGACATAGGGTATCAGAATGGATAAAAAAACAAGACCCATCTATTTGCTGTCTACAAGAGACTCATTTTAGACCTGAGGACACCGTTAGATTGAGAGTGAGGGGATGGAGAACTATTTATCATGCGACTGGAAGCCAAAAGAAAGCTGGAGTAGCCATACTTATATCAGACAAACTAGACTTTAAATTAAAGGCTGTAACAAGAGATGAAGAAGGACATTATATAATAGTTACAGGGTCTATCCATCAGGAAGAGCTAACAATTATAAATGTCTATGCACCGAATACCGGAGCCCCCAAATATATAAAACAATTACTCGTAAACATAAGCAACCTTATTGATAAGAATGTGGTAATTGCAGGGGACTTTAATACACCACTTACAGAAATGGATAGATCATCTAGACACACGGTCAATAAAGAAACAAGGGCCCTGAATGAGACATTGGATCAGATGGACTTGACAGATATATTTAGAACTCTGCATCCCAAAGCAACAGAATATACTTTCTTCTCGAGTGCACATGGAACATTCTCCAAGATAGATCATATACTGGGTCACAAAACAGCCCTTCATAAGTTTACAAGAATTGAAATTATACCATGCTTACTTTCAGACCACAATGCTATGAAGCTTGAAATCAACCACAGAAAAAAGTCTGGAAAACCTCCAAAAGCATGGAGGTTAAAGAACACCCTACTAACGAATGAGTGGGTCAACCAGGCAATTAGAGAAGAAATTAAAAAATATATGGAAACAAACGAAAATGAAAATACAACAATCCAAACGCTTTGGGACACAGCAAAGGCAGTCCTGAGAGGAAACTACATTGCAATCCAGGCCTATCTCAAGAAACAAGAAAAATCCCAAATACAAAATATAACAGCACACCTAAAGGAACTAGAAGCAGAGCAGCAAAGGCAGCCTAAGCCCAGCAGAAGAAGAGAAATAATAAAGATCAGAGCAGAAATAAACAATATAGAAACTAAAAAAACTGTAGAGCAGATCAACGAAACCAAGAGTTGGTTTTTTGAAAAAATAAACAAAATTGACAAACCTCTAGCCAGGCTTCTCAAAAAGAAAAGGGAGATGACCCAAATAGATAAAATCATGAATGAAAATGGAATTATTACAACCAATCCCTCAGAGATACAAACAATTATCAGGGAATACTATGAAAAATTATATGCCAACAAATTGGACAACCTGGAAGAAATGGACAAATTCCTATGCACCCACACTCTTCCAAAACTCAATCAGGAGGAAATAGAAAGCTTGAACAGACCCATAACCAGCGAAGAAATTGAATCGGTTATCAAAAATCTCCCAACAAATAAGAGTCCAGGACCAGAATGCTTCCCAGGGGAGTTCTACCAGACGTTTAAAGCAGAGATAATACCTATCCTTCTCAAGCTATTCCAAGAAATAGAAAGGGAAGGAAAACTTCCAGACTCATTCTATGAAGCCAGTATTACTTTGGTTCCTAAACCAGACAGAGACCCAGTAAAAAAAGAGAACTACAGGCCAATATCCCTGATGAATACGGATGCAAAAATTCTCAATAAGATACTAGCAAATCGAATTCAACGGCATATAAAAAGAATTATTCACCATGATCAAGTGGGATTCATTCCTGGGATGCAGGGCTGGTTCAACATTCGCAAATCAATCAACGTGATACATCACATTAACAAAAAAAGAGAGAAGAACCATATGATCCTGTCAATCGATGCAGAAAAGGCCTTCGACAAAATCCAGCACCCTTTCTTAGTAAAAACCCTTGAGAAAGTCGGGATAGAAGGAACATACTTAAAGATCATAAAAGCCATTTATGAAAAGCCCACAGCTAACATCATCCTCAACGGGGAAAAACTGAAAGCTTTTTCCCTGAGATCAGGAACACGACAAGGATGCCCACTCTCACCGCTGCTGTTTAATATAGTGCTGGAAGTTCTAGCATCAGCAATCAGACAACAAAAGGAAATCAAAGGCATCAAAATTGGCAAAGATGAAGTCAAGCTTTCGCTTCTTGCAGATGACATGATATTATACATGGAAAATCCGATAGACTCCACCAAAAGTCTGCTAGAACTGATACAGGAATTCAGCAAAGTTGCAGGAAACAAAATCAATGTACAGAAATCAGTTGCATTCTTATACACTAACAATGAAGCAACAGAAAGACAAATAAAGAAACTGATCCCATTCACAATTGCACCAAGAAGCATAAAATACCTAGGAATAAATCTAACCAAAGATGTAAAGGATCTGTATGCTGAAAACTATAGAAAGCTTATGAAGGAAATTGAAGAAGATTTAAAGAAATGGAAAGACATTCCCTGCTCATGGATTGGAAAAATAAATATTGTCAAAATGTCAATACTACCCAAAGCTATCTACACATTCAATGCAATCCCAATCAAAATTGCACCAGCATTCTTCTCGAAACTAGAACAAGCAATCCTAAAATTCATATGGAACCACAAAAGGCCCCGAATAGCCAAAGGAATTTTGAAGAAGAAGACCAAAGCAGGAGGCATCACAATCCCAGACTTTAGCCTCTACTACAAAGCTGTCATCATCAAGACAGCATGGTATTGGCAACAAAACAGACACATAGACCAATGGAATAGAATAGAAACCCCAGAACTAGACCCACAAACGTATGGCCAACTCATGTTTGACAAAGCAGGAAAGAACATCCAATGGATAAAAGACAGGCTCTTTAACAAATGGTGCTGGGAGAACTGGACAGCAACATGCAGAAGGTTGAAACTAGACCACTTTCTCACACCATTCACAAAAATAAACTCAAAATGGATAAAGGACCTGAATGTGAGACAGGAAACCGTCAAAACCTTAGAGGAGAAAGCAGGAAAAGACCTCCCTGACCTCAGCCGTAGCAATCTCTTACTCGACACATCCCCAAAGGCAAGGGAATTAAAAGCAAAAGTGAATTACTGGGACCTTATGAAGATAAAAAGCTTCTGCACAGCAAAGGAAACAACCAACAAAACTAAAAGGCAACCAACGGAATGGGAAAAGATATTCGCAAATGACATATCGGACAAAGGGCTAGTATCCAAAATCTATAAAGAGCTCACCAAATTCCACACCCAAAAAACAAATAACCCAGTGAAGAAATGGGCAGAAAACATGAATAGACACTTCTCTAAAGAAGACATCCGGATGGCCAACAGGCACATGAAAAGATGTTCAGCGTCGTTCCTTATCAGGGAAATACAAATCAAAACCACACTCAGGTATCACCTCACACCAGTCAGAGTGGCCAAAATGAACAAATCAGGAGACTATAGATGCTGGAGGGGATGTGGAGAAACGGGAACCCTCTTGCACTGTTGGTGGGAATGCAAATTGGTGCAACCGCTCTGGAAAGCAGTGTGGAGGTTCCTCAGAAAATTAAAAATAGACCTACCCTATGACCCAGCAATAGCACTGCTAGGAATTTATCCAAGGGATACAGGAGCACTGATGCATAGGGCCACTTGTACCCCAATGTTCATAGCAGCACTCTCAACAATAGCCAAATTATGGAAAGAGCCTAAATGTCCATCAACTGATGAATGGATAAAGAAATTGTGGTTTATATACACAATGGAATATTACGTGGCAATGAGAAAAAATGAAATATGGCCTTTTGTAGTAACGTGGATGGAACTGGAGAGTGTGATGCTAAGTGAAATAAGCCATACAGAGAAAGACAGATACCATATGGTTTCACTCTTATGTGGATCCTGAGAAACTTAACAGGAACCCATGGGGGGGGGGGGAAGAAAAAAAAAAAAAAAGAGGTTAGAATGGGAGAGAGCCAAAGCATAAGAGACTGTTAAAAACTGAGAACAAACTGAGGGTTGATGGGGGGTGGGAGGGAGGAGAGGGTGGGTGATGGGTATTGAGGAGGGCACCTTTTGGGATGAGCACTGGGTGTTGTATGGAAACCAATTTGTCAATAAATTTCAGAAAAATAAATAAATAAATAAATAAATAAAGAATGCAACTGATTTCTGTACATTGATTTTGTATCCTGCGACTTTGCTGAATTCATGTATCGGTTCTAGCAGACTTTTGGTGGAGTCTATCGGATTTTCAATGTATAATATCATGTCATCTGCAAAAAGTGAAAGCTTGACCTCATCTTTGCCAATTTTGATGCCTTTGATTTCCTTTTGTTGTCTGATTGCTGATGCTAGCACTTACAACACTATGTTAAACAACAGTGGTGAGAGTGGACATCCCTGTCGTGTTCCTGATCTCAGGGGGAAAGCTCTCAGTTTTTCCCCATTGAGGATGATATTAGCTGTGGGCTTTTCATAAATGCCTTTTATGATGTTTAAGTATGTTCCTTCTATCCTGACTTTCTCGAGGTTTTTTATTAAGAAAGATGTTGAATTTTGCCAAATGCTTTTTCTGCACCAATTGACAGGATCATATGGTTCTTATCTTTTCTTTTATTAATGTGATGTATCACATTGATTGATTTGCAAATGTTGAACCAGCCCTGCATCCCAGGAATGAATCCCACTTGATCATGGTGAATAATTCTTTTTATAAGCTGTTGAATTTGATTTGCTAGTATCTTATTGAGAATTTTTGCATCCGTATTCATCAGGGATATTGGCCTTTGTTCTCTTTTTTTACTGGGTCTCTGTCTGGTTTGGGAATCAAAATAATAGTGGCTTAATAGAATGAGCCTGGAAGTTTTCCTTCCCTTTCTACTTTTTGGAACAGCTTGAGAAGGATAGGTATTATCTCTGCTTTAAATGTCTGGTAGAATTCCCCAGGGAAGCTATCTGGTCCTAGACTCTTATTTGTTGGGAGATTTTTGATAACTGATTCAATTTCTTCGCTGGTTATGGGTCTGCTCAAGCCTTCTATTTCCTCCTGTTTGAGTTTTGGAAGGGTGTGGGTGTTTAGGAATTTGTCCATTTCTTCCAGGTTGTCCAGTTTGTTGGCATATAATTTTGCATAGTATTCCCTGATAATTGCTTGTATCTGAGGGATTGGTTGTAATAATTCTATTTTCATTCATGATTTTTTGTATTTGGGTCATCTCCCTTTTCTTTTTTGAGAAGCCTGGCTACAGGTTTATCAACCTCTAAAACAACCCCCCCCCTTTTTTTTTTTTTTTTTTCAAAAAACCAACTCTTGGTTTCATTGATCTACTCTACAGTTTTTTAGATTCTATATTGTTTATTTCTGCTCTGATCTTTATTATTTATCTTCTTTTGCTGGGTTTGGGGTGCCTTTGCTGTTCTGCTTCTAGTTCCTTTAGGTGTGCTGTTATATTTTGTATTTGGGATTTTTCTTGTTTCTTGAGATAGGCCTGGATTGCAATGTATTTTCCTCTCAGGACTGCCTTCGCTGCATCCCAAAGCATTTGGATTGTTGTATTTTCATTTTCATTTGTTTCCATATATTTTTTAATTTCTTCTCTAATTGACTGGTTGGCCCATTCATTCTTTAGTAGGGTGTTCTTTAACCTCCATGCTTTTGGAGGTTTTCCAGACTTTTTCCTGTGGTTGATTTCAAGCTTCATAGCATTGTGGTCCGAAATTATGCATGGTATGATCTCAATTCTTGTATACTTATGAAGGGCTGTTTTGTGACCCAGTATGTGATCTATCTTGGAGAATATTCCATGTGCACTCGAGAAGAAAGTATATTCTGTTGCTTTGGGATGCAGAGTTCTAAATATATCCGTCAAGTCCATCTGATCCAATGTATCATTCAGAGCCCTTGTTTCTTTATTGACCATGTGTCTAGATGATCTATCCATTGTTGTAAGTGGGGTATTAAAGTCCCCTGCAATTACCACTTCTTGCCAATAAGGTTGCTTATGTTTGTGATTAATGGTTTTATATATCTGGGGGCTTCCGTATTCAGTGCAGAGACATTTATAATTGTTAGTTCTCCTTGATGGATAGACCCTGTAATTATTATATAATGCCCTTCTTTATCTCTTGTTACAGCCTTTAATTTAAAGTCTAGTTTGTCTGATACAAGTATGGCTACTCCAGCTTTCTTTTGACTTCCAGTAGCATGATAAATATTTCTCCATCCCCTCACTTTCAATCTAAAGGTGTCCTCAGGTCTAAAATGAGTCTCTTGTAGACAGCAGATAGATGGGTCTTTTTTTTTCCATTCTGATACCCTATGTCTTTTGGTTGATGCATTTAGTCCATTTACGTTCAGTGTTATTATAGAAAGATATGGGTTTAGAGTCATTGTGATGTCCGTAGGTTTCATGCTTATAGCGATGTCTCTGGTACTTTGTCTCACAGGATCCCCCTTAGGATCTCTTGTAGGGCTGGTTTAGTGGTGATGAATTCCTTCAGTTTTTGTTTCTTTGGAAAACCTTTATCTCTCCTTCTATTCTAAATGACAGATTTGCTGGATAGAGGATTCTCGGCTGCATATTTTTTCTGTTCATCACATTGAAGATTTCCTGCCATTCCTTTCTGGCCTGCCAAGTTTCAGTAGAGAGATCTGTCAGTAGTCTTATCAGTCTCCCTTTATATGTTAGAGCACGTTTATCCCTAGCTGATTTCAGAACTTCTCTTTATCCTCATATTTTGCCAGTTTCACTATGATATGTCGTGCAGAAGATCAATTCAAGTTACGTCTGAAGGGAGTTCTTTGTGCCTCTTGGATTTCAGTGCCTTTTTCCTTCCCCAGATGAGGGAAGTTCTCAGCTATTACTTCTTCAAGTACACCTTCGGCACCTTTCCCTCTCTCTTCCTCCTCTGGAATACCAATTATGTGTAGATTATTTCTCTTTAGTGCATCACTTAGTTCTCTAATTTTCCCCTCCTACTCCTGGATTTTTTTATCTCTCTTTTTCTCAGCTTCTTCTTTTTCCATAATTTTATCTTCTAGTTCACCTGTTCTCTCCTCTGCCTCTTCAATCTGAGCTGTGTTCATCTCCATTTTATTTTGCAGCTCATTAATAGCATTTTTTTAGCTCCTCCTGGCTGTTCCTTAGTCCCTTGATCTCTGTAGCAATAGATTCTCTGCTCTCCTTTATACTGTTTTCAAGCCCAGCGATTAATTTTATGACTATTATTCTAAATTCACTTTCTGTTATATTGTTTAGAATGTTTTTTGATCAGTTTGTTAGCTGTCGTTATTTCCTAGAGGTTTTTTTTGAGGGGAATTCTTCCGTTTCGTCATTTTGGATAGTCCCTGGAGTGGTGTGGAACTGCGGGGCACTTCCCCTGTGCTGTCTTGAATAACTTGAGTTGGTGGGCTGGACCGCAGTCAGACCTGATGTCTGCCCCCAGCCCACCACTGGGGCCACAGTCAGACTGGTGTGTACCTTCTCTTCCCCTCTCCTATGGGTGGGATTCACTGTGGGGTGGAGTGGCCTGTCTGGGCTACTTGTACACTGCCAGGCTTGTGGTGATGGGGATCTGGTGTATTAGCTGAGGTGGATCGGCAAGGTGCATGGAGCGGGCAGGCTCAGCTCGCTTTTCCTTCGGAGATCTGCTTCGGGAGGGGCCCTGAGGCACAGGGAGGGAGTCAGACCCTCGAAGGGATGGATCCGCAGAAGAACAACATTGGGTGTTTGCGCGTGCAAGCAAGTTCCCTGGCAGGAACTGGTTCCCTTTGGGATTTTGGCTGGGGGATGGGCGAGGGAGATGGCGCTGGCGAGTGCCTTTGTTCCCCTCCAAGCTGCGCTCTGTTGTCCGGGGCTCAACAACTCTCCCTCCCGTTGTCCTCCAGCCCTCCTGTTCTCCGAGCAGATCTGTTAACTTATAACCTTCCAGATGTTAAGCCCTGCTTGCTGTCAGAACACACTCCATCCGGCCCCTCCATTTTTGCAAGCCAGACTCAGGGGCTCTGCTTGGCCAGCGGGCTGCCCCTCCGCCCCGGCTTCCTCCTGCCAGTGTAGCACACACCGCCTCTCCACCCTCTTCCGTGGACCTCTTGTCCACACTTGGCTCCGGAGAATCCGTTCTGCTAGTCTTCTGGTGATTTTCTGGGTTATTTAGGCAGGTGTGGATGGAATCTAAGTGATCCGCAGGATGCGGTAAGCTCAGCGTCCTCCTACGCCGCCATCTTCCACTCAACTCACACCATCCTGAATTTCCTAATAGCAAAAGTTAGAAATCATCAGTCTGATGGGAATCGTACACTCTGTGGGGAGAGCAATTGTCTCTTTGTGATCAATCATTTTCCCACTGAAATCCTTCTGGTTTGATGCAATTGTTCCTGTTTCTCAACCAGCTTGTTTATGGAGAGTGTTCAAGTGGATTATGTTCCAATGGGTAACATCTGGCCTCATAGCAATGGGATGACAAAAGGATTATCCAAGTGTATAACTTCTGAAAATTAGGACAGGAGCCGGGTTAGAGAAAGGAACACCCTCTTTGAATGACTTTTAGGGCTGAGGTCCTCAATGATGCTGTCCATTAGGCAATCATGGGCTTTCTGCAGAATGGAGAGTGAAGAGGCCAGGCAGTGGGAGGCTCCATGGAAAATGAACTTGTATATTTCTGTTTTTTCCATTTTCCAGCTCCTTCTCAGCAATAACTCAGAGTGAGTTATTTCACATGCTGTGCAAGATTCCAATAGGTTAGAAACTAATTTTAAATCCATTAAAAATGAGCCCATATCAGCATTGTCTCCATGACCCCTTGCCTTTAAAACAACTGAGAACAATGCTGCCTCCCTGATTTTCTCATGCTATTGTATCATTTGCATAAAACAGGTGTGCTGCAAACGCTTCACTGCCAACTCAACATAATGCACCCTCACCATTCTCTAATTTCACTGTCAATGCAGTAATCTTTTCTCCTTTGTTCAGAGGCTCTGAAAATCACTGTAAGTAATGCCAATGCATTCTGAATTTAAGTCAAATAATGCATTTGCCTTTCCCGCTAACTTTGAATCCTAAAAAAAGCAAGATCAGAAAGAAGATGGGCCCTGGAGTGAGTCACTCAGTTCTAAATTTCTCTGCTTTTGTGACAGCCAAGATTTTTAAAAAAGAAGAAAAATAACAGGAAAAGAAAAGTTTTCCATCATGCTTGAAGTCTCAAATTACATGTTTTTGTTTTTTATTTCCAGTCCCTTTCATTTTATAGTAGTCCTTTCCTTTGAGGAGTTTCCATTGGAAAAAAGAAAATGAATATCCATTTAGATTTACATGCCAGCCAACCTGTCTTACCTCTTCCTCTCTCCGCTAGCTCCCCACTGGTGCTGCTTTCTTAGTAACCAGTGTCCTGGTTATACATTACTAGACACCTACAGAGCTATGTACAGATATTTTGACAAGGATCACAAAATGCACACTTACTTGTCCACACCATTCATTTGTGCCCAGTGACTGGAAACGAAACAAAGTCCATTATTTTCATCGCCTGTTAAACTGGTAGGTATAAATAAATGCACATAAGTAACTATGTAAATATATATTTATGAAACATATATCTAATAATACATTTGAATATAGAGACTTGTATATACAATGCATATATAACTTTTAAAATAAAAGCAGGCTAACGGAATTCACATGATTGAACCCCCAGTGGCATCCTGCCCATGGCCGAACCTACCCCAGGTCCTGTGCTCCTCTGAGTACATCCTTCACCCTTCTTTCCTTGCCCTTTGTTTCCTACTCCAACCCCACGGGCCTCTTAGTTTCTTAAACACACAAAGGAATCCTTGCACCCTGATCTTTGTCCTGGATGCTCTTTAGGCCCCGGAAAGCTCTTCCTCTGATACAAACAGGCCCAGGAGGCTCTCATCTTGCAGATCACAGACACAGAAACTTTGTCAGCCAACTTAACACTGTTAGCCAGACCTTCCAATTCTTTTATGTTCCTCTTGGCTTCTCCTTTGTGCCTAACTGGCATGCAGTCTGTCCTGCAACACAGGGTGGATGCCTCTCTCATCACTCCTTCCCTGGGCCCCTCTCAGGCCTGCGGATCCCACTCTAAGCACACAATCCTCTCTGCCTGGGGGCTTCCTCTGGCCACAGGAGCACGCTCAGCCTGTTGAGTGGGCAGGCCAAATTACAGGTGAGTTCATGTCCCAGGAAGAGCCCTCCACCAATGACAGCTGACTGTTGACGGACCCTCAGGTAGGACAAAGCTGAGGTGCACTTTGTAAATATCCCAGCAATCCAGAGCAGTACTAGCTGTTATTGTGGCACTGCGCATGGCACTAACAGCTCTTTAACACACTTGTGTAATCTTCCCTCTCCTCCCTACTTCTCTACCCCTCCCTACCCTCCCCATCATCTCCCAAGAAAACTGTTTGTGCCCATATACTTGTTTCAGGGTTAGTTTCTGAAAGAATCCAACCTAACACACTCTCAGCTAGAACATAAGCTCCACCAAAAGCAGGGAAAGCTCACATATTCATCATTGTATACCCTTCCCTTAGTGCTAGGCACAGGTTAAGCACATGATATTTGTTGAATGAGTAATGTATGCACATGTATGTGGTAGAATAAAATTTGGATATCTGAAGAGGTCCTGTCCATCTCCCAGTATAGGAAAGCTCTTTATTGCCTTGGGGTCCAAGTATCAAAGTGAAAAAAGAATGGCACATGGAGGAAGTGAAAAGACAATTTGGGATTTTGGGGATTTTAAATTGATGTGTAAAACTGCATCTTAATTTGAGGATTTCACTTTTGAAAGGATTTTTTGAGAGAGAAGAGGCCGTCCAGATTTTCACATCGTGAGAGAAGTCCCTCATTAAATCACAGGGCATGAGGACAGAGGAGCAGGGGGAACCTAAGACCTCCCCCCTGCAGTCATGCAGCCGTATTTTCCTACTGACCATTCTCTGCTTCCACGTAGCAGGAGAGGGGACAATCAGATAGCCTGGACATTGTCGGTGGGTGGCTTTGATAAATTCACATGTCAGCATCACCCAATCAAAAATAGTTGTCATACACATTTCACATATTTCCAGGAATTTTTTAAGCATTGAGGTTATCGCCATGAACTAAACAGCACGAAACCCTTGCCCTGATAGAGCTTATATTTGAGTGGACAGACGCAGTTCAGTGAGCAAATTTTTAAAATGGCACAGTTAAGAATATCAATGGTGAAAATAAAGATAAGGGGGTAGACAGAAATGCTGCCCTTTCATAGGTGGAGGTGAGAGCAGCCGTCTCTGATGAGGTGACATTTGGGCAGAGGCATAAAGGAAATGAGGAGGTAAGACCTACAGATATCTCTGGAGGGAGAGCATTTGAAACAGATGAAATAGTTCAGGGGAGAAGCTCCAAGGCAGGAGCATGCTTGGTATGTTTGAGTAGCTGCAGGGACACTGAAGCTGAGAGACATGAGGGAGAGCAGAGGTGAGACCAGAGACACAGCAAGGACCCTCTGGTGTGCAATTTGAATTCTCCATATTTCCAAATCACCTTCATGGACCTCGAGGCAATTACTCTGGTAATAATTCAATAACTGAGGATCTGCCCTATGATGAAGTTGCTTTGTGGTCATGAGGTGGCCGCTGTCCTCCATCCTCAGGCCACAGTGTTAGGCAAAACAGCAAATGCTTGCCTTTGTATGTAAAATTTCTTTTGAAGAATGACACACACAGTGAAAAGTACAAAAATCGTAAGTGTGCAACTTGATGAATCTCACAAATTGAACACATCCATCCATGTAACCAACATCCAGATCAAGAAATACAACATGATTCAGCTTCCCAAGGGGACTGTTCTAATTCTACCATTATATATCATTTGCTTCTTTTTGAACTCTTCATAAAACAAACAAACAAACAAACAAACAAAAAACCAGGGGTCCCCGGGTGGCTCAGTCGGTTAAGTGGCTGACTTCAGCTCAGGTCATGATCTCAGATCTGTTGGTTTGAGCCCCCCATCAGGCTCTGGGCTGACAGCTCAGAGCCTGGAGCCTGCTTCATATTCTGTTTCTCCTTCTCTCTCAACCCCTCCCCCACTCGCACTCTGTCTTTCTCTCTCTCTCAGAAATAAATAAACATTAAAAAAAAACCAAATAGGGGCGCCTGGGTGGTGCCGTCAGTTAAGTGTCCGACTTCAGCCAGGTCACGATCTCGCGGTCCGTGAGTTCGAGCCCCACGTCAGGCTCTGGGCTGATGGCTCAGAGCCTGGAGCCTGTTTCTGATTCTGTGTCTCCCTCTCTCTCTGCCCCTCCCCCGTTCATGCTCTGTCTCTCTCTGTCCCAAAAATAAAAAAATAAAAAAAAAAAAAGTTGAAAAAAAATAAACCTTTAAAAAAAAAAAAAACCCAAATAGGTATGCTTCATCATCTGACATCCTTTGCTCAACAATATCATGTTTATAAGATACAACTATGTTGCATATAGTTGTATTTTGCTTATTCTCTTTGCAGTGTGTGAATTATTTTAGGTGAATATACTACAGTTTATTTATCTACTCTGATATTGATGGGCCTTAGTATTTTTCAGTTTGAGCTACAAATAGTGCTGCTATGAATATCCTTGTACTTATCTTTTGTTGCACAATGTTGGGAGGCATTTAACTCAGAGTCAAATTGCTGGGTTAAAGAATATGTATCTCTATAGCTTTTAGTAGGCTCCAAAGAGTTCTCCAGAACAACAGCTCTCCAGATCCATTTTTTTCTCCCTTCAGCAGTGTATTAGAATTTCAGTTGGTCCATATCAGACAAGTGGTATTGTCTGCCTTCATTATGGCCATTCTAAATGGAAGTATTGGATCATGGTTTTAATTTATAATCCCTTGATCATTAATGAAGTTCAGTACTTTATATTTTTGCTGGGAATTAAATGTTTATATTTTAAAAGCAGCTTATAAGTCATTCCAAAAGTAGCTATGGGAATTATAAAAGAAGATATTAACAGTACCCACATCACAGGATGGGAAATAATTGCGTGAAAGGATTTATGTCCAAACCCTCAATAGGGTTTGTAGGATGCCTGGCAGAGAGTAAAAGCACAATTAGTATTATGTATTATTACCATTATTATTTTAGGTGATAAACAAAGATAGCCTAAAAATGTGATGATCTTTGTTACTAAATATTCCATTTGAAGACAAAATCCAGTGGCACTGCTGAGTGAAAATGAAGACAAGATGAATCACTTTCACAGAGCGAATAAAAAAAAAAAGTGCCCTGGGACAGAAATAAACTAATCAAAGTAACTTCAGAGGCTCTATTTTCGTTTCAATGATAAATACAGTAAACATCAAAGTGTGGGTCAAAATAATGACATTAAAAGGCATCATCTTTAACAGCTTGTATGTACTTTAGGTTTGATTATTGCCACATTTCATTGAGCAAGATATTTTCATCTTTGGCCTGTGAATTAATGTTCTTTGAAGATCTACAAAATGCATTTGGTTATATTCAGAACAAGTCATCCAAGGTTTATTTTCACAATTGTCACCACTAAGTATCAGTTGAGTCATTAAGGGGAGTCTGGACTGAATAGAGGGCCAACCTAATGCATAGGTAGAAGAAATAGAAATCAACAAGGTGGAATGTGAATACTGAACTAGCATATGATCTCAGCCTTAAATAATGAGTAAGAATTACTGGAGTCAAAGGCAAAAAGGACATGTGAAGCCGTTAAAATAATAGCAACAAAAAACTGACAGAATATTGTGCATACAATGTTCAGAGGATCATGACGTCTGGAAACTCAGATATGCAACTGGACAGCACGTGAGTGTATGCTGCGTAGATTATGATGGGTCTTGACAGTCATGCTGGATTTGGTTCTGCAAGCTTTAGGGACTTGTGAGATGATTCTAAATTGAGAAATGACATGCCTGTGTTCTAGGAACATAATTTAGAAAGCTTGAGAAGAATGAATGTAGTGAGATTAGGTTTGGGAGAAACCAAACCCTAATGACTTTTGCATAGAAGAATTTGTATACAAGGAGAGACTGATTATAGGTGATACCAGAGAAAGGCAAAAGAGGAGATTCGTTTGAAATACATTTTTGAAACAAGCTCAGTTAAACCCAGTGACTTATTGGATGAAAAGGATTGTAGACTGGTCTAAGTGGACGTTGAGAAATCTGGGTTAGTACTAGTACTTTCTAACTTTATAAAGTCTTCATAGGACTGGATTGAGGCCAAATTTGGAAAGATGAGAAAAAGTTAAATTTGGGAGTTTTGATGTTAATAATTTCATTCCTTTGTATTTGTTAATGTAATGTAAATAGTACTAAAACTGGTGGAAAATCAAAGGTGGGAGCATTTGTAGGGGAAAAAATAAAGGAGGCAGAAGAAAGGAAAAAGTAACAACTGTGGAGTAAATTTATGAGACTAACAAGTTTGGACAATAAAATGAAAAATTGAAATTCTATATAGATGACACGATTTATGCTAGAAGTCTAAACCATAACAGAATTTTTCATGACTACATAGTTCCACTTTTGGTATATTCACTCCAACCTAATTCGGATGGGGAGTCATCAGCACCATAATGAGAGTGATTAAGAGAAATCATAGTAATTAACATCCATGTTTTTAATACTCTTAAAACTAGAGAAGAGATCTTTCAAATGGGTTGTCTATTTAAGTTATTCTTCCACCAATCTTTCATATTGATATAATTCATTTATTCAAAACTTGTCTTTTTTTTTTTAATTTCTTAATATATTTCCAACACAAGCACTGGGATGTTAATGGTGAACGAAATTAACCCAAAATCTCAGTCTTCTAGAACCTTTTAATGGTTACCCAGAAAGAAATTTCTTCCCCCAATTCACAGCAACTTCTGTATTTGTTTACTTTCATCCACCCTCTCAAAGGCAACGATAGCCAAACATACCCATGATTGTAATATACAACCTGTGTTAGACTTGGCAGTTGCATTGGGTCTAGTGACATCTGTCTACTAGAGATAAGTGGATATTGTGATTTCAGCACAACTATGCTAACTGTAAAATGCTAAATAAACATTTAATGTGCCTCCTATAATTCAGTAAGTGAAGCCAGTATTTTATGAATAGATATTAATCCATGTTCATGACCGTTCTAATTTTTCATATCATGAGAGCTTTTGACATTACACAGTTCATTTTCCCAGAAAGGACAGTGAGTCCTTAAAATAATTATTTAACTAACCTCTGAGTGAACTAGCTCTGCTGTCACTGAGAAAATTTG
Source organism: Prionailurus viverrinus (assembly GCF_022837055.1). Classification (NCBI taxonomy): domain Eukaryota; kingdom Metazoa; phylum Chordata; class Mammalia; order Carnivora; family Felidae; genus Prionailurus; species Prionailurus viverrinus. Next base: position 34,101,701 of record NC_062563.1, read on the forward strand.
GATGTACTCATTGTATTAATAGGCTTTGGCTCATTTCTGCTTTTTTACTTCCATCTTCTAAGAATGGATCTTGTTCTCAGTGGTCTACATTGTGAAAAGATAAAAGGCATATTTTAAATAAACCCTACTGTCGCTTTTAACTATTATTCCCCTTAGAATTTGATTCTGGAATCCCACATAGTTAAATCATAAAATAGAAGGCATTGGGGCACTTCATCATTGTGAGAAGCTCTCTTATATAATGTTGCCTCACACTGTTAAAACTGGCTGATATTTTATCTTAGTCCCAGAAAAATTCCCAGGATTTGAAAGTAAAGATACACTTTTCTTCAACTGTTATTAAAAGTCAAAATGTTTGCTACTGATATGTTAGTAAACACTTATTTTAAAAACATATGCAGACATGTTTTGTCCTATTTGAACTATGGCCTCTGTGCATTACAAATCTTGCTTTTAAAATTCATTGTTTTTATTTTTTGTTGCTTCGATTAACAAAATTCCAGGCTTACAGTTGTACAAGTGCCTGAAATACTAAAATTTCACTGGAATAAAGCAAAACACTTCACAATAGCCATCTGGAAGAAATCCGGAATTTAGGAAGATGGTCTCACCTTGAATGAACATCATTTTTATTCAATCATGTTCTGTTTCATTATATTTATAGATTTTTACACATGCCTCGAAATACGTGTTTTTCTTCTAAGAGAATATGAAGAAAGTTAAATATCTACAGGAATTCCTGAGAAAGTATGCTTTAAATAAGTATGCAAAGAGGGGAAAAAGAGGAATGAATATTTTTATTTTTCCCAACACTGAGTAGTTTCTGTTGAAAAGGTTCCAGTAGGGGAAATCATAAAATAAAATTATAAATAAGGTAGCTTGCTAAAATTATTATGCATGAAAAACTTCCTCTATAGTGTGTTCCAAGATGAAAGGAATTTAACCACATTACAGTGTTAGTCATACATTCACTACATAATCTGTTCCATTTCATTATGTATCCGACAATCTTCAGATTAGATCTTGAATCTTTTTATACACTTTACCTCCAAGATCTTGTTTGAAGTATTGGCTTTAGTTTTCAAAACATATGACTTGGTTTATGTTCACTTTTATTTTTAACACCATACCATATATATCTTTATAGGCTCACCATGTCTGTATGTGATAGTTGCATGGAAAAAAGTTGCATGATCTTGATTAAAGGAATGGCATGCAGAATTTCTCTCTTACTCTACTGAAGTTCAAAGTTTATTTCTCACTTTGCTGAAGTTCTGAATTTATTTCTCACTTTACTCAAGACTGCAAGATATAAACAAATCTTTTTTAAAATAAACTACCAAGAGTGCAGTGAAGACAGGCAGCACTGTGGTATTTCTCTGAGTAGAGAAGTAATCATACGACCAGAACTTCCATGGTTTTTAAAAACAACTTGATTGCATGTGTTCCTTTAAGTATCTGAAAAATATTGAGGCATGTACCTTTTGACCTTGCCTTTGGATTTTAGGAGTGAGCTAAACCACCCTACTCATGTAAACAACCACATTGGTTAACTGAAGCTGCTGGGAAGGTGGTTCCATAGTTTATTGCTCCTGCGAGGCCACCATATTTTCAGGCTGCAAGACGTAGGTCAATAATAATCTAGTTACTTGTTTCCACAAGGAGAAAATCACAGGCTTTCAGCTGGGCGTGGGAGGTGGGTGGGTGGGGAAGTCTTTTTTCACTTTTCTTCTGAAAGCTATAATGTCTTATTTTTGACTGCATCACAATAGATACAAACTTTCAGGCTTGCTTTTTACCAGAGTGTGGAAACCAAAGCAAGAAAGTCATAAAATAATATGGTAAATAAAGAAAATGACTTTGGAGTGGAAGATTTTCTTCCATTGGAATGTAAAACTTTAGAAGAAATAAATTTGAGTATAAAAGACAACATTTTTAGTTTTAACTGTTTATGTAAACAGGTAAACAATTCAGCCAGTAGTTAAGATGCATTATTTTGGAAGCTTTAAACAAATAATGCATAGCTCAAAAATATATTTGTGCATTCTTAATTTTTGAAAACGCTTTTATTTTTTCAAAGAAAAATGTATAGTGTTACTAATTTTGTTCATTTTATATTGGCTTCTTTCTTATTTTCTAAGGACTCTGACTCTATAAAAATTAAGGACAAGTAAATATGTAATCATTATATGTTAAATTTTAGGAATCAACTATTTCCTTTATTTACAGTAAGATAAGCAAGACATTTTTGGATGGCCACTAAGTGCTAGGTAGTGGGATACAAAAGTATATATCAAAATGTGAAGAAAATGGGTGCATAAATATATAAATCACGTTACAGAATGGGACTGGGCCATGGTTATTGCAAAAAACTGGTGCAGACAGTAAGTACTATGTGACTTTTAAAGGAGACAGATTTCTTTTTATATGCTGTTGAATTCGATTTGCTAGTATCTTATTGAGGATTTTTGCATCCATATTCATCAGGGATATTGGCCTGTAGTTCTCTTTTTTGCTGGGTCTCTGTCTGGTTTAGCAATGAAAGTAATGCTGGCTTCATAGAATGAGTCTGGAAGTTTTCCTTCCCTTTCTATTTTTTGGAACAGCTTGAGAAGGATAGGTATTATCTCTGCTTTAAATGTCTGGTAGAATTCCCCTGGGAAGCCATCTGGTCCTGGACTTTTATTTGTTGGGAGATTTTTGATAACTGATTCAATTTCTTCGCTGGTTATGGGTCTGTTCAAGTTTTCTATTTCTTCCTGTTTGAGTTTTGGAAGTGTGTGGGTGCATAGGAATTTGTCCATTTCTTCCAGGTTGTCCTGTTTGTTGGCATATAATTTTTTATAGTATTCCCTGATAATTGCTTGTATTTATGAGTGATTGGTTGTAATAATTTCAGTTTCATTCATGATTTTATCTATTTGGGTCATCTCCCTTTTCTTTTTTGAGAACCTGGCTACAGGTTTATCAATTTTGTTTATTTTTTCAAAAAACCAACTCTTGGTTTCATTGATCTGCTCTACAATTTTTTTTAGATTCTATATTGTTTATTTCTGCTCTGATTGTTATTATTTCTCTTCTTCTGCTGGGTTTGGGATGTCTTTGCTGTTCTGCTTCTATTTCCTTTAGGTGTGCTGTAAGATTTTGTATTTGGGATTTTTCTTGTTTCTTGAGATAGGCCTGGATTGCAATGTATTTTCCTCTCAGGACTGCCTTCACTGCATCCCAAAGCTTTTGAATTGTTGTATTTTAATTTTCATTTGTATCCATATATTTTTTTTAATTTCTTCTCTAATCCCCTGGTTGACCCATTCATTCTTTAGTAAGGTGTTCTTTAACTTCCATGCTTTTGGAGGTTTTCCAGACTTTTTCCTGTGGTTGATTTCAAGCTTCATAGCATTATGGTCTGAAAGTGTGCAAGGTATGATCTCAATTCTTGTATACTTATGAAGGGCTGTTTTGTGACCCAGTATGTGATCTATCTTGGAGAATGTTCCATGTGCACTCGAGAAGAAAGTATATTCTGTTGCTTTGGGATGCAGAGTTCTAAATATATCTGTCAAGTCCATCTGATCCAATGTCTCATTCAGGGCCCTTGTTTCTTTATTGACCGTGTGCCTAGATGATCTATCCATTGTTGTAAGTGGGGTATTAAAGTCCCCTGCAATTACCACATTCTTGTCAATAAGTTTGCTTATGTTTGTGATTAATGGTTTTATATATTTGGGGGCTCCCATATTTGGCACAAAGACATTTATAATTGACAGCATATAAAAAGAATTATTCACCACGATCAAGTGGGATTCATTCCTGGGTTGCAGTGTTGGTTCAACATTCGCGAATCAATGTGTTATATCACATTAATAAAAGAAAAGATAAGAACCATATGATCCTGTCAATCGGTGCAGAAAAAGCATTTGACAAAATTCAGCGTCTGTTCTTAATAAAAACGCTTGAGAAAGTTAGGATAGAAGGAACATATTAAACATCATAAAAGCCATTTATGAAAAGCCCACAGCTAATATCATCCTCAATGGGGAAAAACAGAGCTTTCCCCCTGAGATCAGGAACACAACAGGGATGTCCACTGTCACCACTGTTGTTTAACATAGTGTTGGATGTTCTAGCATCAGCAACCAGGCAACAAGAGGAAATCAAAGGCATCAAAATTGGCAAAGATGAAGTCACACTTTCACTTTTCGCACACAACATGATACTCTACGTGGAAAACCCAACCAACAGACTCCACCGAAAGTCTGCTAGAACTGATACATGAATTCAGCAAAGTCGCAGGATACAAAATCAATGTACAGAAATCAGTTGCATTCTTATACACTAATAATGAAGCAACAGAAAGACAAATAAAGACAAATAAACTGATCCCATTCACAATTGCACCAAGAAGCATAAAATACCTAGGAATAAACCTAACCAAAGATGTAAAAGATTGGTATGCTGCAAACTATAGAAAGCTTATGAAGGAAATTGAAGAAGAAATAAAGAAATGGAAAAATTCCGTGCTCATGGGTTGGAAGAATAAATATTGTCAAAATGTCAATACTACCCAAAGCTATCTATACATTCAGTGCAATCCCAATCAAAATTGCATCAGCATTCTTCTCAAAACTAGAACAAGCAATCCTAAAATTCATATGGAACCACAAAAGGCCCCGCATAGCCAAAGTAATTTTGAAGAAGAAGACCAAAGCAGGAGGCATCACAATCCCAGACTTTAGCCTCTACTACAAAGCTGTAATCATCAAGACAGCATGGTATTGGCACAAAAACAGACACATAGACCAGTGGAATAGAATAGAAACCCAGAACTAGACCCACAAAAGTATGGCCAACTCATGTTTGACAAAGCAGGAAAGAACATCCAATGGAAAAAAGACAGTCTCTTTAACAAATGGTGCTGGGAGAACTGGACAGCAACATGCAGAAGAATGAAACTAGACCACTTTCTCACACCATTCACAAAAATAAACTCAAAATGGATAAAGGACCTGAATGTGAGACAGGAAACCATCAAAACCCTAGAGGAGAAAGCAGGAAAAGACCTCTCTGACCTCAGCTGCAGCAATTTCTTACTTGACACATCCCCAAAGGCAAGGGAATTAAAAGCAAAAAGGAACTATTGGGACTTCATGAAGATAAAAAGCTTCTGCACTGCAAAGGAAACAACCAACAAAACTAAAAGGCAACCGACAGAATGGGAAAAGATATTTGCAAATGACATATCGGACAAAGGGCTGGTATCCAAAATCTATAAAGAGCTCACCAAACTCCACACCTGAAAAACAAATAATCCAGTGAAGAAATGGGCAGAAAATATGAATAGACACTTCTCTAAAGAAGACATCCGGATGGCCAACAGGCACATGAAAAGATGCTCAATGTCGCTCCTCATCAGGGAAATACAAATCAAAACCACACTCAGATACCACCTCACGCCAGTCAGAGTGGCCAAAATGAACAATCAGGAGACTATAGATGCTGGAGAGGATGTGGAGAAATGGGAACCCTCTTGCACTGTTGGTGGGAATGCAAACTGTTGCAGCTACTCTGGAAAACAGTGTGGAGGCTCCTCAAAAAATTAAAAATAGATCTACCCTATGACCCAGCAATAGCGCTGCTAGGAATTTACCCAAGGGATACAGGAGTGCTGATGCATAGGGGCACTTGTACCCCAATGTTTATAGCAGCACTTTCAACAACAGCCAAATTATGGAAAGAGCCTAAATGTCCATCAACTGATGAATGGATAAAGAAGTCGTGGTTTATATACACAATGGAGTACTACGTGGCAATGAGAAAGAATGAAATATGGCCTTTTGTAGCAATGTGGATGGAACTGGACGGTGTTATGCTAAGTGAAATATGTCATACAGAAAAAAACAGATACCACATGTTTTCACTCTTATGTGGATCCTGAGAAACTTAACAGAAGACCATAGCGGAGGGGAAGGAAAAAAAAATGGTTAGAGAGGGAGGGAGTCAAAACATAAGAGACTCTTAAAAACTGAGAACAAACTGAGGGGTGATAGGGGGTGGGAGGGATAGGAGGGTGGGTGATGGGTATTGAGGAGGGCATCTGTAGGGATGATCACTGGGTGTTGTATGGAAACAAATTTGACAATACATTTCATATTAAAAAAAATAAAGGAGACAGATTTCTTTTTGTTGTTGTTGTTAATAAAATTTATTGCCAAACTGGCTTACATACAACACCCAGTGCTTTTCCCACAAAGTGCCCTTCTCAATGGCCATCACCCACTTTCCCCTCTCCCCCAACCCCCATCAACCCTTAGTTTGTTCTCTGTATTTAAGAGTCTCCTATGGTGTGCCTCCCTCCCTCTCTATTTGTAGCTTTTTTTTCGTCTTCCCTTCCCCCATGGTCTTCAGTTAAGCTTCTCAAGATCCACATGTGAGTGAAAACACATGATATCTGTCCTTCACTGACTGACTTATTTCACCTAGCATAATACCCTCCAGTTCCATCCACATTGCTGCAAATGGCATGATTTTATTCTTTCTCATTGCCAAGTAATATTTCATTGTATATATTGTATTGTATTTTTTCATTGTTCACTGATTGTTTTTCAGGTGTGGAGTTTGGTAAGTTCTTTATAGATTTTTGGATACTTAGCCCTTTATCCAATACGTCATTTGCAAATATCTTTTCCCATTCTGTCAGTTGCCTTTTAGTTTTGCTGGTTGTTTCCTTTGCAGTGCAGAAGCTTTTTATCTTCATGAGGTCCCAATAGTTCATTTTTGCTTTTAATTCCCTTGCCTTTGGAGATGTGTCAAGTAAGAAATTACTGCAGCTGGGTCAAAGAGGTTGTTGCCTGCTTTCTCCTCTAGGGTTTTGATGGTTTCATGTCTCACATTTAGGTATTTCATCCATTTTGAGTTTATTTTTGTGTATGGTGTAAGAAAGTGGTCTAGCTTCATTTGTCTACAGGTGCTGTCGAGTTCTCCCAGCACTATTTGCTAAAGAGATTGTCTTTATTCCATTGGATATTCTTTCTTGCTTTGTCAAAGATTAGTTGGCCATATATTTGTGTGCCCAATTCTGGGTTCTCTATTCTATTCCATTAGTCTATGTGTCTCTTTTGTGCCAATACCATACTGTCTTGATGATTATAGCCTTGTAGTAGAGGCTAAAAGTCTGGGATTGTAATGCCTCCTGCTTTGGTTTTCTTCTTCAGTATTACTTTGGCTATTTGGGGTCTTTTGTGGTTCCATACAAATTTTAGAATTGTTTGTTCTTGTTTTGTGAAGAATGATGGTCAATTTTGATCAGGATTGCATTGAATGTGTAGATTGCTTTGGGTAGTATTGACATTTTAACAATATTTATTCTTCTAATCCATTAGCATGGAATGTTTTCCATTTCTTTGTGTCTTCAGTTTTAAAGGAGACCGATTTCTTGAGATCAGTCAGTCAAGGAACGTTTTATGGAAAGGTGGAAAAAGAAGGTAACTGAAAAAAAATAATTAAAATATGTTGTGATAATTTTATGTGACAGAGGTACATATAAGAGTTTTGGCATCACTAATCAGAGAAGTCTTGCTGGATTAAGTTTTTAGTGAATACGTCTGGAATTTAGGATTACTTCTCATTTGTACTTATTCTAGGACATCGTAAGACACAACTGTTTGGGGTGTTGAGTGGATACCATTAGCCCTCTGTCTGTACCCCATAGATCTTACCATTTCTGAGTCTACTGGTCTACTTTCAAGTACAAGTTACCTGTGTCACTGTTCTGGAGAGCTTTCTCTGAAGCTGCTGATGTCCTTTCAACTCACTGCCCATGCACATGGCAGGCTGGAAATGACTGGGAATTATCCTTTGGGAGCAGCCCTCAGCCAATGACTGGGAGAACTGGTGTATATATAGAGCTAACTCTCAGGTGTGTATTCCACATGACCTCACAGAGTATCCCAGCAAGACTGAGCTCCAAAAAACGTACAATGCTGACTTTCTAGCACACCTTCTATTGGCTTTTTCTCTTCCTTGTCTCACTTCCCCATTCTCCTGCTGATCCTTTCTGGATCACGTCCCAAATATGTGTCTTGCACTCAAATCTTTAAGAGTCTGCTGATGCAGGAACCCAAAGGAGACAGATGGGATATGTTTAATTGATTTAGTGTTAGCCAATGGAGTCATGTTTGAGGAGCTCTGAAAACAATGTTGTATGTACACATAAGTGATAGGAATGACTAGAGAACAGTCTACTAAAATGCAGAAGCCTTGTTGATTCACACTTTTATCAATTTTCGCTCTTACGATGCTTAGGGCTCTGCTTTAGCTTCATGAATATATTAGAATAATGTTAACCTTTATGCTCACTAGTATTCCATTTTAGCTCACTCTTATAAAATCAAAGTGCACTAAAAGTGATTAATGTTTTTAAAAAATTTTATAGAAAGAGAGAGTGCATGAGCAGGGGAGAAGGGCAGAGGGAGAGAAAGAATTGCAAGCAGGCTCCACGCTCAGCATGGAGCCCAATGCAGGGCTCAACCCCAGGAGCCTGGGATCATGACCTGAGCCGAAATCAAAAGTCGATTGTTCAACCAACTAAGCCACCCAAGAGCCCCATAAAAGGGATTTTTAAGTGTAGAAAGATGTATTCTAAACAAACACAATTTACTTTGTATTATTTTTGTTATCCAGGCATTACCAAGCTTAGGGTAGGATATGCTGGCTGAATGAGATCTATTTAATAATTGATGATGAGGGGCGCCTGGGTGGCGCAGTCGGTTAAGCGTCCGACTTCAGCCAGGTCACGATCTCGCGGTCCGTGAGTTCGAGCCCTGCATCAGGCTCTGGGCTGATGGCTCAGAGCCTGGAGCCTGTTTCCGATTCTGTGTCTCCTTCTCTCTCTGCCCCTCCCCCGTTCATGCTCTGTCTCTCTCTGTCCCAAAAATAAATAAAAACGTTGGAAAAAAAAATTAAAAAAAAAATAATTGATGATGAGAGAGAATTGTTAGTATGAGTAAAGGTTATTTTCCATGTATTGGACTCATTTTGTTGTCTTTCAGACAATGGATTTCCAGAAAAGTACAAATTTGATTTTATAAGAATATCTTCAGATTTCACTTAGTAACAGTATTATATATATGTATATAGATATACATATATACTATCTGTGGAATAATAGTAGTTTCCTATCTCATGTTAAATTAAGAAAAAGGAAACAGAATTAAAGGGAGAAGTTATTACAGATGCAGACATGAGAAGGCATAGTAGGTGTTCACAGTTAACTAAAACTTATTAATTAAAGATTATGTAATGGATAGACAATAGACTTTTAGTTCAAGAATTAACCCCATCAAATTGTTTTTCCCAAATGACATTTACTTACTGAATAAAGCTTCCATTCATTTCAAGTCAGTTTTTAACCAGAACTTTGCAGATCCCTTTACACAAGCATATATAAAAGTAGTGTGTAATGAATGCACCTACTAAGTACTGGAAAACAGATACTCATTAAAATGACTCAGATAATAAGAAAGTATGACTCTTGTCCCCAAAGGAAGGAGTAAAAAGAAGATCCATAAAAAGTGCAATGACTTCCTTCCTATCCCTGGAACATTGAGAGTACTTCTGTCAAAAATTAGATTAGTGTCTTCCTTAGCTGTAAAATGTAAAGCCTACACCAAATCAAATTGTGAAGAAAAATTTGCAAATATTAGTAATTCGTACATAGCATAACCTAATAAAGCAAAATTACCTTTTGAGCTAAGCAGTGTCTGTGAGAGGTCCAATTTTTAAAGTTGCTATAAGAAGTTTCATTTTACAGAAAATAAAATGGAGAAATTAAGAAAGTCTCCCCAAATCTCAAAGCCGGAACTAGAAATTGCCCTTTACCATTAGGCTATATCCAAGGAGACACAGGACCCAGGACAAATGTGACAGAAGATCTGGTAATTTGAAAAAGTGATTGGGAACATGAACTACTGCACTCATAGGCTGTTGGAACTCCTTTAAACAGAGAAGAAGCCAGTCTTAATTTCATTAGACTATTCGTAATTTATGTACCATTCTCAAATTTATGAAAGAAATAAAAATTCAAAACAGACATTGTTATTAGCCTTTGAAATTATAGGAAGCATTTTTACTTCATTTATCATATCTTTGTTCTGTGGCCAATTTTATATGTTTAGTGGGAAACACAAATGAGGGAGGACAATCTCATTCCAGAAAATTTCTGCTCAGTTATTTTTCAAACTTAAGGTCAGTTCTTGAAAGCAAAATGTCATCTCATCATATGGGAGTTTTTATACTAATGAATCGACTGTGATAGTATCTAATGAGTCATCAAAAGGGACAGTAGCTCATACTTTTATTTAGTTCTATTCTTCTTCCATTGTTTTCTTGGCTGCATTTCTTGGCCAAATGCATTGTAAATCTTTAGTGTTATTATTCAGTCTCTGTAAAGAGCAATAGACTGTAGTCACATTGTGCAAATCTACTGATTAAGCTATAACAAGATTTTAACAAATTTAGGTAATTTTGTCTAGTGGCAGCTGGATAGTCACCCAAGAATGAAAAGTATTAAAGTCTTTAAAATAGAAATGATTTCGTATACCTTCTCTCCTGGTACTTTTCTTCCCCCTAGTGACAGGAAGACTAGTCAAAAAGGTCCTTGTATCTCCATTCTGATCAAAGAATACATCTCAGATTAAGTGATGATATTGACAAATGACAGAAGGCTAAAAAAAATGGGCACTGATACTGAATCCTATTAGTTAATGACACTTGACATGTACATGGTGTCTTAGCTTGTCTTCTCCAGAGGAAACCCTAAGACCAGTGTACATATGCAAATGATTTATTAAGTGAGTGTTTCCAGGGGAAGCCAGTAAGAAAGTGGTAGAAACAGAATAAGGAAGGTGAGAAAGCTAAGCAATGGCATGATTTCAGGTGAAGTCCTGTCCTTGGCCTGATCCCACGGGGAACTCTGGAGCATAAGTCACACATTAGAGTTTGTCCCTGCTCAAGATGAAAGGAATGGTTTTTATACTTCTGTGCCAGTGGATCATTGGCTACAGATTGTCTCTAGGGAAATATGAAAATGCAACTACTTCTGACTCTCCAAGAACCCAATGAAATAGACCGACAGCGGTCCTTTGAGGAAAGTTATAGGTGTAAGTTCCTAGGAACAAAAAACACACAAAATCAGAGGAATGGACACCCAGAACCAATACAGATGATCTGAGGTTTTGGAGGTGGGACAGCGACAACTCCTATTACACATACTAGTGTTCAGTTCTAGCATGTTGGACATGATAATACTTGCCCTGCGTCCATTCATATTTGGGGTTAGTTGTGCTACACTGTCTGCTGTCTTGGTTAAATAAGAAACCCAATTGAACTATCTTATTTCAGCAAGTGCTGGATTCAGACCATGCCTCCTGATCAAGATAAAGGGCACAAAATGAACTTTCAGCACAGGTGTATAGCTGTTAATACTGAACACCAGGATTTTCTGCCTAAGCTGAAAAGAAGCAAATTGACAATTTTACCCCCATTGCTAGGGTGTTGCCCTTAGCAGCAAAAATAGAAATTCAGTTCATAAAGTCAGAGGAATCCATTTTATTTCTTTTCTAAAGTTTTCTGTTCCCATTAATACTGCATTTTCCTGAACTCTCTCAATAGGACACTTTTTACCTTTTTGTTTTTTAATTTAAGAGAGAGTGAGTGCAAGTGGGGGAGAGGGGCAGAGGGAGAGAGAGAGACAGAGACAGAGACAGAGACAGAATCTCAAGCAGGCTCTATGCCCAGCATGGAGCCTGACACTGGGCTAGATCCCACAACCCTAGGATCACAACCTGAGCGAAAATCAAGAGTCAGATGCTCAGCCAACTGAGACACTCAGTGCCCCTCAACAGGACACTTTTTAGAAGAAAGAAAATTTTGGAGTCAAACTGGATTGGGAAACAGAGTTAAATACACATGTTTCCACTTCAAGACATTTTGTTAATGTATTGTATTTGTTAATGTACTGTTAATGTATGTTGTAAATCCCCCAAATGGGGGATACTAAATACAAAATTATCATACTGAGGGACGCCTGGGTAGCTCAGTCAGTTAAGCATCCAACTTTAGCTCTGGTCATGATCTCGCGGTTTATGAGTTTGAGCTCCACGTCAGGCTCTGCGGTGACAGCTCAGAGCCTGGAGCCTGCTTCAGATTCTGTGTCTCCCTCTCTCTCTGCCCCTCCCTTGTTCACGCTCTGTCTCTCTCTCTCAAAAATGAATAAACTTAAAAAAATTCAAAATTATCATACTGAAATGATTGTGTAACCCTTACCGTGGGGGACATCTTTAAAGACTAACATTCATGGGCACATTTTGGTAAATTCTGTTATGAATGCTTTATATAGAAAATTTATAGACCCAGGGCACCTGGGTGGCTCAGTTGGTTAAGCATACAACTCTTGATCTCAGTTCAGTTCTTGATCTTAGCCTGGTGAGTTCAAGCCTCATGTAGGGCTCCATGCTGGGTGTGGGGTTTAGTTAAAAAAAAAAAAGAAAAGAAAAGAAAAAAGAAAATTTACAGACCCATTTGGCTCATGATTATAGATGCAAATATCCCAAACAAAACGTATGTGTGTAAAAAAATGATAATATGCCATGACCAAGATGAATGTAAGTTACAACAATATGTAAATATATTTCATCACATTAAGAGAAAAAATATATAATCATTCTAGTAGTTGTAGAATGCACACTTATAAAACATAAACCTACTCATGATTCTTATTAAAGTAGAAGGAAATTTTATGTCCTGTCAAAAAACAAAAAACAAAACAAAACAAAAAAACAAATTGGGGCACCTGAGTGGCTCAGTCAGTTAAACATCTGACTCTTTTTTTCTTTAAGTTTATTTATTTATTTTGAGAGAGAGAGAGCACAATTACGAGAGAAACAGAGAGAGAGAGGGAGAGAGAAAAAACCCCAAGCAGGCTCTGCACTATGAGTGCAGCGCCTAATGTGGAGCTCAAACTCGTGAACTATGAGATCATGACCTGAGCCTACATCAAGAACCACTTAACTGACTAAGCCACTCAGGCACCCTCAATTTTTTTTTTAATGTTTAGTTTTTTTGAGAGAGATTGAGACACAACACCAATGAGATCATGACCTGAGCTGAAGTCCAGTGCTTAACCGACTGAGCCACCCAGGCACCCCCTAAACATTTGACTCTTGACTTGGGCTCAGGTCATCATCTTGTGGTTGGTGAGTTTGAGCCCCACATCAGGCTCTGTGCTATCAGCTTGGGATTCTCTGTCTCCTCTCTCTCTGTCCTTTCCCCATTCGTGTCCTCCCTCTCTCTTAAAAATAAACTGAAAAAAATAGGTCAAATATCATTCTAAGTGAAGGAACATGTAGAATACCCTCTTTAACATTAATTTTAAGAATTTCTACTGTCATTACTTTTACATTAATTGTATTGGCCAGTGCAGTAAGAGAAGAAAAAAGAAATGAGACACATAAGAATTTGAAAGTAAAAACAGCATCTCTCATTATTTACATGAGATGTTTGTTGACCTAGAACATTTTTAAAAATTCATAAATACATTATTAGATGTAATAGAGTTTATTAATTTGGCTAGTTATAGAATTAATAATCAAAAGTCATTTGTGTACTTATACAACAGTGGAAACACCTAGGAAACAGAATTAAAGAAAAACATACTATATACAATAACATCAGAGAATATCAAGGACCTAGGAATAAATCTAACAGAAGATATGCATAATATCTATGTGGAAAAATCTTAAATTGCATTAAGAGTTATAAAAGAAGATATAAATAAATGGAGAGTTTTTTACGGTTAAGAAGAGTTAATGTTGTGAATATTTTGACTTTTTTCCCCAACTGACCTACAGATTTAATGCAATTTCAATTAAGATCCTGGCAGAACTTTTCTTGGAAACTGATAATACTATGATATAGGAAAGTATAATAGACAGGAATAGTCAGAACCCTCTTGAAAACCCCTTGAAGCAAGGAGAACAAACTTGTTATACCAGCAGTCCAGATATATTATGAAGATATGAAATTTAAAATAGGAAGATAATGATATAGGGAGAGAAATATTAAACAAAGGAATTAACAAAAATGCAGATAGAGACTCAGTAAGTGATGAACTTTGGTCTGTAGGAGGAGAAATAGATAGGCCATTCAATATAGAACTGGGAAAAGTGGTTAGTTATTTGGAAACTAATGAAGTTGCATTTCTATCTCACACCATATTCAAAAATAAGTTTCTGCTGGATTAAGATCTTAAGAGTTTTTAAAAGTTAAAAAAATATAGGTAAACATCTTTTAGATATTGGATCAGGTAGAAGAAACCAAGGGAAATTATGAACATAGGATTCAAGATAATGCTTATCTACAGTGATGAGAGGTAACAGTAGGGTGGGAAGGATTTAGACAGATTATTATTAAAACTTCAGCATTTGTTTTGCTACTTTTGCTCTGATGAGTACATGACATATTTTTTAAATAAATTAAATAAATAATATAGCCACAAAAGTAGGCTATGCATAAGTGCCATGAACAAAGAATTATGCTTAATCCAATTCTTTACAACTAAGGTTCTAATAAAAAATAATAATAAATATTTTTTTGTTTTTAATATGTTTATGCTTAATATATTTCAGACCATATGAGTAAAGGAAACATTGTAACACAATAGTTATTTACATGGACTTCAGAGTCAGGAAGACATGGGTTTACACCCTGATTTTACCCCTTAAATCTAACTAACCCATGCAATTTTGTTAACAGTTTTAAAGTCTCAGTTTCCTCACCTGTAAAAAAAAGTAACAATACCTTCACCTTGTGTTGGTTTGAGATTTTTAGATAAAGAACATGAGATCATTAATTCCAGTGATTCACAAATATTTCACAAAAGTTTTCTAAATAGAAGAGGAGAGCGAACAGGTATCTATTGGTAGAAGCAACAGCAGTCTTCCACAAGCATGAAATTTCTTGGGACACTGGTCTGTTGTCTATAACATTTCATGCTAATTTTGGCAAGAATTAGGTTCTCTTCATAAAATGTTTCAAATCACTGATCATTGGTAAAAATAGGAAAAATTAAAACTGTTGACAGAAGACCCAGTGAAAACTCAATTTGTAAGTGTGAGAGTGTGTGTGTGTGTGTGTGTGTGTGTGCATGTGTGTGTGTGTTGTAGCAGGATCATCCCACACTTGGCTCTGGGTGTGAGGAACCAAGAGCAGAGATAGGGGAATTATCAAGAATGAGTGCATCTTGGGGGCGCCTGGGTGGCTCAGTTGGTTAAGCATCCGACTTTGGCTCAGGTCGTGATCTCTTGGTTTGTGAGTTCGAGCCCCACATCGGACTCTGGGCTGACAGCTTGCTCAGAGCCCGGATTCTGTTCCAGATTCTGTCTCCCTTTCTCTCTGCTCCTCCTCCGTTCACACTCTGTCTCTGTCTCTCTCAAAAATAAATAAACATTAATTTTTTTTTAAAAAGAATGAGTGCATCTTCTGGAAAGGTGGGCAAGTCTTTAGCATATCTAAAGTCAGGCTTGTCCACTTGGGCCATCAAATAATGCTTTGAAGTCTGATGGGAATCTCATAAACTCTCAGAGAGTCTAAATGGGATAGTGGTATCAATTTTTCATGTCTGTCTATAACAGATAGGGGAAAAATGTTTTGGAATTTCTAAGAGGCAGGTACGTGCAGGTAATCACTTCTGCAGTGACAAGACCTTCGGGGAGAAGGACTGGCTGTTATAGGTTGAATCCTTGGAGGCCTAAGCTAAGAGATCCTGTAGTCAATCTGAACATAGAAAGAGAGAGGCCTTGGCAGGGCCAGGGCCGAGAGAATCCCAGTGCAGCATGGCTTAGTGGAATCAGCAAGAGAAAAGATCTCACAAATGGGTGCATTCTGCACCAAGGAGACACAGTAGTGAGAGCCGAATTAGAGTTTAAGACGTGAAGATTTTTGCCCATGACGGAGTAGAAGTCTGAGATCCACAGCTCTCGGATGCTCAGATGTGGGAGGCAGCATGAAGCCACAAGAATTTGATACTGGCTCTCCATTAAAGAAGGCCTAAGCAAATTCTAATTTAATTTTAGCAATAAATTAAAGTGATACTCCTTGCACCCACATCGTCATGGAACAATTCTTATATGTTTTTGCCAAGTTAATAGAAGAGATTATGTTTAATCAGTGTTTTTATGCCAGAAAATTGGGCCAAACTGAAGAGATCCGATACCTTACACATGCAATATCTCTTTTCCATGTTTGTAACTCAATATTGTGAGAACCCAGACTTACTCAAATAGAGGATTGGAACCAATTATAAATATATTTATTTTAAATATACAATTCAGAGTGGTAACAGAAACTACTAGCTACCTAGTAATAAATTTGAAAAAAAAAAAAAAGCTGTGTAAGCTGTTTTAGGAAAAAATTTGTTTTAAAAAATAATTAAAGAATCAAAAGAAATGCTTGATTAAATGGTGAGACAAATCACATTCTGGACAAAAAAATTCAATATAAAAGATGTCTGTTCTCTCCTTTCTAGTCAGAACAGGGAATACAGTCAATTCCAATAAAGTAGTAAACAAAATTCATCAAAGAATTTGACAGATTCATTCTAAGAGGAATGAGGAAAAGAGGAAAAGCACAGGAATAACCAAGACCATTTTGAAAAAGGAGAAGAAAGATGACCTGATTGTCTAATATCAAGATTCACAGGGCACCCGGGTTGCTCAGTTGGTTAAGCCTCCGACTTCAGCTCAGGTCATGATCTCGCGGTTTGTGGGTTCAAGCCCTGCATTGGGCTCTGTGCTGACAGCTCGGAGTCTGGAGACTGCTTCGGAATCTGTGACTCCCTCTCTCTCTGTCCTCTCCCCCACTCATGCTCTGTCTGTGTCTCTCAAAAAATAAATAAGCACTAAAATTTTTTTTAAAAGATTCATAATAAGGAGGTAATAATTAAAATAATTTAAAAAAATAGTGTAGTAAAGGTGCCTAAATAAATAGAACAATAGAATAAAATAAAATAAAATCATTCATGGAACACTGATACATGAAAATAAAAAGGTTTTGAAATTTGTGAGGAAAGGATGATATTGGGATATCTGGTTTCCTACAGGGAAGAAAGTAATCCACAATTCACCTCATAAAATGCAACAAAACTAGAAAAGATTCACTTAAAAAAAAGTCAAACTATAAGATAAAAGTATAGCCTATTACCTTTAGTACCTCAAAATATAGAATGATTTTTGACTAAAGAGATAAAGAGAAATGTAAAACCATAAACAGATGTTCTTATCAAAAGTAATGATTGATACATTGAATTGCATCATAATTAAAAGCTTCTGTACAAACAGGACACTGCAGTTGGCAGGTTCTAAGATAGGCTCCATTACCCCTTTCTCTTGATATTCATGACCTTGGGCCCTCCCCTCCTCTGGAGTGACTTGTTTCTGACCAATAGAAAACCTCAACGTGGAAGGCACATTATCTCTGTGATTAGTTTAAAAGAGATTCTAACTACTATCCTGCCAGCACACACTTTCCCTTGCTTGCTCTGATGAGGCAAGTTGCCATCTTGCTTTTCCAACAGCTTCAGTGAGTCCTTCAGTCTAGCCCAGAGGAAACTGTTGCCAAAAACCATACAAACGAACCTGGAAGCTGATGCTTCCTCAGTTAGTCTTTCAGATGAGACCCTGGCCCTGGGTAACACTTTGATTACAGTTTTGTAAGAGACTCTGAAGCACAAGGCTCAGGGAAGCCATGTCTAGGCTCCTGACCCACAGAAACTGTAAGATAATAGTGTATTGTTTCAAGCTGCTAAATTTCTGTAATTTGTTTCACAGCAATAGATCATTAATACAGATAGTATGAATAAATAGACATGAGTCAGAATGGGACAAGACAGTATAACATAAAATAGTCAAGGGTTTAGTACTCAGAAAAAATACTACATAAGAAACTCATAAGTTAACGTAAAAAAGATAACTCAGTAGGAAAATGGGCAAATGAAATGATCAGGTAATTCATAGAACAGAAACTTGCATTGACAACAAACATATGAAACAAGATTATTTTTACTAGAATTCTGGGAAATGAAACTTAAAGAACAAATAATATTTTATACCTATTTGGTTGATAAATTCTTTACAAGTTTGAAAAAGTCAAGTATGGCCTGAGTATATGGAAATGAGAATTTACACACATTGCTGGTAAAATGTCACAACTGGCCTGAAAATCACTTCAGTGCCATTTTGTAAAAATTAAAAGATATGTAGGGTGCCTGGGTGGTTCAGTTGGTTAAGCATCCGACTCTTGATCTTGGCTCAGGTCATGATCTCAAGGTTTGTGAGATCGAGCCCCATGTCAGGCTCTGCACTGACAGTGTGGAACCTACTTGAGATTCTCTCTCTCTTCTCCCTGCCCCTCCCCTGCTCATGCTCTTTCTCTGTCTCTCTCTCTCAAAACAAATAAACTTAAAAAAAAATAAGATGTGAACAAAGATACATATTTTAGAGTTGTTTTTGTAATAATGAAAAATAGGAAACCGTCTAAATGTCCATCAGTAGTAGAATGCTATAGTCATGTCTTGAAGTTATATCCAGTAGTTAAAATGAGTGAATTTGATCTATAGTGTTTAGATATATCTCAAAAAAGACCATTGAAGGGAAGGCACAAGTTGAAGAGCAGTATCATATGGTATGATATTGTTTATGTGATTCATTAATAATGTAATTTTAAACATTATTCAAAAATAATATGGGTTCAGTGATAATATTTATTTATATACTTATATAATAACATATTACATTGAAATATATTATACAATTATATGTTACATATTATTACATATAAATGTATATGATATTGCATTGTATTATATATATTATTAATGTATTACACATATAAACTGTTCAAATATACACCAAATACCTGGTAGCCATCACCTTGGGAAAAAAGAGAGGAGAGTCTCAGGACAAACCAAATTTCGTTATTTTATTTTATTTTTTATTTTATTTTTAATTTTTTAAATGTTTTTTAATTTTATTTTTGAGAGAGGGAGAGAGAGAAAGAGCATGAGCGGGGGAGGGGCAGAGAGAGAGGGAGACACAGAATCTGAAGCAGGCTCCAGGCTCCCTGTTAGCGCAGAGCCTGATGCAGGGCTTGAACCCACAAACTGTGAGATCATGACCTGAGCAGAAGTCGGATGCTTAACCAACTGAGTCACCCAGGTGCCCATTCACTATTGTATTTTTGTATCTAATTTTTATTATTTCTTCAAATGAGATATAATTACTTATACAAAATAGAAGCATGTTTAAATTTTGGGTGGTGGATACAAAAATATTTGTTTGCCTTGTTTTTTTGGTATTATTTTACAAACTAAGAAATAGTATCAAAAATAAAAATGGTTGTGTGTGGCAATTGTGCCCTCATTGTATGAGTGATGCTGAGGAGAGTCGAATCACTAAAAGATTTTTGGCGAACTGCCTAAAGTAAAAATGACAATATTTCTGACTACTGTCAGCAAGAATGTCTGAGAAAATCTTGTTTGAATTCTTATCACATGTTGCATGTCACACTGTAAAGGTGGTAGGAGTATTGGCTATTTTAACATTAATACAGTAATTTTTTTCACATGAAAACATACTAACTCACTCAACAGCAATCCTCACCATCTATTTTTATTATTTAACAACTTCCTAGTTCATTGCTGTAATCTGATGATATGCTGTACCTCTTACCACTGTGCAACAAGTTACTCCCAATCTTGGTGGCTTAAAACAACAACCACCTGTTATTTCTTATGGGTATATGGCTCACCTTGGTAGTTCCACTGATCTTGTTCAGGCTCATCCCTGTGTCTGCCATCGGCTTCTGGGTTGGCTGAGGACTGCATGATCTAGCATGCCTTCAGTGGGACAATTCAGAGACAGTTCACATATCTCATGCTTCTACAGGCTCATCCAAATATGTTCTTGTGTTAGTGGCAGGCACCCAAGAAAGAAAGTGAAAATACCCAAGTGCCTTTTCAGAGTTCTGCTGGGGTCAAAAACCACCTGTGCAAAGCTACAATCGGTGTAGAAGAGCACTCCCAAAGTGTGTGCCTGCCAGGAAGTATTAAAAATTTGGGATATTAACAGAACTCATCTATCATTGTGTGGTGCAAATTACATTCTTCAGTCAGTCCTTAGACTATTATATTTTATTCTCCACCTGTCAATAATGGAAGTTCTGAAGATGAGTTTACTCCCCTTCATAGCTCCAGTCCACCCCATTAGAGACCAGAAATCTGTGAGTGCTCATAAGTATAGAACAGAGAGAGGTTCTGTCCATTTGACCTTACAGTGTTGGAGGGATGCTGGCTACCAATAGAAGTTGCTATCTTCCAATCATGAAGCAACCACGGGTGGTATAGTGACACCTTGCCTGGTACTAGATTTTGCTCAGGTTCGAACTGACCTCAGGAGGGAGAGCTGGTGTTCTTTTAGCCTCCTACTCAAACATTCTTTTCCAGGTATCAGCCCCAGAGTGATGGAGAGACAGATGTGCTATTGGCTCCTCTTTAATGGAGACTGAGA
Source organism: Prionailurus viverrinus (assembly GCF_022837055.1). NCBI lineage: Eukaryota > Metazoa > Chordata > Mammalia > Carnivora > Felidae > Prionailurus > Prionailurus viverrinus. Next base: position 34,122,316 of record NC_062563.1, read on the forward strand.
TTGCAATGGAACAAAGTTGCTAGGGTCCGCCGTGGCTTTAGTTGATAGTCTCTGCAGAAGGATGTTCTATAAGCAAGTGAAGTGCTATTCACACTGGTGAAAGGATCCTTAATGTTTGGGGAGAAATCTGGTGAGGAGAGGCTCCTATTCTGTTGCTACCATCAAATCTATAGCTGAGAACATTCTTGTCTTGGAAGGATCAGTTGATAATTCTGGCTATTAGAATCCTCAGTGACTAGCCCTTTCAGTGTATGCACAGTGGCTTCTCTGGCTTGAAAAAGACCAAATTCTATTCTTTAAATAACTCCTAGCCCAGAGACACCTGGGTGGCTCAGTCAGTTGTGGGTTGTGGAATGGAACCCTGAGTCGGGCTCTGCACCGAGCCTGGAGCCTGCCTGCGATTCTCTCTCTCTCCCTCTGCCCCTCTCGCCTGTTCTCTCTCTCTTTTTCTAAAATAAATAAAAATGGAAAAAAAAAATAAGTAACTCTTAGTCCAGAATCCTAGGTGCCCCCACCAATCCCCTGATAAACTCTAATGTTGGAGCTGACCTTTAAATCCATTTCTCTGCAGACTTGTAACTTTCAACTTTTCTGTAGCTTGCTACTGAGTCTTAGTGGTTATCATTGTGGTTCAGACTTGTGAATGAAAATCTCTAATTTTGGACCTCACTTAGCAGGAAATCTTTGGATTCCTTCCTCCCAAGGAGATCCAGGATTCCTTACACAAATTGGTTTACCTCCTCCATCTGTGACTAGCTCTGACAACCAAGTGATTCCCTTCCTGCAGCACCTTTCCTTTGAGCAGTAAATATTTGCCTAAACGATCAGTACCTAAAACACACTTTTAAAAAACCATTGTTATCACCCCGGGCATTGAATTAGCAGAGAAAAGCAAGTGCAGGCTCTATGAAGTTTAAGTATTATGACTTGCAGAGCTTGTTTGATTCAGGTTACAAAGTTATCCCCATTGTAGATGTGGTCCCACATTTCCACCTGTAAATCTGAGGTATCCTACATTCTCTAAAAAATAGCTGTGCACATAATAATCCATGCACATGAATGCATATGAATAACACATATTCAACATTAACGCATTCATGAGCAGCCCTCTGCTCAGTAGCTGCCTTGTGCCAGGCTCAGTGCTAGGTACTGGGGACAGTTAGACCAACATGACAAACATGTTGTTCTTGAACTCTAATTTTACATAAATTTAAACACACATTGTTCATTATCAGAGCTCAGAGTAAGAACATGGGTAATTTGTGTGCAATTCAAAAAGCTAACACAGTTTGGAGACCGGCAGGAATTTTTTAAGTAAAAGTTTCAGAACGGAATTTATCAGAAGCAGGCCTATTGCATACTTGGAAGAGATAACCAAGGTTAGTCAGTTCCTGGCTTTTTCTTTTGATATAATTCAGATGACTGTGATTTTGCCAAAGTTATAAATAGCTGACAGGCCTTGAAACACATTTTCTTTATCATGAAGTGTAAGTTTTATATCTTCTACTTTGGTAAATTTTATAAATGCCAACTGGAAGTAGCCACTTTGGAGAAAAGACATGTACCTGAGTTTAGCAGAGATGACTGCCTCTTTGGGTCTTCATTGATTGTGCCTTTTCTAAGTTATATTTCTGGAAATTCTACATACGTAAAATTATTAAATAATGGAGTGTCCTTTCAACTGCTGTCTACATTCAGAAGTAACATGATTATTGTATAATCTCCCCCTTTTGTCCCATTAATGATTTTACCTTCAGCAAAGTTTGACAACTATAGAAACAATTAGGCATTAGCACATTACTTCACTTTCAATAATTTCAAACATAGGGCAATACCAATTTCTATAATTCATACTCAGACCTAACGGAAAAAAGACAGAGGCAGAGTAAGAGAGAGAGAGAGAGACAGAGAGAGCGAGACAAGGAACAAATTTCCTATCTAGATTCCAAAGGTAGAGACTTAATTCTTTGATGATATTATTAGGAAATAACTTTTCTTCCCACTCATTAAAGTGGCCCTTGGTATATGGAAAGAGTCCATCATCATTAATTTAAAGGACTGAAGCTCAATGGTATATTTAAAAGCATACATCTAAGGAATTGGGAACAGGTATAAATCAGTTCCCAACAACTGATAATGAACTTGGCAAAAAAATGATTTAAAACAAACAAACAAACAAGGCTGACATTACTCAAACACGGGCAGCTTTCTGTGGTCAGGAGGAGCAGTAACTTTTAGGATGCTAAGTAGTAGATTGGGCCTACATTTTTAGAGGGGCTTTGAATACATGGTTTGATATTTCATGCAAAAGTTTCATGCATATGGTAATTTTACAGGATGAAAATAAAGGTTATCACTGACTGTTTATTCTAGCAAGCAATGGGAATACTGGGAACTAAATCATTACACAGGATAAATTTTTGTCATTGAAGACATTCCTTTACTATATAAAGATTGTAAAACTAGATCTTCAACTGAAAAGATGGCATTCTAAGTCCCTTTTTGAAAATTGTCAATTTTCTTGTTAAATACCAGGCAATATGTGTTCTGCTGGAGATCACTGGTCATGAACTCTCTTTGACTTTCAGAGAAGTCAAGCGGCTGCATTCCTGTGTCTGTCCAGCCCCAGGAGACCACCGATTGAAGTCTGAATCATGAGCAGAGAGTTATCAAGAGCCTTGAACACTGGGGGGAGAAAAAAATCTGATGTCATGAGCATACATATCTTTCCTTCTTTCTGGAATGTCTGTCTGATCTCCCATGGGCAAGCTTGGGAGGAAAATGAGCAACAGGGATTTGTAAATTTGTTTAGTAGAAGTAACACTTCCAACTAATTTATTCATTTATATTCCCCCATGGTTTTTAAATTAAATTAATTTTATTTATTTTTGTTATGTAGGTTAATGCATGAATTCTATTGCCAAATTTTGTGATTAAAATAGCAAATAACACAAAAGCCCTTTTGAATAGTATATTGGAAAAAAAAACCCTCCTGTATTTTTTCATAGCTAACACTTCACTTCTGACACTTCTGGTCACCAAATAAATTCATGGAGGTGTTTCCACACACCAAGCAATTCTCCACAACAGCAGCTAGGCGTCCTGCAATTTAACTCAATTATGGCACTATCTACCTGGAGATAAGGGCTCAGTCCCACAAGACTGCTCCCACCCTACTTCAGATGCCAATCACAAGAAGTAGGTCCCCAGGTTCCTTACAACTTCTGTCTGATTTTGCTATAAATAAGAGGTTCCCAAGACTTCCCTCAAGGGGTTTGATTTATCTGCTACAGCAGCTCACAGAACTCAGAGAGACACTTATGTTTACAGTTTATTAAAGGATATGATAAAGGATACAGATGAACACCCAGATGATGAGATATATAAGGCAAGGTCTGGGAGAATCTTGAGCTGAGGAGCTTCTGTCCCCATGGGGTTGGAATGTGTCACCCTCCCACTACTTAGATGTGTTCACCAACCTGGAAGCTCTCCGGACACCATACTATTGGGATGTCAAGGAAGCATCCTCATGGAGGCATGATGGATTATTAACTCTATTTTCAGCCCTTCTCCCTTCACAAGACAATTGGAGGAAGAGCTGAAAATTCCAAGCTTCTAAGCATGATATTTTCTTTCCAGTGAGCAGTCCTCATCCAGGACCATCCAGGAGTCCATCCAGAGCTGCCTCATTAAAACAAAAGACATTCCTATCACCTAGGAAATTACAAGGGTTTCAGGAGCCCTGTGTCAGGAACTGGGGTGAAGGCCAAATATTAGAACTAAAGATGCCCTCAGTGCTCTCATCATTCAGGAATTTACAAGGGTTTTAGGAGCTCTGTGTCAGAAACTGAGGGCAGAGGCCAATACACATATTTACATATATAGTTATATATGTGTTATTGATATTGTTATTATAAATCACAATATTACAAATAGCCACTAAGCTCAGGCCCTTCACAGTATATGCTGACATCTCTTTTGCTATGCATATGTATGGGTATGTGAGTGTGTGTGTACGTGTGTGTATGCATTCATACATTTACAAAAATACAGGTAAGAAATGCAGTTTAACATATTTTCATACAGTTATTGGCCATATGCATTTCTTCTTCCATAAATTTCCTATCAAGAGAACTTATACAAATATAGAATTAGAAATATATAGAGACTTTTGATAAAAGAATGGCTTCATATGGTTGTATTACTACTGTATGTTTCACATAGAAATGTTTTAGAGATCTTTCCTTGTCAAAACATACAAGAATTATGAATTTCTTTTCAACTACTGGCATAATCATTCCACAGGAGAGATTTAACTAGTTTTATTTAACCATTCCCTGTATGCGCCTCTCTGCAGAACTCTCATGTCTTTTCAGCATAACCAGAAGCAAGATTGTTCAGTTAAAGGGGAGACAAATTTTAATTTTTAGGAAACCCTGCCAAATTCTCCTGCAAAATGGCTGTGCTACATTATTCTCACCAGTCATGTGTGAAAGTTAATGTATCTCCTACCCTTGCCAATACTTGAGTTTAACACACATTTTAAATTTTGCCAAGTTGACACAAATCGTTGCATCAAATTTGTTTGAATTCTCAGTTCTGTGGTAATGAGTGCAAGTGAACATATTTTCCATATAGCTATTGGTCAGTTACATTTCTGGGCTTTGAATTTTATGTTTATGAAGGAAGAAATGCAGTGGTTTTGTTGAAGTTTATCATCATGTTAATCTTTTAGCTACATGTTATAGAAGTATTTTCTTGTTGAATTTAAAAAGTTATTTATATATTCTGGAGATCTCTTGAATTTGTGTTATAAGTGGTTTCCTCTATTTTATTACTTGTCTTTTAATTTTGATAATGATGTATTTTATAATTATTTTAATAATTAACTTTAAAATTCTATGAATAAAATTTATCAAGTTTTTTGTCTGTAACATTTCTAGGGTTTTCCCAAAGTCATAAAAACGTTCCTTCATTTTTGTTTAGATTTTGTTTTTAGATTTAGATTTTAATCCACCTGGAATTAATTTCTATGAGTGGTGAGAGGGAAATAGGGTTTGAACTTCATTTTTCCAGCTGGAAAATCTGTTGTCCCAATACCATTTAGTGAATCTTTCATTTCCTCACTGATAGGAGGTGCTACATAATTCTATATGGAATTCTCATAGATACGTTATGTGTTCTTGTATCTTTAGTTTGTCACTTCTAAATTTAAAAATTATGCCACTTATAAGGGAACCTGGCTGGCCCAGTCAGAAAAGCATGCAACTCTTGATCTTGAGATCAAGTTAAAGCCCCACATTGGGTGTAGAGATTACTAAAAAAATAAACTTATAAACTTAAAAAGAAAATAAAAATTAGTTCACTTATAAATACCAGGAATTTGGGCTTCCTGGATGGCTCAGTCAGTTAAATGTCTGACTCTTGATTTCAGCTCAGATCATGATCTCATGGGTTTGTGAGTTCAAAGCCCACATCAGGTTCCATGCTGACGGTATGGAGCCTGCTTAGGATTCTCTCTCTCCCTCTCTCTCTCTCTGCTCCTCCCCTGCCCATTCTCTCTTCTCTCTCTCTCAAAATAAATAAATAAACTTAAAAAAATAAAATAAATACCAGGAATTTAACTATTATTGGCAACAATGAATTATGATATTCATTTATCTAACAATGTTTATTGAGGACCTATTATGTGCGAGTCACACTATTCTAGGCCCTGGTAGAAAGCAGTGAACCAAACAAGGCAAGTCCCTGCACTCATGGCTACTATATTCTGTATTGGGGATGGGAGTGGGGTGGGCACTGGAGAACACCACACAACCGATAGGTATGGTCCAGTTGACCTCTAAGATGTCAAGCGTAGACATATTTGATCTACTCTTATGTAGTGTTAGAGAATTTAGATCCACTTAACTATACCAAAGACTACCTAAAGTATTTTTTGTTTTGTTTTGTATGTTTATTTTAACTGACCCGTTTCTAAATTTCACATCAAAGACCATCAACATGCAAAACTCTGAAAGTACAGAAAAAGTATAGAAGTTCTTTTCCTTCAAAAAAAATTTAAAGTATATGTAAGGAAATGAGACATAAACAATCAAAAAGGTATGATACAGACAAAAGCAATAATAAATGAGAGGCTTTGAGAGAGTACAGCATTAATTTTCAAAGTAATAGGATAAGCCATAAAAACCGTGGCAGTGTGAGGGACTGTGATGTGGAAAGACTGAGCTAGACTCTGAATGTACCTGAGTGGCAATTAAGTAGACATAAAGGGAAAGGCATTCTTGATCAGGGGAGTTTCTCATTTCTTTAGGTCATTTTGACTGAAATGGAAAAAAGGAGCCTGTGTCACTAGAGAATAAACTGAGAAAGTATAGACAGAGTTTTGAGAGAGCTGTAAATAATTAAGAAGTTTAGATTGTATGTTACATCTAAATTAGATTGTAGGTCACATGTGGGGTGACCTAATGGTGTGGAGACCATTGGCTCAGTTGGTGAAAGAATTCACCCAAGGCAGAATAAAGGAGATAGAAGTTTATTGAATACACTGTAAGGGGGAGGGGGCAGGATAACAAAGCAGGGACTGTTTGACAAGAGGCAGTGAGTGGGGCCTGTAGTTAAAACAGGGAGTGAGGAGGTATGGGAATATGTGGAATTTCCTTTTTTTGGTACCTGTGTCCAGGTGTAAGTAACCCATTGGTCAGCTAGGGCTTATGGATACTTTGAGGTGGGTCACCGAATGGGCCTGTGTGGATTCAGTCAGGAGCATGGGGATCAATGTGGACCCTTCTAACGTACTCAGGTTTCCATTGTTCAAGTTGGTTGCTTAAAAGCAGCCTCTACATTACATGAATTGAGGGAAAGTAAAAGGAAACTTTTGCCCAAAAGAAGGACATGGCCAGCGTGTGGTTTCAAAGAACTAATGGTCCTGGAAACCTCAAAGGCAGGACTGTCTTAGACAAAAATCTGCTGTCTTTACCTCAAGGTTCCTTGTGGAGCTCCCTCTTCCCCCAAGGTACTCAGTGTCATCATGTTGACCTTTTCTCCTATAGTAGTACCCTTTTTTATTCTGGTTACTTCAGAAATACTAAATACTCCTCAGCCTGCAAGGAAAAATTTAATAGCCTTTACCACATGTGTAATGAATCTAAAGATGATTTATATTCCTGGATTATCATGGCTACTCCTGAACATAACTCTCCTGTGAAATACATTTGCATTTAACATAATTTGCTGGAGGGGGTTGGGAGATGGAACACCCTTTACTAGAAAGTATGTGAAAGTTTAAGATTCTGAGGCAACCTAGGAAAAGCTATGCTTTGTCTCAAGAAAGTTTCAAGTTCATGTGCTAGCCTCTAAAATGGCTCCCAGTGATCCCCTTCCACTCTAGGTTTTAACGCCTTGTATAATCACCCTATTCTTGAATGTAGGCTGGAGTTAATGACTTGTTTACAGAAAACACAACATGGCAAAGTGATGAGATATCTCTTCCAAGATTAGGTTACAAAAGACTGGCTTTCCTCTTGCTCTTCTCTTTGACTCTCTCTTGCTCACTTTAATGCAAGTCAATGCCATGTTCTAAACTGTCCTATAGAGAGGCCAAATGATGAAGTACTCAAGGAGCCCCCAGTCCAGCAACCTCTGAAGAACTGAATCCTGTCAATAATCACATGGGCAAATTCTCTCCCAGTGGAGTTCACCCAAAGCAGAATAAAGGAGATAGAACTTCGAGTGGACTCTGAATGCCATCACAACAACCTTGTGAGAAGACTTAACCCAGTTAAGCCACAACCAAATTCCTGATCTACAGAATCTGTGAGGTAATCTTATTTATTGTTTTAGTCACTAAATTTTGGGTAATTAGTTATGTAGCATAGATAACTAATATAGGCCACCTCGCAACAGAACATTCTGTGGGTATTGTAGGAATCACAGAATCTTAGACTTGGGAGATATTTGACAATTGACTAGCTCCATATCCCATTAGATGTTTGAGACCCTCAAAATATTCCCCCTAATGGTAGTCAAGTCACACTTGAACACCTCCCATATTCTGAACATTTTCATACAGTTCATTTTCAGTTGGGTTTGGAAATTTCTCCTGTAATAGTCACTTGATAATGATGAGCTTTCATGTTTCTGTGACCACCTATCATTAATATCAATTTTTCATTTGGGATAAGGAAAATTATGTTATTGTTTAAGACTGATAGAAAAGATAAAGCATGATAAAGCATGGTATCTAGGAAAAGGTCACATGTTTGGTCTGAGAAGTCTTTCTGTTGCCAAGGTTCCTGTATAAAACCTGTCATCTCAGAAAATTTAAATGGAAAGTGGGGACACAATAGTGCTCAGAAACCATAATGAAGAGTGAGAAATAAAGGAACACCAGAGCTGTAGTAAATACAACAATTTTTTTTAAGATAAAACACGTGACAAATTGCATAGACACGCCAATGATTAGGCTTCTCTAGGAAGGAAATCTGTACAATGATCATCCAACCATAAAATACTTTATGAACTTCTCTTTATTAATAACAAGCATGGCGCAGCTGCAGTGCATCTTGAGTCTCGCAGCCTTTCCCAACTCCATCGCTAACAAATTGAAGTCATACACCCCAGTGTGGTGAAGCAATCCATTCAATAGCAGCTGTGAAAGACTCTAAAGATAATTTAACTGGCAATGAAAATTTTAAAAAAGGCTGCATTCCTGCATGATTTATGTAACTACAGCTATTGAGAGCCTGCTCTTATCCCCTTGGGGTTCACCCCTACACTGTGAAGGCTGCTTATTGCAAACACCTGCTGCTCTCTGCCTGTGAACTTTAATTCTGGCGTGTGCCCAGGGCAAACCGGAAATGCCAGAAGAAGGATAATGTTCTGGAGGCAAACTCCAACCAACGTTGGAGCAGAGGTTGAACCATAGATACACATCCTCCCTTGCCACTGTGTTGGCATGGCTTTAATGCATGTTCTATGTTGTCTCCCACAGTTCGCCAGCCAAATTTAAGCTTCAGTTGGCCACACTGGTAACTTACTTGATGACATAACCCGTAGTGCCTAATTTCTCTTTCCTAGGTTAGTTCCCTACTTTACCATGAATGTTTCCTGAAATCACTTCTAACAACTACCAGTGTCTCAGGGGTCACCCAAACAAAGTATGTATTTGTATTCAAATCCATGTCTCAATTCAGTTGCTACTTGGGTTCAAATCATGGCTGAGAAATCCAACCTCAGACAACTTACTGGGCAGTTGCACATTTAAATTAGGTATTACACTCTGAAAGACTTTGGGGGAGTTTCATATCCACCGAAATGCTTCACAGTTGAGCACACAAAATCCAGCAAATTTTCTAGAATCAGGAACCAAAACCAGACCTGGGGCACCATCTTAATGTGTCTTATCAACTGTTCTTACATTTTCTCTTCCCTATTTACAATTTTGAGGTTAGGCCAGCTGTCTGTCTACTTTTATTACAAGAGAGATTTCCAACATGGTCTCCAAACTTTCAAGAATTAGAAGGTAAAAAATAGTATTCCTCAACACAAGAAAAAACTATGGGTTCATAAAGATGGATAATACAATAATCATAACTTCCTGAATATTTACTAAGGATCAAGAAATGTGCTAAATGCTTCATACATATTTACCCATTCTATACTCAAAACAACCTTAAACTTTAAGTACTGTCTTTACTGTAATTTTTTTGTCTTTTTGTAACAAGTTGACTGTTGACATAAAAATGCACATAAATATAGTATACTTTTTATAATTCTAGACGTATGTATACACCCATGAAACTATTACTGCAATCCAAAGAATGGATATATCCATAACCCCCAGAAGTTTCTTCATGATTTTTTTATAATCCTTCTCCATTCCTTACGTCTTCTCCTCTTGCCTTCCTCAGGAAACTGTCACTATTAATGAGTTTGCATTTCCTAGAATCTTATGTAAATAATACATTTATTCTTTTATTGTCTGGTTTCTTTCACTGATAATTATTTTGAGATACATCCATATTATCGTGTACATCTATAATTCATTCCCTTTTACTGATTGTATTCCATTGTATGCACATTCTACAATTTGTTTATCCATTCACTTGTTTGAAGACGTTTGGATTCTTTCCAGCTTTTTGACTATTACAAATCTGAACATTCATGTACAATATCTTAATATGGACATAGGCTTTCATTTCTCTTGGGCAAATAGGAGTGGAATGACTGGATTGTATGGTAAATGTATGTCACAGTGAAAGAAATGGCCATTGTCCCACTTTATATTCCACCAACATGTATGAGAATACCAGTTTTTTCCATATCCTTGCCAGCATTTGCTACAGTTAGGCTTTTTATTTTCAGCAGTTCTGACAAGTGTGATGGTATCTCATTGTAGTTTTAATTTGCATTTCTCTAATGACTAATGATATTGAGCACCTTTTCATGTGCTTATTTGCTCTGTGTATATCTTCACTGGGGGAAGTGTCTGTTCAAATAATTTGTCCATTTTTGTTTGGTTTGGTGTTTTCATTTGAGTTTCAGAGTTATTTACTTATTCTGGATACAAATCCTTTATCTGATATATGTGATTGGCAAATATTTTCTGACAGCCTTTGGTTTATCTTTTCATTCCCTTAATGCTGTCTTTTGAAAAAAATAATTTTTAATTTTGATGAAGTCCAATTTATCAATGTTTTCTTTTACGAATCATGCTTTAAGCATCTTATCTAAGAATTCTTTGCCTAACTTAAAGTCACAAAGATTTTTCTCCTCAAAGTTTTAATGCTTTAATGTTACCCTTGATATCTAAGGTTAATTTTGCATTGATTTTCATATATGGTCCAGAGATATGCATCAAAGTTTATTTTTTGCTTGAACATCTAATTGAACCAGCACCATTCATTAACAGACTATCCTTTCTCCACTGATTTGTGTTTGCTTTTGTTCCTAAAATCAGTTGTTGATATACAGGTGATTCTGTTTAAGTGGGGTGATTGTGTTGTTCAAATCTATATTGCTGTTGGCTTTTTGCCTCTTTGTTCTATCATTGTCTGAGAGAGATATAGGGGAACCTTTGGCAATAATTGTGGATCTATCATTTTTTTTTTTTGCTACAGTTCTATCAGTTTTCCTTCATATATGTTCACACTTTGGGTGCATAAGTAATTAAGATTATTATGTCCTTTTGATGGATTGACCCCTTTCTTGTTATAAAATGATCTTCACACCTATAATATTATTTACTGTAACATCTCTGTCTGATATTAATATAGACACTCCAGTTTTCTTTTGCTTAAGATTAGTATGGCATATTCCTTCTCATCCTTTTACTTTAAATTTGTTATTTTGTGTTAAGTTATATTTTGTTTCTTGTATACAAACATATAATTGAGTCTTGGTTTTTTTGTCAATCTAACACTCTGCCTTTAAACTGTCGTGTTTGAATAATTTGCATTTAATGTGATGACTGGTAAGCTTCCTTGTATGACTGTTGTCTTGCTGTTTGTTTTCCACTTGTGTCTTCTGTTCTCTGTTCTCTTTTGTCCCTTTGTATAAATTGAGTAACTTTTTATGGCATTTTATCTACTTTGTTGGCTTATTATTGATAACTTTTTGTTTTGTTTGCTTAGTAATCTCTTTCAGATTTATAGCGGGAATCTTTAATGTGTCTCATTCTGCTGCCAATTGTTGTTATATCACTTAGAGAGTTTAAGCATCTTACAATAGTGTGTTTCCATTTCTCCACTCCCAGATTTTGTGATTGTTGCCATATACGTTTACTTATACATATATTGTAAACCTTATATTACATTGTAATTATTTTTGTCTAAACAGTAAATTGTCTTTTAAAGAAATTTCAATAATAAGAAAAATGATCCCTCTCTATTCACAGGTATAGTTAATATTTCCAGTGCTCTTTATTCCTTTGTGTAGATCTATATTTCTGTCTGGTGCCATTTTTCATTTGTCCAAAGGAATTGCATTAAGATTTCTTATAGCATGGGTATAATGGAGGTGAATTTTTTCAGCTTTTGTATATCTAAAAAACAGGGGGCATCTTTATCAGTTTGTATCTTCTGTATACATAAGAGTATGTACTGAACTAGTCTATATATTTCCCAATCCACAAAAGGCTGATAAACCCAGAAATGATGCCTTACAATCTTTTCCAGGCCTATGATTCTATCTAATGAATGCTAACCATTTCTCATGGATTACAGTAGCTGGCAGGTAATACCCTGAACTTGGCAGCTGAGAAAGTGATGTTTATTGCAAACCTGGAAGTGGGAAAAAATACTGAAATAGTTCCCCTTCATCCTCTATATCTGCCTCCATACTGCTAGAGAGCCTGGCCTAGTGCCTGGTACAGAGTAGGTGCCTAATAAATTGGTACCTTATGTTTTTTGAATGAAGACATTTTTGGGGATAAAAATACATTGAGGGCAAAAATAATGTGGAACTCGAAAGAAAGGAAAAGAAAGAATGAGGGAGGACAGTGTGACATGGCACTGAGAATAAATTTCATCCACTCAGGGATAAAAAGATAGGTAGAAGGTGTAGATAAAACAATAAAGAACATAGCAATCACATTTTTCTTTCAGATCAAGGCCAAGTTAACAAGTTGTCCATAGGCTCTAAAAGTGACAAAGTGCTCATTAAGCATGGTTTACCACCTTTCAACCAACACTTGGAACAACTTTTACTTGTTGTAAAAGTTTGAGGGGGGTTTGAGACTACTGAATCAAGAAAAGAAATGCAAATCTGAACGCTTCAACAGGGTTGTGGGGATAAAGAGATTGGAATTATATGTTAGAGGTAAATATTTCAGGATAAATAAGTCAGGCTTAGAAGACAAATGCTTCCCTCACTATATTGTTTCCTCATCTTTGGTAATTTCATGCTGACTCTAGTGGCTTTATTCTGATTTGCTTATTAAATGTTTCAAATTTTAAAAATACGTATATTTTGCCTATTTAACATCATTGAAACAGGAATTGAGTATATAAAAAGCTACAAATATTCAATGGAATATTCACATGCTTTACCAAACAATTTTACACAGTGAATATAAACCTATTTTATCCTTAAAAAAAAAAGACCTACCTTCCCATATCCCATATAGCCACCTGTCATGTAATTATTCAGCTGAGATATGCTCTTTTCTTTTGAAATTTATTTGTAGTTTTGTTTCCAAGCCCACCATCCTGAATTGATTTTCACTCACATCTGTAGTCCCCTTGTGTTTTTTCCTCACTTTCAGACAACAGACATGTGATTATTGCAGGCGATGGGTTGTTATCTGCAACTCCCAGAAGACACGGTTCCTTAGATAGTCTTAATATTTCATCACAGGCCACAGTAATCTACATTTAGGAATGAACTGGAAAGAATTGAGTGCCCACTTGTGCAGGATATTTCTATGGTTGCAAAAATTATTCTGGAGAAATTACATTTTTCCTCCTCCTTATCATTTAATAGCATGCTTTGAAGTGCATACACCTTCAGGAGAGATATGCTTTCTCTCCAATGAGGATGCTTACCCTTTTCATCAAACCCTCGTGGACCCTTTTTCTAGACCCAGTTTTTTTTTCCATATATGTATTTAGCTCTGAATTGGAAAATAAATGGTATCCAAGGCTGAGTGACTTAGCAAACAAATGATGCATGGAAATTGCATAGCCATCTACTCTCTTGAATTGTCTCACAAAATTGGTTTAATGAGAAGTAGAGGACAATTAACTTTTTCAGATGATCATTTCTCTAATTCAACATTCAGTTGCTGAGTGTCAAAGAGAGTTCCACAAATCATTCAGGGGTCAACAATTAAATGCCGTGACTGGGGTTTTAACAATCTCACTTTCTCTTTTTTAAAATGAACTTCAATGTTCATTTAACATGCCTTCTTCCATTTCAAAATATTAGGCCTGGGGGAAGCGCCTTTCCTTTGCTACAAAAGCACAGGGGAAAATATCTTTTCAAAACCCGAGGGCTTCAGAAAACTTCTTTATCTTTATCTGCATCAGGAAAACCACAGCCTAAGAACAGGGCATTGGGATCAGGAGAAACTGGACCTGAATTTTGGCTCTTCCTTACCTAGCTGTGGAATATTAGGCAAGTCACATAGAATCTGGTTCCTTTACCTGTAAAATGCAAATAATATTAGCTATTTTTTACAGAATTGTAACAAAGGCGAGATGGATTAACATATGTAAACTGCCTGACAGTAAATATCAATTCCTTGCTTTCACGGTAAAACACAATACTGTGAGTTTGAATCTTGTTAACTACCAGAGGTAGAGGAATCAGGAAGTATCAATATTTATCTGCCAGGAATCATGGCTCGCAGAGATGTGTGGGCCAACTTAATATTATAAGTAATCTTGTCCTCTCACAGCAGACTTTCCCCCAAGAAACTTGCATAATTCATCTCAGTATTTCTCAACACATCACAGTCCTGAAGGCAGCTAACCACTGTGAGATGTGTAGGAAAATGTAATGGTTTACCCAGAGCCCAGACAATATTTTGACTGCCAACCTACTCTAGAAGCATGCTCTCATTCAACTCTCCTTTAGTTTGTAGATGCCCTGAAACAACCCCTCACCCTCCAAATCTTTAATATCCAATATTTTGCTCCCCAAGTGCTCATCAGTGGAAATAATTATGCATACCATTTTAAAAATGCATTTACAAGTGATACGTATGCACTTCTATCTACATTAATGCAGTTCACACATTTTAAAACACAGATGAGGGGCGCCTGGGTGGCGCAGTCGGTTAAGCCTCCGACTTCAGCCAGGTCACGATCTCGCGGTCCGTGAGTTTGAGCCCCGCGTCAGGCTCTGGGCTGATGGCTCAGAGCCTGGAGCCTGTTTCTGATTCTGTGTCTCCCTCTCTCTCTGCCCCTTCCCCGTTCATGCTCTGTCTCTCTCTGTCCCCAAAAAAATAAATAAACATTGGAAAAAAAATTAAAAAAAAAACCACAGATGAAAACCAATAGAAGTATGGGTTCTAATATTTTCTTGCCATGTTCCGATAGATCATCTTGCACATTCCTTGGTGTGCATTCCCTTCATTTTTCCTGTTGCAACTTGTGTGATGGTAGGGTTTGAAGGAGGCGGAGAAGTTGATGCTAGAGACTAACACTGCTTTGTGTTGGCCATTTTTGTGGTGTGACAGATTCTCCTGATCTCATTTTATAGGCAGCTGAGTCAGGTTCCTTTACTTTGCCAACAAGGACTGGAGGAAACTGGACTCTTGGTTGAGTGCCAGCCAGTGCTTTTGCTAGCTTAATGCTTTCATAACCAAACATTACACTCTGTCCTTTGAGATTTACAAAATTGGCTTGAATCCCCACCCCGAGTCCTGTGCAAATTTTCCTGCCCTCTCTAAGATTTCACAAGTTCCAGGGAGGTTTACATCCCATACTTACCTTCCCCTCCACTTCCTTATTCTTGTAAAATTCTCTATCTTGTTTATTCTTGCCATCCTGCGGGGGTTCTCTTTTCTTAACTTGAGCCCACCCAAGGGAAGGACATGGGGCACTAGTGTTGTGTAGATAATGATAACAGCTAAGGAGAGGTGTTATATCATAGTGCAGAAAAGTAGATATTTACAATGAAATATTTTACTATCCTGTGACCTTTATTCTTACATCCCCCCAGTCTTTATCTGTCTCTGTGCTGAATTTCCTTTTAGATGTCCCTGAACTTCCACTATGGTGATATGTCAATCTCTCTCAAGATTATGCACCAATCACCCACTATCTTGGGAAATTTTTTCAAAGAAGTGAATTCCAGGACAAAGAGGGGGCAATTCCAGACCTATATGATGGTACTTCATATAACAATTGTTGATTCTTGTGTCACTACATTGATCATTGATATGTTACAAGCTTTTTTAAAGTGTGATGCAAGTAATTTTTGGCTATCATACTGTGAATAATATTTATTACTAAAGGAGAATAGAGGGGCCCCTGGGTGGCTCAGTCTGTTAAGTGTCTGACTCTTGATTTTGACTCAGGTCATGATCTCATGGTTTGTGAGATCGAGCTCAGCATCTGGCTCTGTGCTGACAGCATGGAGCCTGCTTGGGATTCTATGTCTCCCTCTTTCTCTGCCCCTCCCCTGCTCATGCTCTTTCTCTCTCAATATAAACAAATAAACATTTAAAAATAATAAAGTAGAACACATTTAAGGTTACTCCCATAGTAATCATTCCTACTTCTTTGAGTTGTAATATAAATTGTAGAGCGGGAGAGAAAGGGGTAGAATTGTAACAAGGGTGCTAAGAAATGTGCATAAGATTGATACTTCCATGACAGCCTGTCCCATATGTTAATATCAACCTTTATTAAGGCTTTCAGCAGGGAAATCTTGTGTCTCACTTATTTAGACCAATCTCCAATGTGGGGTACATACCCAAAGGAATGAGCAAGATGAGTCAGTGTGGCAAAAAAAAATATTGTCACTTATATTGACATTTATTTTTATATCATGCTTTTAAATTTATCTCTTGAGTGCATTTAATGTGCTCCTGCAGAATTTTGAGACATAGCCATAAATTCTTTGACATTTCTCCCATGAAGAGGTAGGTTCTTGTCCCCTTCTTTTCAACTTGAACTAACTTGCATCAGTAGAATATGGTTGAAGGAAAACTATGTAACTTCCCAGGCTAGGTCGTAAGCACCTTCACTTTGCTGAAAAGGTTGCCCTGGCAACCCTGAGCCAACTTATAGAAAGTCCAAATACCCAGAGTCCATCATACGGTGAGGAAGCCCAACCCACAAGACACTATGATCCTTCATAAGTCCCAGTTGAGCCCAGCCTCATCACCAGACATATGAGTAAAGAAGCCTTCAGATGATTCCAGACCGCAGCCTGTGCTCACACTGCAGATGCTTTTATGGTGTTCACATCTTGTTTTTGCAATTTTAGTGAACTTATTTCCAAGCCGATATTTTCCTCATCTGTAAAATATCTAAATACCTAGAGGCACCTGGATGGTTCCGTCAGTCAAGCGTCCGAGTTTGGCTCAGGGCATGATTTCATGATTGGTGAGTTTGAGCCCCTCATCAGGCTCTATGCTGAAAGCTCAGAGCCTGGAGCCTGCTTTGGATTCTGTGTCTCCCTCGTTCTCTGCCCCTCCCCCACTCATGCTCTCAAAATGAATAAAGGTTAAAAAATTATTTAAAAAAAATCTAAATACCTAACTCTGTAAATACCACACAAAGTTAATAGAAAAGTGAAAAATATGCTGACAAATTCCCTCACAGTGGTTGACACATGGCAAGTGAGAACTTTGAAAAGATCTTCTCTATTCCTGATCTTGCCAACTCAATGATGTTTGGAGTTATTCTCTGAAATTATCTTCTACAATTAGCTGTGACAAGTACAATATGTGATAGAGTATTATGTGTACCTTTTAAAACAGTGTGGTTTTAGTTGCAACCTCATAGACTAATTATAGAATTAAAAACTCATTAGCTCAAATAGTTATGTCTGCCCTGCTTGCCTTTCATATTCTAGGCAGCAACTTAACTTTGGGAAAGAGATATGCCTTTTTAATATACAGTCTTTCCAATAATTCAAGTGCTTCCATTCCATTATAACAGGTGACATTTCTGGTGCTCATCAGCTGCTGTCACAGTCATGCTTGAGATATTGCACATCACCCATGAATGGTATTTTGGATTTCTTTGTAAGAGATTCTACTTTTTTTTTTCTTAAGTTTCACTGAAAATGAGAATGAGACAACCATCATTTAAAATTTTCATTAATTTCTGGGTTGCCTGGGTGGCTCATTTGGTTGTGTCCAACGCTCAATTTTGGCTCAGGTAATGATCCCAGGGTGGTGGGATCAAGCCCTGTGTCAGGCTTCATGCTGAGCATAGAGCCTGCTTAAGATTCTCTCTCTCTACCCCTCTCCCCTACTCATGCATGCACTCCCTGCTCTCTAAAATAAAAAAAAAATATTTAAATAATGAACAACTTTAAAGATTAAAAAAAATTTTTAACTAAAATTTTTTGTTAGTTTCTTATAAAGGTAGTACATACATGTAAAAACAAAAGTTGAAATAAAATAGAACAGGATGAATGAAAAATGATTGCCTCCTTCCTTCTGACTCCCCAATTCTCAGTGAAGAATCATACTTTTACCAATTTCAACTCTTCTCCTAGTTACTTCTGTAATTTTAAATAATATGTTAATTCTTTGATTTCTCTTTGCACACTTTAAATTGTTGGCATTGAGTAATAAAAGTAATTTACCCCATTCCTATTCCTGCTGTGTTTATTTCCTTCTCATTTCAACTTCTATTAGTTTTGTTTTGATTTTTGATTATTTCATTGCTTATCTTTGTAATGTCAATAATACATGTATCCTACTTCTTATTATTTTCTTGCTCCAAAGTCCCTCAGTGTTTTTGAATTTCCTCTGTATTTACCTCAGGTACATTCTCAAGTAGGATTTTTGGAAAATCTATTTGAATCTTTTCATGTCAGAAAACATGTTTTTTTCCCCCCTTACACTCTCTTGATCGATAATTGGAATGAATATGGAATTTTTCATTCAAAGTAATTTTCTCCCTAATCTTGGAAGGTATTACTATATCATCTTCTGACATCTATTATTACTCGTGAGAAGTCTGATGTCATTCTCTTCTAATTTCATAGATAATCGCCTTATTGGTATATTTCCTCTTTGAAAGCTTCTAGGCTGTTTTTATAAATTGATTTCAGATATGGATCTTTTTTTCCTTTCCAAATCTCAGTGAGCCTTTTGGGCAACAGACTTATGTTTTAATTTGGCAATAGGAAATTTGTTGCTATGGTGTCTGTGATTATTTCCACCAGTCCCCAACCTCCCACCCCCAATTTCTGTTTTCTCTTTCTGGGATATCCACTTTTCAATTAAACATTTTATTTAGTAATTCTATTTCAAATGTGCATGAATTGTTTCTTTTTCTCAAGTTGTTTCTTGATCATAGCTTCCTATTTTTTGTTGTACAGTTGTAAAATCATCATATATTGCTCTGTAAATAGTACCTCACATATTTCTAAGGTATTTTTTCCTTGAATTTCTTAAGAGAAAAGGTAAATCCTAATTTCTAATCCATTCAGTCATTTTCAGTTTTAGTTATATGGCAATATGAAATAACCAAGATTTTATTGTCAGTGCCAGGTATTAAGTCAAATTAGCTTATGCAAAGAAAGGATTTCTTTCTTTTTCTGCTAATGTAATTAAAAAGTTCATAGGTATATCTGTCTTAATTCATGGCTGAATCTCCCCATCTTTTGGATAGGCTCTCTCTTCATGGTAGACAAGATGTCCATCTCAGTTTACCAACCCCAGTGATACATGGAAGTATCACCAAGTAGTTGCAACAGCATAGTGTCAGTGAAGATTCTTATTGGCCTACCTTGGGTCACAGGACTAATCTGAAGTCAAACTCTATGGCCATCTGTTTGGGAAGCTCAGAATTTTTAGACTTGAGTGTCCTGTTCCCATGGTGGAAAGAGATAAAATATGAGCAGCCTCACCTGAACTACGTGAATAAAGATTCCCAAAACAAAGAATGAGATTTTTATTGCTGTAAGAAGGGGAGAGAAAAATTGTGTACCAGACATAATCCCAGAACATTTTGAAGAAAACAATGGATTCTTATTTTTTGATCAATAGCTTCAGCTAGAAGGTTAGATAAAGATACAGAAGATCATTTATCTTCAAGGAAAGCCACCTGGGTACAACCAGAAAACTATTTTATTAAATACTTTTTAAACTAGTTGAAGCCAGTATCTTCCAACTCCACTCTGGCAGTTATTTATGGCTGAATGGAATCATCAGGATTCCACTGTCTTTGTGACTTAATTATTATAGTCTATCCATAAATAGCACTTGCTAAATATGAGATTAAATTTATAAGTTTAGACATTTAAGATATTTATTCTTATTTCTTCAAATTCATGCTAAAAAAAATTTTTCCTGGAGGAAAGTAATGCCTAAGCTTCTCATAATGCCAGAGAGGAACAAACACTATAATTAATTTATTTTAAAACAGTAAGGAGTAAAGCAGGTTAACATAATAACATAATAATAACATTATAGTAATTCTTCTAATAGTAACTTTACTGTTGAATATTCTTAAATATTTCAAAATATTTTACCAGTATCATTGAATCACTTCTTTTTTCATCTCATGAAATCAGCAGGACAGATATCATTGATGCTCATTTACCAAATGAGAAAACTGAAGGTCACTGTAGGTGAATAAAACATCTATATAAATCACCACATAGCTTTTATCATATTGTATTAGCCATCTTTGTTTATGTCTCTACCTCATCTGTAAGGAGTATGAGCTCCATGAGGATGGATATCTTGTATTATTTATTTTGTATTACCAGGTCTTAGCCGGTGCCTGGCATATATCAGATGACAAAAAAATAAAACAGTTTTCAGAATAGAATTTAATTGCCTGTGGTCACAAAGCTAAGTCACATATGGCTGGGATGAAAACCAAGTCTTGTGCTTTCAATACAGCATGTAGACTGCTCATTAAAATGCAATCAATGTGTCACATGTGTTTTTAAATAAATGAACACAATAACCTTGAGTGGGTCCAGTGAGATGCTATCCAACAAAGTATGAGTCAGGGGTCCCAGCAGGAAGTAGATGACACACTCCAGTAATTGAAGAAGGTTAATAAAAGGACTATTATAAAGGTTAGGGAAGAAAACAAAGGATAGTATAGGACCCTGGGACTAGTAGTAATGACAGGGAGTCATTACTATCACTCCTAGACCCAAAGAGGCAAGGAGACGTGGTTTCCAGAACCCATGGAGAGAGCTGTAAAGACAACTTGATAGGAGCTGTTGTGCTCAGTGGATGGAACTGGCTAACTTACAGAGATCAAACAGGCCAGGTGCCAGGATAATAAATACCCTGACTCGGCCTTCCTTCCTTCCTTCCTTCCTCCCTTCCTCCCTTCCTTCCTTCCTTCCTTCATCTCATCCTAGGGCACCCCATGGCTGAAGCCAACTGGAAGACAGAGAGCAAGCTACTCCTTTAATAAACCCATCCAGGTTAGCATCCCAGGGGCCAGGGAAGACAGCAAAATGTAGAAGGATGGAGAGTGCATGTGGAGGGGTCAACAGAAGACAACCTACACAGAGAGTTGGTTACCCCAAGCCTTAAGTGATAGAAGTGAAAACTCACTTGAGTACTTAGCCTACGCTTGACTGGAGACTAAGGAAGCTAATGTACTTGAAAGGACCTGGTGTGCTAACGGGGCTGCTGCCAATCTTTGGAAGAGTAACTTGTTCTTGTCAAGAAGCATAAACAGATGGGGTCCGTGGTTTAACTCACCACTTACACTGTGTGCAGCTGTCAGTCGTGGCTATAGTCCTGGGTTCCAGAGGGTTGCAGGCTGTATTTTGTATCCAAAATCCTCCGGAGAACAACTGGCATACTCTTTGCACAGTGAGTACAGGGCTCAATCTATCCATACTGCTAGTATCAAAGGATATTCTTCATTAATCGAATGTGACAGGTCATTTACCCCTCCTTTTTTTAGAGAACAAAATACTGATTCAGAGATTGTTCTGACTATGAACTCCAAACAACAGAAGCCAATGAATTAGTTTGGTCTATTTCTTCATGAATGGATTCTTCTGTGTGCTCTAAGTGAGTCCTGACTTGCAAAGTCTCCACATGGCTCACCCAAGTCTTCTTACTTGGCATGGCTTTTCCTCTAGGGCCATGATGATCTCAGCTGTGTTGGTGTACAACTTGTAACATGCAGAATATTGAGGAAATGACCTTAATAAATCTCTTTCAAGCAAAGGGTCAGACTCAGGCTTCTGGTATTGGTGTAGAAAAACTGGGATGAACCACATCTGGTCCCATCATTGTATGACCCTGGTGAGCTCATTAACCTTTCTAAACTTTGGTATTTCCATCTGTGGAAAGAGACTTTTAACTTTCCTTCCTTCACCATTAGGGTTTTGTAATCCCTGAAGTGCTACCTAATTATAAGTTATTATAACCACATAATATAGAGTGATTGAACATAAATATTAATATGAAATATTTGAAAGGGTTTACATTTGCCTTTTATTCCTGCAGAATAGTTCATGGGCCTCATGAAGTAGCATGTCTTAATTAGACTAGAAAAAGGTACTGTATTTCAACCTATCATGAAAAATTGCATGAAAATGGGAAAGTCATTTATTGGTTTGTAAGGTTCAGATTTCCTATGTGTGAAATGGGGATGATAAGAACATTTACCTCCTGAATTATCTCTGGAAGTATAAGAATATAAAAGAATACACACTTAAAAAATAAAGTGTCATAAAAATGAAAGTTACTGCTCAGTTTAGTTTAGTGATGAGTCATAACATTTAATACGTCAATTTATTTTCATGTTACGTAAATAGTGTTTTGTTACTCCTGACTAATATTAGAGTCAAAATTCTAATCTGTGCAAATGGAATGTTTTAGGACTTCCAAAAAGAATATCTGAAGTCATGACCTGAATGATTTTGGTCAAGTGGAAGCAAACTCTGGATTTGCAAAGAAAAGGATACTAAAGAAGTGATTTTTTAGAAGTCTATTATGAGGTTCATAACATTTTGGTTTAATAGCTAGGGATATCCGTGCTCATGTCATTTATCTCTTCCTGAAACAATGCTGTTATAAACCACCCCCAAACCTAGTGATTTAACACAGCAGACATTTTTACTGCTTATGGGTATGTGGGTTTGCTGGACAGCCCTTCTGGTATTAGCTGGACACACACAGACATTTGCAGTTATGAGTGGGAAGGCAGCTCTGTTGACCTTAGCTGGGTTCTCTCACATATTTGGGGGTGAGCTGACTCTAAGCTGGTCTAGGATGAGTTCTGCTCTTCATTGGTTTCTCGCATCCCTCTAGCAGGCAAGCCACAGCTTACGTCCTGGTGGCTGGGCATGGTTGGGGCTTAGGCTCAGAACTGGCATATTGCCACTTCTGTACCATTTTTCTGGGCACACTGAGTCACAACATCAGCCCAGATTTGAGGAGCATGGACTCCACTGTAGATGGGAGAAGGTGCAAAAGGACATTATAAAAAGTGTAAATACAGGGAAAGACAGAGAACTGAAGCTTCTTTGCTTTCAGTCTACCACATGACTCTACTTGAATTTTCTTAGGAGCAGTACTTAAAGGCTTGTAAACATCCAGGAAGCTTAAAATACATAGACATTGCTACACCAGCATGCTATTAAAACAAGCCGCTTGCCTAGAGAAAGACATATTTGTATGGAGAGGGATCTGTAAGATATGCCAACTATTTTTATAAATGCACAAGTTTGGTTGACACACATTTTCTAATATGCGAAACATCCCATTTGTGCTACTTGAGCAAACACATCAGATGCATTAAATGGTGGTGCGAAACCCTTCTCAGCTACCCTTATAACAGGATAATTCTTAAACTGCTATTTATTTTACATATTGGATTTAATTTACAGAATCAATATATGTCATTTTCTGAAGGTTTTCATCTCACTTGCTTGTATCTTTAGAGGGAGGAGTTATTTTTACTTAGCCATGTTTGAAAATATGAGTCCTAATACAAAAGACAATTGTATGCATATTTATTCATGCCTTTAAATACCACAAAGTATGTGTGTGGCAGAGTGAAAGAAGGAAATCACAGTTCTTTGTTTCTGTAGAGAACTTCTACCTTTAAACATAGAGCTTCAAAGAGGAATTTAGATGAATGACAATAACATTTTTTTGCTTGGCCTTTGTTAATAATGAAAGTTTTTGGCTTGTATAGATATTGAGTATGGAGAAAATAAAATTAAAGGGTGTCATTGGGAAGGTAAAACTAGATAATTGCAATGAAATCACTTAAATCACTACAGAAAATGTAAAATTATATAATTAAGGAATCAGAGGGGAGAGGGTGAAATGCATGGTTGTGGTCAAAAGGTATAAACTTCTAGTGTAATCAATCAATCATAGGTATGTAACATACAGCATGGTGACTGTAGTTAATCACACTGTATTGTGCATTTTAAAGTTGCTAAGAGAGTGTATCTTAAAAGTTCTCACCCTAAGAAAAAGAATTGTAGGGGCGCCTGGGTGGCTCAGTTGGTTGGGTGTCCGACTTCAGCTCAGGTCATGATCTCGCAGTTTGTGGGTTGGAGCCCTGCGTCAGGCTCTGTGCTGACAGCTCAGAGCCTGGACCTGCTTCAGATTCTGCGTCTCCTTCTCTCTCTGCCCCTACCCCACTCATGCTATGTCTCTCTCAGTCTCTCAAAGATAAATGAACATTAAAAAAAATTTTTTTTAAAAGAAAAAGAATTGTAACTATGTGTGGTAATGGGTGTTAACTAGACTAGTTGTGATTGCTTTGTAATATATACAAATATCAAATCATCATGTTGTACCTCTGAAACTGATGTAATATGTCAATTATGTCTCAATAGAAAAACTGAAACACTGACTATAACCGTATCAATGATTTTAGATATTTCAGGATACAGCAGGGCATCTATCTCACCACGGTTACCCCTCAGAAAATGTTTGAAGTTATAAGTTAGAGTAATGCATTTAGAGCAGGCAACAGCTTTTTAAGTAGTCATGAAGTAGAAAAATAATCTTGCCTGTAATGTTTTAGTCAGGCTTTAAAATGTCAGTTAACATATGGAGCATATATACAGTGAGAGTCATATAGGAAAACCATGGGTACTTCAGGAGTTCACCCTTCAAAGTTTTAATTTGAATTCCTGTTTTGAGTTTTCATTCTCTTCAGCCTATTGAACTGCTTTTGAACCCAGAGGCCTGTGCAAATCTCCATGCTACGTGTAGAGATGAAAGTGTTGTGCCATTCTCTGGTTTCTGCTTGGCTTATCTTTACCCAAAATTACTGGTTATCTATTGTAGCCTCTTGTTCATGGAATGCATGTATTTATTTAACTGAGATATTTATAACATCCTAAAGTAATAATCATTGTTAAACCCGTGTTGGAGACAACTGTTTTGGATTCAAATCCTGCCTCCTATGGCATTGGTAAGGGGGTAGTTCACTTCCCTCAGTCTCATTTCTTCACCTTTAAATTGCAGATAATAATGTTACTTATCTCATATGATTATTATAGTGACATGGGAAGTCATATGAAGTCAATATTTTGTAAGTTTTTTTCTAAATAATGATAGCTAGAAGTCACACTTATTTTAAAATATGCCATATCTTCAACAGTGGGAGAATCTTTGCTGAGGAAAATGAGAGAAAAGACTAGATATATTGATACTGAAGTAACCCAAGGAAACAGCCTGTCCTGATCACGCTACAGCAGGAGCCACACTTCTTAAGCGCTGCCCGTGTATTTAGAGCTTTCAATCAGTTTTTTTCCTTGCTCTGCTCTTTAAAATAAACTAGCAACCAAAGGTCACCAGATATATGTGGGAAGTGGCTGATAAAAATAGAGGCAAAGCAAGCAGGAGAGAGCAAACAGGTGGGAACAAAGACTAGCCATTAGAAGGAGACTTTAAAAATCAAGTAAATTAGCATTATGGAGAGAATTGGAAATGAGCCAGATATGCTATAAAAATGATCATTCAGAGAACAAAAAAGAGCTCTTCAAAATTAAAAACATGATAGCAGAGAGGAAAACTGAAACAGAAGGGTTGGAAGTTTAACTGAAGAAATGTCACCGAAAGTAGAGCAAAAAGACAAGGATGTGAGGACAGAAAGGAAAAGAAAATTAGAGGAACAATCTAGAAGGTCTAAAATCCAAAACAGGAGGTGTCCCAGAAAGAGAAATATTAAAAAGAGGAAGCAATCAATGAAATAATTCTAGAACATTTCCCAGAATTCTAGAGCTTTTCCCACAATTTTTGAAATTAAAAGACCCCAATGAATGTCCATTATAATAAATGAAAGTAACCCAAAGTCCAAAATTAATGTAAATTCAGACCATTGGGGACAAATTTCCAGAGGGGGGAAAAATGTTTCTCTAGGGAAGATCAAGACAGAAAGTCAGACTTCTCAAAAGCAATACCGAAAGCAAAAAGACAATAACAACAACAACAAAAGCCTCCTAAATTCTAAGAGAAAATGATTTGTAAACCAGAATTTTTCTGTTGAGCCAAATGTCAATTAATTGTGAAGGGCAGAATCAAAACATTTTTATGTATGTCAGCTGTCAAATAATTTACCTCCCTAGCACACTGACAGCAAGGTTACATAAGGATAAAACCTTTGAAAACAAAAGGGTTAAGCAAGAATGAAACAAACAAGAATTGAGAATTCCAACGCAGTGATGAGATAAAGGAAATTCTCAGTCTGAGGAAAGGAAAACTCCAGAAGATGGTGGTGCAGAACTTGGAGAGGGTCAGAAGCCCCGGGCAAAGACGTCTTCAAGAAAAAGAGATTGAGAGAATGTTCAACGTGCTTGTGCTTATCACAGAAGATTTCAACAGCTGAGACTGTATCTGTTGGAATTAGCGGTAGATAAAAAACAAGCTGATCAAATAATAAAACAAGGTATAGAGAATAAAACAGTGTGGAAGAATGGAAGATAATCCTGACAGTTGCATGATTTACCTATGAATAGTGTGTGTATATATATATACACCCATACAGAATGTATCTGTATACACATTGTTATTACTATGTATATGTGCTATATGTCTTTATGTATATATGTATGCATATACATATATGTGTGATGTAAATATGTACTGATGAATGTATTTGAATATGAAATAAGACCTAACCAAAATTAAGATAAATCTACATCCATGGTGGTATAATAAGGGCAGGGGAAAAGATGGGGAAAAGATGTTGACAAAGAGCAAATTCCTATCTTCCATATTGAGAAACTAACGGACAGTGAATAGAGTGAATCATTAGGTAGTAAGCTAAATATATTGTTTAATGACATGGAACTAAATGCCACAATAATCAGGTAAAATAATTAAAAGTAGTTACGTTTGGAGAGAGGGAAATTGGGTAGGGTTGGGACAGGAGGCTGCTTCTCTTTATAAGAAGCCCGTAGGGGCGCCTGGGTGGCGCAGTCGGTTAAGCGTCCGACTTCAGCCAGGTCACGATCTCGCGGTGTGTGAGTTCAAGCCCCGAGTCGGGCTCTGGGCTGATGGCTCAGAGCCTGGAGCCTGTTTCCGATTCTGTGTCTCCCTCTCTCTCTGCCCCTCCCCCGTTCATGCTCTGCCTCTCTCTGTCCCAAAAAAAAAAAAAAAAAAAAAAAAAAGTTGAAAAAAGAAGCCTGTAGATTTATTTGGCATTTAAATACTAAGTGTTATATAATTTAATGAAAGTAAATATATGTGAAATACAATGTATTTATGACATTGCTCTTACTGATTAAACATTCTAGAAAAATGAAGACAAATATTTCTCCAAACAAACAATTTGGGAGAGCTTTTTAACATGGACACATTCACACCCACCCACAGGCATGCAAGCGTGCATGTGCACACACTGAAGTCATCACTATCACCAAACAACTATTTTCTAGATGTGAAATATATTTTTCCTGTGTGAGTACTACAGCTATTTTTCTAACTTTTATCTGTTGATTTAATCTCACATTCTTGAGAACCCAAACCTGTCAAGCAACTTTCAGCAGAAGGCTAGTCAACAAAAAAGCAGTGACCAATTATCACCTTCTGCCCCTTCCTCTGGAATAAAAAACAAATATACAAATATAGGATATACCTTATTGCTAAAACTGTATTCATCCAAAAAGGGACCAAGATGATAACTGGGCTCATCAAAATTTGTACAAGTCTTTGACTAAAGGAGATAAAAAATGAAATACATTCAAAGGAGGTAAGTAATTATGTCAACAGATGATCTCAATATTTAAAAATTCAAATATCAAGTATGGGCCACTCAGAATCATGTAGTGCCCTTTTTTCTGAGTAGCACTGGTCATTGTACCATGAGGACAAAAATCACTTCTCCCAACATTCAGAGATAAAGAAAGAGGGAAGGCATTAAGACAAATGAATGTTCTGGGTATAGACATTAAGTAACATATTAGCTTTCTCATGTGGCTCAATCTTAACTTTCCACCATGGCACACAGAAGCACATCCTAATGTGGGAAACTGGCTGCTCAGTGGGTTACCCATGGAGTGTAGAGCCAACATGGATTTTTTTCCTCAACTTCAACAATCTATCAAAATTTAGCATGTTACTCAACTGATGAATGGATAAAGAAATTGTGGTTTATATACACAATGGAGTACTACATGGCAATGAGAAAGAACAAAATATGGCCCTTTGTAGCAATGTGGATGGAACTGGAGAGTGTGATGCTATGTGAAATAAGCCATACAGAGAAAGACAGATACCATATGTTTTCACTCTTATGTGGATCCTGAGAAACTTAACAGAAACCCATGGAGGAGGGGAAGGAAAAAAAAAAAAAAAAAGAGGTTAGAGTGGGAGAGAGCCAAAGCATAAGAGACTGTTAAAAACTGAGAACAAACTGAGGGTTGATGGTGGGTGATGGGTATTGAGGAGGGCACCTTTTGGGATGAGCACTGGGTGTTGTATGGAAACCAATTTGACAATAAATTTCATATATTGAAAAAAAAAATTTAGCATGTTACTCCAGTATACAGATTTGGCTTCAGGTATTCTTGTGAAGAGCAATACATCTCAGGAGATGAGGCTTAAGATATATGCCTAGAAGACACTCTGATTATTTTATAAACTAAAAGAGTTGGTCTATACTCAATGCCAAGATATTCCTTGATACGAAATTAGTTCCTAAGGAAGTTGGAACCAGGACTCCAAGACATTGGAGAAGCACTTATTTGACTGTGGTTCTAATATACTATGTGGGTGCTTCTCAACTCCAGTGTGCATGCTGATCCCTTGGGCTTTTGGCTAATGCACCCTCTGATATAGCAGGTAGGAAACAGGGCCCAAGATTCTGTATGTTTAATAAGCTCCCAAGGATGCTGATGCTACTGGTCTGTGGACCACAGATTGAGTAGCAAGATGATAAATGATACCATAAACCTCTCATTTACAAATTAATAGATTTCATAATTGGCATAAAAGAGAGAGAGAAAACTAATTATAGAGTTTAATAGGTTGCCTATCACACAGTAGGAACTCAATTAACATCTTTTGAGGGACTATGGTATCCTTGGACAACTATGGAGTTGAAGAGAAATTCCAGAGAACATATCTTAGCCGTATTTAATAAGAGTTAGCCTATTATCTATATGATTGGTGCAGTTTTATATTTCATTTATACAAATAATGCTAATGAGAATGCTATTTCAATAAATGCATTTCTCACAGGGTTATGAAAGAGCAGACCTAGGCCGGCCCACTAGTGACTATGCCCTGACATGGCCTCAGAAAGGAGTTCCTGCTCAAACCTCAGACCATGCCTCCTCCCCTGGGTACCTTATGTTTTCTAAGAAAACAGGCTACTGATTGATGCATTCTTCCGAAGTCTAAGGTGGGAGGAAGGGGAGTGTGAGAGGCGTGGAAAGTGTGAGTAGAAGAGGGAGGGCTTCTCTCAGGTAGGGGCCAGAGGCAGGAGCCCTCAACCCTGTCCAGGCTTAGAATGACCTGGGAGCATTTTACCCCTCCCCAAACCAATTAAATCAGAGTCTCTGGGAATGGTGTTTGGTGCTAGGTATTTATATAGCACAGCAAGGCTGACAGCCAATGGTTAATACGTGACCAGTGAGAAACATTCTGTATACACTGAGGCCAAACATGTTAGAGATCCTCAGACACAGTGGTTCTTAAACTTTAAGTGCATCACAATCTCCTGGAAGACTTGTTCAAACACAGATTGCTGAGCCCCACCCCCAGAGTTTCTGATTCAGTGGGTCTGTGACCACCAGGTCATTTGCATTTTTAACAAGTTCCAGGTGACGCTGATAATTGCTGATCTGGGACTACACCTTGGAAGCCATTGTTCTATCCTTCCCCAGGCAATCAGCTGAGGCCACGACCCTTCCCCAGCCAATCGGCTAAGGCCATGATCCCTATAAAACCTTTGTGCTTTTGAAACCCACCCTCTCTCTCTCCAGTATCTTACCCCTGCGTTGGTGCAGGTAGGGGATTGAGCTCCAGCTAGCTCGAATAAAGGCTCTTTGCTTTTGCATCGGACTTGGCTCCCTGGTGGTCTTTGGGGATCACAAAGTCTGGGCATAACAGTTATAGGAAAGATTAATTGGAATAGTTATAAATTAGATACATCAAACATTATCTTGTGGGGAATATGTATTTTGCAAGATGATTTCCTTAGATGGTTCTTTAGTGTAGATTTTGCTGTTGCCAGGCTGTTTTTGCTGCTACTGGGTTGTTGTGGGCCAAAATTTTATATTCACTTACATTCACCTAGTCAGACAGTTGCTTGATTTCATATGTAAATCATATCTTGCTTCAAATCTGTTGTATCTTGCACTTTACTTGTTTATAGTATACTAGTAGAATTAAAGTTACACATTCCATGCCACAGAGAAATAAAGAAATGATACATTTATGAGACAATGCATGCTCATTTACTTTGAAAGACAGTTTCTAGAAATCTTGACCTTATTTCTCCCTATAGAACAGTAGTTCTCAAACTACAACGTACGGGCCAAATCCAGGCTGCTGCTCGTTTTTATAAATAAAGTTTTACCGGAATACAGACATGCTCTTTCATTCACATAGTTTCTATGGCTATTTCCAGTCTGCAACAGTGGAGTTGAATAGTTGGGGTACAGATCATATGACCAGCAAAACCTAAAATATTTACTCCCCTACCTTCACTTTAAAGGTATGCTTATCCCTGCCATACAACTAAAGATGATATTATTTCTAAGAAATTAATTTGAATAGGTAACAAGTGAGATCATTATTATCTTAACTGTCCAGATTAGAATTAGAATATAGAATGGTTGCAAATCTTGCATTATTTCATTCTTTGGAAGATGTAATGACAACACAGCTCAAGTAACAGAATGTAACTTATTGGAGGTGGGGGAGGTTCTCTCCATTGTGTTTATTTGCAACTTAATTTTTCTTTTTCAACTACTCCCCAAAACAAAAGCAACAACTTGTTTTTAAAGCATTTTCATTTTTCTCTTTGCAGTCAAGAAAAGGGGCGATTTTGCTTCTTCATACTGATTTTTTTCCCCCTGCAATTCCAAGTAAACCATTTTCCAAGTTATTTTTCTTTTTTAATTTGTAACATAATCACTGCCATCTGTTGCTTGGCTTAGCTGTTCTCTGCTCTTTGTACATATTTGTATATGGGAGTCTGATATTTAATATGTACCAATAGAGGTAATATACAGTAGGGAAATGCATATATATTTATAAAATATCTATATTTACACAGTATATATATGTACAAATTGATTCAATTTTTTATCTGCCTTGAAGTGCTAACCTGACACTCTTTTTCTGTGAATGTAAAATCCCAGCTCAACATTATTCTCTATCTATATGATTCAGTTTGGAATGGCAAAGCCTGGTCAATAATGATGTGGGCTTATTTATTATACCAGTCTTTAAAATCAGAAGGAAACTGGAATGTATTTCTCTCCTTTGAGTTATGCTATTTAGTTAGATGAAGAATGAAATTGTGAAACCCTTGTTCTGTCAATTCCCTAGAATAGTATAATGTCAACATTAATGTAAAAGATGGTTTTCAAGTGAGAAAAAGCAAAACTTCATGGTCTCTGTAAATCAGCGTAGCTTGACTTACATGGTGACATCTATCTCTAATTATGTAGCTGCTATAGTGGCATTGGGACTTATTTTTAATAAAATGCATCACTATGCAGCTCATTACTTACCTTCACAAATACTTTGAGTACAATTCTTTTCTATGAAAACCAGTGTTTCTATACTGATCCTGAATTGATGGAATGACTGAGAACCAGCAACTTCTTCAGGAACAAAAACCCTGGGGAAATACATGGGAAAAAAAAAAAAGACATTTTTTTCTAACTTGCTAGCACCAAGCATTGAAAGGCATTTGAAGACTTACGTGAAACAAAACAATAGCACTAGAAGCCACCAGAGTGTTTGGTGTTTGTTTCTACATCAGTTAGTTGTGGCTGCCTAGGCTGACCACCCCCAGATTACAAAGATTTTTAAAAGATAGAAACTTTTTTCTCATTTAAAATCTAGATGATTCAGGGTGATTTGGTGGTTACAAGACCTAAGGACTTCTTTCTGTTCCACCAGTCTAGCTCCTGGTTTTCATTCTCAAAAGCACCTTATAGTTGGCACTTCAGCCATCAAGTGAAGTTTCCATGGAACAAGGAGAAGGAAGGAAGGAAAGTGAAAAAGCACATGTCTATTCTATATTAAATTGAAGTCTGTTGGAGGAGGTCATTAAGAAGATGTGACCATGGGTTGACCTAGGACCTGGACCCAGACAATCAGAATCTCCTCACTCCCTTCCCTGAATGCATGTTCTGCCAATCCTTCCCACAGTGGGAGACATTTTCAAGGATGCAGTCTGGAGAGTAAGGTGTTGTTGAGGCCACCTGGACCATATATGTGACTGAACCAAGGCAAGGCCTCTATATAAACTTCGAAGGTTCTAGTGGGTGGGTAGAGAGATCTATTTGTCTTGCTGCCAGCAGGACAAGCCTTGTATAATTTCCTTTGCTTTTTAAACCTGCCAGGTACCAATTGGAAGGTCTGCCTCTTTCCTTGGTCTGTCCTTGGCCCCCCTCTCCCCACCCTTCCACCAAAGGGCCAGTTTCAAATTTCTCCTGAGGAAACTCCAGGAGGTTTCCAATCAAGAGAGTCCTACTGCTAATGGGTTCTAAGAGAATGGATACAGGATGAGCAACTTGAACCTCACTGAAGAGCCTTTTAGAAAAATAACTTTCCCTCACTGCCTTTGTATGTTTTAAATAATAACATGAATAGTTATAATCAAAGCGTTTGCTCTTCCATTGCTAGGGTGGAGCAAGTATAATGAAATGAGAGAATGCCAGAAAAGAAAAGTCCTGATCTGAAACAAAGCCATGCTGTTGTTTGCTTAAAAGCCCTTGGAAAATGAAGGGCTGATACAGAGGGCTCCATATTTTGTATCGGTTAATGGTGACTGAAATCCTTGTGTAAGAGGAAAAGGGACAAAATTGAAGAATTTAACTCTACTTTAATTAGGAAGTGTATACCGCATGGCACCAGTCAATAGGCCAAAAGATTTTTTTCAAAGTGTGAATCCATTCATTGTGTTCAAAAGCTCAAAAATAAAAAGAAATTTCCTTTAAATTCTGTCGAGATATCGCTAGAGACTCAAAGCTTGGTGGTTATATTTGAAGTGAGAGAGGATTACGGGTGTGCTGACGTTTATTTTTATAGAACAGTGCAGATACATGTCTGGAAGATAAACTGACTCTTGAAGATTGTATCTTGACACTCC
Organism: Prionailurus viverrinus; assembly: GCF_022837055.1. Classification (NCBI taxonomy): domain Eukaryota; kingdom Metazoa; phylum Chordata; class Mammalia; order Carnivora; family Felidae; genus Prionailurus; species Prionailurus viverrinus. The sequence goes on from NC_062563.1 coordinate 34,155,741, forward strand.
GGAGGCTCTGGAGATGGCAGGAGGGAAGTAGGGTGAGGTGAAGAGGTCTTTCTTCAATGCTTCCCATCTGTCCTGAGGCGTTGCTTCTGCCGTCCTTACTCCCTAACGTCTGTATTTTTGTGAAAGCCAGATTCAGCTGAGAGTGTCTCTCTAAACATTTTTGGAGCTGTACTTCCAAATTCTTCTTTTTTTTTTTTCCAAAATGGTGTTTAAGGCGATCAGCAGCTTTCAGTGAAAGCTTTTGCTTTACATGAAGGATAAAATGGAGCTTAAATGAACATCAGGTCGTTTTTCTTGTTTTTCCAAAAGAAAAAAAAATCCCACCATTTTTGTAACATAACTAAATCAATCTAAAAGCTTTTTACTTTTCCGCAGTAGAATTTAGACAAAATACATTGTGCTTTTAAGAAAGGGTTCAAATAAGAGCCTCCAGGGAAGAAAAAGTATAGTTTTTTTTTTTCCCCATGTGTTGGTGATAATTTTAAGTTTCTTCTTTTGAGTCTATGCCTATCTCAGTGTTTAACTTGATAACAGATCTCACTGAGTCAGAACTTGGCAATTTCATCACGATGCATGTTCTTATTTACCATCTAAGATGTACAAACTTTATCTCTCATATTGATGTGAAACGTAAAGATGATTCTAATGGTAAATGATATTTATGTCTTGGCTTACATACTCTTATTCACATAACTGTACTGGGCAGGTGATCAGGGTGACCTTCATCTTGCAGTCATCCAAAGACCCAGGCTAACAGAGGCTCTGCCTTCTTTAATGCGTGACTCCCAAGGTCACCATGGAGGTCATCTTCATCCCAGGCAGCCAGGCAGGGAAAGGGTATGGAGCAGCAGACATGGAGGGTTTTGTGTGCCAAAGACTATCTAATGTAACCCAGATGTAGTTATTATAGACCTCGTTCTGGGAAGTTTTTCTTCGTATCTCTCTGTTATTTCAAAAAAGGTAGAGGAATCTGACGCTTACATGCAATTAGAACTCATTTGTTCATAATGGAAAAGAGCTGTTGAATTCTAGAAAGTTAGAGATAAAAATGGATACGATTAAAGTTTATAGAATCAATGCAGGCAAAAAGAGGTTGACTAGATCACAGAACACAGAATTAGGATGCTGTCTTTGAATACTGTACATAAAAAGTTACTCGAAGGCACATAAAGGCAGGAGAGTACAATTATGGAATAATTATAAATGCATTAACTACCACTGATTAACACTATGTGACAAAGGCTTACATACATGATTTCATTTGATTTTCACAATAAGCCTTCATGATAGCATACAATGGCTCTAGGGCCAAATTGTCTGGATTTGAATTCTGGTTCTTCCAACTTACTGGCTGAAAAATCTTGGATAACCATTTAACTCTTGTCTGACTCAGTTCTTTCCACTATAAAATGGAGATAATAACAGTAGCCCTGTTCATGGGGTTCCTGTGAAGATTAATGCATTGAAAGTGTAAAGCCCTTAGAACAGTGCCTTGCACATAATAAGTTTTCATTATTATCAGCAGAGGCGCATTAACATATTAGGCTGTTGGATGTCAGATGGGTAAGAGACTTTCCTAATGTCACACAGCTAGCAATTGGTAGAACTGACTGACAGAAAGTATGTGTATTCAAATTAAAACACCTGCTCTTCCCACTATAGCAGGCTGTGAGTGAATTATGAACTTATAAGAGACTGAAACCACAGTTTCCTAGGGGAATTGGGTATACTTATATCATATTGTGGTTAAAAGCAGCGGGAAGGTCTCGGGTCTGAGTGGTAGGTTTTAGAAGTGACTAGCATGGTAATTTAGAGTCAGGTTCTAAAGTCAGTATTCTTTGGTTTCAGTATCAGTTCTAAGTTGTGTGACCTTGAGCAGGTTAATTCAACCCTCCAAGTCTCAACTTTATAATTAGTAAAATGGGGGATAATATTATTTTCCATTAGATCAGTTCAGAGTAACAATATGGCTTAAGTAATAAAGATACATATTACCTCACTTATCAGGAAGTCTAGAAATGGTTCAAAAGGTTAACAACAGTCTCATGAAGGACCAAGGATCTTTAAGGTTAACAACAGTCTCATGAAGGACCAAGGATCTTTTCATATTTCTACTTGGCCATCCTCTTTACGCAGTAATATACTGCAGAGAAAGGGTTAGGGGAGAGAAATGTTTCCCTAACGCCCTACATTAAAAAAAATTTTTTTTAAACATTTATTTATTTTTGACACAGAGACAGAGCATGAATGGGGGAGGGTCAGAGAGAGAAGGAGACATAGAATCTGAAACAGGATCCAGGCTCTGAGCTGTCAGCACAGAGCCTGACGCAGGGTTCAAACTCGCGGACTGCGAGATCATGACCTGAGCCGAAGGCAGACGCTCAACCAACTGAGCCACCCAGGCATCCCTACATTTTTAATCCATCGGGAAGATTTGGGTCTCTCAACCACCTCCTAAATCAACCAAGGACAAAGGAGAATAGGATTCTATAACTGGTGTCGACCAATAGACCAGTAATAGTTCATTCCCTGGGAAGAGGGAGGAGCTACCTTCCCTAAGCATCTGAACCAAATCAAGGTTTGCTTACAAGAAAAAGCGGGTGGGAGGGTGCTGTTGAACAGTAAGTGTATGTTATTGAGTGTCTGGGAAGTGTTTAGCTTAGCGCTCTGGCCTATACTGAGTACTCAGAAAAGGTTAGTTTTGCCAACTCCCTGAGGCTGATATTTTGAAGGGCAATTCTGTGTTCTCACAAAAAACAGAACTTTCTATTGTTTTAAAAGTAGAACAGAACACTGAACTTGATGGATCATAGGCCTGGCTCACACGATGTTGGATGTCCTTACAGGTCCCTTTGCATGGCAAAAATTCCCACACTTTAAAAGTATTTCTGCCTTGTATCCTTACCCAGGGGTGTGGAAAATGAGGAGGTTGAACTAACCTGCCTCAAGCCTCATTCTATCTGTTGAAAGGATTTATCCCATAGCCCTCCCGGAACAAATGGCATCCTCTTGATGGCAGAGGAAGCTCTGGGAGCCTATGTCTGTCTTGAAGACAAACGCTGTTCAGAATTCTACAGCTTTATTCTCCTTCTTATAGTCACATTCACATCAACAGCTGGGAAGGAACAAGAATACCAGATGAATGACTCCACCATCTATTGCTACCATAATGGTATGTAAAGAATGACTCTCTGGGTCAGTAACATTCAACAATGAGCATCTATTATCATGGTCATAAGTCTTCAGGTTGGCTGGATTCTGGCAAATAGGATGGGTTCTGTTGGATCTTCCTCCAAACTGGAGATTAGGCCTTGGTCTGCCCTTTATGGCTTTCTGAGTTGTTAATCTCGTGGCAATGACAAGAGACCCAACAGGGCAAACCCAAGCTCACAAGCATGTTTCAAGCCTTTGCTCATATCACCTCTGCTAACATCCCACTGGCCAAAGCAAGTCTTACAGTCTAACATCAGTGGGGTGGACAAATCACAGGCATCTAGTTGAAAATAGCAAGGTCACATGGCAAAATGTGTGGAAACACAAAGGGGCAAGGGAAAGAGAATGATGAAGGCACCACAAAGAAGTTCAATCTACCTTCTCATTTGACTAGAACCCACCTCTAATCTTCCAAATTCCTCTTCATGGGTGGGGGGCACATGTCTTGTCTCATCTGTCTTGCCCTCCTAAGCCACTCTGGTGGGTAAAACCTATTTGGCCAATAATACTTCCAGTAGATAATGGAGAGATTGCAAGGGGAAAGAAAAGAAAGAAAAGAAAAAGTAAAGACAGAATAGGAAAGAGAAAAAAACCACTCTGATGGGATCCATTGTAAGGACAATTGAGAAGGCCAGGAATCCTGGAAGCAGAGTCTTGTTGCAATCCTGTGAGAATGTGATTGGTGCCTTCTGCAATGTTACTGGCAAGCAGGGCTTCCGGATTAGAAGGTCTATGAAAAGGATGCTCAGGTTTTAGTTTAGGGACATGTGACCAGACGAAACAAATCAGTGTTTATAGAGTGGCTTCCAAGGACAAGGCAAACCTTCCCCCCACTCCCCCCACAGAGAGCAGGAGTCAGGTGTCATGTTCACCAGGTTATCCATGGTGATTATTATAGTGCCTAATATATAGCTGGTGATCAATACATATTTTTTGAATGCACTGAAGTATTTAAGAAGCAAATTTCCCCACTGCATTTTTGGTAATGTTTTGATTTAGTTTATAAACACTGGGCCTGGGAAAGCCCTAGGGGTCAAGGACAAATGCTTAAGAGAAAAGAAGTTTCTTCTTATTCTTTTTTGTTCATATTCTGTTTCTTCTTTTAAGAAATCAATTTCATCGAGATAAAATTTATGTACTATAAAATATACTCATTTTAGTTCTGTGAGTTTTGATAAGTGTGTACCTGCATAATATAGAACATTTCCAACACCTCCGAAGGTCCCCTTCCCTGTCAATCCCTGCTTATTCCTGACCCCAAGCAACTGATGACCTGTTTTCTATCGATATAGGCTAGTTTGCCTATTCCAGAATTCCTCAAACAGAATCCTGCAGCATAACATCTAGTTTCTGTCAGGTTTTAAAGCTTGTATCATTCATCCTTGTGGTGCATGCTCATTCCCTTTTATTTGCTGAATAGTATTCCATCATTTGGGCATACCATCATTTATTTACCTATTAACCTGTTGATTGACATATGCAGTTTCCAGTATGGGCTATTATGAAGAAAGCCATGCACATTGTTCACACAAGTCTATGTGAACCTATTTTTATTTCTCTTGGGAAAGTCCTTAGTTTTATGATAAGTTAATGTTTAACTTTTTATAGGAAACTGCTCCAAAATGGCTTTACCATTTTATACTCTCTCCAGCAATGGATAAGCGTTCCAGTTGCTCTATATCAAACAATGGTATTATCAATCTTAATTTTTACCCATTCTGGTGGGTCTCTCTCTCTCTCTCTCTCTCTCTCTTTTAATAAATGAGAAATGTTTGTTGAATGACCGAGGGCAAACATTCTTAGACCTATGTCACTAAATGAGCAAGTTAGGAGTCTACTATCCATAAGATACCTCTTTTTCTATGGTCTCTCCTCTCTCTCCCTGTGTCTCTGTGTCTGACACACACACACACACACACACACACACACACACACACACACACACACACAACACGTGGAGAGGAGAGGGGGCCTTCTGTCTCTGTGGGGGAAAAAAAAACCCAAAAAACCATTGTTTCTCTCAGGGTGGGCTTTCTTTTTCAGAAGCACAACTTAACCATAGCCCCCACCCCCCTTCCAAGACCAGCGCGCTGCAAACCCTCAGGCGCCGCAAGGTTTCCCCAAAGAGCACTCATGCCGAGCCTCTCTACTGCTCTCTTATCTACTAATAAATAATGTCTTTGCAAAGAGCTGGGTTGTGGCCGTCGCTAGAGAGCTCCCGCTAGGGGCTGCCTCTACGATCCCTCCCAACCGCTCCCTTTCCCCACCCAATTTGGATCGGAAGGCACTCCAGGCTCCCGCCCAAGTTCCGCGGAAAGCCCCAGGGAACGCGCGGTTCGCGGGCACCCCGGGTACCCCTGCAACCCCGGCATGGGGCATGCTCAGAGGGCGCGCGGGCGGCGCAGGCGTTGGCTGCAGTGGGGCCCAGGAGCCGGGAGGTGCCGCTGCGTCCCCGCTTCCCGGCGCCTGACCCAGCGCGCAAAGTTGGGCTGGAAGCCGCCGGGGGAAGGAGGGACCGAGCCAGCGAGGGTGGCGGGGAAGCTGGGCGGGAGGAGGAAGGAGGAGGGGAAGGAGCGGGGGGGGGGGGGGCGCGGAGCGTGTGTCACTCGCGCTCTCCCTCTGTGTATAGAGGATGTGCTGAATGGTGCGCTTCGAGGCGGCGGCGGAGGAGGAGCAGTACCCGGCGGCGGCTGGCAGCCTCGGCCGCCCGGCTCGGCTTCCCTGTGCCCTCCGAGGCTCCGCAGCCACCGCGGGCGCCCGACCCCGCGTCCCGCCCGGGGCATGGCCGGGCGCCTGGCCCCCGTGCGCCCCGCCTGCTGAGCCGCGCCGGAGGAGGTGCGGAGGCCGGGAGGCCGGGGGAGGCCGGCGGGGGAGCACAGTCAAGCGCTTCGCGAGCCGAGAAAGGAGCCCCGCGCCCCGCGCCCCGTCCCTGCCGCGCTCGCCCGGGCCGCCCCGAGCCCCGATGAGCCCAGATGGCCGGGGCTCAGCCCGGAGTGCACGCTTTGCAACTCAAGCCGGTGTGCGTGTCCGACAGCCTCAAGAAGGGCACCAAATTCGTCAAGTGGGATGATGTAAGTCGGAGGCTGCGGGCTGGGGGCGCGGGGCACCGGGCAGGGCGCGGGGCGGGCGGCGTGGGGGTGGGGCGAGGGGCGCGTTATGCAATGGGCGCACGGGAGCCGGCCGGGGCCGCCTCGGGGCGCGCAGGGTGGCCACTGCCGAGGCGGCTGGCCGGGAGCAGCGGCTTCGCGCGCGCTCCTGTCTCTCCGGGTCAGGGAATTGCCATCCTTGCCGGGTCTGGCAGGCGCCCCCTGAGGCTCTTCAGGCTTGGGGGCCTGAGGGGCAGTTTTTGCCAGGGAACGGTCCTGAGTTTTTGGAAAGTGAGAAGTTGGGACCATCTGGAGAGCGCTGGGGTGTGACCCAGGCGCACCCCTCTCCGCCCGCAGACGCACCCCCTATTACCTCTATTGCTCCCTTTCCAGAAGGAACAGGACAGCCCCAAAGAACGAGCCTGTTCAGTAATTGCTAACCCTCATGGCACTTTTATGGGAGCCCACGCGGCAGAGGACACAGCGGTCCAGCCGACAGGTGGTCGCTGATGCCAAACTTCAGCGCCTGGCTCCGGAGTGAGGGGCTTGAGAAGGGCCCAGGAGGACACTCCTGTGAAGGGCTAGAGGACAGAAGTCGGGGGCATCGGGGGTCTAGGAGTGCTCAGCGGACGTGCAGGCAAATGGGGAGAGCTAGTTTTTGAGAACTGAGCTGGCTGGAGTCTGCAGCTTGAAGCAGAACCGGCAAGGCATTCCCCACAATTTATTTATTACATCTTTTGCCAAGTGGGGCAGAGCTTTGCCCAAACCCGGATCTCCAGGGTTTCTCAAGAGCCCTGGACCTAGGACTCCAAGTGACACCCGCTCCCCAACCCGTTGTCTTCAAACACTTAAATTAATAATCTTGCTGAAAACATGGGACTCTTCAGATGGAGGGCATTATCGTATCAATTTATATGTCCTGGGTGTAATTCAAAAGGTTTGTTAAGAACAACCCACCGGGATAAACCTGAGCTGCCAGGATCTAAGGAAATTTAGGTCCAAATGAGGAAGACATCTCTCAAACAGGAGGAATGATAGGCGAATAAGGTGTTCATCCTCCTGAAAAGATTTTCCACCTAGTAAATTATAGCCTGTTATCCTCCAGGGTATTTTTCTTTAATCTTCTTAAGCCATTTTCCAGTATCTGAAAAACAATTTAAATATTCCAGGTACCGAATCCAATTACTTAGCTGAGTGAGTCTGTGTCTATATTTTGTCCAGTTGGAAGTGCAAACGGGACTAGGGAGTATGAGCCACAGCTTCCTTGAAAGCTAATGGCAATTATTAAATGTTGTAGGCAAGGATAGAAACATACGCCCTTTTACGGAGGACTTTACACTTTTCTTCTTCCATCCCAGTGTAAGGACCAGATGTTTTTGTAAATGGAATAGAATCTAAACAATAAATTTGGACACAGATGAACCGCTTTCTTACAACAACAGCAATAACAACAAAAGATAATGCAGTTCAGCAACAAATAAAAGAGTCTCAAAGAGAGAACTGAGGTGATGAGAAAATAAAGGGCCGAAGGGAGAAAGACTTTACAGAATAAAGAAGGGTATTCCAGCATAAGCTCTGCATTTATTCACAGTGATACTTTTAAACGGTGCTCCAGAATATCTTATTTGGAAGAAAATAGCCGGCATTACTTTGAAAATGGAGATCTTCTGTGGAATAAGTTTTGAACATCCAAGGAGATGATTTTTATTTTGTGCATTTATGGCATGTGTATTTCTTCCTTACCTGCTAATGCCAGACCATACACTAGATTCTGGGGTGGTGATGAATGTGGACAGAATCTCCGCTGTTATAGGCCTTACATGGTAGGTGGAGGAGACAGAAAATTATCAAGAACACCAGTGACGTAGAGATTAGAAGTGATGTAAGGAGAGTATTGGAAAGGTCACCAGTCAGACACTACCTGAAGAAGGTGGGAAGCACTCTCCCTGAGCACTGCAGCAGTGAGTTTCTTGGGAAGCCTTACTTTAGTGCACACGCTAAAGGGAGGGCCTGTGGAATCTCAGATCTTCTGTAGGGAGAAACCCAGACTGCATCCAGGAGTCAGGTTACCTGGAATATGGTGAACTCTCCTGCAGGTTCCTTGGCTCTCTGTCTCCATGGTGATCTGTGGGTTGAGAAGGAGCAGACTTTCTTAGGTCACCCATATCCTCCTCAGGAGTCACCCCTCTACTCTTGCCGCCCCATATCTGTCCTTCCAAAATGAAGCCAGTTTAGGTGATTGGGCTAATTATACTACATCCTAGTGATACTGTGTGCCGAAGACAAAGAGAACTACATGTTGAATCTAAAGGCTTGAGTTTACCTGCTGGTTCTCTTGTCAGTCAGCTGTGTAACTTTAGATTAATCACTTAACCTTTCTGAATCTTTGCGGCCTCTTGTGCAAGACTATGAGAATGCCACTTTTTGTTTGTTTGTTTGTTTGTTTGTTTTTACCTGTTTCACCTGTAATAGTTGGAAGTAGCCAATAGGATAAAGTAGCCCTTCTCACACTTGAGTGTCAGAAACATCTGGGCGATTGGCAACACGTAGTTTGCTTGGTCTCACCCTCGGTTTCTGATTCAGAAGGTCTGAGGATTGGCCTGAGAATGCATTTCTCATAGAGTCTTGCTGAGTCCACTGGTCTGGAGAACCACACTTTGAAATCACTGAGATAAGGTGTATGAAGTAACTTAAAAAGTATGGCAGATAGCTACCATGGTCTTGTCAGCCCATGTACATTATTGCAAGTTTGTGATTTTAATTTGATCTCTCTGCATGTTGAGAAATTCATCCAGCTGTTACTTTTCTATCTAAGAGGTAGAAGGACCTCAATGACAAAATCACGGACAATCTTTAGATCTTAATGGCATATTTTACCAAGTGTCTTTGGTGCCTAGGCTAGCTTAACTTGCATTCATATGTGCCTTTTGAATTTCTTATATGCAGTGAACAATTTTCAGCACTGTCACCTGTTTCTAGTGGGTTAGTAGAAAGGGAAAGGGAAAAGAGAAAATTTTTGAGAGGCTGTCTCGTCTGTCTTTGAGGAGGGAAGACTGTTGGGTTTTCCCTTTTGGCTTTGACTTTGGGAAATATCCTCTGCCCCCTGCACCAGGGGGGCATCCCCATCAGCTTGTTTAGAGGACAATTAAATGTTGGAAATAGTTTTAAAATCTCTCAAATACTGGATCTCACTTAAAAACTGTAGAACCCTGCCCTCTGGTCTTTAAGAAGAGGGATGGGCAAACTCATAAAATAGATTCTGAGTAGCCCATTAGAAAGCATAATAATACATTTGAAATGATGAGTATGGGGCTACTTAGAATTTCAGAGAGATTATCTCTTGTTGTGAGTGGTTAAAACACCACAATCACTTACTCTGTTTTTCTGGCCACTCTGTGGAATGGAAGATGTCACCTAGAGGGTGCAGTGCCCTGCATAATCTATTGGCTACATGCCAGAATCATGGCTGTGGATGCTTTAAGAGTGGTAGTCAAAAGCTTTGACATAGGCACTAACCAATCACAATAGACAGTAGCGGGCAATGGAAGTGGAGCAGGGTCCTGGAGAACACCTTGTTGCACCAGGGCGTTGGCCTTTCTTCTGCCTGATCATGAGGAGGGCTGTGAGTCCCCAGGGTCTGTGGAGCATATAGAATTACTTCAGCATTTGAACGACTAGTGGTAGCGTGTACAGTTAGAAGATCAAGGCCAAACCTTGTCCTCCAGAACTTGGTCAGCAGATATAGGACTGACCTATCGTGGTTATGTTTTACCAGTGATACCAAAGGATGCAACTTTATCCTTGCTTTTATTTTGCATTTGTATATTATCAGCCCCTGTGGTGGAGGTGGGTGTAAAGGACTGTGGACATTGTGGGAGAGTTCTGGTGAGATGGACAGTGGAGGGGGGTTACTTTCTGCATCTGAGGTAGGGAGCTTAGGAGACTATGAGTCTGGGCCCTCTCTCTCCTAGTGTTTGGCCTTGCTTTGTATTGGAAAGTATGTGGAGGAAAAGAGGAAGGATAAAAACCATACAATTGGCTCCCCCACCCCTCTTCCCAGCCCCTGATGTGTCCCTGTTTAAGCTCCCAGGACCTTGTCTCTTTGTTCTACAACCTCTAGGACATGAAAGGTGTCACATTTGTTTGTTCTTTCTTTTTCTCTACTCTCCCCCTGTAAGTTCAAGTGTCACCGTAAGTTACTTAATACATCTCCACCTCAGTTTCCTTATCTGTAATGTGAGGATTGTAATATTTCCTGCTGCACAGAACAGCTGTTAACATTAAGTGAGCAAAGGCATATACATTGTTTTGTATAGTGCCTGACACCCAGGAACCCTTAATAAAACACAGTTTTTAAAAATATTGTTCTCTCAGTAGTTACAGGGTCATGAATTTTTCCACAGTGGCCAGTATATGTTAGATGCCTCCTTTATTCTACAAGTGGGAACATCCAGACCTTCCTTTCATTCCCTTTACTATGTGCTTTGATTTTAATATTTTATAATTGGAAAAAGAAAAAAAATCAGTGTTTTACCTGTTTCAAAAAAAATTCAGGTGTTTCAGGGAAAGTGAATCCACATAAAAAGCAGGACACCTTCTCTGTAAAGCAAGTCAGTTTACAAAGTATCCAGAAGTTTTATTTCTACTTAAATTAAAAAAAGAAATTATATATATATATATATATATATATACACATACATATATATTCCACCTAGAAGAAGGAACCTCTTAAACAGAACTCTTGTAATGTAGCAAGAATATATATTTAAAATAAATATGTATAAAACTAATCTTTGTATATTCTGTCTCACAAGCATAATCTAGCCAAAAGTTGCAATTGCAACTGCCTAAGTTGTTTGAGAAGAAGCCTGTGGAAGCTCAAAGGTTTGGATTTGGATTAATGCCCCATGGCTTTGAACCAAGTAGCACTCTCCCCCCTTTCCACCATTCTCTCCCCTTCAAACAAAACCTCCGCAGTTAAAACAGGTAATCATCATCACTAATAATAATAGAAGAAACATGCTTGTATATTGCACATTTCCCAGCATCCTACACAGAAGCTTGGGTAGAGTATTTGCATTATGTAGAATATGCAGTTACAGTTTCCAAAATGATGGCAGCAGAATGATGGAGGGCACTGACCAGATTAATGAGGGAGCTGAGGGGAATGGCTTATGAGATGGGCATTCAGCAGCACTCACTCTGGAAAGGTTATGGGAAATAGAGAAGAAAAGGCTCCGGCTGGTAGGTGGTGGATCCGGACGGGGCCCCCACAGAGGGAGAGGCAGATTTTAGACTGAAAAGCTGGCAGGTGCTCTCTAAAGGGCCACATACGTATGCCCAGATATGTCCATTTTTAATGCCCAAAGAGCGTTTGTGAATTTCTCATCGACAGTAATTACTTTAAACATAAAAGTATTAACGTTTCCAAAATCTAGTCCAATAAAGCTACTTTAAGCTTTTTATCAGAGCGTAACATGCATACAGTAAAACACAAAAATCTTCTGTCTGGTTGGATCTGTTTTCACAAAATAAACACTACCCAGTATGCAGCACTGGATCAAGAACAGCACTGCCCTCTCTAGGTGGTACCTTCCAGTCCCTACACCTCCTCCCAGGGGTAACAATCAGCCTGAGTTATAACTTTATAGGTTGGTTTTGCCTGTTTTTGATCTAAAAAAAAAGATTTTTTTAATTTTCAGTTAAAACAAAACAAACCCTCTTCAGCCTAAAGCATTTTTTTATTACTGCTGAATGAACCCTCTTGAATAATAACAACAGAAGTGACTTACCTTCTGTTTAGATGGCACTTGATTAGGTCCTTATCTGTCCTAAGGTGAAGTCTGGGAAGTGGAGCAGGTGTAAATGCCCTGAAGGAGGAAATAGTTGAACAAAACTCTGGTAGTTTAACAAGGAAATGTAATGCCTACAGGCTGTTATTGGCATAGGAAAGGAGACCAGCAGAGTGCTGTTTGTGGAATCTATTTTTCTCTTCTAGATTTTCTCTCTTATCTTGCCTGACTTTGATATTCCTACCTGTGGTGTATTAGGATAATTTGCTCTGGCTATTAGCATATCTTGAATACTTCCCTTGAAAGTTAAGTCTATCAATAAATAGCTTCAAATTATATTTACCTGCAATGATGTTTAAATGGGACAGGAACATTTTCCTTTTTTATGTTGAACTTGGTGACCTGTGGTTAAACGTTTCTTTATCAGGATTGTTTCATGTTATCATGAACAAGGAGTGCCAGCAGAAAATGAAATAAGATTGATTGTGAATTGTTGACTAATGCTATGGGTCTCACCTAAATAACACATCGTTGGTGACTGAAAATGTTGCTTTTCCTGTTACCCACGCTAATATTAGGTTCATGCAGCCTTTTCAGATCATAAGTTCCACCTGCTCAAATTTCATAATGCTTCTCTTTCCCTGTTTGTGCCATGTCCGATGCCCCAATCTAAGCCATGTGCCCCTGTGCATCAGCAGGGAAAGCAACTGGAGACATACTTCTTTCTTAAAATTTTTCTAATTTTAGAGAGAAAGAAAAAGAGCGGGGAAGAAGGG